>NC_063280.1:10000000-10696250 GCF_910591885.1 Bombus terrestris
GTCACAGGCTCGAGCTCGGCCGGTCGAATATAGGAGAATTTTCTTTAGCAACAAGTTTTTTGGTATACCGCGAATCGGAGCTGCGGATTAACTTATCAACGAGTATCGATGTCAAACATCAATCTCAGCGCCGATATGTCGACGGCCGATCAAGTTTAGGGCGTAAAAGAAACAAATACTGCCGCATATATTGAGGATGTGATATAATAAGTCTTAAGCTGCTAACTTTCGTTGTCCCTTCGGGAGCTTGGGACGATTGTCGATTTCCGAGCGATTTCGATGTCGATTTTCATTTCGATACCGCCACCAACTTGCGATCTTTTCGGTTGGTGACGAACGGATTTAAAAATTAAAAAAAAGAAAATGAAAAAAAAAGAAAGAAAGATAAGAAAATAAACGCACGAGAATCGCGATCGTATTTCTCTGTGCAAATTAAATAATCCAGAGTTCACTAGGCTTAGCTAAGTATCTCTGATATTCGCTGATGCGCGTTAAATAAGATGAAAGGACGGTTGTTTTTTACGTTATTCCAAAGGACAACAATTGTATCGTGACGTGAATAAAATGAATATGAACGACGAATACAAACGAGATGGAAATTTTGTTACTTTGTAGAGGAGGAGATGTTCCTCGTACACATGAAATGAAAAAAAAAAAAACGAAAACAAGAGGAAAAAGACACCGTTCACAGAACCACACGCAAGACGAACACGTACTGCGTTTTTTAAAAGCCTCGTACATAGGTGTGTATGTATTATAAATGAAACACGTATGAGCGTTTATATCAATATATCGACTTTTTGATGCTGTATGTTTAGATGGTATCGTACGATATTGAAATATCCTCTGCGACGTGTACGCGATAACGCATAATCTATTTCGATGGACCTCGATCGTGAATTCTACGCGCGACGCTATTTGCTCTTCGTCGCCGAGGCTATTACACACACAATACATATACACACAAGAATACATCCAATTTTTACGACCAACGCGATTGTTACGCTAACTCTTTAACGTATCGCGCGACCTACAACTCGAGATCTTGTTCATGAAATTTTCATCTCCTTTTTCCGTTTTCATTACGCTGCCTCAACTTCCTACTAAATTATCGATGACATCGGAACGTGACTCGCTAAACGAGACTTCGAAGCGATTGAACAATTTCGTTTTCGATCGATCGCAGCAAATACGTGGACTTTGAAATTTATTTGTACCGAGCTTATTACGTTAACGTAATTTTACCTTTTACTGACTGTACACTGTTAATCCGTATTTCAACAAGTGAAATAAGAAATAAAATAAGGATTCGATATTGTCAATCTTATATGATTTGGTGCACGATCGAACAACACTTCTTCTTTTACTTTTCTTTCTTTTTTTTTTCTTTTTTTTTTTTTAATCGACATATGAAAACAATTTCTCATGAATTATATTATAATTATATCGATTTGTACCAAATCAAGTATACTTACATACTTTTAAGAATCACCGTTTTTTTAACATATTGTCCGTTAATTACGTATACATTACATGCATTAATATCGATTTAATTCACTCGAACGTTTCTAACACTTCACAGCTCGGTTCGCTATTCTCACAAGTCCACGATGTATCGACACGTTGAAAATTCATAAAGTCGATAGCGTCGAGTGATCAAGAACGATCTCGGAGAGCATCCATCGACTTTTCTACGCTACTTCACCCATATCTGTCTCAATCTTTCTAATCAATGAACTTGGAGCAATTCTACGCTCTACCGTACCGTTTTATACAACCATATCGATTAAGAGCAATACGAGAAGGGGCATTTTCTGCCATTAGAACTCGTGTGATCGCCAATGGAACTTGTAACAACGGCCATCTAACAACCAAACTGTCTAATTTTTCATATCGGAGCTATCTAGCAAGGAGGGCTGTTAGATTTTTTTCAATTTTTCCAACGAGAACACGATTTTGTGTTCTTATCGAATCATTCTAATTTGGACAAGAAAATTAAATAGAAAACGGAGTCTCGTCGAGTCGTGAACTTTTTACGACGTCATATACCGGAAGAAGCGACGAAGATACGATATTTTCTACTAGCCGATTTTGATATAAAGAGCTAGGTGTCAAAGGGAGACTTTTTTACGCGTATCCAGTGCCTCTCCTGGTGAGCATTTTTTCTAATTACCCAAACACCGACACACGAGACTCCTGCAACTGTTTCTTCAAAATAATTCATAAGGTATGAAAGGATAGGAGAGGGTTGATGTCGATTTAGAATGATGATCGTCTGCCGTGCCCGCGGTCCAATTAAAATGAACCAATAATAGTGATGGTAACGATATTGATAACGATATTCGTTTTTTGGGACTAATCGTATTATCGATCTTAACAATATTGACTGTCGTACGTGTCTGTCTTTTACGATAGACTCGCGTTTCTACGATTATCCTGTGACCGGCTTTTCCGCGTTCAGGATGGTCCGCTTGATCATTGACTAGTACCACGTGGAGCTCCTTTAACGCGGTTGCTCGAGATTGAAGAGGAAAAATATATGGATACGACTTAGAGAAGAACGTTAGGATGATAGATTTGAAGAAGAGAATTTTGATATCATTTAATACTACTTTATTTGCGATTGGAAATAGCGAAGGAGTGATTCCGGATGTAGCTTGTTTCGAATTAAAGGGAAAAGCTTTTCATTTTCAAGCTATCTTTTTGATCAAGCGTAAAGAATAAAAAGTAAATAAGCGTATAATTTTAAAAAGGATTATTTTATGTTTAAGATGAGGAGCTGAAAAATTGTTCTTCTCTTGTTCTTATTAGTTTTTGATATCTTAGAAGTGGAAAGTATAATATAGTTTTGAGTAAATGTCGGAGTAATTTCTATTAATATCGAACATCCTGTAACTGACACGATTTAAGCGATGTTTTTACATATATTTGTATTATTTTGTAAGGTTCGATTTATTTATTTTAATTTTGTACATAATTGTGATTCTAAAGTTAGTACAAATATTTAATAAAAGTATGTAGAAATGAATAGGATGTTTTAAGTTCATATCTTAATTTAATATATAGAGATTTGTTTTTCTTTTAGCGATATCTTCCTTTTAAGGTTAACACTGATATTAAATAAAGAACAGTGGTTAACGTTCGGGTTACCGAGGGAAACTTATACGTTTGTTTAATTCGTGTCTATGTCTAACGTCAATAAAATCATTCACACAAATTGCAACACGAGAGGACGTAGAAAAATATGTAAAAGAAAATATAATAGAAAAATAATTCCATTATTACAGTAACTAGACATTGAAATATTTGTTCACCCTAATATAAGAAAAGAAAGAAAGGAGAGCATAGAAAAATACCTAAAGTATTTTCATAAAATATAACGCACGATTAACTGTACTATCGCGACAACTAATAAAGTAATAAAACATGTTCTAATACTAAGAGACAGAAAAGAAGAGAAACACTTTTTCATATGGAAGTTTTTTCACACATTTTACCAATATTAATTGCGTTTCTTGCTAGACGACACTTTACGAAGTTGCCTTTTCTTGAGCAACCCCGCAAAAAAAAAAACTCGCGCCACGTGGTTCCAGTTTCTCGGAAATTTTGTAAGAACGGCCGGCGCGAAGCGAACAACTCCTTTTTATACCCGTACAGTTTAAGGAAACATTAATCGTGCTAAACGACAAGAAAGAAAGAAATTCATAGAACGAGAGAAAGAGAGAGAAAGCATGTCGAAAAACAGCAGGTAGCTTTAGCGGTAGATTGCTTGATCGTTTCCGTAGCGCTGATGAACGCTGATTTGATTGAGTGCCGTACACTTTGGAGCGCCAGCAAGAACGATCACGACCAACGATATATGCACGATCGACGATTTATGTCATGTATCTATGTTCATTCTACGATTAAAATGGTCGCTGATCTTCGAAAAAAATAATTTCACGCAAAAAAAAAAGAAGAAAAGAAAAGAAAGAGATCATTCGGCGATGGAACACCGTGTCGATCGAGGCTCGCGTTTATTGATCGAGTGGTTCGACTGGAAAATTGAATTCCCTTGCTTTTTAGTAAGAGGGTCGAGTACAATTGGAGGAAATTTGTAAACGACGTAAGATCGTGTATTGTACGATCGTGAATGAGAGAGGAAGACGAAATGGATAAATGTTAACGATGATTGTAAAGGAATCGATGGCGCGTTCTTGAAGACGACAAGATGAAAGGGAGAGAGAGAGGGGGGGAAGATAACACGTTTATCGTTGTGTATCTCGTACCTAACTATACTTTCTTTTCTTCTTTCTCTGATACCGAGTATACCCTGTGTTGTACGTACGTTTTTTGTAAATATTGTAACGAACAGACGAGACAGAGCGCAGAAAGATGAGACAAAAATGAACGATCGTCGAAGGGGTTGTGAGAGACGCCCGCGACCGATTTTAATAATAATAAACGCACTATTTATGACGATGAGGAGAAGGTGATTTTTCGTTTTTGTCGCGCACTACACGCGTACACGCACGTACGAATCGTATCGAAGGGGTGAAGCTGAACGAAATATAACCGGAGGGCGTGAAAAAAAGGAAGGGAAAAATATAGAATGGAAAAATCCAGTCTTGCGAACGGGGCTCCACTGCGTTTCGTTTGATTTATCTGGTTTGGACACACTGTTTTTGCAAATCTTATCGATTTACGTTTCTCTTACGCATACTTTTAGAAGTTAGACCCGTTTAATAGTTGTTTCTCGCTATTTTCTGTTTTTCTTTTTCTTTTCTTTCCGTTCTTTTTCTCTTTTAGACTATCGCGACGTTAAAAAAAGAAAACAAAGAAAAAAAAAGCGACAATATCGATTAGTTTGAAGGGATCTATCTCGACGCCGATTGTTTTTTCGATATATTGACACCGAATGAAAATGACAAAAAAAAAAAATGCAAGCAGCAGTTGAAATATTATAGGTATTATATTCATGTTTTTATGTAAATAAATTTTTGGTATATTTCAATGATCGTGGATTCGTTTCTTCCTTACCCCTTTATATAATCTAAATTGTCATTCACGACGTATGGCTTAGATTGATCTATTTACATGCGTTAAATTTCACACGTTTTTTTTTTTTTGTTATTATTGTTATCTATAAATATCAATTTTGTAATCTATTTAATACTCTTCTTTATTAATAAATATATCATGGACAGTTTCCTACTCAACGCAGATACGATTATCACTTTCTCAAAAGGATTGCAAGATTTTCTCGTAAACGAGGCAAAGGAAATTCCAAACGGCGAAAAGACGAAGCATGCGAATAAATCAAGTCCGATATATTCTTGTGTAAGTAGCGATTTTCATTCTCCATTTTCATCCTCGGAATATCTTCGGAAGAAGATCTCGGATCTTGGAGGCCGAAGACTTTCCATTCCAGCGAGCGCAAGTGATAAAACTGTGCTCGTTGCTGTTCATAAAGCGCTCCAATAAAAAAGCTTCGCTTTTTAATATTCCCGTGGTGCAGCAGAGGCCGTGTCGTGCAAGTACGCATAAACTGTTCGGCTATTGAATTTCCTTTGCATAAAGCCGGTGCTCGTATATGCTCGTATAACGTAATATCATCTCTGATATACGATAAAAAAATTAAACGTCCATTTTCGGTGTTTCGATGCTTCGTCGAGCGATTTTTCAATCTCGTCCCGTAAAACCAGTTTATCTTACAACGAAGTAAATTTTGTAAAAAAGAAAGGAAGATTCCATCACCCGTGTAATCGAACGTGTCTATTAGGTTTGTGAAGATTATTAGCAAAGAGAGAGAAAGAGAGATTTTCTTATTTTTTCTATTCTTCTATCCTCTCTAATGTTTCTTATCGATGTTCGCAGAACTGCAATCGATTTATTTTATATTTTTGTGCACTTTATAGTTTATAGCCTACTACTAGAAACGCTCGAAGAAATCGACGAAGAAATAGGAAGCATTTAACCGACTAATATAGCATTAATACGTATGTACGTTGTATTATTAACAGTAAATATGACGCTTGATGATGTAATTGCGATAATTTCAAAATTATGACAATTGCAACGATACGGATAAGTAAGTAATTTTCTTTTCGGTGGTACTGCTTTCGTAACCATGGCCCATACATTACCTTCACCTATGTTGTTTCATAACTCGAGAAGATTGACGTAAATATATGAAATTGCCGGCTGGCTGGCCGCCGCCCGTGGGCGCGGAGCACAATTTTATAGGTTCCTTTTACGACTTATGGGAGTCGTGTGTTCTACTTTGCGTTTACGTTATACGCGACCCTCGAGCGTTTACGTCCTCCTCCGTCAGGAATCCTGCTCTTTTTCTTCTTCTCCTTCTTTTCTTCTTCTCTATCAGAAGCCATCCGAAAATTCCTATCTCGCTTCCCTTTCGAATTCTTCGAGGGTATACTACTCCCCTTTAGATCTTTCTCTTACACGCACGAGAATATGAAACCGTCGCTGCCACAAAACTTTTACGCGTAACGCGTCCCGTTTCACGACTCAAATTGATGCACGTGCTTCGCCGCGAAATTCCGCTCCTCGGGGCTTCGAATGTTATCAAACTTTCGTTTTCAGGTTTTCCCTTTTCTTTAATTTATTAGTTTCCCTTCTGCGGACATAGGTTTGATCGAATTGCTCGGAACATCCGAGAAATTTGTAAACGTAAAATTTGAAACTACGATGCTTCGGTTACAGACAGCCATCGTGACCTGCGTAAAGGATCCTGATCAGAAATGATTAGATTTGAATAGACTGGAGTAGCTCTCGAGATACGTTGTATCCGTTAATTGGCTACTGTCAATTATAATTTCCTTTTCCGAAGTCACTACGCTTCGTCCGCTTATCCCTTCAACTGTCTTTTCTCCGTTAGCGTATTTAACGAAGCAGCGAGCGTGTCTAGACAAGTGAGATTCGACGAGAATTCGAAAGAAGGTTCGAACACTCGAAGCACCTCGAGCGATATGGCACGAGATTTCGCAAAAACGTCGCTGTAGATTGAGTTCCACCTTAGGTAGTTCTTTTTTCATGGCTCGCCTCGTTTTTCTAATTCGCTAACGATTTCGCGGCCGTGGGCATCACGGGACGCTCGATTACGAGTTTAAGGTAGCCGACACTGGAACAGCGTCGGCGGCGGCGAGCTCGACTCCTCGTAAAATTATCCGTAATAAAATCGTGATTTACGCGCGTGTTCCTGGAAAGCAGACCGCTCGAAACGTTCCACTATCCTCTACTCCACAGTTCCCCACTTGTGTCTGTTTTATCTGTCCGTTCGTTCCATGGTTCGGGATGGTTGTACGAGGTCGACGCAACTCCACGAGAATCACCGCGTTCCTCTCCGTTCTCTTAAAACACTTTGACCTTTCCGTGCTTCGCGTTATTTTCCAGCATGCCGAAAGGTTCCACCGACAGAGATTCGAAACAGAGTTTCTGCATCTTCTGCTTCGCCACAAATCTTCGCTAAAGAGATCTATCGCCTCGTCTTTTACATTTTTAACGCATTTTTATCGTTTCTCTTATTTTTATCGTTTCAACGGACCATTGGCAAACGAAAGTTTTAGAAGAAACGTTCACGAAGAAAATCTTCCTTCAATTCATTTCTCATTCACGGCCAAAATTAGTCGGCCATAAAATTTCTAATAATCCTCCAATTCCCACCCGATCTACCCAGGTAATTTCCAGCAATTCAGCCTGAAACGGTGTCCCATTAAAGCTGGCCACAAGTATCGTGGAAATCTTGAATCTGCCGCGGGACAGAGTATAAAAAAGCCAGCGCAACCACTTCTTCGTTTCCAACCATTTTATTGACTTCACAGACGAGTTTGTCTATCCGACGGCCAGTCAATTAAGTTTGATCGTCGAAAGTTCCGTGGACCGGGGATCGGCATAAGCTCGCGCGTACGCAAACCCCGATATTCCTGGCGGGCCAATCGGACGTTACGCGCTCGTGGGGTCGGCATCGGTTTTACGATCGCTCAATGCCAGACGTTCCATCGAAATTAAGATTCAGAGGCAGAAACTTCGTAAGTACTAAAGGGATGTTCGAGACGGGTTATTTTATGCGTTTGCGCGGCCCGCGTTTTATGCGGACCTCGCGAATAATCGTCGAACGACACGTTTCTCTTCCGTAGACGGAAAATCTTCCGTGGAATTTTTTCATTTTATGGAATCGTTGAAATTTCCCAGCGTGTCTGTGAAGTTTCTTCGTATTTTGGTATTTGTCGCTTTGGAAATGAAATTACGAGTAAGACGAATTGGAAATCTTAAAATTCAAACTGCCACGATTTCTCCGCGAATTCAACGAGGAACAAGAAGAAAAGAGCCGAGCAGAAGCTTCGTTTTCATGGCCGTGAGACTACCAACGGTTCACTGTACGCACACTGACCGACATTCCTGCGATGCTTGGGAATGTGGACGCTCCACAACCGTGTCGCAAGATTAAAAATCGCTCGTGTGAATCATCCGCGAACCAGGCGCCATGCCTTCGGGGTGAACATTGGCGAACGATGAGTCAAGGTTAGGTGGATGATTCAAGAGGAAGTTGATGGAACAAGGAACATTCTAAGACCGAAGCACGAATATTACGTTTGAAAACTGGAATTCTACAAACGCATGTAACATAAGGAGAGACGAGGACGTCGATCTAGTGTTGAGAACCGAGGATATTCATTGCGGCTAGTTCGTTTCACCGTTTGCGGTAACGTAAATTCGAGTGTCACGTAGAAGCGAAACCCTTTGCGCATGATAACGCGCTTGTATAATAACGTAAGTGTTTAGTTTCCACGTACACGAGAATTTCACGCAGTGGTCGAAAATATAATTTATCGCGTAACAAGCTCACACGAATTAAATCGTATCTTTAAAATATAGCAACAATTCCTATGCCAAGCTAGTAGGAATATTATAGCCGGCTGAAAATAAACAACGAACAGATTTTTTCCAATTCGTAGATTATGTGTTTCGGTATATAGCGAACGATAGGTATGAATAATTCCTCGATGAGAATTACAGCGTATTGGTACAGCTGAAACGATCAAACGTTTTTAATATGACGAAAGTACAGCCTCATATAGCATAATTTACCTCAGTTAAGAATCACAGTTTGCTATACAATCGAATGAATTTCACTTATTGGATTTCTGAGTAATTGAAAGGTAATCGAACGTTACGGACCGGTTCCCACGGAGTTTCGGCATCTTTGCTTTGTTGTTCGACAACTCGAAATTATGCTAATTTAATTTATGCCAGTGGCTCACGCGTCTGACGTATGTATACGTTTGCCTTCTCAGTATGTGACCAATAATTTTCGTTCGTCTCTTTCTCGTTAAACAGCCAGAATATTTCCGCTCTTCGTCGCGTTCGATCGGCGTCTTCCATCGTACCTTTTCAGCGCTTTCTCTCCCAGATCTTCGATCGTCTGCCACTGGAAACATTGTATTAATTGGGCGATCGAGCATCTCTAATTTATGAGAGTTCGTAGCACGTGCGCCCACCCAGGCTTAAGAATATTTTTCAAGTAGGACGGCTAGCCGGCAACACGATCTCCGTTGCCGCGTTGTTTCGACGATAAAATCGTCGCGGTATTCTTACTTGTCGAAAACCCAACTCCGGCCCAATTTCCTACGCTTTATGTTAATAGGATTTCTACATCGAGTTATACTTCGCCCTGTTCCTCTTCGCCTTTTCTACGCGTTTTTCTTTTCTTTTTCTTCCCGGCAGAATTGTGACTTTATTTTGCAGGCAATGACGATGGTTGCCAGATATCTTCTATCGAAGTTTCAACAAGTTTATTCGAGAAACGGCATAGTCGGACGTTGCGTAATCATCGTCGAATGCGTGTAGATTTAACGAGAGACTCGTAGCCACCACGATCGGAAAGATGGAAATCATCGTAACTGGATTCATCCACTTTCTGGATGAAAATAAGCGAGAGACTGAATATCTTTGAATCGTATTTTATATTTACCTCTCGATCCACGAAACGCTCGACCGAGATGCAAATTCTCTACATAAACCAGAAGATATTCGCCGAACGCTCATCGCTGACAAAAGACCGATGGTTTTGATCGATGAACCAAAAGGAAACGCTAACGTTAATCCCGAAAAGAGAAGGCAACGGTGTTCACCGAGAAGCACGGAAGTAGCCGGTGTGGCTTCACTCGAGCGAAACGCCTCTTAAAGAGGATGTATGGGATTAAGATAATAGTCCCGAGAGGGAAGGAACTCGGAAGGTGAAGGAGGCGAAGGCAAAAACGAGCGATATGATGTGGGTCAAAGTCTTTGGGACTGGGTCGCCGGCGTTCGGCTCCTTCCTCGAGAACAGGCCGTCCCTCGCGAGCTTCTTCGGGATCGTCGCTGTGAGACGAGAGGTGGAGAAGGTCGGGGTTGATTTCAATTCCCGTAACGTCAACCTCCCGATACATCTACGTGTACAGAAGAAGATGTACCTTACCCTTCGTACCTATTAGAACGCTTAAATACAAAGAAATAGAATAAATATATTAAATCGTTAAGAAATTTCTTACGAGTTTGAAATATTAACTGGTTTAGAAATTCTTGAAAATTTCAGCAAAAAGTTATCCAAGTTACTTTACATAAAATCTGTATAAAAGTGTAAAGGTTATTAGAATGTGCTGGTGCTGATATGAAAAGTTATAAAGATACACGTAAGTAATTTTATCGAATGAAAAAATTTGGAATTTTAATAGTGCACGTAAAAAGAAAATAAAGAAGGAAATACGCGCGTGAGGAAATCATTGGTATTATTTTTTTTTATCAAATTTTCTCATATCTCAAGATATTTATCTCAATACACATTAAGAATCCACACCGTAATAAAATGTCCCACCCTAATCGTTTAATTCCAGCATGAATTGTTCCAACGGACACGGAGTCGGCCTAAATCGTTCCAAAATCATAAAAATCACTTCAAGCTGGACCCGTTGGCCTGCAGGAAGGAAATGAAATCCCGTGGCTGTGTGACAGATTCATTACAGGTTGATATCACGAACCAGAGAAGAAAGAGAGACGAAGAAGAACCGAGAGGTTTTGGGCGATGACCGATGATGCGTGGGGTAGGTTCTCGTCTCTTCTTCATTTTTCACCCTCACGTGCTACTAACCATCTCTCCCATACATCCCGCCGGCGCACCCTTAATAATATAACGCCATAAGAACGATAAAGTTACCGCCCCACGGTGAGTGTTATTTTATCGCAATACTTGGATCTTAATCTTTCTGTGTATCTTCAAGCCCAAGAAAGATATTAACATCGTAAGACGTGTTAAAGGGGGCTTGAAATTTTGTTAGAAGCTTTCCAACGACGCTAGTAATTTTTAAATAGTCGCGTATACGTTTTTTAATTGTTAAAATTGTGAATTTCGTAGGAGGATAGATCGGAATTCGAAACTTAGTCGATGAAAAACGTGTGAGGTAACACACTGCGTTATCGATTTATATTACTTTTCCGCGTTAAATACGCATAAACTAAATAATCATAAAACACTCCTTATTCGCTGAAACTTTATTATATTGTAGCAATAAAATTTCAAATCCTCGGACTATAAATCTGACCATCTTCGCATCTTTTCGAAACGAGTTATCCCCTTCCGCCATCTCTACCAATAACATCATCTAACGAAACGGAGGCTGCCAAGCGAATTCTCCCCAATAACAATCGAGCAAATCGTTATTGCCGCGATCAGGCCGAGCAACGAATATAACAAAAATCGTAACAACGGTCGTAAAAGCGACGGTAGGACGGTCGCCTCATTAGCCCATCCCCTCGTGAGATCAGAATAGATAGGAACAACGCGAATTTACATACTGACGAAAGTTGCCCAGCCGGTTTCCAATTATCAGCGTGGAAAATGGAAATGGCATAGCAGCCACGTTCCCGTAGCCACGAAATTTCACTTTCCACCCTCCCACGTCCACCGGCCACCACCATCACCACCACGTAGCTACCAGGCCACACTGTGCTCTGTTCTATCCTATCTTCCAACGCTATAAATTAATACTAATCTCGGAGCCCGTTGTGCAGGCCTCCTCCTGCCCCTTCCATGAACTAGGATGCGTGGGGCTGGGTTTTGGTGGACGGGGGCGTTTGGATTTATTGGGATTCGAGTAACTCCGTACGACGTTATCGTGCCGCCGTTCTCCTCCATGCCGTGCTTCGCCACTGACCTCTTCAAGTTCCACTGAAACACACTCCGGTCAGATACCGGTTAGAGTTCTCCATACACACAGAAACTGTTTTCAGATTATAGCGAAAATCGTGGTGGCATCGTGTCCACTCGAATGAAACTATCGTTGGTAGAAGCGCTTGTTGAGTTGATAAACGGCCGCCGTTTTAGTTTAAAAGTGTTTCGCGTTACTCGATGTTTCGCTTAAACGCCACGTTTTCGTAGCTTTTTACAGTCGCTTAAGATAGTCGATGAAGGAGATATGGAAGGTTAAAGGGGTATTGATTTAGGACAGAGTTGCGACGGTGATGACAGAATCTATATTATTCATTGATTTTCTTACGTATTACGGCTATATTTCAGAGTTTAACAGATTCTCTGTTTGACCTACATAGACAACTATAGAGTATTCTTCGTACACTCTAGGAATGTTTTTAAATCTTGTAGATAATACGCGTAATAATTCGTTAATTTATAACGTTATGTGATAGAAGTTACGTAGTTCGTGTATTCGTTCGTACTAGAAAATTAAACAAACGAATAATCAATCCTTCGTTTAAGTAGCATAGATGTAAATATATGAACTTCTTCGTAAAAATATGAGTTTGCGTAAAAGTCCACATTCCACGCACAAGGTATTCGTCAGAGGTGCCTATAAGTGTCCAAACATTTTGATGAGTCACTGTACGAGTATCGTGTTGATAGCAGAACGTGGATAGTTGGTCGAAAAGTCGTCAGAAATAGAACAGCAAGGAAAGAGACACGATAAAGTGGGCGAAAGCGGGTTGCAGACGGCAACACTTTCGTCCGCCCGTTTATATTCACGTTTTACGAGCACCACTTCAGACCACTTGCAAGCACTTGACACCTAGTCTGGCTTCTGAAACTGATCCGCCACTAATAAACCTTGGCCTTGATACGCTCGAAACGCGTCTCCTTTTCGAGTGGCGGCTTCCGGATTCAACGGGCCGCGAGCAATCGGCCGGCGTGCCGCGATTTTTCTTTGTTCTTTCTTCACCAGGGCGTGGCTGCCTTCGATTTTCACCCCTTTCCACCCATCCGCCAAGGAAACTCGCCATTTATTCATTAAAGGCACGAACGGCCATGAGAATCGACGAAGAACCTCGATTTTCAATTCTCCGCTCGTGATGACCCGTTTTCCATCCCTTCTACATCTTCCTTTTCTCTTCCTCTCCATCCCTCTCGCTGTTCCTTAAATTAAATTCCTTTACCATCTTGAGAAATGACGAATTTTATTGTAAATTTCAATGGAACTAGATTTTGACTGTGGTTGGACGTTATTGTACGATAAAATTGATATACATATTAAGGTGGAAAAGCTCTATCGAAGTTGATTCGGATAATTTTTATATGCATAGTTAGTAACGTATATTTACAATTATTTGATATTTATTCGTGTTAAAGTATGCGACGTACGAAATTGGTTATCTGATCATATTGACAAATTTCAGATTATTTTCAATTCTTCGGAATGTAATAATCATAATTTCTTTACTTTTTAAAAATCAATTACTAATTTATCCAACTATTACGCGTCTTTTAATAATATAGAATTCTTTTTGTTTTAGTCCCCTATATCGTGCTCATCATATGTATCTTATATTGTGAAAAGTTATTCCGCGCAAAGCTCTACAAATGTGCATAACAATGCATTATGATGTAGTACAAGGATATGCCTGTTGTTCGTGGAAATCTACTACACCATATTTCAAATCCCATTTTTCATTCCGTTTACACGTATTCCTTTTATTCCTCTCTTCTATTGTTTCAGCACTTTTACCTATCCTCAACGTATGTAAAACATATCACATATTTCTCCTCGCAACTCGAAGGTCTACCTTCGATAAATATAGCTAAGTATAACCGACTCGAAGTTCCGAAAACGACTGTTACTTCTATTTCATTAAAAATTCAAAAAACGCGAAGCCTGCAACCCCACGTCATAAAAAATTCCCAACAACTTACCTACTAATTCTATTTCATATGCCAAGTATACGAAACCTACGTCTCTCCGACAGACGAAATTCCAGAAACCTGCGTGCCCAAAATCTTATCCATACGCCGGTGTCCAAAAACTGAGAACCACTGCAGCGTGTCTAATGTAAGAGGAAGAGATCGGAGTTGGAGGAGGTGAGAGTGAACGTGCGTAGCTGAAGGGGCAGCTCGGCAAGCCGGACTTCGAGGTCCTCCTTCGAGCCTCCGGCCCCCGTCGCCATCCTCCTCCACCTCTGTCCTTCACCCTTCTCCGGCCTGTTCAGACTTCACCCCGCGCTTCCATCCCTTTTTCTCTCAGCGACGACCCCCAGGAACGGAGCAGGGCTGGCTTCACGACGAGCTCGGAGATGGTGGAGGCGAAGGAGGCGGCTGGAGGTGGCCGAGGAGGGTGGAAATGCTGGAGGAGGGTGGGTTAGGTCTGAGCCTAGATCAATACTCGCATCTCTGCCGGCTGGACCAGGCCGGACATTGCGTTCCGAAGCTCACCTTCTAGCCGATATCAACCCTCCTACGGCATCCCTTTCCCTCGTGTTGCCACCCTCGCTCTCTCCTCTGCTCCACCTCTTTTCTCCTCCTTTCAACCCCTCTTTCACGACCTCTTGGCCGGCCAACTCTGCCAGCTCTAGCATCGCCACCCTTCCTCCTCACCCTTTTCCACCACCTCCTCCACTTTCTTCCCCCCGTTCCATTTGCATCCGCTTGTCTGGAGGCAAAGGTTTTTTGGTGGAAGGATTTTTTTTCACCCTCCGTCGACGTGCCGGACGTGTCTCCGTTGCTGTTTATTCTTCGGGGGTAGTAGCGTTGGTCGATGGGTGTCGAGCCGCCGTTTTCTTTTCTGATGTTTTGATCATGCATGTCTGTTCGTAGTTTGGCCAAATCATCAGGTTGATTTTGGTACGTGTAATAGTTGATGATCAAGGGCGGAGATGGGCTGTAATACGAATATCCATAGTTTGGCCTTAACGTCTAACGTCGTTGAACTGACAGAACAGTATACGATATGCAAAATAATAATACCGAAAATAAGATACAATGACAATAAAGATTAAGGAATCGTCTTAGCTTGCCAAAATATTAAAAGATATGAGAAAGCTGTAAGGCTAAATTAATTAAAAATTCTTTTAATTTAAGAACCATATCTTTTGAAATAAAACAATGAAAATTTGAAATTATCTGAATCCGATTGAATGAGAAGGGCTCGCTAGTCATTCTGTCTGTTTCGTAACATCTTTATACCATCTCACGACAGACGAACAAAAGGAAATAAAGAATTCACGAAGGAATCTCTTTAACCTGATCCACAATGAGGATGTAAAGAGTTCATCGTTCATTCTATGCGTAGAAAGGCGCGAAGAAGGAGGAAAGAAGAAAGCCGTGTATTCCGGTCGGTTGGCCGCAACAAACCCACGAGAATAACGATTATGACTTCCGTGCAGCAAACACCGTGTAAACGGGACGGCGAACAATTCAATCCTACTCCGACCACCTTTTCCACCCACCCTCTTATGCTTAACCACCCCTTTGGTCGATGTGGCACGCGTGTGGAAATGCCTGCGTGCACGCACGACAATAAAAGTATCGCGGGATCCATTACCTTAATTGGAAGGTGGCTAAGGGATGGTTTTATGGTATTTCCTTCTCCAGGCAATTTCGCATTCCAATGCATCTTTCCTCCGTCTTGCGATAGACAGATTTGAATTTTCCTAAATTCATGGAATTTTACACGGATATGAATAAATCGATAATATATTCAAACAGAGTTGAGTAGAAATACTAAAGTATCAAATAATAATAAAATAGAATCAGCAAGTGTTTCGGTATAAATACAATCGGAAAAATGATATTAAGTCTTTGAACGGTAAACCGAAAAAAGAATGTAATTCTATCGTTTAAAATTGATGAGATTTTTATTACAACGTAAATTATATAGATTCTTCATATACTGTGTGTCTAATACGTATAAACGAATGTTTCGATGAAACGATAATCCCACGTTCGTGAAATCTTTCTGAACGCGTGAATGGCTTTAATCGGCGTTCATCAAGTGGTAAAGTGGCCATGTTGCGGAAAAATATTTTCATTCGATTAATTTAAATACACGTGCGAAAACATAGGAAACGACCGGCAGCGCGTGCTAATTTACAATTCATCCTTTGTTTCGAAGAACAATAAAGGCAGTGATGACAAGGGTAACGAGGGGGTTACGATTCGAGCAGTGAAAATATGAGGCACTGGCGCGCTCTCTTAATTTCTATTTTCTCAAAATTGAAAAACAACGCAATGATTAACGGCTTTTAAGGGGCAGAAGGCAGTGGGCGATGTAGATAAAAATACAATGAACAAAATATATTTGATATGCTAGTAGTTTTTATTAAACACGTAACTCAAATTATATACTCATAATATACTCATTTTTCATCTAAGTTCATATAACTGATTATAACACGGTGAGATAGCTCATAGCACTTTGAATAATCTAAAAGTATAAATAATAATGAAATTACTATTATTACTATTATATCCGCCAGTTTGAAAGCTGTTATTTTGCCGAATACCATGGTCCTTGTGAGTAAAAACTTGTGGCAATTTTCAGGGAATATATAACACACTAGCTCGCATCTAATTGCCAATCGTCAATTAATTTTTGGAATGTAAAGATTGAAAAATATCAAAGAAATGTAAAATAATCTTACGCCGCGATGTACGCTTCTTCGCTATGATTTAATAGTCTTTGTCCAGGAATCCTAAAAACCAACATGCGTATGAATTGAACAAATTTAAATGTTACAAATCGCATCATCTCTCCTGTGTTAGTTAAATTCGAGACAATCTAAAAATAAATGAAATATTCATGCGTGGCAATTAAAGGGAAATCTCCTAATTTAATTATATGCGCAAATACTCATTTCAACTCCTTCTATACTAATACCGATAACGTTAAAATAAATCTCTGCTAATATGGACAATTATAACAACTTCAACAGTTCAGTAGCAATTTCACGAGGAGCCACGAACATTGCTACGTACGTGTCCACGCCAAAATCGAAATCAAGTAGAAAGTTTTTAACTTCGGAATGATTCGAGCGCACAATCACACGAATTACCAGCGGCATTGTTGGTACCAGCAGGAAGACCGACATTATTGTATAAATGTAAACTAGAATGGAAATAAACTACACCAAAGATCGACGAAAGGAATTTCTTTTCATTTTGATATCTAACATACCTACAAGTATAATAAAATATAATTGTGCTTCCTTGAATGGCATGATATCGAATAATCTTATTTTCTGGCCGGTTCATGTAATATTTGTAAACATTTTTAATGAATAAAAGTACATCTTTGGTCTGTAATAAGAAAAACAGAAGAAAGGCTGGTAAGGTTAGTGTGAAGGATTGTAATAGAGCGAGAATTAAATTAATTAATCAACTCTGAATATTCATAGATTAAACGAGGTAAAAAAAAAAGGTATCTTATCTTCTCCAGAAGATAAAAATCGGGTTGAAACACGACAACTGGCACGAGAGGTTTATTCAAATCGGGCGTATGGATTCGACGATCGAATCTCGGTTGCGAATTCGCACGTTGAATAATCCCCTAATCCGCAGAAAGGTATAATAAAATATAAAATTACAAAAGTAAAGAAATAAATGAAAATCGTTCTAACGTGGCGAGTTATTCTTTCCGTAGCCTGTTTTAGTAGGACATTTGATAACGATCAGTCATTTCGCTTATTAAGCAGAACGTTCTCTGTGAAATGGTGAAAAAGAAAAGAGAGAAAAAAAAGCAGTAATTTTCTTTAATTAGATATCATTTCACGAATGTATCTACCATTAAAGGAATAGGTAGAATTTCGAGACCTTTTTAAAGAACGTAAAAATATTGTCTCTTGGATTTAACGAATGTAGAAAGACCGACCACTGCCATTGTTTAAATAATTAACTAAATCCTCAATGATTCAGCGATTAAATAAAAATAACTGCAATAATCGATATGGATTTGTTTGAGCAGTCTACCTTTCGAAAAATTACGATAAAACTACGAAAAAAAGAATAAAAATGAAGTTACGAAAAATATTGAACAAAAATCAATTATATTTCACATAAAATGTAACGCAGACCTTCCCTTGTTCAAAGATAATTACTGTACTCATAATATTGATTGGTGTTGCATTAATTCTAAAAAAGAAATTGTTAAAAGGATACCATCGTTCACACGATATTCAAACCATACATCAAGATATCTATAAGCCTAGATCTTATCCTAGCAAGTCCTTCCATTCCATCTTCCACGAAATCATAGCTTTGACTCTATTGCAGATATATGTTAACTTTCTCGATTAATCCTATTCGGTATGTACATATGTACTTTTCTTAGATCATTGAACAGCACTCGTATTTCTATCACCGGTAGAGGTACTATTTATTCGATAAAAAGCAATTTTTCTCACAAATCGGGAAAGAATTCGTCGATTGGTTAAACCCACCTGGTACCTTTCCAAAATATCTAAATTTAAACTTTCTTTTGTTCCAACCATTGGAAAACCAAATTCCAATTTTTGCACCGTTCCCGGCGCAGAAGTAGAAACGCAACTTCCCTCGGAAAACGAATTTCAACCTCCAATTTCACTTCTACCGCGTTCCATCCATCCTGTACAAAAAATTGTAATCCAGTGCACCGTCTAGCAACAGGAACTTTTAAAACGCTTGCGAATGATGAAAGAATGCTTGGCGGAAAAGAGAGCGAAAGGGAGAACCACTGTGCACTGGTCAATTTCCCCTTAGTTTCGTCTCGCGCGGGAAGGATGGACGCGTGCGGTCTTTCTCTCTCTTTCTCTTTCTCTCTACACCCCGAATACACCACGCTATACGTAGCCGTAAACGACCAAGCCGAGAAAGAGAAACGTGCCCGCACACCCTGTATTTACAAATACACGTAGGAAAGCACACGCACTCGAGGGAGGCCACCAGCACGTACCGGCCGCCGAGAAAATTCAACCGGTCGGTTCATTTGCATGCTCGTCTTTTTCCGATCCCTCGAACGCTCCCTCCTTTCGGATTCAACCAACGACGCGTTACTATGATAACCGGGGAGGAATTTTCTTTGTTCACCCCTTCCAAACCCCGTGGCCATCAGCGGCTGAAACGCCAGCGAGGAACAGCTTGTCCAGCATCCTCTTACCGGTTGGACGTTGCACAGGCAGAATCGTCCGAATCCGCGGAATCATCTGGATTTTCGGTATAATTGAAACATTTGTATTTAGAGAATATTTATAGGAGGGTTTGGAAAAATGAAAAGTACGGTGGTAAATGTTAAAATTTAGTAGAAGTTTGGAACATGTGCGAGCTTAATTGATCGGAAGTATAAGAAAGCAATTCCACGAACACGTCGAAACGTTAGCTTTAAAAGTTTCTTAGGGATTGAAGAAACTGGTCACAGGTCTCTTTGTAGGAACGTGTAATTTCAATTTCATCTCAACGAATCACCGAAATCCAATCCAATATTAGTGTTGCGAGATTCTTCAAATTTCAGGCCAAGAAAGTTCACAGATATCTTACGAGCTTGTAATTTCATTTCGCAACTCGAAGATTTCATATGTATATACATACATAGTTTAATCATAGAGTTATGGAAGAACATTTTTTTACTGATAAAATCATAACGATTCGAGACTCATCTCGGCAAAGTTCAAAGATCGAACTCTCGACTTCAATTTAAGATTCATCGCAACACGGAGCCAGGGAAGCCACCACGGTTTTCGATCTCCATTGAATTTGATCCAACCACGAGCTTAATTATCATTCCAATTCGATCCGTTTTACCTCCCGTAGACGATACTCTACAGGGGCGAGTTTCTGCGTAGTTTCTTAAAGAAGACCCACTCTGCTGTTCACTTTGTTTTTCTTGGAACTCTAATAGGGTCGCCTTTCTCCGCAACCTCTATCCATCGTCTCGTCCTGTTTCTCTCTCGCGCTGCCTCTATTCCGGAATTTCAACCGGCCGCTTTCGCGATAGAACGTCCTCTCGCTGTTGTATCATCCCCTGCCCCTTTTAACCCAAGCTTTTCGCCAGCCTATTTTCTGTATAATTTTCCGAACCAAACGAAAATACTTCTGTTGCTTTTTTAAGCAAAAACGTACTCCACCGTTTTGTTAATTTCGCCGACTTCTGTCGCAAGTATTTCCAAAGTTGGAAAATGGAGGAGGCAAGATACGATTTATTTTCTGAATACGTTTCATGAATGACTTCTAGAGGAAGGTTTATAGTTAGAGAGAAAGAAATGTTGCGTGAATTATTTTCTTAATCTTCTTCCTATTCCTTTTCTGAATCTTTCCCCACCGGATTTACAATAGATTATTTCGTTCGTTTGTTATTAGAGACTAATGGCGTCTCGTAATATATCGAACAAATAGTACGAACCAATAAAAGTTGTTACAAAAAATACTTTCTTAAGAAACTCCTTTCTTTCGTCGATACGACATGTTCACACCCTTTTTCTTGATTCTTATTGCTCGAGGATTTAAACCGGTTTTTCGTGAATTATCCATGGCCAACTTCGGTTACGGTCTACCGTATAGTTAATTGGATAACTCGTCTCGTAATCAGACGATAATACAAGGGTATCTGGCCCGGTAGTTTGCAATACAAGTTTTACAATGTGTACACGATGTCAGTCGTGCTGTGCCGCGACGATAATTAGACCCGCGTTAAATTATTACTTTTCCGAACGCCGCCGCGTGGAAACACACGACTCGATGATTGGCCCACTTCCATTCTTCTCTTGATCTCCTTTTCGTTCGAACGCTGCAAAGGGGAGGATTAATAATGCCATGATTTTACGGTTGCCTGACAAAAGCACCGTAATTCGGATCCGACCATGATGGCGGGAATCGATGAACGTTTTTCTCCATAATTCAAGGAATTTTTATTCTCTCGATGTATTTCTGTACTTGTCATTTAATGAGAATATTTAACGTTCGAACATTGCAGGATAGAAATATAATAAATCAATTTTGATTGATTTTCTGACTTTAACATCATCTTAGGATTAAACAGGAGGCTCTTCGTATGACATAATCGAAAACCGTCCTATTATGCTTCGACTATGCGCTGAGAGTCTTTTAAAAATACCTGATAAGTCGATAAATTTTGTATGAAAACCAAAGATGCAATTATTGTTACTTATCTGTAACATTATCACGTTATAATAATTTGGAAATTTTGAAGTGGATGGAAGAACACATGTTCATCTCCAAAGCGAAAAAAAAGGATGACAACTTTTTATTGATAGCGGACTGCATTTTAAAACGCCCCTATGCAAAATAAGAAATACGAATTATCGTGTTTTTTTTAGTCTATAGTCTTTATTTAATAAGAAAGCATGCCTCATTTAATAAGGAGTAATTTTCTGCAGTAATTTTCTCCAGTAATTTTCTCCAGTAATTTGCTTATCGTAATATCAAGTACGAACATAGATGCACCATCATGTTTTAAACAGACACGCTTTTCTATTAATACACATAAATCGTTTGCTTCAGCAGATCAAACAAGAAGCAGATCGTACGAAGATCCAGTTTTTCGACACAAAACACCATTACAGATACAGAAAAAGATGGGGAATGCAAAGAGCCGCGATTACAACGATGGGACGTTCGCATGTTCGACGTGGTCATGGTAATTGCGTATTCTCCGGTCCGTGGAATTTTTAAAACACGAACGAGAACGCGGACCGGAAACCCGGTGGACGAAGAAGTCGTGATTTCCATACGCGAGCGCTCGATCGAGCCGGAATGGCTGACGTGTTGGAAATAATTAAACGGGACACGGGAAACCGAGAGAAAAAACGAAGGAAATATCGACACGGTTAATGATAGTATGTATTTTGCTTGTAACCGGGGCCGAGATCTCGCACAAAATTAACGCTGAGACGCTGCGGAACCCTTAACGCATGCAAACTTAATTACATGCGATCTCTCGCGATTCCATACCCGTTCGTGATACGTACAAATTTAATTAACCGCTTGTTCCGCAATATTTAACCTTCCTCTGTGTCAGCGAAGAGTGTATAACGAAGATTAATGGCGGATTAACGCGCCACCACGGTTACGCGATAAAATGACCGATTTATGGTTAATTGTAACTAAAGTTTTCGTCTTGTTTCGACATTTTTTAGACGCTTCTATAATTTGAAGTTATAATTTGGAAATTTTTATTTTACTCGAAAATTTGTTAAACGATACTGAGATGTGAAAGTCCCTGTCTTGCTCGAAAATTTGTTAGATAATTTTCATGATGAAACATTTAAAAGATAGGAGTAATTAATTTTAATACGATACGATCGAATACGACAACATTCAACCAGAAACTTCCACGGTCGAAAGACACGGATTTTTCCAGTTAAAACCCATGTAAAATCATTGGGAACGCGATGAGACACCAAGCCTACCACGCTAATTACAGAAAGTATTTAAACTTTGTGTAGTAAAATTCGTCTCGGTTATCGCATCCAGCATTTTCTATCGCACTTCAACGTTCAATACGAAACTTCTTAAAGAGTTCAGGTATTTATGTAACTATCACCTTAAGAAGCTTACGGCAAGAATTTCGTCTTGCCACTATAGAACGATAACTTAGTCGTTTAAACCCACGGACGATAAACTTGGTGGCATCCAGTTCGCGAAACAATTAAATTCTCTCGATAACTCGTAACCCACCCAGATATGACGGCTCTAGGAAAGACAGCTCGAAACTAAATAAACTGGGTCAGTTGTCACGTTGCCAAAGCACAATTCATTCCAAGAATATCTGCCAATACTCCTTTACCGATCGATCAATAACAAACCAATATCGCTATCAGATCCTAAAGAAAACCATCTATCATCAGCATCTCCAATACGTTACATCCAAAGAAACTATTATACACAAATTTCTCACATCTCTCGCTTCTATTTTATCCAGAGAACCACCGGTTGGCCACCACTGTTCACTTTCTCCGTGTAGGAGAGCGCGAGCTAAGCAACAGAGAAACCATAGAAGGGTGGTGGAAAGAACGACAGAGACGGAGAACCCTTTGGCGTCTCACCCCTTCGGCTACCCGTCAAGCCAGTCTCACTCTCGCTCTCGATTCGCTCTCACTCGTGTCCTCCGCAGCCCTCTTCATCTCTCACACTCTTCAACCGGCCCCACCCCCGCCGCGTATCCGCGTCTTCTCCCTCCTGACAAGTGAGAGTGGACCTTGGTCCAGCGCTGAATCGACCCTCTTTGCGTCCACCCTCTCCTCCCCTCAAACACCCCTGAACCCCTCAACAACCCCCGGCAACCCTCCACGATTCCAATGATCCAACCTTCCTTCTTCCACCTTCTTCCACTCTCCCCCTTCCTCCTTCGTCACCACGTTCCTCGGGCTTTTCTCTGGCCTCTGCACGTCGCCGCACCCTAATCCCCCATCTCGAAGATACGTCTACCCTCGAACTCCCGTATCGATTGGCGAGAGCCACGCCAGAGAGCGCCACTGAGCTATACCTTAAAATTTTAGGAAAAATTCCGACGGAATTTTGGTAATCTTTGGTGAAGGGGTTGGTTTGAATTTTCACTGGTAGCGTGGATACTGGAGGGTTTGGTTGGAAAAGAACATACGAGATGTAGTGTCTGAATGACGAGTTTGGCTGTTAGGAGAAGACGAGTTAAGTTGACATGTGAATGATAACTTCATCGTTGTTCGTTATTGTTAATTTTAAGGGACGATTTTCAAAAGTTCCTTACGTGTTTTCTCTGGTCTCCTTTTTTCGTTTTCGATAGAATAGTTTGAATGAACGATTTATAGAAAGTTTAAGACTGTTGTACCATGAATAGCTGCGGGTGGAAAGACTTTGCGTTGCATCGTCGACATCCCTTTCCGAGAAAGTTTCCCCGAGGGCGGAAGTTAAAGACACTGGGGACATTGTCCTGCCTTGAGTCGTTGTTACGCCTCGAGAAGCTGCAACTTTCGCAGAAGCGATTCTTTCGACGAAACAACACTGTCGAAAATCGTGTTTCCAGAGTGGATTACGATTTAAAGAAAAAATTCTCAAACACTCTGCTACTATGATACTTCGAACTTGTTCCATTGCTACGATTTTTAGTTATTTCGTCCTCTTTTGCTTTAGAGCTTGCTTGCTTTAGTAGCTTTGTTCCATTTGCTTTAGAGATAAACGACGAATTAAAAGAAACGAAGTGACAATGTTGGGGCTGTATAAAAGGTTTCGTTTCTCAATAGTCTTAAACCGGTCGATTGACTTTACACAAAGGGCAGTATCTCTGATTAAGAAGCCAAACGAAAGCCGAACGGAAGGTCGATTTCCAATTATATCCCTACGCGAGGATAAACCTTGCTAAGCCTAAACGAAAGAGTAACACCTAATGATATTCCAGCGTGTCGATCGTAAAAGCGTACAATGTAATCTGGATACCGGTGATTTCCTACTTTCGTCGATCCTAATGAAAAACGGCTAACGACGTCCCTAACGGACGCATAAAACCGATCGTGAACCGAGTAGTTGTCGAACGAGCTGTTACACTACACACGATCATCCGTTCGTGATCGAACGTTAGCCACATAGTAACCGATTGCCTCTTAGGTGATCGAACAAGCCCTGCCCATTTCTCTATTTTACTATTTTAATAAAATGGAACGTGTCGCGACTCACAAAAGTATTCGAATACTCATAGAAATTCTTTACGCGATATATACATGAAAGTTTTCTGTTGTTAGTGTTGGAGGATTTTTGTAGTCCAACTAGATATCGTAGAACGACTTTGCGTTTGATGCAAAACCTTCTTTTACGATCGATTTGACGTGACACATCCACGCGCTCGAAATCCGACCAAGTCACCGCGATCTACCCAGACGATCATAAAAAAAGCAATTAGCGGTCGACGCGTTTAATCGCCTCGTAAAATCCATCGTACGCGCTCTTTACATTTAGCTTCGCCTTCCTTCTCTCACCCGCTGTTGCTTTCATCTTTGTTACACGAAGGCGCCTGTTTCTATCCTTAGCTGCTTTTCAGCTGAAGGAAACGACTGTTTAACAACCGATAAAGCCCTTCGTTCGTAGCCGGATAACAAGGCTTGCCGCGTGCTGGGATACAAAAAACGTTATGACGAATTAGGGCCACCCTTAGGTCTTTCGTTCTTGAAGGAGAAACCTGCGGAAGAAGACCTACCCCAAGGATAAATGTGTTTCCGGAGCAGCTAATGCGCGAGGGTACTGAGGATTCTCGGAACGTTTGCGCTGTTCTGATTCATTGACTAGCACGGATTACGTTTAACGAGGTTAGTGCATTTCTGGCAACTGTTGATTGTATTTCGTGGTCTTTGGAGAGGAGATGCGGGGTTAGAGGGGTAGAATATGGGATAGAGGAAAAGCGGTTTAAATATTTTTGGACAAATGTATATCAAGAAAATAAAAATGTAATGTTAAATAACAGATATTAATTGATGTTTTATTGGTACACGCTGTTGAAACGATTTGTTTAATGAATAATTTTTTATGTAAATAGAGCCTTATTCTTTGAACAGTCTTTCGCAAAAAACCTACTCCAAGGCTTCTCCGATTTCAGGGCAGTCTGATTTCACTGAAGGACTTTTCTGCGTGAATGATATTTGGTTACAAGTTATTGATTTTGACAATGCTAAGTATTTATTATAATGTATATTTTATAACAGCCTTCGTACACTTGTGTAAGTATTTCATTTATTTAACATATATGAACGTGTTTAAAGAGATCGATACTAATTTAAAGGACGATAAATGCAGTCAAGGTAATTTTTTAAATTGTAATTCAGTTCTTTATTTATGCATCACAGATTGATAAAGTAAACATGACATGGCCAATGAATAATTTATAAGAAATTTAATTGAGAATATAAATAGAGATAAACCTTGAGCTATTAAGTTGTCTGACCTTTAGCGCCTGTTTCTACTACGTCCTTCCTATACGTGGAACTATATCATAGATGTATACTGCCTGTTCCACTGGCAATCTCGGAATAATCAATAACCGAATCTACTACTAATCGATACAAATTACATATAGATAAATGTCACACCCTAATTTAGGTTAATACAATTATTTATAGGAACAGAATGAATCAAACGGACATCTTATAATTTCTATAAAAGGAGAAACTATGTCAAAATGAGCGAATTGACCTCTCTCTTCCTTCGTTTTCTTTATGCACTCTACTTCCAATTAATGGAAATATATTAATCTTAATGTAATAATAATGTTAGATCAATGTGTATTAAATTTCCTTTCCACGAAATTCGAATTTAGTGGAATCAATACCATCCATTAATCGTCCATTTATTGTACACTTTTTATATCCATAAAAATATATGTAGCATGAATCGTTCTACCACTCTAATACTTGCGCACAGGTGCAATAACAGTTTATCAAAGGAAATACGAAAGGAGATAAATTGCAAAGCCCGTTGCTCGGCCCACGTAGCAGCTTGCTCGTTATGCAGTTGGTTCGCAATCTCATCGGGGAAATTTTCTTCTTAACCATCGATAAGACGGTGAGCAAACTTAGGATCGGAAAACTTACCCCTTCTATGCGTGCCATCCCCGTGGAAAAAGGGTCGCGGGATTATCCGGGTCGTATCTCCATAAAGGCGACTCCGCAACCGTCGACTTTTCGCCACAGTTTGTAGTTCTTAAAGGGGACCCGGTAAACGCGGTCGTCATCTTAAAAACGATCGGCCGAAAGAAGAGAATCGCGAATTAAATTCGATCGTTCGATTAAAATTGTCTGTCGTAAATGATAAAATCCACTCTTTCAAGAAACAACATTCAAAACTATAAAACTAGTAACAATCTTGTGATAAATGTGATTCAATCTTTATGAGATCTACGATTTCAATGTTTCTCGTTAGTAAAATATATAAAATCGAAAATATCTCGAAAGCAAGCTATCAAGGCCAAAGATTCGACGAGTTTTCGTTTTCAAAAGGTTGATCATTCGCCTACAATTCACAGCCCTTTTATCGCTCAAATCGTAGGATCCACCGTAACCAGTCTTTCCATCTTCGATCGAGCCTAACGCTCAAAATCGAGCGTCGTTCGGGGCTACCATAGTTCCGATCAGTTCAGTCCAGGAAGATCCACGGGATGACCTAATAATATCCGAACGGAATCGCGTGCACGCGATTTTGTCGGGCCGCCGGTTAATCGATAAAGCGGCACAAACGAGTCCGTACGAACGCGGAAATTACGTCGCCCTACCTAATATCGTCGCCGGTCGACCGTTTAAATTAATTAACCGGTACTTTTGAAAAAGTAGGTACGCTATGCCTGGTAGGAGCATTATACACGGGTCGGCTGGTTGCGCGAAAACGAACATTAACAAACACCCGCGGACCAAACGGAGCGTCCTCCTCGTCGTATCAGTCTCGTATGGGCGTAATTTGTGCGAATATCACACGAAAGAGGACACCGAGCAAAGAAGAAAAAAAAGGTTGGAAATACGTGGAGAGAGGAGTTTTTATATAAAAGGTACTTTTGGCTCTAACTCTCGCGACTCGTTCCGGAATTTCCGTACTCAAAGGACGAAAAAACGAGTGGTCCGTGGGCGAGGACGAGTTAAAAGCGGTTCGTCTCTCGAAGCAGCCGCCTCCGATAGAAGTACCGTTGCGGCGCGGCGGTAGCGGCAACCCGTCGTCTCACTCGTCTCTGATGTCTGCGTTAACTCTATTTGAAATTTTAAAATTCAATGAGCCAATCCGATCGAGTATATTGCCGGCTCGTGCTTCTGCTCTTTTCTCTTTTTGCGGATGGTTCGCGGAGCCACTACCGCGAAAGAAAAAGGGGGGACTGGCGAGGGCCTTTGTGATACGTTTTAACGGGGTTCCCTTCGGCCTTTTCGAATTCTCGATAGATCAAAAGCGTCGACCAACCTCGTCGACCAGCTTCGTCAACACCGACGAACCACATCTATACACCTATCTCTCTTCTGCGTTTGTTTCTCACCCTCTCTGTTCTTTCTCGTCCTCTTTCGGTTCCTCGTCCTCCTCGTCTGCCTCCCTCTTGGACGTCGTCAACGTCGTGGTTCGACTGGTTCGGGACGGGCGTTTTCTGTCGCGCGCGCGAAAACTTTTGCGAGCCGAGCCTCTCGTTCGCTGGCACGTGAAATTCCTGTGCGAGGGTTTAATAATCACGCGGCGAGCGTCCGCTTTGTGGCGCGCGACAAAGCGAATTGATTTGTTTTATAAATTGGGGTAGGTCTGTTTGCTTGGCTAACTTTCGGAGGATAGCCGTGTAGGGACCATTCTATGCGCCCCCGTGTCTCTCTCCATCGAAGAGAGGTAAATTAAAGGGAGACGCCGAGTCTCGAATCACATTGCTCTCTCCCTTTCTCTCTCTTTCTTTCTCTCTCTCTCTCTCCTTCTTTCTCTTTCTCTTTGTAGTCGATACTGAATTATTCTTTTGTTTTCTGTTTTCTTTAACTCAGAGGACTGTTTGTCTAACGACAAGGGGGTTGATTGTGTTTTTGTAGAACTTTCCGAGACACGGCGTAAAAACAGAATTTATCGTGTAAAATATTACGAGAATATTTGACGGACTGGATATCGTAATGGCGTAACAATTGCTTGAAGATCTGCATCGTCGCAACAAAAATTCCACGTAACAACACCCTTTAACGCAACCACATATTAACATCCAATATAAGATAACCGAACCTGTATTTAATTCCCTTGCAACGTGTTTACAGCACAAGAGGAAAAAGGAACAGCAGGGAAGAAAATTGCTTAATTACAAATCCGTCGACAACGATCGTTAGGAAATGTATCACCTAGGCGCACTTTCTTCTTTCATCCCCAAAAGAGCCACGTATCTGTGTACGAAATTATCCCGAGTAATCGTTACACGAGCGTCATCCCCTTCGGCACGTAATAAATTCTTAAGAACCGTCCAAGGTGTCGGCCGATAACGACCGGTCGTTTACTGGCGTATAAATGAAAAAGCGAGACGTTCTGTTCGCCACGGCCGGAAGCCCGTAATTCTGCACCACCCTCCGCGCCTTCTAATAAATGCCCCGTGCCGTTCGCCCGGACATAGATATAATTCACTGCTGATTATATATAATATATCCAGTCGTACGTGTTTCTCTACGCCATTGTTCTGACTTTATTAAGCGATTCCATTCAAAGCAGCCTTCCCCACCGTTGTCGCCGGACGACCGTGTTGATTCGTTTAAACGCCGCGTCTCGCGAGTTTATTTAATCTGATCGTCGCAATTAAGTGGTTCTTTTTTACGGAATTTTTTTCACAAAGTATTTGAGTACTTTTTAAGAGTAATTTTCTACGCGTTAATCGAGTATGGTAATCTTATTGCTACTGTAATAATTTTAGGAAGTTACGATCGTAGAGAAATTTCGAAAGATTCATCTCCCTCTCTCTCTCTCTCTATCTATCTATCTATCTCTATCTCTTTCTTTTTCGCAACAGAAATTTAAGAGAAAGAAAATGATACTTTAAAAATATTTTATTAAGAATTTGAAATTTGAAGCGTAAAGGCGAAGATAATTGTTTCCCGAAGGGTCCAAAATCATCCCCTACATTATTCAGCCTTGGCACACGCACCGAACTGTATGCGAATGTATGTACAAGGTCAGGGGGTTGGCAGGCTGCGTTATTGGAAGAGGAATATCGTAGGAAAGGGAAAAGGGGAGTGGTTCGCTGATAACAAGACTGTTCACCACGTGACTTCAATACAGAGCTGCAAAAGGGGCTGGCATCGATACACGAAACGCGAGCACGCTTCTCAATTGCGGGGAAATAGTCGTACGCGGCTTGAATTGTTTTTACGTTTCTGTTTTCCAGGAAATTCATTCTTCTCCATTTTTATTCCTTTCGAAGGAAATTTTCTCCTTTCCATACAGTTTCCTTGGTAACTTTCCAAACGGGCTTGATAATTACAAATATAGAAACAAGACGAACTGTCTATAGTAAGGATAAAAATTATTTATCTTAATGATATGTACAAAAACAGAAAATATATAAAGTTATTTAATTGATTTCCCTGTAAATTTTGTGCGGCATCTTTTAATTAATTTCGAGCTGAGTGAAGTCTGAGTATATATGCACGTATGCGTATATTAAAGTTTGACTTGAAAACGAAATTTCCATGCGTAATTACAAATTTATATATCATTACAAATATTTCGCAACGGCATAAACAATTTAATTTATACCATCGAATATCAGCAGAATTAACCGATTCTGAATCTACATCTGCATAATCTCTTTCTATTTTTAATGACTGCGTGCCATTTCGAAAACCAGTCCCGCGAAACAAACTACATCGGACGTCGTTATCGTCATAGTTAATAACCATATTTCTTTCAACTGGCTGCACGTTGACAAGCGCAGGATAACATATAAAACGAGAAATTACATTTGCTGAACATAAGCGCGCGATCACTCGACGTCTTAATGCCAGTTTCTTTCTCATAACCGCATAGAGAACGATCGAGAGGAATGGTTATTTATTTTATTCGAAATGTTCCGAAAAGGAAAGGAAAGGAAGATTACGGAGAAGAAAAGAACAGGAAAAAAAGAGATATAGTAAGGTAAGGATATTCGAGCTGATCAGAAGTCAAACTCGGCTTTTTATCAGTTTCTCAATTTCATTATGTAATTACACGATTAATGTTCAATTATCGAGATAACAATTATTTATAATTTCTATAAGATCGTCTTCGTGAATTTAATAAAAAGAAAAAACAAATAATAAATACCTAGTTCTCCTGATTGAAATAACCGTACGGAAAATAAGAAAGAAATGTTACGTTCCGGCGAATAATTCAGTCGGTTAAGGTTAAGGGAACGTTCTCTTTCGGCTCGGTTATCCGCGTCGACCGTTTCTCTCGTACGCGATAATTGCCGGCGTTATTAAAAACAGTTTATGCCAGCCAGATCAGTCCGGCGTTCGTTAGTAGAACGCGTTCTGAGAATCCGATTTTAATAGGCGCGTAGTTTCCCGTGAAACGCTCCGAGTCGACCAGAACGATTTTACGACTGCTCGTTCTACGGCCTTTCGGTGGCGTACCGGGGCAAACAAGAGGAATGGTTCCGTGCTGCTTAAGAGACTCGGCCGAATAATTAAAATTGATGTGACAGCAAATGTTGCCGCGTACATGTAAATCAGTTGGCATCCCGACGCAGATGACGCAATCCACCCCCTACCATGATCCACGTTTCCTTCTCCTCTTCCTTTCGTCGAACGTTTTCGATCGTGAGTTTAAAAATCGTTCGGATTTTTAGAGCGATATAAAGTTTATATCGAGGATGCGGTGTCATCGTTTCGGAAAACGAAACGTTTTGTACGACTCGTGTGGCATTCTTTTCTCGTTTATTTTCGAGATTCGCGAACATCAGCCGGTGCATACGAATTAGTCGCATTAGTCCTCAGGCAGTTAAATGTTTTCGACGAGGTTTCATCTTTCCAAGTTTCGTTACACACGTATACAGATATTTTCAGACTTTCGGCGTATTACACATTCTTTGGGGTGTATGGTTACGTTCGATTACGGTGATCGTGCAAGACGAATGGAATGAGATTTGATTTGGCTCGCTTTAAGTTCGTGCCTCTCACAGATATAATTAGTATTTGAATTAGCATAGTGATAGAGTCATGTCTTTAGAAATCTTTTCATCGATCGGTCGACCATTCCTTTACGTTGTACTAATTCGTATCGAAGATACGTACTTCGTATAATACGAACGATTTCCAGAAATATAATCGACGATTCGATTAATTTATTTAATTGAATTAATTTTAATTATTAGCTATCCCCTTACTTTTCCGACTGACTGTAGTACAACGCAATGACGTCGTTCCAAACTAACTCGCTGATGGTTCCACGTGTCGTTTAACATTTCCATTGTACGTCGAATACGAGAGACGTGTAAGTACGTGGACGCGTGTAAAGTCGAGTGCAACGGGACACTCGACATCCGTGACACTTTAACGACTCTGTGAGCGATCGAGGAGGGTTCTCGGTTCCCTGCGAAGTTCGGTCATGAGTTCGCGTCGCGATCGAATTTTTCGCTCTTTCGTTACGGTCGACGGGCACGCGATTCGAGCCCGGCGAGTTCGAGTTCGACCAACGTTGAATTTGTTGGCAACGACACTCACCGTAATCGCGAGACGCCGTTTCCGCGAGATTTACGACCAATTCCGTCGATGTTTCTTGGATAAGCGAGTGACGTTCTAATGACGTTGTTCCGACTGACACTGGGAACCAGGATTATTATTAATCACACAAACAAAACCAATCGTAAACTCTGGAGACTTAATTTACGATTTTTCCTCGTGATGCTGACGTTCGTTTATTTACCAGGCAATTGTTGGTAGCTGATTTGTCGTGTTTCTTCTTCTGATTGTCTCTCTCTCTCTCTTTCTCTCTCTCTCTCTTTCTCTCTCTCTCTCTCTCGAGAGAGAGAGAAGAAGAAGAAGAAGAAGAAGAAGAATAAAACGATGCTATAAAATTCGAATATATTTATTAGGTAGTTTTTTTCCAATTTGCTTATATCGAATGCCAGTAGTAAATAAAGAATTGTGACATGATGAAAAAATATTTGTGATCATCTTTTGAGAATGGTTATAAATAGAGAATGCATATGTAAAGAATTTCATTTACATTTACGTTTGTTTATAATAACTGTAATTTGGAATAATATTCTTCGTTATATTACTGTTACATTGGCATTTATACAAATTTTTAAGATCTAATCGATCTTCGTTCGTAGTTCAGCGATTATCAATCGTTAGGAGTTAACAAATACGTGTGTTTCGTTTAAACTGAAAATCATTACCTCTGACTTTTACATCATTTACCGTCTCAACTGGTCAATTGTTCGAGTCTCAGTTTTCAAAGAAACACTAAAATTGTAACCATGCCCCTCCTCTGTAAAAAATACCTTTCGAAGCAATATAATTCGGGTTATAGAGCTTCTCGTGCCAGGCTCTAGTTTTTGAGGCCTGTTATTGTCAGTAGAATGAGCAGTCATGAACGGGCACGTGAGTGATGGACGAGGAAAGAGCTCGCGAGCCAGCCTGAGAGAAACCGCGTGTATCCACCAAACGCGGAAGAGCGAGCCGACGAGAAATAGGTGAGAAAGTGAGATGAAGAGAGGAGGATAGTATTTGCCAGTTCGCAAGCAATTATCGCGCGCGAATCGCGCCACTTGCTGCTACGTAAATTGGCTCGCGTTGGTTATATCGATCTTGTTCAGTAATTTAAGCCGAGTTAAACTTCGTGCCACGATCGATGATAACGCGGTCTACGGTATATTCGAACCTTTTCCTCCTCTCTGCCTTTTAACTCGCGACGAATTTAATAGCCGCGAGAAATCCAGTTGATTGACGGCGCGTTGAAACCGAGGTTGTGAGAAAATCGTGTTATTTGGTTATTTTTTTCAGTTGACCCTGAAGAGAAATATTTCCAAGTCTATCGATTATTTCCATGGTCGAGGAACGATATTCTTACACGTCATTATATATACTTCTCGACTTTCTAATCTTTTCTTCTCGATGAAACATTTCAAAAAATGACAGCAAATAATTTCTAGGAAAATTCGTACGAAGGCTCCGTAACCTTACCGATCCTGAATTTATTTCAATTCGTCACATCCCTAGGAAGGAAGTTCCATCACGAGGGCGACCAATTGATGATCCAGCACGACATCCGTAGGAACAATGGGTTCCTTTTGGAGTGGGTCCTTGCCGTTGCGCAGTGTCCCAACGAGTATCCTTAAAATTCCGCGAATACGAAGGATCCGCGTAGCACGCCATAATCATAATTAACCCCGTCGTCCTTTCTAACGAATAAGCTTCAAGGTAAAAACGTACTTTACCGTAACGTGACTCTCGTTTCAGCCGGCGCTGCCGGTTCATCTTAACTTTACAAACAGACGGTGCGGGACAATAGTTACCCTCCAGTTTCGGAATTACAACGTCTACCGGGTCGGAGTATCATAATATCGTACATACATACATATATAATACCCTGCCCGACAGCCGTACAAGGACCTTCACTCGGCGAACACGAAACACATCCCCGACCCAACCCCCGTTCGCGCAATACCCCTCCGTATACTTGGCCAACTCGCCGGATGAAATCTTAACGAGAGGCGCGGCCCGCTTCGAAAACCAACCCCACCGACAATGATGGACCGGTTTTTTTTACTTCTTCTTGCGGTTTCGTCCTTATCCCGGAAAAATACCTTGCAATTAAGCCACATTTCGGGAGACAGGTGGCACGTTGCACAGCCACTGGTTCTGGTTTCATCAGCGACTTTCCCGGAAATTTGGTAAATTGTGTAAAGACGCAACAGCGGCTGGGTTAATTTCCCTATTTTTATCCTGACATATTCTAAATTTATCTCTTCTTCTCTGCTACCATAGAAACTACCTCCTCTATCGTGAAATGTCACCTGTTCTAATTTCAATCTTCACCTACTTCTATGCCAGACTCTAAATGAGTTATCTCGTTCGATCCTTTCTACCATCTTGCATAATCGATAATATATCTAATAAAACGCTGCCAGAGTGTTCCATTTCCGATGGTTAAAGATTCCCCATCCGGTAGCGTGCCAAGAGATACCTACAGCGATATCGCAGGCTGTTCAGGAATTCCGTTCCACGCGAGTCGATTTTTACGCATTTAACAATATGAATAATGCAGAAACGAGGTAATTCGTGCACCGTACAGCTCTCGCGATGTCGTCGTCGTCGTCGTAGAACGAAGTCGAACAATTTTGCCAGGTAATTAACGATTCCTCCCGGCAATTTCGCGAGATCTTCGGCACATTGTAACGACCAACCGAGATACGGCCGGCTCCTTTCGTTAGCTCACTTGCTAAAAACTCTGTAAATTATCGCTGCAAGTTTATACGGTGACACGGAAGTGCGCAGACGCGGTTGGTACACCCATAATTGCACTAATTATTATTGTTTCGGCAGAGGGTTGGCGACGGCCGGACGGAAAAGTCTCTCTCTTAACTTCCGCGATGTCTCCCGGGCGGTTTACGGCCAACGACACGGTAAAGTTCTCGTGTAAGACCGGTTCAACGCCATGCGACGATTTCTTCGTCTAGAAAGTATGATGGGGGAGAGGTGGTCACGCGTTCCTGGCGATCGATGTGCTTGAACGTTTCTTCTGTTTTGCTTTGAATATCGTCGAAATGATCTAGGTATTTCTTACTTAATTTTTTAATGAATTAACAAGTTGTAGGTCATTGATTTTTCTTCTATGATTTTACGATATTGAATAACGAGGTGATTTGTAATTGTTAAATTTATTCTTGTCGTATATGGTACAGGTAAATCTATAAATTAATTTCGTTATATCTATACGATCACGATTACTTTTATTTCTCTCAATATCAGAAGAGAAATGTTCGAAAATAAAAATATCTAAGCGCAGTTTATGCGGACAAAATATTCCCACAACCAGTTGGAATGCTTAACCCCGTTCCGCACCATCTATTTTTCACGTACGATATGTATATTACAAGTATAGAATCAACGCGTTGTAGCGTGTAGTTGTGCACGCGAAAATGTACGGATATGTCGAAATGCTTACAGGTGTGCACACACGGAACATTCTATGATACCAACCCCCGCGAGGGTTTGTCGAGCGCTAAAGGTGGAACACGCCAGTTCGTGCTCAGACGTGACTCGAGACGCAACCCCATTTTTTATCTACCTCACAGATTGTTTCTTATCACGTTTTAGTAAACTCCTGAACTGCGTACAGCTGAAAGTCAGGTACGTAACTTTCTCTGGTATATTTTCGAAATCTTGTTAGCTACTTTTCTGTCGACTGTGTTTAAGTAATTTTGTTTGCGGTAACTTTCTTTCTCTGGAATTTTCTGAATAATACATGTGTACGTTGGCAGCGTAGAAAGGGCAACAATTTGTTAATATTTGTAAGCGCGTTTGTTGCTTTTCGATCGTTGCAGATCGCGACTATCGTTGTATTTTGCTCCAAAATTATAACGAAAGACAATTTGCCTTAATTCTATAGACAAACCACGCGAACAAGGGGTCGCTCTTCTTCTCTATAACTAAAATTCTAAATTGATTTCCCTTTTCATTCGTGTTATCCAAAACTCGAAGCTTTTTACCGATATGTGTATATATACAGAATCCCACGGAATTGTAACCGAGCAGAGAAGAAAATTCGAAGTAAAATACCATCGGCGATTCGTCGGCAACAATTTGACCCGACATAGATTCGGTAAGAGCTATAATCGTGGCTGACCGCGTAAAATTTCGACCGTTTGCCCCCGGCGGTGGGGCGATCGCGCCGATTTATCATTTCAACGTGTCTGGATCCTGGTAAATTGCGACGTCTCACAATCCGATTCGATTCGATTTCACCGCGAAATTTCGCCGCGGACTGAAAAACAAGAACGAAGAAGGAGGCGTCTTGGTCTCTCAAATAAATTAAACGTCGACGAAACCGCTTCTTTTCTCTCTTTTCTATCATGTGTGTATGCTTGCGTGTATATGTGTACGCGTGCGTGCGTGCGTTCTCTCGCGCACGATGGCCAGAACAAAGAGCGGGCCGACCCGGAGCGACGTAGAAATATCGGGACAAATCGCGTTGCGTAAGCTGGCTGGCGTCCACATCGTCCGCCTCCTTTTTATTTCCCGGAAATTTCGTCGGCAAATTTATTCGTCGCGCTGAGCCACGGTCGAAAGGACAGAAGACGACGGCCAGAAACGTTCGCCGCCATTTTGACGGAGATTCAGCGCGATTACCGTCGCCTTGGATGAGGTACCGAGGTGTTATAGAAAAAGATAATTAACATTATGGGATCGTAATTGATATTTATATTTTGGAGAGTGTTAATAGCTCGAATAAATTTTTCAGAATAAGTAGGTTTCTATTTATTTTTCAATTTTCTGTATTTAGGTAATCGAATTAAAATTGCCAATTTCAATTTTGAGGACTAAGTAACAATTTATGAGACTATTAGCATGTTTTTTCACTGATATTTCTAATTCAATCTTCTAAATTCAAACAAATTTGGATACTTTAAACAAGTTCAATAACGAGATTAACAACGAAAGTCGTCGCGTGCGAGACAAGCGCAACCAATCTTTATTTCCTCATATGCATTTCCTCGTTATCATTAAAGAAGTTCTTTAGAAATGAAACAATCAAATAGCAACCTTAAGTATATTCTACAAAAATGATCAGTTTTTAGTAAACAGTGGTAGACGACGACGAAGAATTCAGAGCTTTTGCGCACACGTATAGGTGGTCTTACTTTACGATACACAACGAAATATCGTTCATATTGTTGGTCCCCTACATTTTACCGAAATTTAATAGCATGCGAGCGCTGGCGCCGCCAGCTATGATTTCAAAGCGTCCATAAAACGTTGGAGACAACGCTGTTTTAGAGGAAAAACGGAAGTTTATTTGGGTATCTCTGCGTCGTTCTTTCCTGACTTGTTCATTTTCTCATCCGAATTTCGTTTAATTCACGTGTGTTTCTGCAAGCTGACTCATACATAACGTATCACAAACTATTTCCTCCGAAACTATTAAAGATATAACTTTGTTTTCTTATATGAGCGTCTAAAGATCAGAGTGCTACGTAAGGAAGCAAATCAGAGAATGTTGCATTTGTTTGCGTCTACACGGATATGCTGAAAATATTCCGGTAAACGGGACTGAATTTTGGACAACTAGAAGTTTATTAAACGTCACGCTCAGTCCAGCTTACTGAAAATTTTATGGTAAATTTATATGTGTTGAATTTACACGACTTCGTAAATATTGAAATTATATAAAATATTTGAATTGTGTTCTATCTTTCACGGTCGAAAAATATTCTCGAACAATTAAAAAATATAATTTTTATTAAATCTTATCCGATATTAAATATTCATTTATCGCGTGTTTTCTTTTTTTTGTTCGAGATCATTTGCATATTAAAAACATCAAAATCACAATGACACTAAATTATAACGCATCGCATAACCTGTCACGAGCATTGGCTTGCGACCAGAACAATAAAGAGGTCTTTCTAAAAACCGATGCATTTAAATAAACCAGAGCAGCTGTCCTTCCATCATCATATATCGTGCATTTGCCAAATTGCTCGCTGTATGACAAAAAGCATCGACCCACGACATCGATCATTTTTTTTTTTTTATCCCGTAGAAACACCAGCGGCCGAAAGCTACTGGACCATCAAACAGACAACTCCTGCATCCGTTGCACTGTTCTGATATTCTCCGTCTCTTTTATCACCTGTCGCGAAATCCGTTCCACGAAATTAGCAGCTGTCGCAAAGCCGATTTACCATGTCGTTTATAACATGCAAACAAGTTTATCCCAATTTCGTTATAGACGCATGCATGTCTTCGTACATTTGTGCCAACTTACAATAGCAAGCGTATAAATAGAAAAATTATATCAAATCCATTTTAGAAATTTAGCTTGTAATTATAGCTCGGAACAAAAATTTGGAAACGATATTGACCGATATTATTCGCAATACTATTTGATTTTTATGTTAAAATTGTCGAACGAAAGGAAATATTTTAATATAAAATTAAAGTAGAGACAATTTGTTTTATAAGTCCATGGTACGAATATTAATAACATAATCGATTTTGTAACAGTTAATATTTTTGAAATATTCAGAATAATGCCGAGATACATATCATGTTCTCAACAATTTTTAATAGTGAAGGATTCAACATTAATTATTGTTTTTATCAACTTATCGATTTATCGTGTTTTTCTGTTACGATCTTCGTATTATGTTACGATACAAATTCAAAGAGATACGAGGCACAAAGCAGTGTCAGAAAACGCGGATCAGACGCCATGAGAGCGAGGCCAGGTTATCCTTGATATTTAACGATTGATTGGCAGGATTGGCAATTTGGCCAATTACCCTCGAGTTCCTCGAGTTTCGCGGAATAACGAATCAAAATTACATAGTCGGACCCCGAAAGTATCCTGAATCGGGAATAAAATCTCGATTCGAGGCCGAAGGGCGTCGATCAGAATAGACGGTGTTCACCGTTTAATCCAGAGAAACGTGAATCGACCAGATTTATCACAAAATAAATTGATGAGATACGTTCGATAATTGGAAACCGCTAATTTCCTGTGAATTCGAGGGATTTTGGTCGAGAGAAACTTCGTAGGTTTGGTAGTTACATGGAGATAATTAGTGAAACCACGGTGATTGATAAAGAAATTGAAGGTATAATCGAAGAAGGAAATAATAATTCTGTGATATATATATATAAGCGGTTTAAGTGGCTCTATTGCTTCAGATTCTGCGAAAGTAATTTTTATGAAAATCGTTCGATTGCTTTTGTAATCATTGGAAATTTGTTCGAATCGTGCCTCTTGAATTTCCTTTTTTCTTTCTCTTTTGCTCGTAAATTTTACTTTCAATCTGATATCGAACTAGGTACTTTCGCATGCTTTGCGGAACGATTTTACACAACATTTCGCGCTTGACTGTAATAAAGTAGCTCTTCGATCTCATAAACGTTATCGCACGTTGTCTCGATTACGCTTAATGCCTTAGAATTTGCCATTTAATAGCTTTGAAAAAGAAGAGAAAAAATATTTAATGCCTTGAAATTAATTTTTTTCGCGGTTTCTCTTCTCTGTCAGCATGCCTCAAAATATATACAGGGCTGTTGGTGAGATTAAACTGTTTGTAAAATAAGATAACTTTACGTAGTAATTCATAAACTTTATCAAACTGCCCACTATATGAATCCTCAGGGTATACAAAAATATGCAATTTAATTTTTTTCACCACATTTATGCTTTTTGTAGGCAGATTATTCACGACGATCTTTATTTATTTGCCGATAAAAAATATCCAGTATAGTATTTCGTAACTTCTACTCAACTACTTGTACACATGCTCCAGCGTAAGGAATTAAAATTATCCATAAAAAGTTGTCTTCACACGGATTTGAATTTACATTCCATCCAAACCTACACATTCGAACGGAACACACTGGCTGGCCAATATATTTGTTTCCCCAAATTTTCCTCCACGTTCACCGCGACCATTACCACAGTTACACGGCCATTCGACTCGGTCCGATAAAATCGAAGAGCCCACGACAACGGCGTCTACGAAAGTTTCAAGGAAGCCCATTTCGACTTAGCAATTTCGCCGGGACTATTTCCACTTTTCCAATTCTTTCACCCCCTCGTCTGCCACGGTGTTCCCCCGCGTGGTCGTGACTTTTCCACGCAGCTCTCCGAGAGAGTCGTAAAGTCCCGGGCGCGCTCGAACCCGGAGCCGCTATCGATTTCACGTGTTTCCTTTCGGAAATTGCCTTGTTTTTTTTTCTCTCCCCCGCAGCAGCGTGTGTGTTTCGGGCCACGGGGGAAAGATCGATACGATATCGCGATACCTTCGACCACCGCGCTGGGTGGTCTCTCCGAGGAGTGACCACGCTCTCTCTGCAAATCCGCCTTAATTCGCGCCCCCTCCACCGGGCACAATACAACGTCTTGTTTAATTATACGTGTATCGTTAAATAATAAATTGATCGTAGTATAAAATGATTCATCTATCGACAAAATTTTGTGTCATTTTCTTACAAGAATTTGAGATTCTCTTGTAAGAATTTTATTCCATGAATTTTATCTTCGATTAATGTGAAACGTGAAAATGAAAACATATAGGCACATATCATCCCATTCATTATAGTAAGTAAGCAATAAAACAATACCTAACTTCCGCATAACTCTTTCTATGTATATATCCTCTCTGCTAAAATTAGCCAATTGTTCTCGTAATAACCAATTTCGAACTTAACAACAATTGTTATCTCTGACTGGAGGAACTACAAAAATTCTCTATTTACATAAATACGGAATTCACCCGCTAAAAGGCCAACACACAACGTTAAGAACACCACGTATTCGTCCTTATTCGTAACAAATCTCCTACAGCAATAAGAAGAAAAGAATTGACGATAGCAATGTAGATCCTTCAATCGTTGCGCCATTTCACAGCAGCTTCCGAGATCACACGGATGAGAATGAAAAAAAGAGGAAAAGATTCACGAACCCCGAAAGAACGAGGAAGGAAACGAGCAGAGCAACGACGAGAGAGAGAATAACGCTTTAAATCGCTCGGCGAGGTCGAGAGGACGCGGAACGGAGCTCGGCCGAGCTCGCCTCGTAATCCAGACAGATGGGACTCGTTAATGGGACGCGCGAGTAATTTGCAAGAAATCTAATAACACCGTAGATGTCTCTCTCCCTTGCTCTCTTTCTCTCTTTCTCTCTCTCTCTCTCTTTCTCTGCTCCTCTCCCGTCCCCTTTCACGGCCCATAATTCGTGGCCTGACTTTTCCCCCTTGCTGGCCGTCGTTGGCCTCTCTCTAATGACAATACACAGGGAGGGCATCCCGCTCGTGAAAATTAAAATTCGCCCCGAAGCGCTAGTGAATCGCGTGGCCGCGCGCTCGCTCTCGTCCACACACGCTGGACACATTGCGCGTTAAATTCGTCGGCGACGCGAAAAAAGAAAGAAAAGAGCACAGTGAATTGTGTGCATGAACCAGCCACGACGATGTGTGCTCGGTCTTTTAAGTCGCGAGCTTTTTAAGCAAATTTCCAGAGAGAAATTCTTCACGATGAGAATTAGAAATTTTGTAGGCTTGCAAGAGGGTGGAAAATTGGCAAGCGTATAATCTTGATGAGTAGACTATGAATTTTTATGCAAGTATATAGTTCTAGGAATGGGATTCAAAATTAGAATTAAAGATCTAGAATCTGAATAAATTCGTTTCATCCTCTAAACATCACGACGAGAAGTTTCTTCTGGAAATTTCACATATTTCCGTATTATCTACACTCTGTGTATTTTTGCACGTTTAAATTTCCAGATACAAACGGAACGAAGATTGTCATAATTTTCAACAATTCGCCGCGACTCGAGTCCATCGCTATCTACTCGCGATCTCGGTGTGTGGGTGCACACGCGATGCAACTTCGTGGCAGTATAGTATAGAGAGAAAAGGCTGAAGAAGGGTCGGGGGTGGAAGGAGCAGGACTCGTTAAGCAGTTTGCGGTTCGTCCCGGCCTTTTTTTCAAGGCGCGCCTTTAATGTAAACATATTCCGCGAAGAGATTGGCATCTTCCTCTGTTTCGCTAACTTTCTCTGTTTCCTGTCCTGTTCCTCCGCTTGTGCCTCTGCTTTCCGCCGGTAGAGCTATTCTATTTGTGCCTTGGCATTCTCGTTCCCCACCCGAGTTTCCGCTCCTCCGTTCGCCGAGCCTAAGCGCGTTTTGTTTCGCGCGTCTTCGTTCTTTTGCGAATCAGGCTTGCCTTCGTTGGTCCACCCACGAAGATCGATCTGGGAATCGGCCGGACGGTGATCTTTTGATGATGGAGCTGGATGAAAGTCCGATTCCCCTTTATAAATTGATTCTTGCTTTCTCAGTGTGGTACATCGGTTCGATGAAATTGCTCGTGGCGCTCGTTGGACAACGTTTCCGTCCGCTGTATTCGATTTATTTATTGATCCCCCAGAGAGCATCGTATGAGTAACGTTGCAAGAATACACGATGGAAGAGCTTATTCTGTGGTAATCGATGAATAGGATGGAGTATATTTTCTTCCAAATTAAGAACAGCTTGCTTGTCTCGTGTAATGGTTGTTCGGTTGGTTTGTTCGGCTTTTTGCGAGTTTAACAAGATTTCTGATCCTTTATGGAAATCTTATGTAGCGGAATCTTCGCTATCAGAATGCCAATTAATAAATTCGAGGATGGTGCTTTGTGAGAAAAAACGAAGATCACGAGCGAAAATTAAAAGAAATTGCTAAACTTTTATCGCAATATCGTCATTTCGTTCAACGCCAATAGCAAACTTTAAAATTTTCAAAATAATTCTATTCCCTGCCTATCTCTTTTACCACATTTCAGCCCAAATTCTTTGGTTTCGTGTAACGTCACTTCGGCTAACGTTCATCAAATGAAACGAAATCGCTTCTTTCGTGTGGGACAGGAATCACGATTCTCGTCGTCCACTGTTCGTTTCACCGGAATAGAATCTTCGTTTTAACGTGAACCAAGTAGCTTCGAACGCTTTCAACCGCTCTTGACAGTGGTTTGCGTCGACGTGAACCGATCATCTTGCATTATCATCGTGAGGCGCGTCCTTGGTCCAAGCAAACGATCAGATCCCGCGTAATACGATCCAAGCGGAATCCGTAAGTCGCGCTGTCCTCACGCTCGGTTAGCGTGACGAATCGATAATGAGCCACGTTTCAATTTTAATCGACGTCACAGGGATTTGTCTCTCCCGCGAGTAGAGTCCTCGACGTGGTCCCATGCCATCGGCTGTTTCGCGTTTCTGCTCGAAAAAAGAAATCGGTCGGAGAAGTCGGGTAACTCGATCTGCACGAACACCTACGAAATCGAATTATACCGGCTGACACGCCATGAATTTTAATCGGCTCTTAATCTCCATCGGCTCCGTCCCGGACCGTTACGTTTCTCGATCGCCGCGTGCTCCTTTCGCTTTTCGCAATACATTGTTTTACCACGAAACGAACGGTCCAGAGTATCCAGATATACAGGCGCACAGACCGCCTCGGGATGTTTGGAGATCATTTGCTCGGGATCGTGGAAAATGTCATTGAGTTATGTAATTATTAGAATTATCTTGAGAAGCGAATAAGGAAAGAGAAGAAATAAGAACAATTTACAGAAAAACAATGTACAAAATTACGTAGAATATCCAAAGTTAATGAGACAATTTACGTTACGTTAGATTTCATTGCTTTAGTTACGTCCGTAAGGATATAAATTTACCAGCAAATCGCATTCAATTAACATTGCAACCAAACTTGCCTAACTGAATACATTTACATTTGCAAAAGTAACATTTGTTTTTTACATTCCCCTGTGTCCGTAACTCTTCGCTATCCGGAAAAGAGAGAAGGAAAGGACATACTTTACGCGCAATAAATCTCCCAATTGATCCAGGATCATTCAAATTCCCTTGTACAAATACAATTCTAGCGGGAGATCGGCAAACGACCAAATAAACATAGTACACGCGATAATCTCGCGTTCAGCTTGGCGAATGCGACTGTAATTAAAAGCTGAACGCCGTTCTGATATCGTCGGCTACCGAACAACGAAATTCCCTCTGGGACCCATTAACATAGCTCGCGGCGCTCCCGTTAATCACCAATTTTATCGCCATTAACGTTCCTTCGCCGATTAACTCGAGGCCGGAACGCACGCGCGAAACATCGTTACGAATTAATGGCCGTTTCGTTGGAACGGTACCGGTGGTCCGGTGTGAAACACGAGCGAGAACAGAATGAAAGAGAAGGAATTCCTTCAAAAAATCGGGACCGGTCAGTCAGTCAGTCGGACAGATCCCCGGCGGCAAGTAGCTCTGACACTAGAGCTTATAGTCGAGAGAGAGAGAGAGAGAGTTAATCTATCCCACGCGCGTTGGCCAGCAGCCAAGAACAGGAGGAACAACATTCGAAATAGCCTGCTAAACAACGCTTTTAATGCGTTGCCACGGTCTCGAAAGCCGGTCCTCGCGCGACCGCCACCTCTGTCTACCGAAATCGGACCACCTGCTGATCGGGAATTACCAGAAACCGACGTATCGTTTGATACGCCCGCCGTGATGATTCTCGATCGATCCGTATACCCTCGCGTTGATGAATCGCGGGAAACAGGATATTCGGAGTGTCAAAGGAATGCCGGATGAGTTATATTGGAAGACGCCAGCGTGACTGGTGCGTCGAAGTTGCGGTATTGGGAGAGTGTTAACCTCTTAACCTTTAACTTTACCAGCGAACATCGTCTCTTTGCTTCTCATCATTTTTGAAGTATGATAAGATAGTTTTGGATTTGACAATTGGTACGACTATTGGAATACTAGGAAACAATTTTTTAAATCTATTTAAATATACTGAAATTTTCTTAATCGAATAAAAGCTTCTCGCTGTGTATAGATAATTTGCAAATTAATTATCGCGAAGATGTAATAAATTGCTTAGCTGCTTGTTTAAAGAACACAGATAGATATTGGAGCACGTGGAAGTTAGAGAACAGAAAATAGGTGTTAAGTCTATTCGTGGACAATCGTCTTATCATCTTACTAACCTGTAATGATTGTGTTTAAACTCGACGACAGTATAGTTCCTCCCTCATTCAATAAACTAGCGTTAATAATTCCTCTCGGTTGATATCATGGATCTCGTTAATGATCGTTACAATCTCGGCACAAAAGCAGCGATCGTTGTAGAAACAAGCTCGCACGATCTCCATGGACCGGTTAGCCTCACGTTTCGCAACCTAGTAGGACAATTTAATCGAACCGCATGCAATTACCCGTAGGTTCTCTCCGTCGATCGACCCGGCACCGCTTGAATTTCCAAACGATGTTGCCATGCTGCTAAAACACGCTACTCGATGATCCACAACGTACGATCTAGCCGGATCTTACGAAGAAAAACCGAACGAACGATCTGGCTATCTGATCATCGTCGACCATTAACGTTTCGTTGCAACAACGCCGGCTGTCGGAAACTCTTCAACTTTCTCCAGCGAAAAGTCTCCTCCGCGATTGCATTGGCCGTCTCAAGATCACGGTTCAAGGTCATTTCGTTCGAGTTCAACCTCACTGTTTCTCTGCGAAGATAAAAAGAAGCAGAGGGAAGAAAAAGAAGTATAAAAAAGAGGAGAACGAAGAGCGTGGTAAAAGAAAGAGGAGAACGACGTGCGGATGATCGATGGTGAGAATCGGTTGGACCAGTCACTGTGGCTTCGTACAGGAGAAGACATCAGCTTGCGGAGGAGGTGCCAGGACTCTACATTCGGCGCCTCACGCTTGAGGACCCCAGGAGCGCGAGGGAACCCTCGAGTTCAAGGTCGCAGTCTCCGGCACGCCATATCTGTCATCCTACCACCGGTTACGTGCCCTCCTCCAGGAGATCCTCGAGGTATTCTCTCTTGTAGCAACCGAGACCGCACGTGCACTGTCACTGATCTGCGGTGAACTTCGGAATTCCCTCGGTGCATCGGCGATCGATGCAAGTCACTCGAGACGCGATAGTTGCTCCGCGCTATCGATGTTTCATGTAGTGTACATTCGGACTTGTATTTCTTGTAGATCGAAATATTTCCTCTGAAAACTGCTTTGTACTAGTAAAACCAGTAGTTGACAGAGCGATCATTTTGAAAGAAGGAAATTTCTATATAAGGAAGGTTGTCCATGAGCTGACTTATTCCTTCAATATGATTTAATCGATTATCCATATCATTTAATTATATTTATTTATTAGATTAGACAGTTCTGGTAAAGCAGCGCGTTGTCATTGCATACATTTTGTTACAAAAATTCTGTACGTCGTATGTTAGTCAACAATATCTTCTAGTTGCAAAATTTACTCACTCAGACTTAATTGGTTCGCCGTTCTAAAGGGAAGAAGCATGATATTACAATTTCCTCTGCCTATAATCGCGAAACAACAATTTTGAGAGACGGATGAATCCCCAGAGACAGGATTTCCTAGGCGATTAGCCGAAACTTCGACCTAGTCAACGTTGTTCGCTACCCGAGAATCCGCTTGGCCCGTTAATGTGACGTAGGAACCCGTAATTAAACGCACTAAAATTTAACTGTCGGGACAGAAGGAACGATCGGTGCCGCGCGACTTAATAAAGCCTCGAAGGCGATCGTGCCCTCGCAGCCGGCATTATAACGTTATTAAAGCAGCTATCGCATCGAAAGCACGAACGTCTATCTGAACGTCATTATCGTCGACGTTCTTTTATCTTCGTCTATCCAGAGTCTCTAGAGTGCCGTCTCATTGTTCCAAATGCTTGCGCTCCGGGAATTTGTCTTTTTCTTCAGTTCGAAACGGGACGTTCCGGTGAACACGAGCGCGGTATTATATTTCGAGGCTGACCCCGGGACAGCTCGAGATCCGGGCAAGGTTACCGAGTTTATTGCGAGTTTAGGACGTGCTCTCGTTTCTCGTGAATCCACCACCAGCGTGGATCAGCCGTCTCTCAGAAAGAATTCCTTCTTCTTCGTCGCCACCCGTTGCTTTCGTTATCGTGGCCCATTTATCGACCGCTTTCGGACGCGTTCCTATCCCACGTTTTCTGTTCTGTACCGAGTCTGCTTTGCAACGAGGCGATTGTTTTCAATTCGCTCGAGGCGATAAAATCTTCGAGATGATCTAATAAAGCGAGAAATTTCTAATTTGAAAGTTTTCATCGTTGAAAGATTTTTGTTAGCTATATAGAGTCACGATCTACCATTGAATTCGTTTTAGTTTTCTTTGTTTCGTTATTATTTAACGCTACAACTACCAGGTAAAGAAAATATATTAAAAAGGTCTAATCACAGTCTAATAATAATTATATGTTGATCTTAATAAAGGTCGACATTAATTTTATCAAAGTCATCTGTGTGTTTTTAGTAATTTGCAAATGCAAAAGATCCGAATCTTTCATAGTTCGACCTTAAGTTCTCTATTTTGCGTAACTTGGTATGAAATGGACGAATTGGACATTTAAATGTACATTGTGTATATTATTAAGATATTCCTACGTGTATTATAAGAGAAACGATATTTAGTATTTCTCAATTGTTGAACGCTTGTACGATCTCGAAGATGAAGTATATCATTTCGTTAGGCTGGTTCTTTTCAAACGACAAGAAGTCATCGTGAAGGAAGATCGTTACGAAGTGAATTTGAAAAGCGTCGGTAACTTCATCATGATGAAGCTCTTCTCGTTGTCGAAGTGCTACTGCTTCATCTTTTCACACAATTTCGTTTCTCCTTTTACTCTGTTACTTCGCTTCCCTTGCAACTTCCTCGTAGTGCTTCCTACTTGAAATCACGACTGACACTTGAAAAGCTCTTGGAAACCAATTATTATTTACTCGAAAACACGAGAAATTGAAAAAATGATTAGAAAATGGTAGATCAATCGATTCCTTTTATCTTTCCTGGTATTCAATAAAAAGTAATTTTAACGTATCTTATGTTATGTAGTAATTGCAACAAAACTCTCAATTTTTAGACGTTCTAAATACATTAATCTAAAAAATAAATACATTAATCAATAATTAAAGACGTTCTAAATTAATTAATTAATCTACCCTAAAGTATTACCCCTTCCATATCTTTTAAAAATCAGAAAAGTAAAGAGTGAAAATCAAATCACAGGAAACAGAGCTACCAAGACTTGCACTGATTGATTCAAATAAGACGAGCAGCGTGGTATCAACGATAATGGTATCAATTCCACGCTTAAAACGAAACTCAATTTTCCAAGCAGAAAATTGAGTCTAATTCAGTCAGCTTCTGATCCACGCTGTAATCGTGATCGTGAATGAAACAGTTATAGGTCGTGGTTGGAGAGGATCCGGAAGGAGAGGCCACCTTTCCTGACGATCGTCTCTCTGGAGCTTCCAGAATCTTCGATTCCTTTGATCGAATCACAGGCAAGTGCACGGACCAAGGTCGTCGAAACCAAGGACGATATTCTGGACGAACTGCTGGATAAGGTCACGCCGAACGACGCAGGGACGAAGTCGGAGCTCGAAAGAAGGAAGAGATCGTCGAGGAAGTCTCGACGTAGAAGAGGCAAAGAGTTCCTGGAATGCACGAAAGGAGCTCCAACTCTCGAAGAATGCACGAAGAACATCGTCCAAGGTCAATTCAAAGTCCGCAGTTCTGGCGAACGTTTACTCAGTGGTATTCCTGGTATTCGCGAGCGCGTAAGGGAATCTGTTTTATGCACAGACCTTTCGAAGTTCGTTCGATTCGCGAGAAACGAAGATTAGCGAGCATCGACAACCTGTTCGCCTCTTTACGAGCTTTGGAAAACTTGGAACATGCTGGTTGATTGGTGTTCGAGACGGTCAAAAGTATCGATTAGCGATTTTCGAGGAACCTTGGACAAGTTAAAACAGTATGATTAAATATACAGATGATGTAAAATTTGCAAAAAAGTTTTGTTCAGTTTTTAGATAAATATTGCGTAAATTTGTGTAGTCAGAAATTGGTTGATCAACTTTTCACTAACAGCGAGAAATAATTGACACGTCTAACTTTATATTTTATATGGTAGAATATTTCCTATGGCCATATATTTAAAATACTATACGGTAAAAAAGTTCATCTGCTAATTTACTTAATTATTGAAAAGTAATAAAATTGCCAATAATTCTCTGATATAGCACCAACATCGTCTAGAAAAATTAATATTCAAACTTATTCAATTATAAAAAATTATCAGTCGGTAACTAATCTCCACTTCCTACATTGACGTTAAACAGGTTGCAGTTTCTAGGTGCACGGGCGCTACGCCTAACATACTGCACTCCATTAATTTCTTACCATCTTCCACGCCAAAGTATAAATTTCCCCATTGTGACCATAAATCATTCTCTACGCTAACTGAACCAGAAGAAGAACGAAAAGAGAAATTAATATTAATTAAATACCATAAAATTGGATCGTCGCTCATTCGATTTTCGTTTCCAGGTCCGAGCCGTGCACGATTATCGAACCTCGATCTCCAAGACGTCACCAAGTGTATCTGTGCCGAGATATCCGGAAACGTTCTCGTCGATATCGACTCGGAGGTAGAGGCTGATCACGAATCGCGATCCTCCAGCCCGGAAATGACTCACACCATACGGATCGCGATGAGGCAGCACGATCGTACGGGCTGCAGGATCGACGACGGCGTAGAAACGGAAGGAAACGGAAGATCGAGGCCGGAAACGGGCCGGAGAAACGTCCAGGCGAGGAAAGAGACAACCAAGGAGGACGGAGCTTGCAACGGTGTGAACGACGCCTTAGATTTCACGTTGAATTGCAGCAGCGTGCGACTGACGTGCCGTGACACGAGCCTCAGGACGGGGACACCCGGTGAAAAGCAACAGAGACCGGAAACGCGGAATTAATCTGCGCTGGTTTTGTCCGCGAATCGTTCAAATTTCATGTCCAGACAATGGAAGGTCGTTAATTGTTCTCCTGATTCAGAGAAAAATATTTCTGTTTCAAGCAATGAAACAATGTTGAAAAACTGTCGCTCCGGTGGAAAGTTAATTGAGAAACATCTGATGTAACAGTAGTTTTCATCTTATATTTAGACGAATAGTTTCCAATCGGTGTGAACGTTATTTGAGTAGTAGAGAATTTTTACTTTGTATTTTTAATTATTTGTTCTCCTTAGTCCAAGACAAAAATGTTTCTGCTACACGAGGACCTTGTAATGAAGCCGTGTGAAGAAAGCTATTATGGGGATGGAAAGTTTTATTTTAGAAAGTTTTACATTGGGAAAAGTCTTCGAGGTTCTTTAAGTTTTAACGGTATTTTTCTTTTAGACGATAGTTGCAATCTTTGGAAAATAGAAAATTTTAAATTTTGGATTTTAAACAGGTTTCTAAGTTTTCATACTGTTGCTTGATGAAGTTGAATAATACGCTGTTTATTGGGAATCCATATATCACATAGAATATGCTTAATTCGTAATAATCTCGAGGTCGGAAGTTCATGAATGCTATTTATCACGTAATTTAAATGTTGCAAATAAATCTTTGATCGGTACAAATATTTAAAAGCAAGAAAATCCTGACATTTGACGTTTCTTAGAATTGAAGATATATTAAGACGATGCAATTGTTCGTGTAATATCTCCAAAGACGTATATAAATTCATGGATATTACAGAAATCAGAGAAAACGTGGAGAGAAGTATAATTTTTTCTGGTAGACGACCGATCAGAGATTTTCTTCATTATTAATGTTTAATAATATTTCGTTAATATTTAATGATACTATAATGAAAGATAATACAAAATTTACTTATTGAACCTTTGCTGCTAAAAAAAAAGTCTAAAGAAGAACACGCGCTATTTGTTTCATTATGTACGAATCTGTGGCACCCAAAGCAAACAGAGAATTGTAGCCGCGTGAATTCCAGCAGCGGCATAGTTTTTACCAAAGCGTGATCGTGATGGTTCGGTCTCGAGGCGGTGCTATCGAAACGTCGAATTACAGTGGCAGCGCGGCGGCCGAGCTGAAAGGAATTTGGCTGCGAAGGATCGATCCCTCATCGCGGGAACATCCGAATTAAAGGAATTCCAGTGCTACGATCGCGTCGATGCCATTAGACCTTCTATTCCTCTCGGTGAAAAAAGGCTTTTGGAGATCGCTGCGAAGGAAAGCTCGCCCGACCCGAAACCATGAATCTTTCGCGTGGCAATAAATCGCGAATCGTTGCCTCGATTTCCACGAAACTCGCACCGACGCGACGTGCACGCATACTCGCATACCCGCGTCCAGTTAGCCTATTAATTAGCTCGACTAATAAATCGCGACTGGCCCGAGGAACAAGACAGAGAGAACGCGTTAGTTGTCGTCCTTTTACGTGGAAGGAAGAAGATACTAAAAGGGATGCCGAGAAGAAGACGAAGAGGGAGAAGAAGAAGAAGAAGAAGAAGAAGACGGAGAAGACGAAGAAGAAGAAGAAGCAACGTACGAATTTCGTCTCGCGGTGGACCAACACAAGAGATGAGAATCGTGAGTCTAGGCTGGCCCCTTGGAAGGCCAAGCCAGCCCAAACCGGGTGAGAGAAGTTGGCCGGCTTCTCTTCTCCTCGTCTCTCCTTTTCTCTTCTCTCCCGTGTCCTCTCTAGTATCCCCTTTCCCTCGCTTTGAGCGCCTGGTCGCTGTTCCTCCTCGCATTTTTATTTTGTCTGTGCTGTGTGCGCTGCTCCTTCGTAGGGCGAAAATGGTTCATGGCCGTTTCTAACCGCCGATTTCGCCGCGAATCCTGCCAGGAGGATCGACCTCTGTTCTCCTTGCTTCTCCTTCCTCTGTTGTCTCCTCTTCTTTCGCTAGTAATTTGTTTTTCCCAGCTTTTCTTCGCTAATTGTGCTAAATCGCGTCTTTTTAATTTTTCTCTATTTCATCTAATAGAATCCTTCAATGGTTTGCGGCGTTATAAGAATTAGAAATAATCAAAGGATTAAAACATAGATTGTCAATGCGTTTGGTCGAATGGTCGGAGTTTCTATCGAGTTTGCAGCTATCAAAGTTTACTTTTTGAGAATGAACACTTCGTGCCAAGGGATTCGTTGTATAATTCGAAGAATGGGTTTGACGATGGACTGAGAGCGAATAGAACAATGTTCGAAGACGAGCGATCAAGTTAAGTAGGTATTTCAGCAAGTACTTTCGTCGGTCCATAACCACCAGCGAGTAAAGAAGTAATGACAGCGATTCGATGAAGTAACCGGACACGAGGATGAACGAAAAGGAGGGACTTTAAAGGGAAAATAATGACGCGGGGGAATATTCGCTTATGACGTAGTAATTACGCGAATACAATGATTAAGCGAATTCTGGTTCTCGACGACTTTTTTACTTCCGTAATTTGACTACAGAGAGGGCGTACAGCGATCATAAAAGTGTTCATTATTCTTCCCTGTGATTCGTTGAGGCATGAAACTATATTCTATTAAGACCGTATTTGGAGATTATGGAATTTTTCATATTTTCAAATCCAATGATTGTTCTCATAATTCAGGGGGAAAATTTCTTTCTGCTTTCTTTTGCTCAGTAATTTAGCTACATAATTAGCGAAAGTTCTATAGTGTGACAAGCTGGAAATTGCCAGAGCTAATTTTTCTTGCGTTGACGCAACTGTAAGCCAAATTACAATCGTCGAATTCAACAAGGAGCTATAAAGTGATAAAATCTCTAGAAGAAGCTCGAAATAAATATTCCTTTGCTGCCAGGATTCGTCCCTTTCTCCCTCGATTTACGTTTCTTCGTCGTCCTATCTCCCCGTCGCGTCCATTCCTTTTGCCTCATCCTTGAAATCGATTAGCGTGTTTACTCGATCGAGACGCGGCTGAGTAACGTGCGAACAGCGCGCCGGCCAAATACAATCGCGGACTTGCAAGACAAAGAGGACTTTGTTGCTCGCTGATGAGATCGCGACGCCTGCCCCTTTCTTCGCTTTTTTTTTTCTCTTCTCTTCGCTCATCGAGAATACGATTAGAAGAGTAGGAGAGATAGAACGAATACACGAGCAACATCGAGATAGAAAATTGATATGTTGATTGCCATGTGAACGGAGAAAAAAGAAAAATCGAAGATATTCTGCTCGTTGTGTGTTCAACGATCGTTTCGAGCAACCATATGGATTTCCTCGATTCCTTCAATTTCTTCGATTCCTTGGAAATTATCGAACTCATTCGTTTTGATCCGACTAATGTTTTGGAGCACGAGCAACGTTGTAGATAACCCGGAGCATGTTGCTGATCGTAAAAGTTGATGATACTTGCTTGTTGCAGAGAAAATGTGAATAGGATTACGGAGTAGAGATTCGATAATAATGATAAATGATAATGAAACTTTGAGTACAAACATCTTCTGGCGTAAATCTATTTTATGAATCGAAATCGTAATCTATTAGATTGATTAGACGAGAATATTTTAATTCATAGAGGAAATTACGAGAGCAAGTTAAGTATCAATGACAGACAACGAAAGCGGTTATATAGCGTGACTTGTCAAAGAATCGAAGAATAACAAAGGGCACTGTTAACCAAGATAACGGTCCAATTAAAAAATTCAAGCGATATCTCGCGATTGAAACGCTGACACTTTTATCAGTATGGTTTCCTTCCATCATTTTGCTTTCTTGGATCCGATGTAGCTCTCTCCGTATCACGGGTCACGAATACTTCCAAGAAACCTAAGAACATCGTAACGATAGAAAGAATGCTCCATTTATCATGTTAAACTGTTGCATTGAAGCAATTTAGTACGTGCTGAATAGTCTTCTGAAAGATCCTTCAGTTGCACTGTAAATCCACTTTCAGAATTTTAAATCCATCGTGTACCTTTCAATTACTCCTAAACATTACAATTCCTTATTATTTATCTTCGTATCTTTATATTTTCCATTCGATAAAATAATCTTCTGAACTTCTAAGCCTCGCAGATCTGAAATTTAAATTCCAATCGCGAGCGAAACCACAATGGTCAAGATTTATTCCAAGAATTAAGACAAACTACGTAATCTTCGAACGTTCACTTTCCACGAATAATCCAAGTCACGTTTCACCGAACGCATCCCTAAATAAAAAGAGAGGTCCGGATTTTATCTGTCTCGTTATTAGAAACTAACGACGTTTCCTCGATCGGTTTTAATTCGACCGCAACGATCGTGATTCTACCGATCGAATAAAGTAGCTCCGTAGATTCCGGCCATGGCTTCAGCTCTCTCGAAACTTCTCTCTCTCTAGATCCGCGCCTCGTATCGAACTCTTTTCCTTTACGGGCCATTAGAATCGCCCGAAGCTCCAATAAAACCCGGCGAGATTGCGTTCACGGTTCCGCAGACGATCGAGAAAACGGCGAGTTCCGCGGGCCGACGTTCATTACCTCGATACGAAATTAAAGATCCGTTTGCAGCGTGTCGCGTTAACCGGTTCCAGGGTGCATTTCGCCTGACTGAAACGCTCCACGCGACGACACCGTCCGAAATTAAGATATCGAGCATATTCCGTCCCTTAAGTGGCATCTCTCGCTCGAACCAGCATTCGATTAGCCTCGACAGACCGATTAATTCCGCCGATTCGTTGAAACGTCCGTTTTTAACTGTGCCTCGTTCGATGTGAACAACCTTTTGCTCGGCAACATGTCCGATACTGTGTTCGTAACCACCGCGACTCGTTTTCCCCGATTGTAATTGCGAGATTTATTGGCCCGTGGAATGTGACTCATTTAAGATGTGTTATACAGATTGTGGCATTAATAATAATCGGTATAATGCGAGTAGCTGTTTCGAATGACACGTGCGAGCTTATAGTCTTCATAGATTGCAACTATTAGTGTATTTACAGTCGTTGGTATAATACGAGCCATTGGGTAGTAGAACCGATCAATCCCACTTTTTTTTTTTTTAAAAACCACCCCATTAACTTCGATGGAGTTGGTCAGTTTAGTGTCTGTGATTTATACACCTATTAGCAAGTTAGTGTGTTGAATGTTATTTATTAAACGTTCAGGACCGGGTATCGTCTTAAACGATTATTCATCGCGCAATTCTTCAAACACAGATTCACTAACCCAGTCTTTCTTCTCGTTCATCATCCAGCAAAGGAGACAGAGATCGGCGAGGAGAGTAACTATCGCGTTTAGCGTAATCGCGTACAAAATGAACGTTCGCGCGCGTTCGCGTTTGGCAACGTTTAATTATCGGTCCGATACAATGGCCGGCCCGGTAACAGACGGGCCACCGCGGCAGTCGACCAAAAAGTCTATCATTAAAAACGAGCCCCGTTCTGGGTGAGAATAAAAGTACAAAGTATTTCGAACGAAGAAAAAAAAAAAAGAAAACACCGCTAGGAAAAATAAGGAACAAGAAGAGCTAGTAGAAGAAGCAGAAGAAGTGGACGTGGACGAAGAAGAAAAGAAAAGATGGACCATGCCGCGATACCTTAAAATGATCATCGCTTTAAAGGATCGGAGAACTGGTGGAGGGAGTAGAATAGAAGAGATAAAAGAAGTAGTAGGTATATCCTTGATGAGCGATCGTTATCACGATGAAAATGCAGTCTCGGATCGATCCACTGCAGTCGATTCCTCCCTGGCTTCTTTTATTAGACTGCCAATTTCATAGCGTCTTCTCGCTTCCTTTCTCATCTTCCACGTTACTATCGTCTCTATCGCGCTTTCACGTTTCCTCCCTTTGTCGTTCTATCCCTTTCCACTCTGCGTCTGTTGTTCGTCGTCTACAGTTTGCCCGTTTCTTTCTTCCCGGTCTTCGTCTCGTTCGTCTTCCACGTTCTCTCGCTTCTCCTACGCTTTCTTTTTCTTCGCTCGCACGAAATCTCGCCGATTCCACGGTGAAACGTGTATATACACTCGGGGACAGATTCTAATTTCAAGCAGAAGCTGTAACGAAACCTTTCAAAGACGGTTTGTTCGGATTGTTCAAAAATTTCGTTGGGTTTTTAGTACGAACGTCTATCAAATAATGGGATGTCTAAACAGATACTGCTTTTGCTTGGATATTAAAAAGAATCAAGTAGAAACGTGAAAAGTTCGTTAATAAAATTTGTTCCTTCATTCGGTGAGATAATAGGTACAAGATTTATTTATGGCTAATCGTAAATGTATTAGGTTGTCCGAAAAGTTTCTTTCGCTTTATGAGGAAGTAATAGACGCACTACGTTTTTTGTTTTATATTATTTTGTCAAATTGCGTACGATCCGCTTTGTTCCGTTGAGATAAACACCGCGACATTTCACGGCCTTGGTTTCACGTTTGTACGAAAGTGCACTGTTGTAAAAATCACGTTTGCGAAAGAAAGACACTTTCCGGACAACCTAATACTAACTGTCTTGTCTTTCTCTTTCATTCCTTGGCCAGAAATTCGGCTCTCCTGCATAACCATCCGCTTTCCAACGTTTATCTCGGCCGTGACGTCACACGACGTAGCGCACATGTTCCGACATCGTCGGAAGAATCATTCGATTATGCAGAGTCGCGAGGGAATCGTGAATTTCACAGGGAGCTCCTTTGTCGCGTGCTCCAAAGCTCCGTTTTCTTCGCGATTGCCCCTCTTTTATTGGGGACCTTGATGGCTCGCAGCCTCGTTACATCGAACGGACACGTTCACCGGAAAAACAGCTTGAACGGAAGATAGCTGTTGAATGTGGAGAAGGAAATTGACAAAAAGGAGGGAAGTTGTAGCTTCTTTCAATTTATTCGCACAAAGGGTGGAAAAGTTGTAGACTTTTACAGTTTCTTCATATAGTACGGCGGTCTTTCGAGTTTCGTTAAGAAGCTGCGAATTTTACTTGACATTCCAAACGAAACGACTTAACAATTTTATTATGTATTTATTATAAATAATTGATATCTGACAGAATTACATTCCTGGAGTTGACCACTACGTTAATTTAAATTCGTACGTAAAACTTTCGAAATAAATGTAAATTTTGCAACTGTGTTCCAAATTTCCAGAAATAAATTACAAATATAGAGAAACCGTATGTTCGTTAGTACTCAATTATATGTAACGTGCTAGGGTTCGGTGAATTGCATCCTTAACAATTTGTTCGCTTCCGAGTTGCTTCTTTTCAGTGTAATTTATTTTAACCAGATCCGACCGCTCGGGAGAATTTCTGCAACTCAGACATCGTTTTTATATACAATATTCTTTTAAGGCGAAGAAGAGGGCGGGGGATTTCAATTTTCCTGTCACCGAGCCCCGTTCCATCAATCTCGAGAACCGTGCCATCGAAGTGGAAAACGAACTCGATGACTTCCCGGTAAGAAGGCGTCTCTCCGAGTTACGGACTCCTTTGTGCACCTATATTCGATGCCTCGAAACAAAAAAAAGAAAACCTACCACTTAACAAATTCTACTTGGAACTCAATGTTCCAAGTTTAAACAATTCTACCTTTCTTCTGCTATATTACTTTCGTACAAGAAGATTAAATTAGCTGTAACGATCCATTTTATACTCATAAAAATACTTCCATATACCGGAGAGTCGTCATCTCGAACATTTTATATCGACGAAGCATAATTACGCGATTAAGACCAAGACGATTTGTTTAACTCATCAAGAACCAACGTTGCTTCAATCCAACGTTTCATCTTCGCCTTTTTCTTTCTCCTTCCATTCGGACGCTACAATTGTACGAATCTTGAAGAAATCGAAGTATCCTATAGCATCACGATAAAATATTTCTTGCTAAATCATAGTTTGTATATTCCTTTTTGTGTATCGGATGTGTGACGGCTCTCTTGCGATGTATCTGTTATTTTAATTCATCTGTTGTGTTTTCGCAAAACGATTTATCCCCCTCATTTTATTTGGTAAATACGTTTATGCAATCTTTCGAAATGATTTCACTGCTTGGTCCCTAACGAGTTAATTAAAATTTCTTCGTTTGCAACATTATTTTCGTAATTACCTAACGGCGTTCTGATGAACTCGGTGCAACAAAATATTATTCTCGAACGTCGAGTAAAAAATGATTGCCAGCTTTCATAACCAGTTCCTAAGGAGAAAAAACAGTCTCATCCGTCTTATTCGAGGAAATTGAGAGGATCGACATCCGAGCGGAATATCCAAGATCCTTCTGCTTGTTCGGGCTCGATTCGAAAGAAGACCGTCGAATATTCAATCCCGCGAGCAATTTCCATTCGTCCCGATGATTTCCCCGCCGAGATCGAGTTAATGAGAATATAATCTTAGTTGTGCGTGGTCTCGTTCGTTCCGTGCAGCCAATACTCTTGCCATTTTACATTCCGTGTCCTCCTTCGTTCCATCCGTTCTTCCCTCTGCGCTGCATCCGGTCCTTCCTTCCGCCAATTACTCTCGTCCCGACGTCGTCGACCGGAATTATCGTCGTCCCTAGAACGGATCCACCGACAGGACTTTTCCTGCCTTTTCCACCTCGCTCCTGGGCTTTGCCGATCTTGCCATTTTTCACGGATCTTCTCGCTATGTAGGAGAAGATCGTTCTCGTTTCAACCAGCTGCATAGGGTTTCGTCGGATTCAGAACAGGAAGAGTACGATGCCGCGATGGAACTTCGTACGTAATAAATCGGTTACCATAAGAGTGTGGATGTTTATGCAAATTTATATCCTTACGAACACGACTGAAGAAGCGGAGCCTAGGTAGAGATTTGTTTCATCTACTAAATGTTATAACGAGCACTGTACCTACTTTGCATATTTTATGCATCTTTGCGTATTACGCGAATTCACGCGTAACTTTGTGCCTTGCACAATTTTTCATCATTGCAATCTAATTGTTGTTTGCCATGCTAGGCATATGTTTCAGTGGTTATTGAAAATTTCCTCGACCATCCAAATCCACTTTACGCAGTATGACGAGCTGACAGTCGCGCGAGGTCTTTAATTAAGAGACAAACTAATCGACTTTCGCGCAGACGAACGCACACACCGTGGCAAACGACGTCTCGACGCCATCGTCGAATTTTATTATTGTCGCCAATTGACATACAATTCGAAAGACGTTGCCGATTATTAAACGGTGCATCATGGTCGTACAATGGCCCACCGACGACCGCACAGGAAGGCTTCTATCACCGTTGATTTAGCTTCATTACGATTTTTATTAATAATTTCACTAATTGCCCGGTTTGCCGAATTAATTGGCCGCGTCTGGGAACCGTGCAACGTACGTTTCCGTCTTTTAAAGTATGCTGCACTTACGCGATCATTAAAATCTAATAACATTTCTGCGTGATCGCGTTTGGTATCTGAAATTTTCCATTTACATAGATCGGCCTTGTTTAAGTTTAATCGAATTGTGACTCTCGACATTAAACGAGATGTTGCATAAGCTGTGTCAAGTTCTTGCTGCTTGTAAAGCACCAGTCATCGTTTCTAAGAAACTCTGTTACGAATATTATCTCTAAGATGTAGAGTTACTTAGGCTCCAGCTGGCAGCTGTATAATTTAATCTTGATTGTGAGATGTTTTTGAGAATTAATTTTCTTATAACGAAGTGAGGACTGTGTCACGCATTTTGGAACCAAATACCGTAATTCTTTTTTCTGTAAAAAAAAAAAGAAAAAAATATAGAAAAATTCATTTTTATCTTGTATAATATCTGCTGCAGATCGAGCTTTATTTATTCATTGAAGTAGCGTTTAGTCCTGTTCTATCGTGTAATAATCTGTTTCGTTTGTTTTAATATTACGCTATGCTGGCTGATTTGAAATTACGGTTCCTTCCAAACTATAGATAGATTACTTAAAAATGATCATAAATAGTTAACTTTAATTTTAGCTTCATTGCTATAAGAATATCTGCTCAACTCAAGTGACTAACAATTAAAAATAATACAAGCTTCGTATGGATAAATTGTTTAAAATAATGTAAAATTACGTAATAAAAAGTAAGAGTAAGGTAACAACTTTGGAGAAAAATTTTTTGACAAATCCATCTATCGTTGGTTATACACTTTAGGGAACATTCACGATCAAGCAGCTGCAACGAAATCGATGGAATGCCGTTCTCCAGGTTGCACCAGAACTTGGCTGGTAACCCGGCTCGATCAACGCACCGATAAAGCACGTCGCTGCGGTGGCTAAAATAAACCTTTGTCATTTTTTTTATTCGCACTAAATTAATCACCGCCGACCGGGAAATATTTCACCGCAATGCGAGATGTTTTATTATAAGATAACGACGAACGGTCGAAACGCGGCCCCCTCGGGAATATTCCAAATTAACTGATTTGATAAACGAGTCGCGTCCATTGATATACTGTTATTCGTTAAAACGCTCGAAACCAGAAAGCTGGAGAAAATTTATGCACAGAAATAAGAAGGTAAATGTTCCAAGACAAACATTCGCACATGGTATAAATAGTACCGATTTTTTAAGACCTTACGTTTTCACCAATTACGGCCATATTTTTACTTTTATTATAAAACACAAAATTATTGTCGGATTAAACATGGTATAAATTATCAAGAATCTTTCGAAAGAAAAATAATTGCACTGTCAAACGACGAAGCCTCGAAACTTAGTTTTCCAGACAATACGATTCATCGTTGTGAATCTTCCAGATGAGTAGACATTTTTAAGTTTCGTTTCACTTTCGCTAGATAAGAAAAGAAAACATCTGTCGTGATGTTTGAACTAAACGCTTCGATCTGTTCAGTTCACACTACGAATCATCGATAAGACTCATCTTTCCGAACTCTAGAATCAACGAACCATTAACAACTCGTCAATTCACCAAACAGTGCTCAACACAAACGAAGTATCTTGAAAAAAAAAACCATGAATAACCCTCTTTCACTTCAAATCAGCGAGAAGAAACCACTTCTATCGTCCAAACTCTTTTTTTTCTCTCTTTCTCTCTCTCTCTCTCAAAACTACCCCCCTCTCAAAGCCTGAGAAACTAAGAACAGAAACTCGATTATGACGATGAGGCGAATCGATCGACTCGAGCCTTCCTCGATTCCAGCGTCTGATTACGATCCCTCGATGTCAGCGGCGCGCGAAACAACGCGCAGGGATCGCAGGAATGTCGCTTAATCGCGACGGAAGGAATGATCGAAGTAAGACGTCGAAGGGGTGGCGACGGGTCGTAATTCGATTTGCGAATTGCTCGTTCGACGACGAGGTTCCCTCGGCCACGGTTGATGCCTCAACAAGTTGTATACATGTAATCTGACCCAGATCCTGGGGTCTAAGTGAGGTCTAACACGAGGGAGAAAAGGGAAAGAGGAGGCGGAGGAGGAGAAGAAGGAGGATGAGACGGAGGAGGAGGACGAAAGAGACGAAGGAAGGAGGACCGGAGGGTTCTTCGGAAGCAGACAAACAAAATATAACAGCGCGAGTTACAAGGAAGGATCCCGAGGAGATGAAGGGTCTCTGACTATCTCTCGCTCTCTCGTTCCAGCGATCTCCTTGAAGAAGGAGAAGGAGAAAGGGTGTACCCTCTTGAAGCATGAATGGATTACGAAGAGCCGTGTTCATTCATTCGCTCCTTAGCGGCCTAGAAACCCACAAAAAGTGTATCTCTCGAAGCAACGGTGGCGTACCAGTGGCGTAGACCATGATCGCGGCCCTCTGGCTACCAGGCTATCTTTTTGCTCGTAGCTGTGACTTTGCCCTGTTTGCGGAACGCTCACCCCGCCCCGGGGATAGTAATTGGGATGTTGTTAAATCGTTACGTGGGAAACGGTGGATGCGCTTCCCTTTTCGACGATCGGCAGCCTTGTAGCGGCTCTCTGTTTGACGAACCGGCTCGAATTGTCGTTTTCGTGGTTTGCACCGGATCGGGAACTCGTTCGTTGACGGTCAGCTGGCAGGAAATGAGGATAGTTCTTGCAGCATCTTAGTTTAGCGTGGAGCGGTGTTTACGATTGTTGCGTTGCTTTCGTTTTTGTTCCCTTCACTAAATCTTTTCTATTCTTATAAACTTCCTTTAAATTACGAATATTTTCGAGATAAAATGTTAGAAGAATCTAGAAGTAACCTGTTTCACGATTGCATATATCGTAATTAATAGCGATCAGTATAAACGTAACGATATATTTCGTTCGATAAAGATAAAAGGGGCAATGAAAAGGTAAAGATTAAATCAGCAAGGGGATATTACGATACCTGAGTACCGGGCCTCTCGAATCCGTTACACGCGCGAGAACAGAAAGGATGATAAAGATTCGACTGCAAGGCCGAGATACTATTGAAGCCCGTTGACCCAGGTCGGTTTCCACCGGAGGCTGAAGTCGTGGGATTATATTCATGGCGCTTCGTCAATCTTAACCCGACCTTGATTCGTCCGTCAATCCATTTCTTTCGAAAGGAACAACTCGTGAATTACTCAAAGTAGATTGTCAAATATTTGCATGCAATGGTAAAGTAGAATCATTTATTTATTAACTTGTACGCTGACACGTTTAAACGTTCATATAAATATATTAAATATTATTAATATTATTTTGCCGCATTGTAAAATGCATGTAATTATCGAATGACTAGTTTCTTTTTTAATGTTATACTTGAAAAATGATTTTAATGTCGTAATTAGATTAAAAGTCGAAGAGGAAGCTAAAAATTATTAACGAAGAGTAAGAATTTTAATCGTATAGAATCGTGATATTCGAACTGATTTTAGCAAATCCCATATATCAGGCTTTCATATATTCTTTGTAGATAAAGAGACATTTTGACATATTACGTGAACGAGATTGAATTTTCTTTTCATAGGAGAATAGAAATACGTCTCAAGATTGGGGTCTACCCAGAGGAAATCATTCTTGAACCGTTAAATCATTTCCGGTTGGCGCCGATTTCTTGAAATTCTACAAGTAGGCTTCGCCATTTCTATTCACAATACGAACACACAACTTTCTTAAATCTTATTTCCAAGAAATTTCTACTACATCGAATATTCTGAATTATGTCTATCCATTGCTTGTCAAATATATATTAATTTTATTTCTATAATTATAATAACCTTCCGTCTATCTTTTAAACATTCTTTTGTCCATTATCGTTTAAGAGTCGAAAAGATATCGATCTAGAACGCGAAACGAAATCAAAGCCAACAGAGAAGCAAATATCGATCGTCGAATAAGTAGGAAGGTTTAACGAGATATCGTTAGGTTAGAAGGGAAGTGGAAGCCACGAGTTTGACCGACCTTTCTCAAACTTAGAGACCCATTGAGGAAGGAGGGCAAAGGTCTTTTAATGGAGACGGGAACAGAGAAAGACGGAAGGAAGAGATGGAAGTAAGAGACAAGATTTTGCGAAGGGTCGTTTGCTTTTTGCTCGTCTGAGATGTCGCCGGCAAATGTGCGAAGAAGCCATCTCTTCTCGCGCCGTTTTGCGCCTAATTGAAAGCGACAGTGACCCACTTATACCACCTATGCCACAGATTCTTTTTCTTCCTGCGACGGCGGACGTGCCGATCGTAAAAACTCGGCAACGACGACCTAACGGCTATTATTCGTTGTGTTCGGCGACAGACCGCCTCACGAACCGTTCCACGATTTCTCCAACGATTAGAAGAAACTACGAATTTCAGCCTACAGCCAGTTACAAAAGTCGATATATACCATTCGAATTTGAAATATAAAAAAGTATAAAAAATAAAATATTTTCGATTTCCTTTAGTAAATCGAACGCAAAAAATCGCTGCGCGTAAACTTTTTAAACTGATCATATGTGTAATAATTCGAAGAATTATAGAACGAAGGATGTACCATTAAATCAAAAAAAAATAGCGAGGTAGAAAAATAGGACGCTGATTGATCAGCCGCTTGAACTTTAAAACTTTCATTTATCGCATTTATAAAAAAAGAATTCATAATTGCTGTAATGATATCCAAGCTACTATGATGTCATAGAATTGCTAAATGTTAAATGTAAAATCTTTTATGCTCAACAAAATTAGTAATGATGCAATATCGTGATTAATTGCAATTGTTTGCAGCATTCTACCATCGAAAGATATACGTGGTCGTTTTTTCTCTGGCTACATACCGAGAGATTAGGCAAAACGCGAAGGAAAGATTTGCAAACACGAAACCCAGTTTCGGATAAAACGTCGAATGAAATACAACTATGAGTAGTAGTGGATACTCTCTGAAACGTCTAGCCTTTGGTCAGCAAAGCCGCAAATGGAGTCGATTTCTCTGAAACCGCAGTAAGAACGACTGCTATTGACATTACACCTATCCTAACACTTCAATTATTAGCGCTTCAAACGTTTATCTGCTCATATCCCCTTGAATGAAGGTATTACAATTGGACTAACGGACCGAACATAGCATTATTAAACGTAAAAAGGAATCTAACGATCCTTCGCATTAGCTTCATTTAAGGCGATTATGCGATACACGATTAATTCGTCTCCTCTTCTTCGCTTACGTAACCACGTACATATACGAGTTGTCTATAACGTATAGTGTTGCAAGCTTCAATCTGTTTGATCTCGATTCAGAAATTTATCTTAAAACTTATATCTATAGCTTCTCTTCTGACATATATTCTCATAGATTTACATATATAGTTTCGACAGTTTGTCTCCATGATTATTAGAACTATTTCGTATATTCAACTTTTAGAATTTGTTCCTTCTCTAAGGAAGAATTCCTTTACGTTTCTCCGAGCCTAGAATTCCACAAACTTCTCGATCAGAAGACAACTTATGGACTCTGTGTCACCTATTTTCCTCGCGTTTATCGTAATCTGATGGAAGAACGTTCGTTTCTAGTTTCCGTGAAAGAAGATGCCCGGTCCTGTTCCGCAACGTGGCAAGGGATGGAATCGTCTCGTGATCCAACGGACGATGTATCCGCGTACACGTCCCGGGGTAATTACTATCGGCCGGATAGGAAGAACGCTCGGTGGCCGTGCAAGCCAGGATCCGCGCTGACTTATTATTTCTTAGTGATTTTCTGAATTGCGCCGGCCACGAACGCGAGCAATGTCTTCGTGACGTAAACGAGATAATGGCGAGCTCTGCTCGCATACCCACGATGTAGACATAATGACGACGCCGGCTATGGGATTATAGTTCGGCCAGCAACTCTCAACCGCTCGTTCGACATCGTCTCTTTTAAAAGAACGACGATAGTGGAGTCGCGCTGAACGCGCATGGTCTCGTTTCCCCTTGGGGCAATTTCGCGCGTTTGCCAGAGATACACGAATTCAGATACGCGCCGTCGGCAATTAGTCCGTCTAGCGAGATTACAACTGCGATCAAATTGAATCGGGACCTCGGCAATTATGGCAAATATAATAAGCGCGCTCGCGGCCGCCACGACCGGCCGTAATTACACCAAGAGAACGGGCCACTCCGTTCTTTTGTTATCTCAATTTTCAGTTACGCGCCGCTTCGATTCCGCTACGAACTCCTCTTGTCTGTTGTTGTCTAAACGATTTCGCGGGCCACGGAACTCGTGACCACGGTAAAATGGCGTTAGGTTCTCGTTACGGTAGGGATGCGTTTTCTGATCGACTAACGTTCTGGCGAATAGACCGATTACTACAAATTTTAATAACGAACGCTTTAAAAAATAAAAATTGTTGACGCCACGTTTGGTGACTCGTTGCACCCTCGATACGTTCGCGCGAACTCGAGCCTCGAAGTTCGTAAACTAAATATCACGCTTCTTGTACAGAAAACATTCGACCGTCTAAAATAAATAACAAAAATTCTCGCAATTGCCACGTTCTTCGTATACGACCCTTCGATATAACTTCCTTTGTGTACGGTCCAGGAAGCAGTAAACACAGTTCCCCCGAAAGGAAACGTATCTTTAAAAGATCACGAATGCTCGACGATTCCATCGATAAGCCGTGGTCGTTTCGTGAGCAGAGCTAACACGAGACCGTGGAAGCAAAAGGTGGTAACGGGGAGGGTTGGCACCGAAAGACACACGAACTTGGGAAAAAGATAAGTACCTGTCGGGCATAACTTTCCTCTTTGGTCCGCCATTAGAGCAATTTGAACGTCTCTTCGGAGCCGCAGCGGCAAAAAAAGCCGATGAGTCGTTGCGCTAGACTGAAGAATGATCGGAGAGGCGCCGAACCGCTTTCCCCTCTTCCTCTCTGACTTTCAATCTTACACTCTTTCGACTATCTTCCTTCCTCTTGTTCGTCCTGCAGTCACGTATCCTTACTCGTCTCTCACACCTGAAAAACCTTCTACTTCTCTGTCTAGCCAAGAACAAACTCCTTAACTCTATCTCTATTTTCTACCATCTTCTTCATCCCTCGTTGGTCCAGCTCGCTCTTACAGGACTCGTTAGATTCACCCGGGGATTATGTTTCGTGCTATTATAGCTCTCTCCGGCGAGGAACACCCGCGCTTCTTCTCTCCGTTCTCTTCTCGCTTCTGTTCACCGTATTTCTTCTTCCTTTCTCTTCTGGTTGTTTCTCCTCCTTTGATCCCCACTGGTACGCAAGACATCGTCGTTTCTTCTGCCCACGAGGAGGCCCGGCGGCGCTGATTGATAAAATAGTTGGCTCGTCAGTGCTGAGTGCCGAATAATTGGTTTGTCAGTCAAAGGTGATCGCGTGAAAGGATAATGCTTGTCAACGGGAACGGCCGCGACACGCGTAGTGCGCCGCTTTTTCGTCCTCACCACGCCAAAGGTGATCTTCAACCATGGAAAACGTACAGCCAAAAACGATGCCTTGCTCGGTATACCAATTGATCGTTCAAGGTCCTCTCTCCTATCGTCGGATACGAGTGATTCACTCTTTCGTCGTCGTGATTCAGTTTTACATACTATGCTGCACGTTTTGCAGGACGTGTAGTCGTTGGTTCGTGTTCTGCATCTTTCAAGAAAATAACCAGGCGGAGTAGACGTTTGTCAAATTGCGCGGCGGAACGTGTTCTTTAACTATATTCAACTGTTAATTACGAGCGTGCTACCGATACAGTTTGATCGGGAAAATTCTGCTGGCGGATTTTGTTCGAACTAAAGAAAATTACACAGCTAACTAGTTTGTTCCTCCAAAATCGAACGTTAATCGTAGCAAAATTAGAATTTTCACGGAGAATAGAGCTGATCAAACTTCTGTGAAACTAATATACGGAATTGGCTGTTCTTCGACGAATTCAGATAGATAAAGTTTCAGCGTATAATCTGTCTCTAACGCGGTGTAGTGGTCGATGACTCATTGGATTCGATAAAAAGAACAGCGACAAATTAAAAGTTGAAGAAGTCAATAAACGAACAGTTCAGAGCTGTATCGACCGACAAAGTAACCGGAGGGTGTACATCATCATTCAGCCAGGTCCGAGCGGCGTCATACTTTCTCACGAAATCATTTTTAACATTCTCGAAGCGGTGACACCGCGTAGAGGAGAAGGGAAAACAGAGAGAGAGAGGAAGAGAGAAACAGAGAGAGGAGAATGGAATGGGGTATCTCGGCGATTTTGAGCAGTACAAACATCAATTTCGGTCCTGGGGGCGTGCAACACGGGACGCAAAAAGAAAATCTCGAAACGGACGTAGATCTCTACGTGGGATCAGGTATATCCTGGAACAGGCCAGCAGCTATCCGTCTCGGTCCCTCTGCAGAATGTTAGAAGATATATTATACTCGAAGAGGGTGGTAACACTTGTTTGATTCAATTCCAGGAACAAGCTCCGAGGCGCCCGTTCAATTTTTCTTCCGCCAAGGGAACTCCCGCTTCTTCTACTTGCGTACGCGTATATATGTATGATGTCTATGCATGTGTGTATACACGCGTACACATCGCCATCCCCATAGCTCACGACACGGATTCGAGGTCATTACAGAAATGTGATAAGAATATGATGTCCGCTATATAAATCTCTTGGCAATTGATCGACCTTGATTGCAGGGAATAACCATTTTTCTTCGTTGCGTCCGAGGCGCTCCTGGGTGAGTAGTATGGTTTATTGAAGGGTTTCGTTTCGTGTTTGGACTGTTTAATACGTTTACTGTGTAGGATGTGGGTCCAAGTTCGTAGTACTTTTAGATACATATATGTACAATATTGACTTGAATACAGGATTTTTATTAATTCATTAATTCATTTATTAATTCATCGGTTAATTCCTATGTAATTCTTCTTCCGTCGACATACAATTACGACCGAAGTAAAAATCTATTATCGCTTCGATTCAATTAAAGGTTAATTCTTATTTCTAATTAAACGTTGCTTATAATTTCGAGCGGAATTCTTCGTGACCAAATATCGAAAACAATGGGACAAAGCTTTGGAGATAAGCGAGTCCCGCGTTATTGCACTCGAACCGATTGGAGTTTGAATTACCAGGGTCAATAGACGGTCGATGCAACCTGTTGCGATAAAGTTGTTCCGGCGTTCAGATCGAGTCGAACGAGGACGCCAGTTGAACGAGGTCACAAGGAATAAAGTTGTCGAGACACAACCTCAGGAACACGATTCCTTCATATGATCTCCCACGACTCGAGACATCTTGCACGGAAGAAGACCAAGGGGGAAAAAAAGAAGGAAAAAGAAAAAAAGAAGAAAAAGGAACAAAATAAAGAAAAAAAGCAATCCAAATAAAAGAATGAAAAGGAACGGCCATAGAAGCAGATCAATGGGTCAACCTGTCGCAATAAAAATCTCGTGGCTACCTGAGTAAAGCGAAGTAACGGGGTAGGTGGCAGTTTAACCATCGTGTTCAGGATCGTCGGTGGCATAATCAGGATGCTAGAGTAGCGCTACCTGGATGTCGGTGATGGCGGGGGCTGAAAGGAGCGCCATCGAGGAAGGAAGGAAGAGAAGGAACGCGCGTGATGTCCGCAAGAAAGCGAGGTAAAAGGTGTCGCGGTGGGCCTGCTGCACGCGGGCACGCGTTAGAATCCGATTGTGTCCCGGAAGGGAAGAAGAAGAAGAAGAAGAAGAAGAAGAAGGGCAGGAAAAAAAAGGAGGCAAGTGGAAGAACTGCGGCCTCGGAGACGGAGACGGAAAAAAGGGCAGTGGGTAGGAAAGGAGAAGAAAACGGAACGGGTGGCCGGCCAAACGAACCCTTCCTCCCAACTCGACCAGCCCCGCTGGACTTTAATTCCTGCTATTATTGAAATACGTGGCCGCCACGTGCCACGGGGCGACTGCTCTTTCCTTCCTACCGTTTCAGCCCACAGCGTCAAGGGAGAGTTCTGCACGCGAAAATCGGAACGCGCACACACGGTTGGAATGTGACTTGCCGCTCGAGGTATACGTATACCTGAGACCCCCTGGATGCTCTTCCTCGAGGATAAACTTTCTTCGTTGCTACTCGTCTTACCGGATACTGTTTTATAGGCGCCATTGAATTACATGTAAATGTTTTCGTGTGTAGTTGTAAATATATAGATACAGACTTACGAAATATAATATATTTTACGAATATATTATACGAAACATTTTGAAATTTCTGATTTTGAAAATAACTTTTATCAAATAAATTAAAGTCTATGGTATTCTAAACATTCTGAGCGTTCGATATCACGCGTATAATTATTATCGTGAAATCCGTTAAAATTATGTAATAACCGAGTGAAACGGTTGCACGGTTGATAGCGTTCCTGTTGCAATTCATTTTTGTGTCATTGACGCAATAAATTTCTATAATGGACGGTTCTAATGTATGTTACTATATTAGTTGATTTTTATACTGACCTATAAAACTTGTATAATACAGGTAATTGGAGCTTGATGGTATTTTAAACAGTCTCAGTGTTTGATATTAAGTACAATTATGACCGTGAAATCAGCTGAAATTATGTAATTATTGTGTTAAACCGTTGCAACGTTGATACAAAAAACAGGGCAAGTAGAAGAAAACACAGTAAAGTAGAATGTAATTGCACAGCTCTGCCGGAACTCGACAAGATAATCCAGTTGGTAAACGGCCGAGGTGCATTAAAGTTTCAACCGCGCTTTCGGCCTATCCGTCGATAACGATAATGACAAACATTATCACGGAAGTTTATCAATGCAAACACGCGTCGCCGCAAACACTAGATTAGATTCCCTTCACGAGCAAATTTAACTTTCCTAGTGATAAAAAAAAGGGAGAGAAACAAGTCGAGAAAAAAAAAAGGGAAAAGGGGGAGGAAAGAAAAAAGAAAATACGATAAAAAAAATCCAGATAATCACTCGTTCAGCGAGCACAAAAAATTCTATCGTCACGACGAACCTGCTGATTACTTTAATCACCGAGAGAAAAAATGTTCTAAATGCTTTACAGTATGTACGATATAATCGCAATTTATAGTGTGATCGCACACACGATCGTTTGCTTGGTTGTGTGCGCCCATTTAGCGAGTGCAACTGCAGATCACTGATAAACACGAACCTGCCATAGCTCGGTGTCATAATATTACAGTCATTATGGTAACAACGTTTTCCTCGCAGCATCGTATGCCCGGATACTTATGCATCGTGATCTGCCATCTCGTCTGGTATATAAACGGTCGTGAAGATCATTGTGCAAGCCAGACAACAGATTTGCACTGTAACGTTAACTCGCGGCAATCGATAGTTCCTTAATGCCGGTGTCGTACTTACGATGTGTCATTCGCGAATAACCACGTTTGTTGTTATTAATCAACATTTAACGCTGCTCTTTGAGTAAATAAAAAAGAATAGATTTTTTTACAATTAATTTAATTTAATACATGATGTAGATTTATTATTCACATCGTTAACCATTTCCTATCTTTCATTCGCCACTTGTTAGATGGATTACGAACGATCAATAAAAATGCAACATCATTATTACTATTATTATCTAACGTTCTTTAGATTCTCACGTTTGTCATCGTAAATATCACAACGAAGGATTCATTAAAGGAATTCATTACACCTGTTAAGTATCGCGCCATTGTCTTGCCTAGCTGGCTCGTGAATAATACACCGATGACGCCATAAACGACAGTTTATGATGTATCAGTTAATAGTCTTCTCCTAGAAGGGCACTTAGCCAGGGTACTTGTAGTCGAGTGGCCGGCGCCCATATATTTTATTCATGAATCACGAGGAACACCCCACGATTAGGCAGGATACTCGTGAAATCGGTTCCTCCTTGTAATCCGTAACGACGTGTTTATGCCGTCGTCGTAGGCGAAACTTTCGCACGATTTCTCAGGAAAGATCTCCTCCTGTCTTTCTTCTTCCATCTTGTCTCCTCCTTGCCCCTCTCTTTCTCTTTCTTTCATCGATTTTTCGCCTTTTTTTTCGCGAACCTCGATCCACGATGGACGATAAGGTTGAATTTACAACAAGGATATCAAGACTCATCCTCGCGAGCAGTATTTTTTGAGACGTTACCCCATCGGCTCATTCCTACCACGAGAATTTTTATATTCGCCATAAAATTGAACTCGTTCGTTGGTTAAAGTAATTCTACAATTATAGGTTTGCCTTAATAGTCAACAATTTTGTAAATAATTTGTACACCGTCCTCGACTTTCGTGTGTCAGAATTATAACGATATTATATTGTTACAGCAAGATCATTTTGCACGATAATTTACTAATTAACGATATCAACGATGGCGTTAAATAAGATTTAAATAAAACGTTATTAACTTCTTGTGAAAACTGTTCCTCATTTCTCGACTGCTTCTGAAATTTATAATAATAATCGCTGTAGCATCTGTCCGTTTACATGAAAAATCAAGAAACTTCTAATCAAAGGTTGCAGTTCCCAAGCGAAAGGAGGTTCGATGAAACGCACGACAGCTAAATACGCGAATGGAAATCTGCAAGTTCACGTCGATACATGATCACGTTTTGGTCCCGTCTCGATCTGCTACGAAGTCTCTTTCTAATGACTATCTGGCCGCCGATGCATCTGTTGAACGGTAAATTACACGTGTCAGCCAATATTTCGTTATTATCGTGACAGGCGAACTGACGTACACGGCTTTACAAAGTAAGTGAGAATAACAATGATTAATATTCGTAACAACCTAACGACAAGGGTTACACGCGTGTATACGTACGGTGCACGTGGTATTAATTGTTGCATGAAGTAAATGGTATAGCTGCAGAGCCAGTTACACCGTTCGAAGGATAAGGTAAACATCCTGACGTCCTGCTATTGCTATTACCCGACCCTGGTACTATTATTATCTTCACGATAACATGTAATGAATGAGAGAAAACGAGCGCGCCATTATCGATAATTTTCCCTCAGGTGCATCGTATCCTTAATGTCCCTGCTTAGGCGGTTTTCTAATATCCACGTAAACCACCAGGCCCTCGGAGCGTCTCGAAAATGAAATTATCGCATGGCCAGCCATCATGGTGATCCTTAAATATTCCTTCGTTCGCTGGTAAATCGTAGGTGGCTTGACGAGGGTTTTCTTGATCACGCGACAACGTTGTCACGATCATTGATGGATCTCCATCGATGGAATAATCACGATACTTTGAATCTATTTGAATTTCGTTTCGAATCTCCTCGCGTGTTTAAAATAGTACTGATGGAAGGAGGCTCCTTTGACGTGCGGTTTAACATTTTCGACTTTCTTGCCCCTTTTTAATGAAAGGTAGTTGAGGCTGACTCACGTTTATACGTGGAACACATATTAATATATTTATTAATTTCACCGTGAGAATCAATTTTGATAACGAGAGCCAGCGGCATGTTAGAAAGCAACACGATATCTACTTCGATGTAGTTTCAATAGCGATTAAAGCCACAATCTGAAATCTAAAACTGGTTCTCCTTTCAATTAGTCGCAATTCCATTAATGAGACCGCGACATTATTCCAACTGCAGGTTTGTCATAATAGCCGTGTATAAGCTTTTAAAACGATCTCGCGCTTAATTTTATAGGCGTTTCAGTTGCCAACTCTGCTGGAAACATGCATTTACAATTGTGAAATTAATACATAAACAGAGACCCTTTACATTATCCTGATTTATAGTCACGTTACTGGCTGCGCCTTCGGAGGAAACATTAAACGGATTAAGCGGAGTCTTTTCAACAGCGAACGAAGACATTTTATTACATTAACAAAGTTGCTTATAGCGATAAATTTATACGAGAAAAAATTGTTTTCAAGAATCGTAATAATTTCCCGCGCTATTCATAAATTTTTCAATCTGTATCGTAAATGATATTCTTTATGGACCAATACTGATCAGTAAGCATAAAAAGTTAGCGATCTGTCAAGTAAAACGACATCGATGAAGCACGAAATATTTGTTAAGTTAATCGTTAAATCGATATTCCACGATCGTTCAGCTTTCGTTCCGATAATACCAAAATTCGCTATAATCGTTTCACGATTCGTTCGCGTCCATGCAAACATCGAACGTTCCGACCGAAACTTTCGAAAGTACTCCATAAACACTGGGAGAGGAGGGTTAATCGTACGAAAGAGATGGAAAAAAGGGTTAGGAAGGCTAACGGGATCTTCGGCCACGGGACTCGGTTTCGGCTCACTCCCACGATGTGGGACCGTGATCCACGTTGCAAGCGCCATAACGGGCGCCATTCAAGAAAATAGTGAACGCAGTATAAAAGAAAAGTCGACGGATAGAGCAGTTGAACGCGCGCGGCCAATAGACATGAAACTCGAACTGGCTTCGTTCGAAAGATCGGGAGCGCGCCTCCATTCGACGAGTCGTTCATTTCCCAGAGTAATTCGAACGAGTTTCGTCCGGTATCCAGTTACCGGTGCTCTGACATCGGGATGATTCACCGTTATCCCCTTCGCCTCCTTCTTCGAAACGAATATTCAAGCCGAATAGAAATTTCTGGCGGCAATTTCCCCGTTCGACTAATCTTCCAAGAGATTCGTAGCGCAACTACGAGCCGTAGTTGGGATACACTGCCTGTCGAAGGTACTTGATTGTCCTTCAGAAATTGAAGAGGAATTTGTTGAATAAATGTTAGGGTGCGCTGAGAGGGCTGTGCAGTTTTGTTTGGAGTTCATATTGCATTGGAAGGATAAGAGCTACATTTAGGTACGATTTGCGAGCAAGAATAGGAGCAAGGGTAACAGAGATTTCTTTAGACAAATATAAAATTGTTGAGCAATTCATGCATTCTGTAAAAAGCATGCAAACGCGAACAAGTGATACAAGAGATACAAGAATAAATGAGCAGCTGTTGCACTTGTTTGAATTTTCGAAAAACTTTATTGCTACCATTTTTTCTCCTCATCTGTCTATATAATTCTCGAGAAAATACTACGATATCATATCAATTTTATAGCTTTACATCATGACACGTTAGTTTTCAAGAACTATTGTTTTCCTTGGATCAACTCGCACGTTGCAATAAGAAAATGCAAACAGGAGAAACAATATCGCGGTATCCTTCGTTCCGAGATATTCATCCAACGTTTTGAGTCCTGTCGATATTATAGGAGAGGTAGAATTATCCGAAACGACGAAGATCGTTCTGATATTGAAATTATAATCGCATCGAGACACGTACTCGGATCTGTCGGCCAGACTGACAAGCTTCGACACTTTAACGACCGGAAACGTGGCCGCAATATTAGCCGTGTTTCCTCGTGTTCATTCGTGCTCTCCCACCTACAGTCACCGGCCCTTCTAATCCACTACGAAAACTTTTCGACCAACGAGTGAATCTCCAGCGCGTTCCAGGCGGCCCGTCATTATAGACGGTGACTCAGAGAGCGAAACCAGTTTTCGTGCCTTTGCGCTTCCTTTTTTGCGCCACGCGGTATATGACGTTATACAGGGAGTTACCGATCGTAGCCAGGACTCGATGGAATTCGACGAACGCCACCTACTCTTTTCATCGTGTGGAAACTTTTTTTTCGTGTGTTTTCCGCGGACTACCGTTTTGTAAGACAGTTTCGAAGCTCAGAGGGCCAGATTTAATCGATCGATGTAATCAATTTTAGTTATACTTTACCTGTAATGAGATTCTAAATTTCTTGATAAGCGGTATTACGTAAATAGTATTATACACATTCATGTAACGTTCGTTGCGATGTCTACGCATGTAATAAAAAGATTTCTCTTACCGATATCCTATCATTACAAATCTTTTACAACTATGTCAGCGATCTACGCAATCAGATTGATTGATGTGAGAATATGTTCGAGAAAATAAACTGGCGTCTAGAATTTCTAAATAGAAGTTTAATTACCAGCTGTTGGAAATGAACTTCGAGAAGAGGAAAACGTTCTGTAATTAAACATCAAAACTTAATTTTATGTTGCATCGAGTTAAATGTTAAGTATCTTCCATCTTCGATATACCGACTAATTTAACCTACTATTACCTACAACATTCAGCTAATCCTACCTGTTATTACAAATAATACCTATAATCACGAGTATGACACTTTTGCAGACTCGATTTCTTAAAACTTCCTTCTCTATCCTCCTGCGTCCGATATAAACGTTCTAATTCGCGGACTACTTTCACATTCCTCGTCTTGTACGAAAAACTAACATCACGAATATTTTTGCATCCATCGTCTATAATCGTTTGCTATACTTTCCTCGATGAAAGTCGATTTTGTCTCGATCGAATTGCTTTCACCCGAATCGCTCATGTCACAACTTCTATAATTAAAATACTGTTTCGCTCTCGCTATTGAAATCTTCGAATAAAAAGGACGGTTCAGAAGAGGGGAAGATTTTCATGAGTCGGCTTAAACTGCGTCGATGTCTTTATTAATGAACCGACCGCGTAGAAATGACCGGGCTGGAAAAGCAACGAGGGCGCGCCGCCTGGAACTGGAAATCTGAATCGGCGCTGATTGGGGGGATTCGCGTTCTTGTTTGCTTTTGGACTGTTGAAAAATTCGGCACGATGAATAGGCGTTCCGAGAACGTGTTTCGACTCGCGACGTGGCCCGCAGAAGAAGAAAAAGTGCAAGGTGAACGGAACGAGTCGGACCAAGAGATAATCGAAATCTAATGCAGCCGCGGGATTTCTTTCTCTCCGCCGCGAGACTTGTTGATCGTGCTGAACGCGTCGCTTCAGTGCCCATAGAAACGTTTAATTGTACCGGTGAATGTAAATCAGATGATAAATGAGATATTTTTGCAATAAGGTCAGTTTATTTCTTTTCCATTTATTTGAATTAATTCATGCAAGGTACGATAACGTATTCTATTTACATGGAATAGAAAATGAGCAAGCTTGTTCGTATTTACAGAACGATAAAGAAAGGAATCTAAGATATTAGAGGACAGCTTAGTTTCTAGCTGTTAAATCAACCAAATACAAATATTTGTGCAAATAAATTTTTTTCCATCTAATAAAGAACATCGTCGAGTTAATTATAAAACGAACAGTTATCCGCTCGACTATTAAAGGATTATGATTATCTTCACATTCCTACATTTTTAAATTATTCCATGGTATTCTTCAAATCTCGTAAAGGTTCATTTAGATAGTCCGAGATACATAGTAGTTTAGACTGAGAATAAATGGATATCCTCGAACCTGGTTTTACAAATGTCAATTTCTATCGTTCGAACAAGAAGTTATAGGTGGAACAGAGGATCAGCGAACCTCAACTATAAATTTGGATAAATGGAGTTTTACTACGTCGTTAATCATACTGTTACATGCAGCGTACCTAGGTTTTAAATTAACCCGCACTTTGCATATTTATTGACTGCAGCAGGATGACTGGCACTCCTTGCCGATAGCGGATTATCGATTTAATGCTGTGATTACGATGTTATCTTGCAAATGTATCCATTGTAGTTGCGTTGGTAAGCTACTATGTCTAATAGGGAATTAATTATTTTTTCTTTTTTTTTTTTTTCTTTAAACGCTTCTTATTCTAATCTCGGTGTTTGCAATAGATGTTGACAATAGATGATTTTTTTTCTTTTTTTTTTTTTTTTTTATTTGGTGGACTATTTACAATCAATTCTCATTGAGAATTATAAGTAAATTAAACGATAGATGTTTGCGATAAATGTTGACAAAGACTGAAGAAGAGCTTAGCCTGTTAACAATGTAACAAAGACCATAAATTATTCTTACCAGCTATGAAATAAATATCGGTTGCTTGGTTAGATTAGAATTGAAATTAAATTCCCATCTTTCTGCAATAAGGCAAGCCTAATTTTTTACAACATGGAACTTTAAACTTAGGTAAAAATTCCTCGAGCCACGTATTATGTAAGATTGAGAAACGGCAAGAATGTTTCGGAGAAGCGTTTCAATTTACGGCGTGTACCCCACCTGCCGGTTGCACGAGAGATAGAAATACACGAAAAGAAATGAAGAAAGGAAACGGAGAAAAAATCGAATTTCGTGGTAGAGCTTCGGTACGAGAAACTGGCAAATCTTTGGGATTCCACTAAACCGGAATGAAGGAATAGGGAAATACGGGAATTATGCCTCTCGGGGGTGGAGTTCATTTTCCATGCTGAATGCAGTTGACTATACTTTTTTTCAATGCGAATGACGTTTTCAAGTGAAATCGCTCCTCCTTCGTAATGTGTATCACTCGATCGTCCAACAATTTTTCCATAGGTTACTCGAAATTATTGCCACATTGCGTACTGGTGTTTTTGGAGGCGTATTCTCTATTCTAAAAACTAAACGAAGCAAAATTTTGATAATAGAATAAAATACATTAATAATCATTATCGAACATCGCAAATGAAAAATCGAATAAACTTCTAATACAAAATTTAAAAAATATTTAAAGATAAGAATCATTATTATTGACAAGGGAAGAGCAAAACGAAACTATTCTATCTGCTCTATTCAATCTACCTGCCCTGGAAAAATTATCTTTGCATCTCGTAACCTCTAATTTTCCGTATCAGATGCCGAATCTCCATGCACGAACTACCATCGGTGACCCACGTTTCTCGCTATCGCATCGAACTTCATCGTTCTCTCCAAGGGACGTCGTGATCCCAGTCGATGCTGCCCGTTCTACCGGAAGCGGAGATGCAAGCTCCGCGAATCGCCACGAAATCGACTCGACGCGACGCCTCCGGGAATCTTTGCTTCCTCTCGCCGTGGACTCGTTCGATTTCTACGGCTGACCGGATCTACCCGCGAACGCCTCGAGCCTCCGTGTGTGTAGAAGACACGATTAAGGGGATGGTGGATCAGAGTGGATCAGCAGGGTGACCGAAAAGAGACGCGCAGGGAGGGAGGATGAGCCAAAGAACAAGGGAAGGGTCGACGGAGCGCGCGGCGGAACAAGAAGAAGACGAGGCCAACGTTAAAAAAGAGAAGTCGATGCACGAATCGAGATGCAATTTGATCCGTGGCCAGGTTCTTCTTCTGCCACTACGGAACGACGGGGCTGAAGTTGGTAGTCCTCGAGCTCACTTGACGTGAATGAGGTGACAGGCATTGTCCCACATGTTCTCGTGTACTCGCGTCTCTTGCCCTCTTTGATCGCATATATAATGCGTTCTCCGCGTGCACGCGGCACCCTTTTGAGATTTTTCTACTCCTTCCTCTTTCTTTCTTTCTTTTCCATCTTCCTCGTCCTCTTCTTCTTCTTCTTCTTCTTCTTCTTCTTCTTCCTCGTCCTCGTCTGCTTCTTCTTCAGTTTCTTTCTCCTTTTGGTGTTCTCTTCTCTTGTTTCTCTTCCCCCAACTTTTTATCTTTAAAATCTTCTTCTGCCTCGTTTGTTTCGTTTTCTTCTTTAACGTCCTGCTCTTCCTTCGCGTCTATTCACGTCGACAAAATTGACAACAATTCGTGCATTTATCACCGCCTCGATGAACTTCCACGAGTGGGTTTCGGTTGCATCGCTGGCCGAGACTCTGGATTATTCTTAGCAGACGTTTTATTGGAGCTTTAAATTTTACTTTATGACTCGTGGAAGAAGGAAAGAAGTAGAATTGGCGTGCCTTACGTGTATATCGGAGACGCTTTCACGGACACGGTTAATTTTAAAACGTTGTCTCGATCTTGCTTTCAAAATGGAGAAGCATGTTTTGTCGGAATTTTAAGGATTCCGGAGAATGTGCTAATTCCCCGCAGCAGTAATTAAACATTCCATCCTGAATGAATTCTGTATTCGTTAGGAGAACGTTATACGTACTCTAGATTAAACGTGATTATTTTCTTAAAGTAAAGTTGATCGGATTAGCTTCCGAGAGATTCATATATATAATTCATACATAGTTTCAAATAAATTTTATGCGTTTTGCAAAATTATCTATTCATCTATTTTATCTTTTGTTATTAAACGAGGTGATGAAGGTGATAATTATCGGTCAGAGGTAGAGGTAGATATGCGGAATGCTATACGTTTCTCGTAATTGTTGGACGAATCGTGCGTCCTTACGGGAGCGTATCGCGATGAATTTTCGGAACGCGAGCGTGCACGATGCGTTTCACGGGATCTCACGTTCCACGGGGCCGAGTTCCATCTTACTGAGTCAGTCGTAGCCAACGGCGATTAAAATCTTTAGTGTGACTACACGAATTTCTAAAGAGATCGCTCAAACTGCTTCACTACCAGCTAGCCAAAAACGTTTTGTCAAATTGTAACTACAAAATACGTTGGAATTCGTCGAAACGTTTGATTCGTCGAATAATACTTGCGTACCGAGTCGTAAAATGAAAAGAAAGAGACACGGAGCGAAAAAGAAGTGTATGTTGTGAGTTCAACTGTAAACCTAATGCTCAGACGAGATGTCGTAAATTTGCCAGTGCCGTTGTAAAGTTTAGCCAACTTAATCACTTTCGTTTCAGCAACGTCCTAATGTATTCAATATTTTACCTCTTTGTTATCTGGACAAGGCGTGAATTTCCTTTAACTGTGACCGTTAAAATTTTCGTTTGCCCAAAATTCGCTTTATTGCATCTTTTTATTGCTTATACTCTTTCTCTATTTGTTTGAAAATGGAAGAGCAATAAATATTCCACCCTCGATATGCACATAAACTCGGAACAACAGACGATAAATTTCGAATCCGATTTATGTATCTTGAGTGCCTTGCGGACTACGATACAAGTTATGCTAATTAATCGTCTTAATTTTTCGACTTTAACCCATTTCCTCATCTCGTTCGTAATACCCCTTCTATCTTCTTTGCGCTTGGACAGTGATATCTTCATCGAGCGCGAGATTCGCGGCAATTCGTAGTGTAATCGACGAACAGACAAGTTCAAACAAACGTCGTCAGTAAAAGATACAATAAAAATGACGATAGCCGGGGCTGGTGCACGAGGCGTCCCGCTAGCACGGCATGCTTGAAACTGCTAACGACACTCCACCACGCGTATTTCGCGTTATTACCGCGCATTTACGACATCTTTACACCGTGTGCCGGCAACAGGTTGCACCGGCACCCCCGGTGCATTTACTACGCATGCAGTAAACCGAATAAGTCCTGCTTTGTTAAACGAGCTGGCTCCCTATGGGAACAGAATCATTTCGGCAAGTTAGTCTCCGCTTTGCTACGCGCCGCTATTCTCCACCGTTTTATTTAATTAACAGCTGCCGGGAAATTAGCGAAGCAGCTCGTGCTACACGTTTCCGCGATACCACGGAATTACTCGCTTTTCCTCCACTTCTTTGCAGAGACATCGCGTTACGGTGTTAACAACGTGTTGAGATAAGAGATTTATATTCCCTTTGCGTGTTTGTTCGTTCTTTTCCTTCTTACCAACGGTTGGACTTGCGTTGATAATTTTATATGTATATTTAATTTTTATACGCGCACCTACATTTAACTCGATAGAATTTCATTGAAGGAATTATGTTCAATTTGCTTGTTGAAATGGTATTTCCCATTGTTTTGCTTGATTATTATATCTTTCTTGCGAAGCTTTTGGAGCGTAGTTGCTAGATTATCTTCTATTGTTTTATTTAATTAAGAAGTAGACGCAACTTGTTAGGAAAGCTTCTTGAGTACCTTGTATAATGTTGACAGTAAATTGTGCCGTTAGAAGTTGATGTAAGAAACGTCCTCAGTTCTGAACTATTTCTAGTCGTTGTATTTAATTATTGTATATATTGTGAAATTTCCTTAAAGTATTCATCTATCGTATCGTAGGAAAATTCTTTTTAAAAACCAATATCAAACGATATTATTTGGAATAATAATCGATAAAAAAATTCATAAAGAAAATTCATACAGGATAGTCCCGATCAAAGGGTATTGTATGTATAAAACGATTGTTAAAAATGCAGCACGAAACAAAGGGTAACATCCATATTTATGAAAAGAATTTTACAAACCTATCGGAACATTGCAGAAACCTTTTATGGATCGTTTGGATATGCGTGTTACGAAACGGTGCAGCTTTAATCGTTGTCGAACCATCGACCAAATTAATTAAGCCTACGGAGACCCGTAATTAAATCGCCTTCAAATCAGTTGCTCCTTCTAATGAATATTCCAAACCTGTTCGTACTAGGTGCATTCCTTCGTCGATTAGGCTTTATCCAGCTTTTGTCATCTTTTACAATTCTCTAGAAGCTGCAGCACGAAATTCTTCGTCGGGCTGTACGTTTTAAATTTCCATTTTTACAACTTGTTTTCCTGCATGAGAAACACGTAATGCTTGGAGTTTCGCAGAGACTATTAAAATCAGATATTAGAATATCGTAAAATTTTAGAAAATCTGGACAGAGTATCGTTTTATGTATTCCTTTTCGTTCTATATTGGATCATAAATGTTAAGATATTGGAAAATTTTAGAAAATTCGCGGAGAGAATTATTTATTATTACTATTATTACGTTTTACGCTTCTTTGAACTTTTAAATAAAATTCTTAATATATTTCGTAACAAAATTTCCGTATTAAATTTTTACATTGAGATATTTTTATAATTAGTGTGAAAAAAAAAATGATTGAAAGATCAAGAAAGTTTAAAAAAGGTGCAAGCATATTTCCTTGGCGAATTCCTAAAGAAAGCTCGTTTCTGGGTGCTTTATCAAGAAAAAGTTCTACCCAGGGAACTCGATCGATGGTGCAGAAGAAATTTATCGTTTTTAGTTGCCACCTGAAAGGTGCAATTTTCCAAGGAAAGCCGTTCAATGGTTGAACTGAATTTTGGTACCACGTCGATAGCGGAAGATGAAAATGAGGGTGACAACGTTAAACCTATTGTCACATGTTGCAAGTACTACAACAGTTCTCCATTGCCGTAGTTTGGACAATAATAGTGGAAGAATGTCGAGCGCTTCGTTGCATCGACCAGAATGATCAAACACGTTCAAGCATAAAGGAAGAAAACGGTCGACAACGATTTTGAACGTTGAGCTATCTTTAGTACACTTCCATTTTCGAAAAACATAATGTATCTGGTATATTATGTTGGAATATAAAAAGGTACAAGTATCATAAAAAGTATTTATTTTTTCTTATTTAACGCAAAATTAAAAAAAAAAAGGGAGAATGAAAATGTTTAAGAAAACAATATGTCTGAAGATAAAAACATAAATTATAGTTTGAAGAAAGAAGTAACGAACAAATTTACTTCTTTCAGCGAATGCTTCGATTTTTTAAATTTATTAGATATTTTGTCGTGTTATTTTAGTCAATTATTAGTTACATTATTTTAGTCACTATTTTAGTCAGATGAAACAATGTTTAAGACAGATCGTGTTTACCAGTTAGAGTCATTTCTCTCACTCAAGTTCTTATTGTTATCATCATTAGCAGTGTTTAAAAGGAACGAAACGCGAAAAAGCTCATTTTCTGTGCACTCTAATCGACCTGGAACGCTGCACTTCGAGGAACTCCATTAATGTTGTGAATTCTTGCATCACAACAAAATATTTGCTTTTCAGCAGGGCCTGTTTGTATAGGTGCACGCGGGCCTTCCAAGGTCTTTCTTTCAATTCTTTTGCCCTCTCGTTTCCTTCCAGTGGATCTTTCGTCTCGTTTTCTTCGTCTCGACCGATCGTACTAACCGGTCCAAAAACGTTCGTCCACAAATAACACGTGGTGTCTACAATTTATGTTCGCTTCAGGTCCCATGCCATTGTTATATCCTGAGCTTCCTCAAAGCCTCGCATTTTCCTAGCTGCCGAAATTTCCAAGAATCTTCGAAGAATGATGGCTACCATCTGTAGGAAATGTTACGTCGTCTTCAATTTATTCTTTTTCAACTTTTCCATGAAATATTTATAGTTGCTACGTGCTATTCTTTAAAATATTTTAAGTTACTTTATTAAGGTTTCGAGAATGATGAATACTTGAGACTAGTAGATATTTCTTCAGTAAAATTTGTTTTCGTAATTTGGATTTAATTGAAAGTCCTAAGATTAGAAAACAATCCTCGGTATCTACAAATATCTTCGTCTATTCTCCGAGGATAGTACACCGCTTTTGCATCTATTTTACTAATATTACTTTGTCCGAAATTTTTATATTAGTTTTATATTAGTTTATTACACTATCCTTTAGTCCTAAGCACTAGATTCAGCTAGAAATAAATTTATCATAAATAATTAGTCATGTCACTAATAGTAGAAATAAGAAAGATAAACATAATAATAGAAATAAGAAAGAAATAGAAATAATAAAATAGAAATTTTTTTTATTTAGAAGTATTTTACAATCAATTCTCATTGAGAATTATAAGTAAATTATTCTGGCGTGGTGCTGTAACGTGAATAATAAGTGATTATCGCATGTTTCGTTCTACCTGAATCTAATATTTAAATCTGATAAAATAATCTACAGCAGAAATTGTTGTTCATCTATTATCATCGCTAAAAAATTCTCCCAAATGTCCAAATGGACAAATTGAGAATATAAATAAATAAATAAATAAAAAAAATCTATTATCACCTTATAAAGCGAAAGGAGCTTTTCGGAGAACCTAATAATAAGGACCAAAACGTTCCAACATGCAACAGAACGTGAAGAATCTCTGGCGACTCTTTTCTTTTTAAATAAATGACAGCCTAGCAACGTACTCGTTATTTATCGAGGAAAACGTTCAATAGTCACGCTTCCCGCTTGTTTCCTCGTTGAAATTCCCGGGCACAGAGTCGCGTCGATTCGAAATATTGTTCCGTGCGGTCCTCTGTTCGCGGGTCCGCATTACGACGAACAATAATTATGAATTACCGTCCGATAATCGCTAATTTCGCGTAATGGCCGGGGTCTTATCTCGCAACGGCGAGGCTCACGCTCGAAATCAAGTCATTCGCGTTGCATTACGATCGCATTATGATTACCCCGCGTAGTAATTTGCGAGCGAGCTGTAATGCCTCTTCATGCACCGCAACGTTTTGCAACTCGGATTGCACTTATCTGTTGCTCTCTATCATTGCTCTTTGTGCCTGGAGGGATCATCAATGCTTTTTGCAACAGGCCAACAGTAAATGAGCCTTACTGGAACCTACCTTTCTTCGTTTCTCGTATTTACCTCCGTCGTTTTTTTCCTCCCTCCCTCCAACCCTCCCCCGATCCGTCTTCTTCGCGATCCTCGCTTTACCCCGTTCGATCAAGGTCGCCTAATTATCGTGTCGTTGCGAAATCGTTGCGCCGATACGGTGGAAACCTTCGTTTTTGAGCGTTTCGCGTATTCCGAGTTCCGTGAAACGATTACTTTCGTCGAATGTTGAATCCCCATGGCAATGATTTGTTTGAACGAGATAATTTATGTTTCAACGCGAAATTAAATATTGTGTTATCAACGTTACAATTCGTGAATAAATATTTTGGAATCAGGATAAATCAGGATAAGTCAGCTTGCAAACTTTTTAACGACTATTTCTTTTAATGTAGTATTTTTATTTCTAACTGCTTCTTAATCAACTCCAAAACTCAGCTTCTTACAATATTCAAACATTTATTCCACGATTCGATTGGAATCGAAGAAACGCACGGTCTTTCGTTGCCTGCACCATCGTTCAAGTCTCCTCGACGCGATTAAATTTCAAACACGCCCCGAATTACGTAGCAACGAATCGATTCGCGTTTTCCTGAACAAAACGCGTCCAAACGTCGAACCATAAAAAGCAAACTCAACAGTTGCAGACCGTGAACCAAGCACGGGTTCGAGGAAAAGGGTTCGACCCCTGTGGAATAAAAAATCGAAGTCATCGTCGCGTCACGTAATTTGTGGCACATGTCGTTACCCTCTCAAATTCGATTAAACGCGTAACGTGTAATTTCCTCCCTTACTCTGCTCCTTGCGGTAGCCTCGTCAATGGAAAGTAACAATTTTTTTCTTTATTCTCTCCTTTACCTCCCCCTCAAGGGATATCCCGTCGCGAAACGGTCCATCGAGGCAAGAAAAACTGCGTTGCTGATCGTCACGGTTTCGTGTTACACACTGAAGGAACGTTGCGAGAGACCAGACCGGATGTCTGTCGACCGGAAGTAAATATTATTCCCGTAGGTGCATCGAGCTCTCCCAGGAACGCTACAATGCGTCGATTGTGTGCGTTCCATTCACCGGCAGAAGGCTTCGCGTTTGAAAATTCGCTTAGCGATGCTGTCGAAGGTGAAACGACACACCGGTCACAAAACTATTCGAGACGAAGATGGAGGAGGATACGAAGAAGGGAGCAGGCCATTTTTCGAATTTTCCGGTACGCAGAAAGTTGCTAGCGCTTTTGTCGAGACGTCCACTCAGATTCTTCTCGCGAAACGGTTCACTGGAGGACCACGATTACCGATGCTTTTCTTCGTCCGCGTATCGCTCGTTCATCTCCTCTCAGGCTCTTTTAAAACGTGGATTTGCTCGGTCTCCTCCTTCGTGACTCGCAATCGTGACGGGACGTCTTTGATGACAGCTACGCAGCCGGATCCGAATTGTTTCCTTTGCCTTTCTTTCCGTCTTCTTCGTCTGGCTCGTGTTTCTTCTAACATTGTTTCTTCGTATTACCAGGTTGGCCTTCCTGCTTCTGTTTCAAATCAACGATCTGATCGAGCGAGCAACTTTGTAAATTTTGGAATATCGGTAGCTTGAAAAAGAAGTTTCCGGCGTATGTACATATTTACAGTTAATTACAAAGATCTTTATAGGTATCCTTCTAAAAATGTGTAAGCTATTATCCATATTTTTATTCGCACGTATAAACTATATACGTCTCCGTTAAAAAATTTCAGGATATTTTGAATTTTTAGCAATCATATATATCGGAAATTTTAAATTAAAACAGCGAAATTATTCTTCTCTCGCTTTAAATTAAAGCATTCAAAATTATTCTCCAGTCTGTCTCATCTCGCTCAAGAGCAACAACTCTCGAATTCGGTTCGAATTTTCAAACTCGTCCATAGAGAAAATGTTGGCAACACGATCGACGGTTGATCGGCATTTCAAACGCGTTCGAACCGCTTGTGGAATGGAAGCGGAGTGGAGGCGAGCACAAACGAAAAACGGAGGGAAACGTGGAAGGGAAGAGAGTGCTGGCTCGTAGTGACCACCCTTGCTGGACGAGTCCATTTTCCTCGACACGGGGGTGTCGACTCGTTATGCGTATTCGAAACTAGGTTCCGATGTCTATGTGGAATTCCTGGAAGAGAAGATTTATTTTTCTAAAGAGGATGCCTAATGGCGTGCCACGGACCGAGAAACTCTAAAGTGGCTGAGTTACGATCTTGTAACCAAGGCTTCCATAATGTCGGCATCGGTTCGCTCTTGGCCATCTTTGTTTCTCACGCGTTACTTTCAATTTTTCTGTCATTTTCTCGTCGGTTTTTCCGAAAATTCACTTCAAAGAGGTGCATACCGCTGGCCGCGAAAAAAAAGAAAGAAAAAAGGCGGGACGGGTGCTCTTCGCACTCTACGAGAATATCTTGAACGGCAAAAAAATTATCTCTATTGCTGTTGACGCTTTTTTTTCAATTAAACGAATTCACACTTCACCCCGTTTTCCGAGATTTAACGATGGAACGGTGTATTGGCATTTCCCACGATATTTTGTAGATAATTATAGGATTAGATGGATGGATTTAATTTTAATTTTTTTTTAACAAATTTTAATTTCAAGGCACGACGGTTCATTTATTTTCTAACTTTTCATATACGTCAACGCTATATTTAAAACGGTCTAGATACCGGTGGTTGTAAAATTTTCTCTGTATTTAATATTATCCTGGTACATTAGACAATCGACGAAGTGAAATCCATCAAATCAATTCTAAACGATGCAACGTCACTCTGGCCCTTCGAAACGCTACATTCCTTGTTCGTGGGCCGTGAAATCCTGCAGCGGTCACGGCGAATTATCTACCGAAATGGGAAATAAAAAGAATCTCGCTCTCTCTTTTACTCGCGTGAATGACCACTGACGAAGAGGTGGTGAGAAATAAGACAATTACATTTCAAGAAAGTCGAAGCGATATTAAAAGTCGCGCGTGTTTACGACCCTGTTTCCACGGCGACTTTCGATTTCGAAGTAACCCGGCTACAATGTAAATAAAACGTTGCCTCCTATAAACTTCGGAAGGAGGAGAAATAACGAGCCTGGGGGAAGAAAAGTTGAAGAGCCGTCTTGTAATTTAACGTAGGAAAGAAACCGGTTTCCCGCAAAACGCAGAAACGGGTCCTCTTCTCGTTCATCCACCGTTGTGGAGCCACAGTAAGACAAAGAAGGAAGACAAAGAAGAAAAAGAAACGGGTACGAGAAAAAGACAGCTAAAACGCGTGGACAGCAGGAGGAAAAGAAAGAAGAATGGTAGGGGTACGAGAAAAAGATCCAGACCTGCCATCCTTCTTCCCCACTGCTGGAAAAACGGACGTTTTCGAAAAGCTCGTACGAACGGAAACATGGCGGCTTTCCACGGGGGTGAAACCTGTTGCCAAAGCCTCCAGGCCCCTCTCTCCGAACGGTTCTAAGCTTCTACGACGCCTTATCCACTCTCCACCCTCCCTTCCTCCTACAGTGAACGCTTTTGAAATTCTCCTCCGTCACTGCTCGAATGGACTGCAGCACAAAACCCTGATCTTCCGTATGGTTTTCGGAATAAAATCGTTCCCGTGGAACGTAAATTGACTGTTCCACCCCTTTCGTTTCTGTTCTCGCCCTTTCCTCTTCCGTGAATTGGTAAACGCGAGAATGTCTTTGTAATCGACCATCGTGATTGTGTAAGTAAGTGTGGGAAGGTGTGATTGTAGACTTTACTTGGATTCGTGGAAACTAAGCTATAGTATGTACAGTTCGGTTACTAAAAACTTTGATATAGTTGGTTATTAAGTAAAGTTTATAGGAGTTATTCTTTTTTTTTTTTTTTATTAAATATAAAATATTAAATTTTATGTAATAATCAGATGTTTGAGTACTTTGGCAGCGAATCCTCTCTAACGCCATATGGTTTGAAACGTATACCTTGTACCCATCTGTTCATCCATTTCAAGAATTATTATATTTCAATGTGATTATATCGTTTTCTTTTGCCATTATACGGTTACTTTGTCATCGAGTAACTCGAGCGAAAAAAACACCTAATGAAAGGATAATATTCCCAATAAATTAAAATAAAATAAAATTTCATTTTACCCATCTCCGACAAACACTTTTATCAAAACCTACTTTCGTGCCACCCGTAATATTTTCAAACACTACAATCTAAATAAAACAAAATCGTCGAAACTTCTACCTCTAACCCCCTCGCCCCAAAGGAATCTGGTAGATTAGAAATGGTACGATAAATTTTTGTACGCGTGAGTTTCGACAAGAATCTCGTAGCATTAAAAAGAAAAAAAAATAAAAAGGTGGAAACAAAAGCGGAAGAACAGAAAGCAAAAAAAAAAAATGAGCTCGGATAGAGAACGCGCAAAGAGGGAAGCAATTAAGCTTTCCCTTGATTTATTTCAGGCATAAATAATTTTGTAGAAGTACTAATTATCGCCTCCGCTTTGAATCTATATCTCTTCCCTCTCTCGTTCGGCGTGCTCACACGCTCTCTTTCTCTTTCCCACCCTTCGTCGTTAGCTCAAGATGAAAGCACCCGCTTCTGCGTGGCCAAACTTCCCGTGAAGCGATAAATTTCTAGAAACAATAGGAAACTCCGGGGCTAGACAATAGAAGAAATATATGTACCGCCTAGAGAGTCCTGTTCCAACGTAGACGGAAGCGGGGCCTCGAGTTTATTTTGAGGAAAAAAGAAGGCGCTACTGTCGGTACAGGGGGCGAAGGGGTGGAAAAGAAGCGGGCCAATTCTCCTCTGTTTTTCCTTTCCTGAGCACGGGATATGAGAGAGCAGGCTAACACCGTGTCCTGTAGATTCTCTCTGGAGATTGCGAACTGCTGGTCAAACACTACTGAAAAATAAATGGTAGGCCTTGATTTTCTTTGACGCTGAGTTCTCGGCCTCAAAGAAATTCGGCTGTCGTTAAGGGGCTGGATTTAAAGCACGTAACCTCGAAACCGGCTACGTGATGCTCGAATAGTTTTCAATCTTTTCTTGGCAAGTTTCTATCATTTCTATGCAAGAATGTGAGCGGTCAATTTTTGTAACTTAACATATCGATAATTTAACTTGATCGAAAAATATGGAGTATGAGAGGATACGAATTAATTAGCAAAAAATATAATAATTTTATATGTAAGTCAATATTGTACGGAGCTGGTTTTTGTAAAACGTATAGTCAGTTTCGATTCTCGCTGTGTATTATCAATTAACAAAGGGTTCTAATAAAATGAAATTCTGTCACGATCGAAAGTGAAATGTTTGGGAACTGCGTTACGTTTGTTGCGTCGAGAGAAAATCACCCTCAAAGGCCACTTCAATCAGCTTATGAATTTCCGAGAAAATATTAGCGTACAACGACGAGAGTCTTACGTTTTACAAACTGAAAACGTTTCGTGGAAACGGCGGTGTATTCAGCGGCGACGTATGGCTCTGAAGATTCGTCGATTTTCTACTATTCAAAATAATGGGAAACGTCTGTTGAACGTCAGTCAACGTCAGTCCACGTTGCTCCACCCCCGTGTTCCATGGACGGCTGAAAAAAGGCACAACAAAACACGGAAATTATCTATCTTTGGCCGACGCTGCTCCGTTCCGACAATGGGAGCCGAATTAGTCTGGAACGTTAATTACACCGTGCTGTCGGATGACATGTTGCCCATCGATAAATAACAAAAGACACGAGCCTTCGCCTAGTCCGTTTCATTCGGACTATAATTATATTAAAAAATCATTCCAAGTTGTTTTGCGATTTGACGTACGAACACAGTTGGCAGAAAAATTATTCCCTTTTATAATCGATCTGTTCGAAAGTCTTGCTATTTCTCACCATCCAGACGCGTAATCGTACCGAGTTGAAAATTTATGAACTTTTTAGGTTCTTCCAATTGGAGATTTAAATTTCGAACTTTGTAAATTCCGAGGATCAATAAATTCTGTAACTTTTAACGAAATTTTGTCGAACGCGTTAACAATTTTAATTTATTCTCTTAACGTAAGTGACGACGACAATTAAATATTTCGCTACGACCTTTGCTTCCTTTACCACTTTTGATACTTCTTTTAATTATTTCCATATTTAATATATTTATAGCACATGTATAATCTACACTACAAACTTTGTCGGTGCAAAATTCTGACGTGTATTCGTAACACGATAAAATTCAATGAACGGTTATCAACAAAAAGTTAATAAAAAATTCATGAGTTAACTATGTATGTTGTTTACTATTACGAATAGTTTTTTATTTACTTAGTTTAACTGGTATAACTCTTCGTTTGCTATGATACGAAGTAGAAGGATACTAATCGCTCATAAATATCTACATCGTCAAGTTAGTTTAAACGACGGAGCCATAACAGACTACTATCTTTCGATTTTACCTCACAAAATCTGGTATAATAAACAATTTCAGAAATAGGAAGCATAGCAGTTACAACGAAATGTCTGTGATGTTCGTTTGTAACCAAAAGAATCGCAGCGAAGTAGAAAGCTGTTTTTCCAGGAAATCTAACGACTGCGACAGAAGACAAATGGAAGAAGACGTTAATTACACGAGGTCTCTGAAAATGAATTTAACCAGGTCGGGGTATCTACGAATAAGATCTGTTAAGGAGAGAAAGAGGCGTGTTCGCTTCTTACGTTACTCGCACATTTCCAAGAGAGACGACAGGAAGAGAAAGGATCTCCCGTTGGGAACATTGCCACGCCGGGTTTTGCCAAATAGTTTTTCGAAAAATACCGCTGATGCACTTGCTTCGTGAACGCGTAGGGCCAGGTAGAAACGACGAGGACAAAGCAAAACTCCAGGAAACTCTCACCTGTCCTCGATTTTTCCCCCCTCTCTCTTTTTCTCTTCGGTTGCATAGACGGATGATCGATCACTGAAAAACAACGAGGGGAGAACAACAGCGAGTTGCTTGAACGCTAACGAATGATCTCTAAATTTCTGCTTCGAGAACAACAAACGCGTTTCCGCGTATAGCCTCGGAACTTTGCTGGCGAAGCGGAAATCGAGCTATGCTCAAGCGATTTTTGATATCCAAGGAAGGATACAGAGAAAGTACGACGTTTGATCGGTAACAAACAACGAGAGGGGTAGAACTTTCGAAGTTTCAGCCCGTGAGCTGTTTTCCAGGACTTTTGATGGTTTATTGGCGTTGAAATCGAGTTGGGGAATTGATTTTTGTTCTTGTTCTTTCGCCGTGGTAGAGAGCCGCGAGCAAATGGGAAAATAAGCGAAAGTGAAGCGATTTTAAATTTTCATCGTAACTTTCAGTCTCTGAATCTGTTATTTTTCTACCTACGATATATCAATCAAATATCGCATATACGCATAGACGAGCCAGAAAACAGCACAAAGAATGGACATAAGAATTCTCTTATTCTTAGAAGAATTCTTAGTTATTCTACGTTTTTAATGAACATAATTTAAATAAACGAATATCATGAATTAGGAAATTCAATTACATCTCGCGAACAAGTAAGAGTCCAATAAAAAGAAGGGTCCAAATAAATGTACGGAGAGGAATGAGGAAGAATGGAAAGTAAACAAAATAAATACGAGTATAATGTCGATCGTCGAAACAATCGAATCAGCTCGATTTACCATCGTTTCCCTGACGTGGTTCCTTCCGTTCTTCTGTTGTACGAGATCCACGCCGTTAACTAATGAGTGATCAGGGCAGAAAACACGTGCAACGCTCGAATCTCGCGTCTTTGCCTTCGCTTTCGATAGCCCCTCATTACTCGAGCGCGTTCGAGTAACGACCTCGACGAGATCTCGGAACGGTTTTTTGTATCGCGGGGTCGAAGTCTCTCGCCGCTGATCAGAATCGCGCGATAACGTTCCGGCTGGTACGTCGACGTCGTAAATTATGGCCGATCGAGTTCGGCACGGCCACTCGTTTCTTCAGGATTCGAAGGTGAATATCTGCGGAGGATCCTTCCATCCTTGAGACGGGCCGGATCGAGGAACGAGGCACTTCCCGCTGCTAGCCCCGGATACCGAGAGTAAATCCGCGTTGATATCTCTTTATCCGTCCTCTCCTTCTCGGCCTACCCCCCTTTTTTCGCACCGTTCGCGCGCGCCTTCGCTACAAACGGAATATTCCTTCGGCGCGCCCTATTAAGACTGTCGATTATCGACGCGCTAAGAATCGTGAATTAGCTGGAAAGCAGCTGCTAATTGATGATCTACCCACCACGTTTCTACGATGGAATTTGGAATTTTTGGAAAAAGTTTGGAGGATTTTCGCGATTGAAAGGTAGACGTTAGTTGTTTGTGCACGTACGGGAAATTTCAATGAAAAGAAATGCAAAGATCGGATATGATCTTCGAGTCGTTTAACGCGACATTAACGTGTATGTGTATTTTTTGATAAAATTGTACAATTGCATAGTGTTGGGTGTAATGTCCTTTCAATGTTTTCGCGCTTTTGTCGTTGAAAAGAATGGGCAAAGAAATGATCTAATAAAGGATTTTGAGAAAATGTAGAAAGGGCTCTTTTATTCCTACAAAGGAGTTCCTACATAATGAATATTTATGCAATATACTATATATCTTGTCTTGGAATCACTGCAGAATTTCATTTAATTAGTATGGAGGCATTTCTGTTTTCATCTGACGGATTAGCTCAAAGAGGTCGAATGAGAAGTAGAAGATAAAGAACTAAAAGAAAAGAGGGAAGAAGGAGAAGAAGAAGACGAAGACAAAGAAGTTCACTCCTAATGGCGTTTTCTTAATGAACGTTTCCTTTGTCTTGACCAAACAACGGAGTGCCGAGCCTGCCTTTCGAGCCCAGTCGTGAGATAAATAAATTCAAAATTTTCACAGCTACTAAAGCAGAGAGGAGAACGTGTTAATTGTGGTTCTATTCTAATATAAACATCATTCGCCACGGGTATACAATGATAAAAGATTATATGTTCCAACAATTGTATGTATGTATTTAAACGACTGAGTGCTCTTCCTTGATAAATTTTTAAACCCTTAATGCATCTCTGAATAATTCCTCGATGTCTGGTAATTTACGTAGCGTAATTAAAAATTCCATTTCTTTGCGGCAATCTCTACTTTCCAGTCCCAGCTCAATCAAAAATGTCGCGATTAAAGTAAACCCTTGTTTCGTCTATTTTACCGTTGTCCAAATAAATATTACAAGACTATCCTCTGACAGTGACGTTTCAGCAACTTTTCTTTATTTTATTTAATACGAAACTACGGAATTATATCGAAACTTTACGTCGTACTGTTCCACGATTCCTCCGCAGCTTACTACAAGTTCTAAGACGTACGTACGTCGCGGAGTAATTAAAGCTCGCGAATGTCGGCGCGATAAAGTAGAATGCAGGAGTAGTAGCCCAAAGTCACCTTAGGAATAATTCACGGGGTGGCGAGGCCCCCGAATGATCCCACCCCCACTGAGGCGCTCGCATTCCGGGATGAGCTCGTTTCGTCGGTGAAAATGAGTAACGGCCAAGCAGGCGGAATATGGTCCGGCACCTTCAATAAAGGTTCCAAAGCGGAAAGGCTGCTGTTGCGGCGACTTGTCAGTTGTCACGAATACCCGACCAAGGATTGGCACACTGACACAGTGGCGTGTTGCATTATTAAACCGGCAACAGCGCGCCCAAGGACGCGGCCGGAATTGGCCCCGAGCAAAAATTAGCCGGCTGTCGCTCAACCGTGGAATTAGCCCGCGAGCAGAAGCGTCCTTCGAACGACTGGCCATTCCTCTCCGGAGCGGCTCTCCTTTCGTTCACAGGATCGAGACGCTGCTGTAATTGACGGAAGATCAACCGATTCTCTGATTGTAGCGTTCCGCCTATACTCATCGATACTGCATTCGCTTAGATATTTTCTTTTCTTTTATTATATTAATCTCCTTATCTTTCATCCTTGTATATTATTTTGTATATCATTTATAAGTAGAGAATTTTACTTCTTTAACTCTTCCATGTGTAAACGCATCTATTTCAAGATTCAGCCGTGAAACAAGAATCGTTAAAAATCGTACATTTCGCACGTTTCGACCTCGTACATACACTACACATACTATACGCTCTAAGAAAAAACACTTTTCGTTTCTTCTACCACGACCAATATTTTGTTTCCATAAATGATTTAGCGAACACGAAAAATCTCTTGTAGTATCGACGTATTTTGAATGCCGGTAGTGCAAAGAGAAGAGACGAGAAAAGAGAGGCAAGTAGGAAAAGGGGAGGTTGAAAGGATGGTCCAGAGAACCATCTTCCAAGTCCACGTTTTCTCGACCCTACCTAATCCCCTCTCTTTTCTCCCTTTCGCTGTCCTTACCTTCACTCTCACTCTTTGCTTTTACCTTCCCTGACTCTGATCCTTTTCTACTTCCTCCTTGTTCGACCCTCTCTCCTTTCCCCCTTGCTTCTCGTTTATCCGCATCGTCTTCCGTCCTCGCATCTCTTCCGTCCTCCTTCGCCACCGTATCCATCCACCTGCTTTCACCCTTCTCTCTGGCACAGTACCACCCTTCAGTGGCACCCTCGCAAACCATTCGAGCTATCCAACCCCCTTCGGATATCTCCATACGCCACTTACCGAGCTCAGGATGTTCTCCATGCGTACGTGTGTGGAATCTGCAAGCACCGATAAGGTCACGCGATTATATTCCTAGTTTATTTGTATTAAGATTGTAATTTCGTGGATCTTTTGTCTTCGATAGCGAATAAATGGGTGGAAACGAGAATTGAAGATTATATAGGGTAAACGAAACTTTCAATAAAGTATATTCTTCTTCGACCTTGTGAGATAATATTACATCGCTGTGCCAAGATTGAAGAAATCTAGAAACTTACAGAGACATCTAAAATGTACGATTGCCCCGCGCGAAGCGACACGGCTATATTATTATTTTATTTGGGAAATTGTCGCTTTAAGATTATTATTAAAATCTTATTGTCAGAAAGTGTCTTAAATGCAGAGAACTTAATTTTTCAAGAAAAGACCTTAAACCGCGCGTTTTCTAAAATTTCGTCTTAAAGATTATCACTTTCTATCGAATTTTAAATGAATATTCCTCTACCTGAAGCCATCAACGTGTATAAATGCCGCCCTCGACCAAGCAAAAAATGTATAACAACGTCACTCAAGGAACGTATCGTCTCGGAAACATCGAAGAAGATACTCGCGTAACACTTTGAGTTCCCCATAAAAGCCATCATCCCTCGACAATTTCTTCGACCTGCATCAACCGCCTGGTGGCTTCTCCTGCGCGCGTCAGGTGATTAAAAGCAATAAAGCCGAAGTAATGTCGCGTGCAGGGATCCGGTAACGCGGCAAAAAGAGACTCGACGATAAAAAAAGAAACGTTCCTTATCGTCGTGGTGATCAGTTACTCGAGCTTGAGCGTCACTGTCCTCGGTCCGTTCTGCTCTCGGTGAAGGGGTGGCCACCCTTCGTCCGACTGCAGAATGTTGTCGCTGGAGGCGGCAGCGACGGTGGTCAGAGAAAGCTACGCGTCCACCAGAGACAGGGAGGCCGATGGAGGAAAAAGAACGAGAGATATGGGGTGGCTGGTCGTGGGGTGGTAGCCAGCTAAGGGGGTGGACTTTAGAGTCCACCCAAGGGGAGCCAAAGCGACTAGATGGCAGGGCGACCGGGAGAGAGGCAGAGAATTTACGCCCGCCAGTGAATTCCTACAAGACCTCATATCGTACGCGCGCACGCACCAACATGCCTACGCATACATGCACGCGGATACGTACTCAAACGTATACGTACGTTCACATACGTACGCGTACACACATACACGTGGATATACCGTAGATATAAAAATTATTAGCGCACCATCGTATTTACTATACTATGTTTACATAATGATTGCTTAGATCCAGACATATTAAATTTCGTATCGTACAGTAGTATTCCCATATCGCTACAGAAATTTGATACTACGAAAATGAAATGTATAGAGCCCGATAAAACAGCGATTCATTGGAAAATAAGGGTGTGCACCAATACTTTTTTATAGTCGCTATATATATATATATATACTCGTATATACAATAAACGTATGTATACATACGAGTGTATATGTACATAGATGAACGCACATGCGGGAGATAGCGTATAGGAAAATTCTCGCACATTTGTGAATTGTTCCAGCCCTAGCGAAGGGAATCCATAAATTTTGCAACACATGGACCGGGGGAATTCGTCAAGGTTCCTGATGATTTGCGCTCTATTATTAACCGTTCTACTGTTTCAATCGTGAGACGCCACGTGTCCTACGTATGGTGTTTATTCGTCCATGAGCGTAAAGATATTGCGTGTGATAATAGTATACGAGGATAGTGTGATGGGAATTTTGTATTGGTCCCGAGACTAGTAAATCTTTCAATGCAATAGCGATAATCGAACGTAATTAATAAAAACGTTATATATGTTACTTTTCTTAACACATTTCCCATTTACATTTACTCAGTGAACTGAGAGTAAATTGTTTCGATAAAATGAACGAAACACGTATAAGCGTGTTTATCTCTGTGAACCAGTGTTCCACGAGTAATCCTGCAACGATGTCAGCTCTACGTACGCTCGTTACCGAAGTTAAATGTCAATAAACAGTCGCGTAGACCGGAATGCCGAGGCACCTTAACGTTGAACCAAACAGAAGCGGCAAAGCAAGGCGCCAATCACGCGCGAAGACAAACACCGACGTCGGACCATCGCTGATTGCCGAGGAAGTCCTTCCAGAACCTTGCTATTCCTGCTGGTAGGCAATGCTCCGCGCCATGGAGGACAACGTACCCTGAATACGAAATCAAAAGGCGTCCGTGGACGCGCAAGTTCTTGGCCCACGAAGTTCAAATATTCGGCTTGAACGCGGCTCAGATGCATATGCACGCTTAATGGTGACCTTGCAATTATTAAACAAGCTCTTTAAGTTTCGAGGAAATTCAATTGGACATTCATTGAAATTCCAACAGCGACGGAAGAACTCTGACAGCTACGTTTTCGGATGATCAAATTTTTGTAAAGAAAATTTCTAAAAGGAAGGATTTAAATAGTTTGTAATTCTGTAGGAATTTTTAATTTGACGAGCCGCATGTAGTTTCAGAAGTTTTCGGAGAGACGACAGATAAGACAAAACGGTGAAACGTTTAACTGGAGCGGGGTGAAACATTACGTTGGAGCTGTTGGAAACAATATTTCGTCGCTTTCGATAGATCGATGTCTATCATCGGGTTGCATGATACGCGGCCAGCCAGCGCGCAACGAGAACGATTCGGGAGTCAGGGATCAACTTAGCCGTGTCTTCGGTTCAACCGATTTGATTTCAGGGCGTGACGTCAAAAGAAGGAGCAGATATCGAGGGATGTGTTTCGCTTGTCCAAGCCACGGCCTCGTGAATATTCCAAGCTCTAAAAGCTTCTCTTCCCCCTTTCTGCCCGGTCTACTTGCCCAGATGTACGACGAACGGAGGGTCCATCACGTCCATAACAAGCTTTCTCTCTCCCTCTCCCCCGCCCCTCTTCGCTCCTCTCTGTCTACGCCTGGTCTCCTCTTTTTGCTCTCTCGATTCGAGATCTCTCCCTCGCACTAGTCTCTCTAGGCCTCCTCGAGGAAAGCTCTCAAAGGGTCCAGGGCTACGGAGACGTTGGCACCAGGGGAGCGAACCAGAGAAGGCCAGAGAACGGAAGAGACGAGCTCCAAGGCGAGACGGATAGAGGAACAAGAGGAAGAGAACCGACCTACCGCGCCTACGTTAGGTAAATTCGGTGTAACTCGAGGGGATGAGGATAAGAGAGAGGAGCTGGCTCTGCCAAGGGGAGAACGAGAGGAAGATCGACGAAGACCAACAGCGAAAGACGAAGAGAGAATTTGCTAGGAGGAGACCATCGCCCACAGGGGTGGACCAGTGATCGATAGCCACACACTACGTCCGCCACCACCTTCGAAGCCTGGACTCTTCCTATGTTGGATAACTCGGCGAGCTTCCAATCTACCAAAGCGTTTTGCCTGTCGTTCCACGGAATTTACATTCGGAAAGTAGGATTATGGTTACAGTGGATGCGTATTCGAAAGAGCTGACGTTTTCAGGAGTAAAACATCCGAATATCGCAATGCATACTCCGATAAGAAGCTATATGTATATATATTTGATTATCCTTGATTAAAAAGTCCTATTCTAGTTTTAACAAGCAATGTTTTAAAAAGAAACATTGTCATGCGTCGAAAATAAGAAACGATGTATCAAGTACAATTTTTTCGTACCTCCTTTTACACATCCTTGAACTCGAGGAATTTTCTAATGATAAAAAAAAAAAAAAAAAAAAAATAAACGCGACTGAATGTAAAATGTTCGAAAGAACGCAGCAGGATTAAAGATCGCAGCATCCAAAACGATTCGATTTATGGGATAAGATATGGCGAAAGAAAGGTTTGTCTGAGAAGATCGATTAATGCCGAGGAATTTAGTACAGCTCTGAAGTAACCGGTTTGATGGAGTATATAAAACTTGCACGAGTTGGTGGTTTCACGAATACTTCGCTTGGCTTCGAGCTTCTTCACAATTTCCCCGAACTAGTTTTACGCGACGACCGAGAAATTCCATCGAATCATTAGTCTTCTTTGACAAGAGAACCACGGTGACCGGTGTTTGTTCAGGTGGTAGCAGGGATTAGAGCTCAGTTCAGCGAGTTCCGATCCAGATTTTCCCTCCACCGCTACGACCTTTCCAAAATCGCCCGACATTAGCATCGACTGTCGTTCAACCGGTCTAATTGGGATTTTCCCAGCGTTGCGTTCGAACGAATTCAGCAGTTCCAACCAATCTACCCAATTTACGCAACATCACCATTTCTCTTATAGAACGAGCAAGATCATCTACCTTTCTAACATTCGAAATGTTGATTCTCGTTCTACCCTGATTAAAATATCACGAATGAAAACAGCATTTAATCTAACTTTTTCAACGCGTCCAATTATAAGGGTAACTCATAATTCACGTTTAAGCAATGTTCACCATGAAGCACAAAAGCGGAGGCAGGCTACGATTTATCTCGAAGCTGATACGGGCCAAAATTTTTTACATGGCTGTGGCCTGCTGCAAGTAAGTGCACTTTTCCCGCGAAGAGAGGCGTTACTTCCCGCCATTACGACCCGCAAAGATTAACAGCGGCTTCCTGCTCGTCCGTCCGTCCGTCGGCCATTCGACGTTCTCCTTTTTCGTGGCGCGCAACTAATTGCGACGATGCAGGCATATTTCTGCTCTCGCACACCGACCGAGAAAAATGGTGCCTGCCACCTTTAGCCACCCTCTGACCAACCCTCGATGCTTTTTTCAACCGCGCACAGACCCGCCAACTGTGTATTGTGCGCCTTTTTCTGGTACCGTTCGTTCTTCTCTCCGTTGGTTCCGTCTGCAACGAGAACGCGTTTCCAACGTGCACTCACCGTGTGCCTACTACTTTTCATCGTATGCCTTTCTTCGTTGCTCTTTGGCTCTAGCTCTTGGTCGTTCCTCTCATCTTTCTCTCTTGTGCCACCGATCCTCTCCCCGGTAGAGGCCTCTTGTCTCTTTATTTTCTGTACCACCGTCCTCTCCCTTCACCTTTTCCCTTCCTCTCTGGTTCTCTCCCGTTTGGCTTTTATTGCGGCGAGTTTTCCCCGCATTTGCGGTGGTTGGGCTTTCCCGAAATCGCGATTAGCACCACGACTCTCCGCAACCACGTGCTACTCGGTCTGCACGTGATTTACTTTTATTACCACGCCGCGAGAACAGCTCTTCCTTTCTCATTTTCGCTACTGCGTTATTATGAAGCCGTTACGCGTTATTGTAGCTACTTATGGATACCGATGACTGGTACTGCTGCCTGGAATTTCGATGTATCGGTAGAACGTAAATTTTCCATTCGATAGAAGAAATAATTTATTTTCCCCTGTTTCACCGTCGGAAACGTTCTACGTTATTTTATATTTTATTGCATTATTATACTTCTATTTAACTAAATAAAACGAGAATCGAAAAGTGTTGAAAATAACAACGTGAGTTCTCGCTCGCCATCTATATGCTGACGGCTAGTTACAAAAGGAGTAACTAGAAGTTATTCCTAGACACGGTCGATAGACCTGATCGATAGTTTTAGGACCTCTCTTGCCTTTTTTCTTTCATTCGTTTGTGACCCTTCTAAGTGTGTGCAATAAAGGTTTTTCTGCTCCGAGAAGTGTGGATTTATTATCTAGATAACATAATAATAACTAACGCGATCCTACCTCTAAAACATAAAATAACAACAAAAAGAAACGAATTTTCCCTTTGCCGTATTCCAATAAACGAAACTCTGTACGATTTGCTTGGAAATGTCGAGTTCGCTACGTAGTTGTCGCGACAATCCGACGAAATTCCTTTGAAGGTGATTCATTGGGATCTTGTTCGAGGAATTATTTATACCGTGTCCAGGATCAACGAGCCTTATATTCCAGAAAAAAAGGAGTATAAAATCAAGGGGACCGGAATCGCCGCGTATACGGACGAGAATAAGGGACGTTGTCCCAAGAGTGCCACGATCCCGGGATTTGTTTGCCACCACCTACCCCCGCAAACGTGCTTTCATGTAACGGAGTCAATTCCAATGGGGAAACGCGAATCCTACGCGTTTTGTGTATCACCGGATACGGTCAGGATTCGAATTAATATTTACGAACGACGCAGAACGCTCTCTGTCTTCTCTGCGTTTGTTGTCACGATTTTTAAGACGAGAATTGTGTAGGTGTATACAAGAAATTGTTCATGGCTATTCGTTTAAATTTAATGAGTGAGATTAAACAGTTTTTCAAAATTCGATATGAAACCCGGTTCAAAGTTCGGAGAATTTCTTTCTTCTTGTAAATACATTTTCGCAATACTTCGAATGCTATTTAAAAAAGAAACAAACGAATAAAAATATAACAAATAGACATAGAAGAAAATCGTATTGTATTAACATTCTTTCTCGCCTTATCTATAGAAAAATAGATGCTTCTGATATTTTCAATTTCACCAGACTAGCACATTAACTACTAAGAAAAAAAAAAATGCTTTTATCACTGTTCTACGACTTCATTCTGATCATTTAACAACCATAAAAATTCCCCCAAATCCTTAGTCCATTAAAGGTTGCCTTACAACATCAATTGAACATGGAATAGAACCAACAACATTTTTCATTTTTGCTCGGCAAAGAGCACCCTCTGGCCGTCGGGGCAGCGTTGTGACGCGGCTCTGAAGAACGCTCGGTGGAGAGGGACGAGAGATGCGGAAAGGCAGATAGAGGAAAACGTAGCCGGATGAATGCAGCCGGTAGATTCGGCATGGATTTCCAGCGACGGTAAAACCGTCACGATTTCCGTGCGATTGTCGTTGTGAACGGTCGGACAAGCATTGTCCGTGGAGCAAGAAGGAACGCAGCGGGTGGCAAACGTTAGGAAATTCGCCCGAGGAGGGGCTGCACGGAGGTCAGGAGGGGGTGGCAAAAGGCTAAGCCGAAACCTTTTTCAACGATGAAGGATTCTCTTTCGCTCTTTCTCTTTCCCTTCGTCCCGCGCATTGTACACCCTGTCGTTTCTCTTTCTTCGCACTTTTTACCTTTTCTTCTTCCAGTTTTACTCCTTGTCTTCCTTCCTCTTTCTTTTCCTCTCTGCCTTGTACTTAAAGGAACGCAAAGGTGGTATGCAATCTCTGTCTGTCTTTCGGTGCAAGCCAAGAAGATTGTACACGTTTCCGTAGTCAGCTTCTTCTTTGTCCATCTTCTGTCGCTTTGTACCGCATCGAAGAAGGCAGGCGGGTACGCGCGAGCCTTCCTCTTTGTCTCGGGCCATTCCACTTTTCCGTTGTTTACTTTGCCGGGCGTTTTTCTCGTCGGCCGATCGCGCGAGCCTCACTTTCGCCTTCCGCGAGACCTGTTCCCTAACTCGTTCTCCTGCTTAATTGGCTTCTCCGTCGCGATTTATGGCGCTTCCAGGGGTGACAGGGTAATTTCTTTTGGATTCGAGAATGTCCGCGATCTGGACGTAGCGGCATAGTGTGGCAAATTTTTGCGAACCAGCCGATGCGAGTGATAGGGATGGATGGAGAGATTGATCGTACGGAGAAACATCGAGAAAATTGAATGAAACTACGAGAAATTGTCGATACAAGGAAAGATGGTTCTTTTTAGATATAAATATAATATGTGATGTTAAAACGAGAATTATATCGGATAAATATCGGTCATAGTATTATTCACGAATGATCACGTAGAGAATAAATCCGGCTAGCAATTAAAAATAATTTACGTCACTCTCGACCTACTTTATTCTTCTGTCCGACGTTGTAACAGTGATTAACGATAATTACAGCCTAAAAACAACCTATCTAAGATCAATTGACCTTCTATACTTCTATACTTCTATACTTCTCTAAAGTAAATCTATACTTCTCTGTCCAAAGGAGCTTCTAATTAAGAAACAATGCAACCAACAGGTTGATAGAGTTTAACAGAGTATAAATGCAACGAGAGAGTTTCCTTTCTTGCCACGTATTTTCCGCTGGGTTTACGACGTTCGCGTTGAAGAATCGCCGCGGTGCGGAGAATGTCTCGAAGACAAACGGCGAGTGGCCGAGTGCGTGTCAATGGCCCCGCGCCAAAATTGCAGAAACACCGTCGAAGCACAGTGATGGCTTTTCGGTCCTTTTGCTTGATTTTTGGTAATTACGCCGCGCGGAAGGCTAGCAATCTCGTAGCCTGGGCCCTTGCCTCCGCGAAACTTCTCCCGATGATAGCTCGGCAAATAACAGAGAGACGGTTGGCGAGGCGGATGGCAAGAGTTGCCAGTAGACTCTCCTCCTCGTTGGACGTTCCATCCCGGTCGCCGATTGTTCCACGTCGATCGTCGTGGATCGTGTAATTGGATCCGTGGCTACGTAGCGAACGCGGGACCCACAGCTCCACGAAATTCGTCTTTCGTACCTCGCTACGAAAGCGGACCAACAACACGTCCACGGGAATAATAATCCCTCGAGTTTACACGAAGTCCCGCTCTGGCCTCGTAACAATCGATTAAACGCCGTCTGTCGAACCGCCCGGAATTTCACGACGTATGAACTGATTCTTAATTAGAGTGGAAAGGGACGAAGAGATATTGTTTAGCTAAGGGTGTGATTCAATTACGCGAAAATGGGTTGAGTAACTCAAGCATTAATCATAATTGCATTAAATGTAACGATATTTAAAGCGTGTAATTTATAGCGTATTTGACGAGTCTCTCTCATGCTATATTGTGCAAGGGTTAACCTTAAGAATCCCTTTGGTACCTCGTCTTACATCATAATTCATAAATAGTCGCTGCAGTATAAAAACGGTCAGTTCAGGGATATAGAAATTCTCGTAATTCGCAAACTTTCTATCAGAACGAAACAGTGTACGAAATAATTAATACCTTGCGTTCATTGATCGGGTCGGCGCACGGTACATCATGACTTAATTAGGGTTCAGATTATTTCGTTAAGAAGAGAAGAAATGTCGCTATGGGAACCACAGATTTCGCTGGTTAAACTGTGACAAGTGATAATTGCCGGACAGAGTACGTCGTAAATCTATCGACGCGTGCTTTGGTATGCAAAAAAGATGCAAGGAAGGTTCTTGGAGGAATTCGACGACAACGATATTCCCGGATCGTGGCTGTTCTCAAAGCGACACTGTCCGACCAAGAAAAGACCGTAGAGAAACTCCTCTTAGCGGGAGTAAGATAATCTTCGTTTGTGGAAGAGTTCCTGGTGCGAGAGTATCCATCAGCGTTATCTTGAAATCTTCAAGGGCTTGGTATGGATTCATTAAGGGCTAGCTTCATTAGTATCCCAGGAGAGACTCTTTGTACATAAGCGTTTCTTTCACGTTCCTTTCCCTTATCCTTCTGCTGCGTTAATTTTCCCTTTGTAACCTTACAGTGTTTCGTCCTCCTTAACGACTCCTTACTTCCACCAATTTTTAGATTCGTTCAACGCCCGGAAAATCTGCCCCGTTAACCACGGTTAAATATGTACTGCGATTTTATTCGTCGTAGTAAGAGGAAAACGAATACCTGTATAACAATTATGCGAAATTGTAGAGCGTAGCTGATCGTGATTTCACGACTTTTTAGAAAACTCCTTTCAAAGCAGATATAAACTTTACTCTAGCATCCTTCTAACGAGATGTCTCCTAAGAAAATAAACACTCGATTCGAAAATTTTTCCAGGAAAGATTCTTTTAACTCTTTGAGTGCTGAATACTCCCTGCAGAAGCAGCCCGTGTGAATGGCACGCGCCTAGCGGTTGCCATCGTTCGAGACGGAATGCTTTTTTACTGATGTGAATCATGTTGATCGAATATGCAAAGTTCGACTAAGTTATAATTCTAATACCTGCGTACCTGTATGTTTATAAAAATTCTCTTTCCTTCTCTTTTCTATGCTCAAAGCTAGAAGTCATTCGATTTTAATTAGCCTTGTATTGAAATTTATATCAATTACGAAAATTCTGAAACGCGCCGTCTCGTTCATGAAACACGAATATTCACTATTTGGTATGAAATCAGTGTCTGCGCATTCTCTCAGCTGCATGCGCCAACATGCATACATATTCAAGTGGGCACGTCATATTGGTAACAGAATTTCGTGGAAGCATGTGATTCCAACTGGAGACATTTTAAAAATTCTGTGCACGAGGTCGAGGTCTTCCATGAACGCGAACGGAGAACACAAGGGACGTTGGCTCACGGTAGACACAGAAAACGATCTAGGATAAACTAGCGAAAAAAGAAGGACCTCCCGTGGTGCGTAGAACAATGGCGCAGGGAATGCTCGACCATCGAAGATCTTGAAGTATTTACGATGTCGGGCTGGACTTGAGCACGACATGAGGTTATCGATGCTTCCAGTTGAAGTTAAGATCCAGTGAAAATCAGGCAGAAGCGAGAAATCACAGAGAAAAAATATTTTTTTTTTTATTTGCAAATAGTTTACAATCAATTCTCATTGAGAATTATAAATAAATTATTCTGGCGTGGTACTATAACGTGAATAATAAATAATTATCGCTTGTTTGGTACCAGCTGAATCTAATGTTTACATCTAGAGGGTAATGTTTTTCTAGTCTACGAATCTGATCCGTTGTGTCTAGTAATTAAGTAACTAGTGGGTTTTGGTGGTTGTTGATTCTTAAGTTATTATATTATAAGTCAATTATTCTGAAGTGATACTATAACGTGAATAATAAATAATTATCGTTTGTTTGGTACCAGCTGAATTTAATGTTTACATCTAGAGGGTAATGTTTTTCTAATCTACGAATCTGATCCGTTGTGTCAAGTAATTAAGTAACTAATGCATTTTGGTGGTTGTTGATTCTTATGTTATATCTATTACTAAATTTGAATATTTCTTTTTTAACTGTAGGTATCTTAAGGTCGCGAGCAGATTAAATGAACATGAAAATGGAATGTGCAGTCCGATAGTTAAAAAAAAAAAAAAAAAAATATTAATGAATTTTAAATGTGGTTAAATTGAAAACTTAATACTATGTGATATATAATAATACTTAATATAAAAGATTACAAAGAAAGAACATAATAGTCAAAATTCTTGTTGTTTAATTTTAACTACAATTTTAAAGTACAAGAATTCATTGAATATAGCAAAGCCCTCGTCAAATTCAAAGGATTAAGACGTAATGAGTTTACGCACAATTGTTTCTGTAGAAATATATGGCACCCCTGATTGACAGATTGTAAATCCATAGAAACGGTTTATCTCCAAACGATTCGGTCGATCGGCTCAGCCTTAATCCGAAAATAACATTTAATACCACGGTTGTAAAACAATGCGATTGCTGAAAGCGCATCCCCGAACGAACAAATAACATTCTTAGGGAATTAACAGTTATGTCGAAGAACAAACGGTGCCTGCGTGTACCTCACTTTGCACCCCGCAACTAATCGCATTACCGTTTCCCTGAAAGCTCGTCTCTCGTTTCGGACACTAGAAATCCTCACGAAAATTCCGCAGGTAGACGGTTAAGTCCATTGTTCGTGCGTCCCTTCGAAATCTTTATTGTTTTAGCCGAAATATTATTTCAGGCACCGTTCGAAAGTACATACCTCGAAGCTACCCAAGGCTCTCCTAAAACTCTGTTTTTTCATCCTTTATGGATTTCTCCGTTTATTCTATTCTGTTTATGCATGTTTCGCAGACCAAGTAATTTCTTACTCTGGCGTTTGAGTTATTGACTGGATTAAAAAGACGAATGTTTTTAATAAATTTTTTACAAAAGGAATTTACGAGAAGGCTGTATCGTTGTGAGAGCTTGAAAGATGTTTTATTGATTATTATTTATTATAATCCCGAATAATTTTAGGAAACATGTATTAAGAAAGGAAAATTTATTACTTTCTTCGGTCTTCTAATGTTGTATTATAGTCGATAAACATCGAAACCCCCTAATTACTAAATTACTTTACTTACCGGACCAGATCCGGAGGCTAAAAATACACTATCCTAAACACTAGATTCAACTAAATATTTCTAATAAGTAATATTTATTTATTTATGATATTATTATTTATAAATTATACTTATCTATAATAAGTTAATAGGTTTATTAATTTATTATAAGTAATTAGCCATGTCATTGCACCACGCCAGAGAAACTTACTCAAAATTCTCAATGTGAGAATTGATTGTAAAATATTTGTAAATAAAAAAAAAGAAATTTTTCTGTCAGTGATTTTCCTATTGAATATCCTTTACAATTTGCGACTAGAACTATTTTTTTATTCGATAATTACTCATTTTTCAATTTGTTTTTTAATTTTTCAATTACATTCATTTACGTTCAATTACACTCGCTTTCCTCTATACCACGCACGGAAGCTACTTAAATTACAGTGAATATATGTACTTTCAAAGAACATCTTCGTTCTATTCTCTTCGATCTTTTCGCAACTTTTTACCCGTGGCTTATAACATCGTAAGAAGCTACTCGATATCATAACTATAAATACGAAGCTGTTCCTGTTTCTGAATGGTTAGCGCGACTCATCGTGCGTTCGATGAGAAATCGTGTATACTGTCCCCAGTGCTGAAAAAAGGGAGCAGGGATAATCCCATCGGTGACACAATGTTCGCGTAACCGACGATCGTAAGGACTCGAGGTGTAAAGAAGGAAAGGAAGAAGAAGAAGAAGAAGAAGAAGAAGGAGAAGGCGGAGGACAAGGACGGTCCTCGAAGAACTCGTCACACTCGCACCCCATAATCCTCCAGCGGCATTCACGATCAGACTTACCATGCACACACACGCAGAGTGTTACGAACACGGACAGATTGAAATACAGAGAAGAGAGCAACGTACACGTACGCGTGCGATGGAGAAATCGGCGCGCGCGAACCAGGAGAAAACGAGTCGCACGACCTGAATAACTCCGCCTGGATGTTTCTAATGCGTGGCTTAGCAGGCTCACGAGTTCGTGAAGAGGACCGATGAACTTCGGATAATCATCCGACCCCCTCTATCTCTTTCTTCTCGTCGCTTGATTCCTTTTCTCGCGCAGACTTCTTTTCCATTCTTCCGGGAGGAACAATCTAACTTTTCTCCGGTGGCGACGAGGCAGACGCTTCCGTGACTAATTTCGGGGGTTGCAGACATTCCGTGCGTGGTTTCGGAAATATCGGATAATGCTTTTGCGATGATCCTGTGCGAATTCAACGAATACGTTTCGTGTCGTAGAATTTTTTATTTTGATCTTTCGACGTGCTCGAGAATACCTTGAGATACCTCAAGTAACAAGGACATATTAATGTAAGATGGGAAAATGTATTAGGGAAATGTATTAGGTTGTCCGAAAAGTTTCTTTCGTTTTGTATTATTTTATGGATTTATGTATGATCCATTTTGTAGTAATAGAATAAAACATAATTCAATAAAATAATATAAAACAAAGAATGTTGTGCACCTACTGCTTGCTTATAAAACGAAAAGAACTTTTGGGACAACTTAATAGAAGAGTTAAGATCGACTTATTCGATTCACCTGCGTGTATCGACTTTAATAATACGAAATATAATCGCACAAATTTCTAATTAAGAAAGGAGCAGTTAGTAGCGTCAACACGTTAATAAAGGTAGCTTGTAAATTTATATTCCATGAATTTCTAAATGCCTGGTCTCTTCAAACGGAGAGATTTCGACAGTACCATTCGAAAATCCTAAAGAGCATCATGGTACACGATCAAATTACAAAACCAACGCAACGCTCCGAAGTCCATATTCCTCCCCATCGCTTTCACCGTCTGTCGGTCTGATAGCACGATTACCGTGCTGTCAAATTCCGTATCAAACACGAGGATCCCTGGAGCCGTTACGTCCCATCACGAAGAAACGATTTCTCCCGCGAAGAAATGAAAAAGCTTGTTGTCTCGTCACGAGTAACGCTCGAGGGTCTCGCAAGTCGATCAAATTCCATCCGTTGGAACGCGAACGACGACAAAGTACGATAAATGGGACTACGTATGCGAACAAAAAAGACGAAAAGATAAAAAGAGAAAGAAAGAGATTCAAACGTGAAAAACGTAAGATGGTATGAATAAAAGTAGGAGAAGGGTGGGGGGTGAAAGTAACGAAAGGAGAGAGGGACGATATCGTGAGCGTTTACGACGTCGTTTTGCCTCGATAAATATGCTCGGAACCCTTTTTCAAGGGATGCAAAACACCCCTCTTGGTAGGCGGGGTGCAACGAAACCTGTGTAATCTGCCATACGTTTCCCATGAATATGCATCTGCGAGGCTAATGCGATTTGATTCACGATTGGCCTAAGTGTACGGGGGAAACGGGAAGGGAAGATCTCTTGAAAGCTACAATAATTCGATACGTCGACCGTGAGGGCACAAATTAACGTTTGTTAGCGTAACGTAACGTTTCTCTGCCGTTCGATCGCGGAGACGATGCGATTCCCTGATGAAAATAAATCGCTCGCCGAGCCGAGGATTAAAGATTCCCTTTTTGTGCCTCGAAAATTGGTAACGACCGGTTATTTCGTTCGCATGAAAAATATATAGCTGTTCATCTGGGATTACTGCACAGTTCTCCTTCAATTCCGTCTGCTATGAGTTTGACAAAGCGTGTTGTCAAATTTTATACGTCGATGTACAAGTTTTGGACAATGTATATATATATATATATATACGTATAGATAAATTCCAATTTCTGAAAAATTCTTGATGTTAATGGCAGAATATATATCACCGTCTATATAATTACTTAAACTTCAAAACGAGCATTGCCGATGTAATTCTTGGGAAAGTAAATGATTTCCCCTGAAAGTAGAATCTTGCTTCATACATCGTGTAATTTTGGAAAACGTAACTACTTCTTTTATCTGTAAAAGACATCGTTATCTAGTGTTTCTAAAATGCCTCTTATTTTAAACTTACGACCTCCCCCATTAAGATCTAAATCTTGATATTGCGCGCACGAATCTCGGCTTTCCAGTAATAAAAATGTCAACGGAAAATTCAGTTTCCCTGCGAAATATCCGCTGGAAAGAGGAACAGCTATCTCTATAACCACGCAAATTAAGTAATTCTAATTTACGCACGTTTTACGACTGGACAGTAAATCGCGAGGTATCGCTCACTCTCATTTTATCTTCGTTTCCTGGGCAAATTTACTGCGCAAATTTGTCGGAACGTTGTTTTACAGTACACCAGTACAATTAGCAAGTTGTCGAGGTTCATGATGTTCCGTTCAGCTGAACCTGGCTGAGCCAGGTATAGTCGTCGATTTCCGATTTTTACGATCTTTTTATACTTTTATATTTTTCGATCTTTCGGAAAATTCTAAGCTGCATTCGGACTGTCATTTTTGTAGTACGTAAAATGCACGTCGGATGACGGGGGACGGAGGGTAAGGTTTTAATTGTTTTACTGCCAGGGGTATTTCTAAAGGACCAACTGCACACCGATAAAACCGATTTTACCGGACTCTCGTAAACTTTATGTCAACACGGTACACCGAGCAGCATCAAGTTTTCACTATCCAGGGAAGCTCCAACGATTTGTGCTTCTTGGTTGTAAGAAAAGACGATAGCGGAAGCGCTAGACGAGGCTAAAGAAAATAAGGAAATAAAGAAAAAAGAGGAAAGCGTTTAAGGACTCACCTGTTTATAGAAAGATCGTCGACCATCCCATTTTTAACATTCTCTTTTTTTCTTCTTCTTTAATAATCCAGCGAATATTCGCAAAGAACACGAACGAAGTGCGTCGAGGGTCGAAAGTTTCCTTAGCATGCAGTGGTTTACGCTGCAAGTAAAGAGGACTAGCATGAACAATTACCAAGAGTGATTAACGAGATGACCTCGTAACCTCACAGATCGTTGTCTCCCTCAGGAATTACGCTTGTAATTTAGATACTGTCGATGGCCGAGCGTACTGCTGGTAGCCCCAGGATACTGTTATTCCTGGAATTAAATAGAATAGCTGGAGTCCTTGCACCTGGAAATCCTTCTTTGCAATTGTGCGACACCTGCAAGGGTACACGCAGTTGATCCCTGTCTGATAGCACAATGGCGCATGATCGATTCCCTGATCCTTATCTTCTTCCGTCTTTTTAACGATTCTCTTCCGTAAACCGATAAACGTAGACAGGAAACGCGTGTGAAAAGTCTTTAAAGAAAATAGGAGATTTCGTATTTGTGATGTACGTATATTACGGAAAATCTTTGTTAAGACAGATCTCTTCGCACGAGAAGATCATAACATTATAATATTCGGCAGACGTGTGAGTATGAGACGATGAATTTGTAAAAATATTTGCCATCTATCACAGATCGAATAAAAAGAAATAAAAAACGGATTAAGAAATGCACCGTGCGTTTGACAGGTCGTCAACATCGTTAGCTTCCCGTTTTCACTAAAACCCGGAAGACACCTGTATCATTTCCTATATGATCCCTCTGTGGTAAACAGGTTAATCCTCGATTGACCCTTCTCTGCACACAGGTTCGACCTGACCATCTTATTGTAGGAAAAAAGGGGAACGTCCGTGAGCGGAAGAGAGACGGATTACAGTCCGGCACGCGACCAGAGAACCGCAGAGGTACGGTGACAAAAAGGTCGGCGGATGCGACGTGGTCGTCACACAGGCCTGCATGGTGTGTGCCTTTCGTTTGGGTCGGTGAGGTTGAACGAGGTCGGTGGTTCGCCTCCTTAACATAAACCTCGGACCTTCCGTTAACGTTGATCAATTGGACGAAGGCGCTTCCTTGCCCGTGGCCGTCGTGTCGGGTAGACAGCTTGTCGATAAGCTTCGTGGCAACCGGACGAGGCAACGACGGCGTCCCGGCGATCTCGCGGATCACGGCTTGTAACGAGAACAGCTCGGTTAATCGACGTAAACGAGCCTTCGAAAGCTGTCGCGACTACCCTTCCGGCAGTAAGGGTAGAAGCGAGGGGTATTGTGCCGCGCAGTTCCTTGCAGGAAAGATCTTTTGTGCGTGAACGGATAAAGAGCAACCAAAGAAGGCCGCTGTGCGCTCTATTAGAGACGTACACGCTCGCGTAACTTTCTTCTTTCAAATTTCATTTTCTTATATATATTTCTTTTTGAGCGTAACTGTATATTATTTAATCAACGATTAATTTGCTGGCATAGAATATTGGATATTTTGGCGTCTCGCGTGTGTGATTGATTCAAAATTAGAGTTTTTATCAGAGATCAGAGAATATTAGAAAAATATTAGAAACTTAAGAAAACTATATTCTATGCGATATATATAAATAAATTTATTAGCGTTCGAAGGTATTCCGATACTTTGATTGATTTATTACGTTAGAAATATTTGTTACAAATTCGCGTTATTGATAGCGTAAACTAAAAATGTGTGGATACTCCGCGAACCGTAAACTTAGTAAATGTAAATTTTGCAGGCGACTGAAAACACGGAAATGCATGGCACACGATTTCACGCGAAATGGCTGGTAAACGATTTCCGATACATTTCTGCTCGAGAATGTTTGTACATCTCGGCTAGTTAAAGCGAGTAACAATAAATACTTGTTCATGTTTGTGGACATGTACGGTTTGTGCGCGCAGTTCGATCTATGTTCGTTCTACCGTATTTTCGAAAAAATATATAATTCGTGGTAGAAAACTGGTTGCTGCGAGCATGGTAAACAAGCTCGTGTATGTTTGCCTTCTGTTTACTCTTTCATATGTTTATCTCCGCTTCGTGGGTATAAGGATTCGAGTAAACAACTATTTTGCATTTTATTTGATCGCCACCGAGATCGAATTTTGTTTGCAACAAGGTAGTTGTTTTGAACGTTCCGTTTGAATAGAGTCGATCAGTGTAAAATTAATTTAACGAAAACGTACTATTGAATTTGTCATTTTGTTTTGGTATACTTTTATAGCCAAGCAACCAAAAACCTTATTTTTTTAAACCTTACACAAAACAATTAGCTTATCGTTTAAATAATAAATCTTAATCTTTAACAGAATTTGAAAAACTTTCTCAAATATGTCTGAAAAATTCATTTCTTAAATAATTGCCTAAATAACGATACTCAAACGATATATTTTCTAGGTAATGTTCCAAGCGATACAGACAGTTTTATTTTCCAAATATCTTAACGTTACTAGTTTTCATACATTTAGAAACCCATTCTACCCTCGGCACGGAAATTCGTAAAAATGTTGAAACCATAACATTAGGTCGTCCGAAAAGTTTCTTTCGTTTTATAAGGAAATAATGGACGCATAATATTTTCCGTTTTATATTATTTTATCGAATTACGTATGATCCATTTTGTTCTATCAAGATTAAAATCACAACGTTCGACAGATTAGGTTTCATCTTTGTATAAAAATAGATATATCAAAAGAGTCAACAAACATCGAAACCCCCTAATTATTAAATTACTTAATACGTCGGACCAGATCCGCAGACTAAGAAAACACTAGACCTAAGCATTAGATTCAACTAGATATTTCTAATAAGTAATATTTACTTATTTATGATATTATTATTTATAAATTATACTTATCTATAATAAGTTAATAGGTTTATTAATTTATTATAAGTAATTAGCCATGTCATTGCACCACGCCAGAGAAGCTTACTCAAAATTCTCAATGTGAGAATTGATTGTAAAATACTTGTAAATAAAAAAAAAAAATCTTTGTATAAAGATGCAAAAGACGCGTCTGGAAAAGAAAGACTCTTTTCGGAAACTATCTATAAAAACATCGAATCTCAATTATAAAAACTTTATCATGCGTACCTTGTAATTGACTTTTTCACAAAACTGTTAACCATCTTTTGCACTTAGGGATGCACGAGACTATGCCACATTATATAACAAGATTGTTAGGTTCCATCGCTAATCTATTATCTCACGTCAGATAAATGGTGCGCGTACATGATGCGATACCAAGCCATCGAACGATGTTATCGAAGTCGACGTGCAAACTTGAACAAAACTTCTATTCGCCCGTATTACCGCGTAGAACAACTTCGTCAGGTCGCGTAGAACAGAAAGGGTTCTGCACTTTCGACGTTGTCTCGAGGTCGGGACGACAGGTTGTCGATAAACCACGGCCACTGCACTAGTCATGTCGATGGACACTTTGTATCGCGATGCGTTCGGCATAAACGTTCCGCTGTTCTCGATGCCACGACGCGAATTCCGTCCCCTTAAATAACGTGACTTATTGTCACCGTGATTGGTACGGGAAGAAAAACGTCCAGTTGACATCGTTGAAATGTAGCGATATTGTTTTGTTTACGTTCGAAGTTTCTTCCTCTCTGTGTAGACTGAACGTATTAAGACGAAAAATGTGTGTACATACAAAATCGTTTATTTAAATCGAATTTTTGCCACATGCGTGTATGTAGTGTTTCGTCAAAATGTTATATATTTATTCAAACTAATTTATACGTACCTCTATGTATTTTTATCGTTCCTTTTTGGTAATTCTACATACATTCCACAAACTTGTTTATCAATGCATAAATAAGTGATAAGAATACGGAAGAAGGTAACCGTTACAGAATTCAAAATATTCAACGTAAAATCAATACTGTTCAGAATCGTTTGCATTCGTTATCTTTCTTCCCTATGTCAACATACTCTCCCTAAGAAGTCATAAATGACCGAAACATTAGGGATTCTTATTGTATATGATGAGTAATACGAGAAGGTAAGAAAATATGTGAATGGAATCTTCCAGAACAATTTGTAGATAATGAAAAGAGGCGTTTCTAAGAAGATCGTTATTGATTGATGCAGATAAGAATTATCAATTTTTGGAAAAGTGCAGATTGTAACTTATTTTGAGTATTCGATTCATATCGAATTACCATTTAACTTATCAAATTTGTAATCTACCTTGCAGGAAACTTCTTTCATAAATATTAATAAATACCAATGAGGACAAAAATAGAAGTCGGTAACAAATATACAACAACTTGCATTTAAAACAGACGGTCGCATAAAATTTGATCCGTATATTATTTTGGAAATTATAAAGTATGAATTTTCGTTTCACAAAGTAACACACCTCTTTACAGCAAATATATTTTAATTAAATAAAAGCCAATTTATAAACCTATTAAGCGACATAATAGAAATATTGATCGAAAAGAAATTTTGATTGTACTCTTCCTCGTTCCCATGAGCTGCTAAAGAGAAGCAAGAAAAATAGAAGTGGGCATTTTCATGGGATGTAGGTCATCGATTCAAGACTATGGAGGATATCCTGTCCATAGATCGGTAAAAGGGACAGAAGAGAAGAGGAAGGAGCGTGAAGTGCGTTTATGAATGAGTAATCCCGAGGACCTGACCTTCGGATCTTGTGCACTTGCGTCATGCCTCCGCCTTTGGAGACACCCCCTTCCGGTTCGATGATTTCAGGGGTTGCGAGCACCGTATGCCGCAACAACTGTCATCTTAAATTTTTGGGGGCGGTGAGATTTACCTTTGCCGGTATTCTCGCAGCTACGACGAGGACGAATAAATCCGTGACGGAATTTAATGCACTAAGAATGCCCAGCATCGGTATGTTACCGTAAAAGAATGTGAAATATAATCGTGTTAGCGAAAAAAGTGAAAAGCTTGAAGTCTCGGCAATAATAGTACCGTTATGTGTCTAATTCTTATATAGAAATTTTTCAACAATTTTGAGAACGAATTTTATGAATAGGAAAGGAAAATATTAAATTTCCAGGAAAAGAACAAAATAATATATTTTGTCATAATTTTCGTAGAAGTTCAACAACCAAATGTCTTGAGTATAATATACGTTCTTTTTATGAATAGAATTATTTGGAATGGATATACGAGCTAATAGCTGTGATATAAATCTCGTAAGTAAATTAAGAAGAGTACGAAAGTGGCAGGTGAAGGAAATAAATTTTATGAGCCATTTAACGGTACAAGTAATATTCGGAAAACGAAAAACGCTTTATTGCAAGGGTCTGTATTGATCTTATCTTATTCGGAAGACTTCCAAATCTTGACAGAAGTAAATGCAAGTGACCTTACGACATATAATGGTTTAATATGACCTGAATGAGAATTAGCTTCAGTACTGTAATAAAACTGTCAAAATGGAAAAAAGAAATATGTATTCCCGTTACAACTTCATTTATTATTAGTTAGAAACTCTGAAAAATGTACTGAGAAGTACTTTAAAAATAATTTCTATTATATCTCCCGTTATATGTTTTTATTTATTTATTTATTTATTTATTTATATTGACAATTTGTCCAATTTGGACATTTTCTGTTTTTTTTTATTTATTTATTGAAATTCATAATTTGTCCAATTTTGACATTTGGTAGAATTTTTTAACAGTTATATTAACATGTTGGTGGCTACCCTCAGCGAGGTACCATCCTCGCGTTTGCTAGGTTATATCCTTTGTGATTCGTTATATATTGCCACATCTACTCCTAATAGTTCTGAGACATACGGAAAATGAAAAGGCAACGTATCCCATATTTTTCTAAAAACCCCCTAAAACCAGCGTGGAAACAGCGATCGTCAAACACGAACCCGTCGTTTCCACGTCCGTCAAGATTTGCCCGCAAAATGGATCTCTTCTCGTCCAACCCCTATCGTCACAATGCGTGCAAGCCTTTTTTCCGTAGCTTCCTGTCGAAACGGATTCCTTTAACCGGGCGAAACCAAGCCCCTGCAACAGGCACATGTGTGCGCACGACACATCACCGTCGAAACTTATTTTAACGTGAAAACGCTAGAAAGAATTCCGTGGGAACTGACTAGGAGAGGTAAGCAAGAGTTGGATTTCCTAAAGAAAAGGAAAAACGCTCCTCCTGTTTCTCTGTGTGTTCAGGCATTTATATTGAAGGGATCGACGAGAGGGGTAAGATCGTTATTAGGGGAGAAACGCATGATTTTTGTATCTTCCGTGGAAGAATCGGTGGTAGGTATTATTTATATCGGAGATCGATGAATTCTTTAATATTAGACCGTTAATCGTATATTCGGATGAACTCTATTACAGAAATAAGTTGAACTGAACATCCGAAGAAATGATCGTCTTTAATAAAAATCTTTGATAACAAATTTTTCAATATTCATGGAATATTTATCTTTCATCTTCCGAAAAATTATCTATCGTTTGTCTACGAAAAAATACAAGCTTAAATACAAGCTTAAATACAAGCTAAAATCCTTAGAACAATGGTAAACGCACTATGGTACGTTAGAAACGATGACACACGGAGGGACCTTGGAATGTCAACGGTCAAGGAAGAAATTAGCAGATACTCAGAAAAATATAAATCAAGAATAGCAACGCACCCAAGTCGGCTAGCTGCGGAAACGTACAAAACCATAAACATGGTCAGAAGGCTAGAAAGGAAGCACCTCGGCAGACCTCATAAAGGATATAATCTAGCAAACGCGAGGATGGTACTGCGCAGAGGGTAACCATCAACATGTTAATATAATTGTTAAAAAATTCTACCAAATGTCCAAATTGGACAAATTGTAAATTTCAATAAATAAATATAAAAAAAAGAATAATACTAAATCTCTTTTGGAGTCTTCTACAGCTCCAGCTACGACTTTTCATAAATCATAGTCGTACCGTTATTCACCCTTCATTCTTTCATGAATATCGTGTCACGACCTTTGCACTTCGTTAGAGAATATTTCGAGAAATTTGCACGACTTTGATATGTAATAACGATTGCTTGGAAGGCGAATTATTGTCGAAGAAAAGGTGAAATATCGCCACGAAAAGGGTTTCGACCGTTTTTGCCGACCATACCAGGAAAGGGTTGAAACCCTCCGCAGCGAATAGGCCAAAGGTTCGTCATATCAAGGTTAAATCGACGAGGGTCGCGAGAATTGACGATCGATAGGGCAAATTTCGTAGAAAAGAAGGCAATTTTTGCGGTAAACGGCCCTCTTTTTCGCGCGATTTGTGCTCTCGAGGAAAGGGCGAGACCAGTTGCCCTTTTAACGCGCAATCTTGCAGATTTTACAGAAAAGGGTTACGCGAAAGGCTTTCCCGTAGGGTCGTTTTCTATTTTTGAAGTAAACTCTTCTTGAAAAATAAATTGTACCAATCTTGGGCAGAAAGATTTGCCATGTGGGAAAATATTTTTTTAGGATGGATTTCAATTACGGAGGAGAATCGAACATTTTTTTTTGTCGAAGAAAGTCGTCAAATTTCACGAATTACGCAGGTATTTTTGGAAGTTTCAACGAGTATGAAAAAAAACCGTTGCTGCTGTAAAGGAAATTTCTGAGCTTAGGATTGTAACGGATCTAAAAATAGGTGTAGCGAAGCATTCTTAAGATCGTCGTTTTTGCCACTATGAAAATATGCAGGAAAAATATGAAAAAGTTATACGACATTCTAATTGTTTCAGGATTCGTAAAAAATATATTGTTTCGTCGTATACAGAGGAATATTTGAATACACGGCATTAATGTGTTTTGTCAGAAACAATATTTGCACTTTCGAAACCAACAATTTCATCTCGAAGCATAAAACAGCTACGCTATGTGTACGGAATCAAGTTGCATAAATAAGATGCATACATAACCGGTGCTCAAATATTTTTCTTCGTCTTTCCACAAATGATATGACAAAATATGCATCGCGAAGCATCGGATCGTTGATGCTACGAAAATTATTCAAAATTCGTGCCTTCCGAAACTGAATAAAATTAGACAGAAATCTTTTTATTCGAAAAATTCGTTACTAGAGGTCGTATTAATTCTATAATAAATAATTTTAGGGCAAAATTATTGACGAAACCAGAGAAGGAACGAGAAATTCGAGGAAATGGACAAACGCGCCCGTATGTGTACCATACGAGCAAAATACACGTGTGTCGCATTATGATGTACAACGTGCACACGCACGACCGACACACAATTCCATTGTCGAAGGTATCCCTTGTTTGCTCGAGGATCTGGCGAGCAGCTGATTGGGATTTTCGCTCTCGTCAAGTCTTGTGGATTACACATGGCACGTCGCTTTCGTAACGACGCTGATGCCGTATTTGCGCGCGGAGGAAATAAGAAAAAAGTATTGTTTGAGGGCGGTTCAACCTCGTTCAAGAAGACATCACTGACGTGGAAAGGAAATCTGCGAAAAAATTGTTGGTGAAATTCGTTTGGACGTAAAACGATGTTTTTATCCAATACTTAGGTAGGTTATATTTTGTATAAACGATTATAAATAAACTGACACGTTTGTGACATAAAATAATCATGTTTCAACTTCAATAAAAAAAATCAACGTTAACTTTACCGAAAACATTTGCGCGTATACGATGGTTGTAAAAAACAGAAATGAAATCCGAAATTCGTCATTACAATGGACCTGGTAGCTCCAGTGTTGGATCAATCATTTTGTAATTTAAAGTAAACTACAAGTAATTAGAAAATAAAACGATATAATTATCGAACCTGCATACGATCCTCGAGTATCTATTTCACGAATCGATCAGTCGCATGTTGCAGAAAGTGCAAGAATTTACCAGAGTTTTCAAGGGTTAATAATCTCGAGCTCGATAATAACGATCTCGTTCAAAGGTTCCCGTGCGGAACGGCAAAAATGTAGCCACCCCCTCGAATCCCCGAGTCGGGACGGCGATGTGGCATTAGTAAAAACGCGATATTGTCTGACTCAACAGGTTGCAGCCATCCCAAGCCCCACCTCCCAACACTTGCACCGCTGTGCCACCCCACACGCCACCTTCGCTCGGCGCTGTATTAAATAAATCTGGCGATGGGGTGATTTCTCTCCCTTTTGTTGAATTCTTGGGGTAACTGAGTGACACGTAAAACTCATCGAGGATTTAATCAATCTTTGTCAACGTTTAAAATAGTTGTACTCCTGATCGTTTCCTTTCAAATTATCCGGATACGATATTATTGTATACATATATCAGATTTTTTTAATAAAATAATAACATTTCGTGCGTGAAAATAGGTACAAGTATTTTTACGAAAATATAGAGAATTATCGATGTAGCAATAATTGATTATAATTTCTAGTTGAGCTTCTGTTAATAGAAAAAATGTTGACGTAAGACACAAGTAGGTCTTCTGAACTATAAAATTAAACAGGAATTACGTCATTGTAAAATTTCAACATCACCGTGTTTTGTCGGCTTCCGTTCTTGCCAAAAGGACGCTCATTAAAGCCAGAATTCAAAGAACCCGCGACGCTAACATTTTTCGACCATGTGTTGACCAGCCGCGAATACTCAAACAATATCTCGCATTTCCTCCTCGAAACCTTAAACTGCACAGCTACTAAAAGTCGGAACGAAAATGCCTGTACACAATTCTAAGCCGATACAAGCATAAGCGTAGCTCTTGTTTCCTAGTACCAATTCTTCGATAGATTTTACATCCGCTTCGCCTTTTTTAGGGAAGAATCGCGTCGCGCTTAAAGCTAAATATACTTCGCGTTGCATCCCGTGCGATTTCACCCTTGGCAAACTTCTGCCAAACCTAACACGAAGAAACATCATCGTTCGCCAGTTGGAAAAGCATCGGACGAAAACTCAGTGGCCGCGGTCGAAATTCCATCGATCACCGGAATCCCCAATCGAGCAGAACTTCGAAGAATCGTCCGCTTCGAATCGTCGATTCTCGATTTGCGAATGCGAAAAGCATCCCCCTTTGGACCATTGCAGCGTCGACAACTTCTCCAAGTATTCGCCGGTGGTTCACGAACGAGCAGATAAATCTCGAGAACGATGGGCAGAGCCTGTAGAACGAACCGCGTCGGCATTGAGCCGACCAACAGGGTCGTACCATCGCGCTATTCAGGTTCGCAAGAGCATGTCTCTGTTCGGCTAGAGCCGCGAGAAGTGGGGAGAAGGCAAATGCACCGGCATCAGGGAGAAGACCAGGTGCATCCCGTGGAGCCTGGGAAGCGCAAACTACAGCGCAATGAGAAAACGCGGACAGACAGATGCTACCTACCATCGTACCGCCTGGGCCCTTCGTATTCGGCGTCTATGTGCACAGACGCCGACGTCGCCGACGGAGACTCTGTTTGCTCTCGAGAACGCGACCAACGTCGCTCTCTCCGAATTTGGGACCGTGGATGCACCAGCGGACTCGCATTGTCGAAGGACCTTGAGAAAGTCGCTGGGATCTCCCGCGATTCTTTTGTAAAGCGCTACTGCTGCGTAGAATGAGAGTTGCCGATGAACTTGACACGTTTAAACAATATATTAACTCGTCAACCTTGAATTCTTTTTAACTAGAAATTTTTATAACAATGGTATGGAATATTAATGGAAGCAGATAAACTCCAATTGAATTAAATTTTGATACTTGGCGATTTAAGGTGATATTTAACAATAGCGAAAACGTACATTGGAATTGTATAAGAAGCGATTTCCAATGGTGTTCATAATCAAGAGAAAGTTTTGTAAATATATGTATCAGTTATGTCGAAGAAAGTATAAGTTATTGGACATGGCGTAACCACTAGACCATACAAATATTATATATTAACCATGACTGACGTACTGTTTCCTAAAATTATCTGATTGAACGTTCGTATCGTTTATTGACGATCTTTTGTAATCGTTTCGCAATTTCACATTGACTAACCTATAATTATGTATTTAACCAGATGCAGTTATATTTCATTCTTTCGTAAACCTAAATACAAAGTTACGCAATTAACGTTTCATCCTATAAGACGAAGCACAAATTCATTATAATTAACGTATAACAACATTTGCGTAATTTTATGATTGTGAAGTATCAATGTAAGATTAACTCTTCGTGTCACGATCTTCAACTTCTCGTTATGTTATTCCTATCTACTTATGTAATTAAACTATTTCATAAATCAAATTTAATATCAAACAATCCGTTGAAATTAAATTTTATCAAACTTCATTAAATTTTATTAAACTCGAGTTATTCTATAAAACCAGTAAATATTCTACATATAGGTAGGTGATTTTAATTAAAATACTTTTAACAAATGCACATATTTACATGATGCGAATTGAAATTACGTTTTTATTTGAATAAAAGTCGATAATAATTTTATCAAAAATACCCAAATGTCTTTCTATAAAAGAATGAAACGTAATCACCCGAATGTTTGCGGAAATTTCACCTATACAAAACTTTCCTCAAAACCATACACGAATTAAATCAACTCGATGCTTTTCGACAAATTGATAACAAATATCAAAAATAAATCCAAACGTCAATTCCTGCGAGTATTATTCGGCGACCTTGTAAACTTGCCGGTCCTCTCACCCCGAAAGGATAAAGAAACGATCGACGAAACACGTTACAAACGTTCAGGTCACTTATCCCCGACTTTCTCCATCGCTTTCACCAGTCTCCTCTCGCCGAACAATCGAACGATTATCACCGTATTATTTGTACTATGTAAGCGTTACGCAAGTGGACACTAAAATCCTTTCACGGGCCTGCCATCGGACTCGGACTTCGGGTGTCGAAGATGTCTGTAAACTGGGAAACGCGTGGAAAACCGAGCGACATGTGCATAATAACCGCGTGGGATCCGTTCCACAGACTGGCCGTGGCACGATGACGAATCACAAGCCAGGATGATTTACGAGCGATCAACCTAGCCCCGCCTCGAGATAAGATTAAGTAACGGTGATAATACGTGGCGCGATAACGTCGATTCATTCGTGGCTTTTACCTCACGGGAGAGTTTCTAGACCTTGGCCGCGGCAGATAAATTTTGCACAGAATGTGGGAATTGCGTTTTTCGAGTGGAAAAATTCATGGTCTCGGTTTCATCCTTCATTTGTTCGTCGACGCTTCGAGATCGTGCCTTCTGAGGAATTTTTTTCCATCATCTTGCGTTTACTCGAGACTGATTGATTGTTGACCGAGAGTTTTTGGTGTATTCCATTGATACTGGATCTCCTTTTGACCCTGATTTTTGCGAGCAACGATTTTAGATTGTTTTTTTCTTTTCCTTTATTGAGAGTTTCATTTGAGAGTTGGATTTGTATTCGATTGGATCGGCATTGGTGAATCTACGTTCGATGTAACAGGTTGCATTGATTTTACGATTTAATTAGGTGATCAGCTTGTATGGTATCTGGTGGTCTGTGTGACATAGATTGATCTGGGTCTATTTGCTTGTAAATGAGGTGATAACAAGTTTGCGTTGACGTGACTGTAAGAAGTATCGAACTATTCGACAACGTTCGAAGATTTGTTTGTTATTTTCAATAAATAGTTATTATATAGTGTTATTTTCAATAAATAGTTTGATGAATAATTCGAGTTGAAATATATTTCTGATAGTTTGAAGGTATCAGGGAAAACTTTTCTCTATCTGTTGTTTTTAATAAATGAAGTAAAGTCCAAATTTTTGTTGAGTATACATACGATTCGAAGCGCGATAACTTAGTAACGTGAAATTACTCTCATAGATAACTGAACAGCGTTTGGAACAGAACTTTTATTGTGTTTGAACAGTAATAAATTTCCGTGTAAATAGCAAGAAAACGATATAAAAAGCCTTTTATCTGGATTTAAATCGTAATAAATCTAAATATAAATAAAACGTATTCGAACTTTAAAATACCTTTCATCGAGGCGGCGTTTTTTTCAACTCGCTTATTTGGTAGGAAAAAAGAATTCTACGCGTAAAAGGGACGCGTGACAGATTTATTGATCGAATTTTAGGAAAGAACCGTGGACAAACGGAGTTTCCCTTCCCTGATCATAATTCTCTCGAGATGAAGTGGCATAAGACGATCAGACCGAACACACGTATGATACAATAATACGACAGGGACACCATAAGTCGATCTTTGCCCGGAAGTATCACTATATAGAGAACTCCACGAAGATTTTCCGTGTCGGAACTTCCATCGCGCAGGACCTACCTCAATCTTCAGGTGGCCTATAATTGTTCCTGACCTATGCTTAACCGAAAGGTAACTCGCTGTTTGACGTTTAAAAAGGAAATTTGTTACTTGACAGAAATGTTTATTGAAATCTTTTTTACAATGGTATAACTAAATGTCTGTAATTAAATTCAATGTTTCAGTTTCCAAACTTTAAGATATCCGATTTTTCAATCGAAATTTTATCGGAAATATAGCAACACGTTAAATCTTCGATAAATAAAATCTATAATTCGATTACGTACATTAATCGTACAATTTTCACGGTATTCCAGCAGCATTTCAAACCATTTAATTTCTATAAAGCTTGCAGATAGCTCGAGCCTTTCGAGAACTCGTTTCCAAGCTCGCAGGCCCTTCGATATCTCCATATCCATTCGCGATCTGTTCAAACATTTTTAAATTCGAATATTTAAAAAAAAAGAAAAATTGAAGCGTTTGCACGGCGAAATTGCTCGAGAAAGCATCGGGAATAGTCGGTGGAGCGGCCATTACCAGGAATACCTATTCTTCCACAGACAAAAGAACTGCGAGCCCATCCGAATAAGAACGAAAAAGAAAGGACTCGCGGCGAAGCGAGCGATTCGAACGTTGGAAATCGCGAGTACCGATCGAGCTACCTGTTATCTGCGTTATCGGGACGATTTATGCCCTCGTACGGCTCGTTTCTCAAATTTCGTCGGGATCTCTCCTGTCCTTTCGACGAGCTCCACGATAAAGAAAGAAGGGAAGCTGCATTGTCATGTAGGGTATGCATCGCCTTCTGAAAAAATGTGGCGGCCGCGCCGAGGAAGCCAAACGGATAGATAAAGCGGCGAGGAAGAGAAACGTGAGGATGCAACTCATTACGGCAGCTGTCTTCGCTGTGGGAAAAATTTTAGGATACGCATCAACCCGACCGAATCGAACACCCAAAGCTGCGGGGGTTTTTGATTTTAAGGGAATCATGAACGGAACGTTTACTGACGTTATAAAGTTACCGAGTATCTCGCTTGACGATCTATGTGATCCGGGCAAAACAAATTTTTAACATTTTCTGTCGCGGAGTATTAGGATTTACGTAATACTCGTATATATGTAATTGATGAAAATTGATCGAGCAACTAACGATGCAAATGCAAATTAATAAAACGCTACATTTTTATTTTAGCTCTTTTCATTAGCGAACAAAAGAGAGTCTCGTCGATATATTTTAAAACTTACTATCCGATAAAAAAGATTTACCACATTAGCTTGGAACCACGAATCTCTTCGGAACGCACAAAATCCAACATGAAAGAAATATTACATTCCATTACCGAAAAACTTCTCTTACAAAATCGTATCTCTTCATTAATCCATGCGACGAAGATTTTATCCCCCGTTAGGTGGTATACACCTGAAACTTGGGTTTCAGCAGTAACTTTTAAAAGACCCTACCATGATACACGGAGTCTCGATGAATTCTCCTTTCAGCACCCCAGTCGCGAGTTGGCAAAGGGCGAATCGCGAGCGCGAAACCGCGTAATAAAATTACGCTGGGCGGCACAGTGCTCGTATTCTTTCATAATCGTTGCCCCGTTTCCCCTCACTGACCCTGGCGACTGGTCGCGCGGTCTTGAACCGGTGCCGCGCCGGTTCGCGGGTTAATAAACACAAATGTATGCAACGTTCCCGTCCACGTGAGTGATACTGAAATATGAACGGCAATCTTTCGCCGTTCCACCCTTTAATCTCGTTCCGCGTGAAAAATGTGTTTTATATATTTCACCGGATAATCACCCGAATTGTTAAAGGCTGAGTCGGGGCTATGCGCGGCGCGTAAGCGTGGCCCAAGTTCAGCCGAGGGTCTCACAGCCTTGGAGGAACATATGGTCCACGGGCCGAGGGCATCGTTCATTGGCCGACACGTAGACTCGTAATCTTGCTATTTATCACAGGATGTGAGAGGGGAGGCGGAGAATAAGAAGGGGGAACTTATTCCTTCTTTTTCCTCGCCTCCATTTTTTTTTATTCTTCTTCTTCTTCTTCTTTTCCATCGGGAGTTACGCGCATCGGGAAAACGAGTTTAAACGATACGGACAAGACTGGCGTATCGTCCCGCAGGATCGTGTATGATTATGTGTGATTATGCAATTTCAGCGATAATAATCCGGCCTGGAAACGCGATTTTCCATGCGCCGAGGGAAAAGAATTTCGAACCGGCGGAATCGGCGAACTATATACAGGTAAAAACAGGTATATTCTCGACTTCGCTCGTGTAAATTACTTACCGTTGCCGTTTTCCATCCTTCCATGCGAACAATCAAGCCATCCGTGTGTAGCGAGCCGGGCAACATATTCTACCACACAATGAGTAAAGTTTCTGTATTAAATCTCGGAGATTGCCGTTTCCCGTAATTTGTCGAAGGAAATAATTTTCTCGCGTAGCAAGATTTAAAGTGGATATCTTTACTCAAACTTACCGTTTTATATTTAACCTCGGTTGGTCTTCGTCCTCTATTTATCTTGATAATATATTTCGATAGACATCGATTTTCCGCAAAGTACGAACTTGAGAGCATGTTGATTTATTATTATTTTTTGTATTTTTTAACTCATTTGTTTCATTTATTTTATTAAGGGTATTTTACGATGAGAGAAGATAGAGCGAGGATAGAACAATAAGACGGGATGGATTGATAGTAAAAAAATACAGAATCTTATTTTGGATATTAATTATTTATTAATTAGCTAATATTCTGAAAACGTATGAACATTTGTACATGTGTTTTGTATGAGGTACTTGTTATGGCATTCGTCGAATACGTAATTAACACCGTATTAGACACGTAAACAGACGAGCGAAGAGGATCGTGCGTCTGTATACGAATCTTTACGTGCGCCTACATAAGTCGATCATCTTCATTTCCTTTCTTTACTATCGTTTTCTCTGCTTCATTGTTATTTTTCTCCTATTCGTGGCGGCAGTGTACTCCTTACGGAAGGACAATTGCAAGATTTTTTTTATTCTTTTATATATATATATAAATAAACCGACGATAGAATCGGGCTAAGCACTTCGTTTCGTCTATTTTTCATCTTTTTACTCTTTCTCATTTTTCTATGCGCACGGATTGATTTCATTTGAACGATTGGATGGCTTTAGGTGACGTTCTCAAGTAACGAGCTATTATATTTATGTATATGATCGTGTATATCGCAGCGTCGCATCGCTTCCTACGTTTGTTGATTTTCTTCGACACAGAACTCGATGATCGTGCGCGCAAAGATCTCAAATCGAACTTTTGAACAGCTTTCGTAAATTATATACATATGTCGTTGTTCAATTACGACTAAATTTTCTTTAAGTTAACGATACTTATAGCCTCTTTGTTAAAAGAAAAAGGAAACACCATCGACTGCTGCTATAGGTAATCTATCTAATCATAAAAAACGCGAGGTTGAAAAATATATTTTATGCGCTTGATAACGTTTTCGGATGTCTGTATTAAAAAAAAAAAAAGAAAGAACTTTTTTAAAGGTGGAGTGTATATTTTGAAGAGAATCTTTTCATCGAGTGATTTCTTTTACGCACCGATGATCGAAGCACCGCGGTAGAAGTTGAAAAATGGGCTCTGAATACGTATATAGACCTCGATTGTCTGATCGATTGCGCGCCAATGTTCAAAAGGTCACCGAGTGAATTTCGTGGATACGCGGAACGTGAGACAACGATTCGCGTCCGCTACGTATATAACTTCTTAATTAGCTTATATTAATGTCCTAAAATTTAAATATATATATTCATTTATTTATATATTTATACCAAAAAACATTCGTTCATAACGAATTAGAAAACATAAAATTTTAGCTAAAAACGCATAGTACAATATAGTGGATTACATCTAACATCATTTTTATTCTCGATTTATCATCCTTCCTTTCTTCGAAATACATTCCCTCTACTCTTTCTCTTTCTTTCTTCCATTCCGTTCCTCTTGACAAACTTCCTCACCCTCATCCCCGTCATTTAAACGGTAGATAAATAGCATTCAATCTATTGCTTCATCATCAGGTATATATTACCTAAGCCTAACAATGATGGGACTCGTCGTGTCTACGCGGAACAAACTTTCGCGAACAACACTTTTAAAAATTCGCTCGAATTCAATCGATGATCGTACACCACCACCGCCACCTACTCTTTCTACGAACATCGAATAGGAACACGCCTATGAAATCGGCTCGTTGTATAAACGCGCGATCATCGATCGTTGATTCCGCGTAACTTTCGATTCGCGATCGACTCGCCTTTCCTCTTTTACATTTTCATTTCATCGAATGTCAGATCACGCGAAACTGCCAGACACGCGTGCGATTCTCGATGAATGCTTTGAACTCGCATTGAAAGATTCCTCGGACGCGTCCGTTACGATCCTCGACTTACGATTCCTCGAAACGCCGCAAGGGATTAAGAAATTTCGTAAAAGCGATCGCTGTTCAACGTGATCCAGCAACGTGAAATCGACGCTGCACGCCGCTGTCCCGAGCTGTTTCCAGAAGAGGCGTTCACGAATCGAGCGTTTCCTTGCGCCGAGTCCGCAACAATTTACTAAATTACAGAATGCCCAAGGTTACGAGTGCGCGACGAGAGGCTGGCGTCGGGGGAGGAATATTATACGAGGGGTTTAGGAGACTCGACGGGGGCGTGGACACGAACGAAACACCGTGCGGACAGGGTGATGATGCGTGAACGGTTCGCCGCGATCAGGATATTTCGCGGAGTCACGCACGCCCGTGCACTCCGATATTAACTAAAATTGATCAACAAAATCGCGGAACATTGTATCCAGTACAGCGACCACGCGAATGCAAAATTTGACGGACTTCGATGCGAGCGCGAGTTCGGTCCCGAGAGTCAAAGGTCCGTGCATAGTTGGATCGTTCGATCGGTTCGCGAGATGAGAATGTCAGCTCTCATTCTGTAAATAATATTTGAATCGTCCATACACGTAAAGATTACTCTATGATCGTCGGAATACATGAACGTTGAGAAGAGTTTACGAGCGAGCTGATCACTCGTATCGTTCAAGGTTTGTACTTGTATCTGCGTTGAGACGGAAAATTAAAATCAAGGTACAAAAGTGGAGATGATCGAACCAGATAGAAATAAGGAAATCTTCTGCGTGTATTCTGACATAAAATATATTTATAAAAACAAAATTAAACACGTATAAAATAATACATTTCTTAATTTTACGCTTCTCTTCGTTCATTATAGGATTTATATGTCCTTTTCCCCCACAATTTTCTATTTAATCGTTCATCTTATGTCGACGTTGATTAATTTATTTCAAGTAGGAAAAAAGACATGTGGGGAGAAAAAAAAAAAGAAAGTAGAGGAACAGAGACTGTATGTCGTGACACTGAGCGTAACACCTACGTATTTTAGCTTTCACGTCAGATTTTTCGCTCGCATTCCTCGAACGGACATGCATCGCTACACGATTACTTCTTCATGGGTTTTCCTCTCTCTTTCATTTATCATTGTAAATATTCATATACATATACAATATAAACTTCGTGCCCTACTCACACACATACATACGTACGTACATATACAGACGCAATCCCACCTTCTATACTCACGCGCACGCATACGAAGAAACGTATACACACATTCCTCCTTTTCTCCTTTTTCACGTGTTAATCGTTTACAATTTTTATCAGCGCACAGTTATTATGGCACATAACAAGGAATGGATAAGAATTTCTTCTACTTTCCCTTCCTTTTCCTATCTCTCACACTAATCTCACCCCCTCTCACGCACGCACACGCGTTCTCCTATTTCTTTCCCGCATCACTACTCCTCACATACATTCCCATTTTCGCACACGCATCAAGAGTTATTTTAGTTTATAATTTTATCTCTATTCTTTATTTTCATAAAACTCATCTTTCTTTTTCTTATTTCTCTGTGGAATGCCCAAAACATTAGAATTATACGAGAGGAAGCACACAACGATTCTTCTTCTTTTCTTTTGCCTGGCACAACCATTACAGTTTGGTACTGTATGTGTATATATAGATATATATTAGATATAACTTAGCACTTTCGTGCTAAAACAACTATCTTAAAATTGTAAACAAGTTCTCTCGCCCCGAACTCTCTTTCGCACTGAAAGAACGCGCTCGCAGAAAGAGACAAAAATTAACAGAGTACGAATTTTCTATAATAATTTTATAATACAATATTAATAATAATAATACAATAATAAAATAATAATAATATATTACAGTAATAATAATAATTAGCAGAACAAATTGAACGCATTGTCATTCTAAAACAAATGGATAGAAATAAATCACCGCTTCGTCGTCGCTTTTGAAATCACCACATATTATTTACTCCATAGAAAAGTGCTCGTTATGGTGAATTTTATGAAATGTTTTTATCAAATGCAATGTCAAAACTCTGATTTTTTACCAACTCGTATTTTCTTTCTCAGAAAGAAAACGCAAAAGCCGAAAATTTTGTTATGCATTATTTCGTCTCTTTTTAATTAATCATTTCTTCGTATCACTATTATAAAACGCATTTCTTTTTCCTTTTCTGGTACTAATATCTCATAATGATATGATACTAGAAATATGCATCGTAACTCGCGATTATTCACGATCTCGATTTTCATTGAAACATTTATCTCACCTACACCTTTTCTCTCCTTCATTCTCTTCCTTATCTTTCTTTGCGACTCTATACGATTATTTATAGTGAAAGAGAATATACAGTAATACTGTTGATATGTATCTAAAACGTACATCAATCTTTACAAATCATCCCCTTCGTTCTCGTTTCTTTCTTTCCTCTCTTATTCTCTGTTTCTCTTTTTCGTTTATATTAGTATCTATATGTATAACGTTCTATTACACGCTCATACGGCCGGCGGGCGACTCGAGGAACTTTTGTGACAAAAGCAAAGAGGAAAGAGAGGGTGCTCTACAATTTATCACCTTCTATTTTACTTTTTATCGATCAATTTGAGAAACGAGTGGAGAAACTATGGATACTATATCATTTAATACAAAGCAATAAATAGAAATTTCGCGGATAATTTTAAACTTCGTGGAATAATTGAGGTGAATTATTCAAGGGGTTACTATTTTTTTGAATTTATTTGCGGAGTGAAAAAATGAGAAAAGAAACAAAGTACATCGTTCCGCCCGCACGGCTGCGCGGTCAGCTACATCTCTTTAATAACATTATTATTATTGCATTGGCTCTCATCTTTTCTTTCTTCCTTTCATTCATCGTTAAATTCCTGAACTCTGAGGTAGTCTGTTCTGGGTGTCATATTACGTAGTAAAAATGGCAAGAATGCTATATAATTTATCGTCTTTTTCTCTCGTTTCCACCTTAATATTTGACGTCAATTTTTTTTTTCTTTTTCATTAAATATGAAACAACTAAAAAAAAGAAACCTGCGAAAGGACGTCATATGTGTGTGTATAGACGGTATTTATATATGTATTTGTGTTTACTTATGTGTCATAGTGATCGAAACGAACGCGAATGAGATTAAATTTATATATTTATAATTATGTCATAATGCTTAAAACGGTAATGGAATATCATATTAAATTAAAAAAATTTTGTTTCTTATGAAAACATACCAGGAAAATGAAATACCGAAAAGAAATACGTTTAATAAAAATTGAATGTGCTGATTATTGTGAAATAAATTAAAAAGAGACAAACAATTCAGATCACGACGAGAGAAAGATAATTTTCGCAATAACTAACGATAGAAAACAAAAACAAAATTACGTGTCACGTTCGAACAACTGTTAAGCGCCTAAAGACGATCTCGCCGATTCAACGATGATCAACAGAAATAATTACGGGTAAACGCGGTGTAAATTTTGTTATAGCACGGTCAACGTTTATTTAGCGTATCTGTGTGTATGTATTCATGTGTGTTTAAGTGTATATTGGATATGCGTAAGAGTGTGTGTAACGTGTAACGAGCTGTGCGTAGCTCGAAGGGAAATTCGCTCGTGTCGCGAGAGAGGAGGAACTCGATGCTATCCTCGGTGATTGGCTCGTTTTGCGCTCCACGGGCAATTAATCGAGCATTAATTGATCGTATGCGACGGCTGCCGCGCAATTAGAGGCAGCACGCTCGACGAAATTCCCCAACGATTTAATAATCGATCGAAGGAATGCCGTGGCTAAGTCATTCATGATCTATTTTAAATTTCGTGAGTAAAAGGTATCCGGTTGTTTCTGATAAAAATCTAATAAATTTTTTTAATTTATTAGATTTTCTTTCTTTTTTCGTTTTCGTTGAAAAATACATTCGCCGAAAATTACAATATCGGATACGATCGATTAACATTCGATATGTGTAATGAGAATACTAAAACGTCGAAGCGTTTGAAAAGCGAGGGGAAACATCTTGCGTCTGGCTAGAAAACGACACGAGCGAGATTCATTCCGGGCAACGTACAATTCGAAACTTAAGTTATTATTAAAATCTTAACGTTTAGAAGAAAAGAAAAAGACGCGTCGCTGTCGTGAAAACCGATTCCCGGCGATGGATATTCACTTTACTGGAATATACAAAAATATGAAATGTTTTAAAAATGAAGGCATCGAGAGGCTCGTTGTGAATCTAAAATATAAAATCATAGGTAATGAAGTACTTTCGTTTTTCACCTCTCGACTGTCTCCGATAAATAATGAAAAAAAGAGGAAACTAAGCGATATACAACAAAGTTGTCACAAAACTATATACAATCCATCGTTGGAGTAACGATTTTCACGGTATTTCGGATTTAACGCTTTATTATCGCCGCGTCTTTTCGTAATTATCTATTAATCATTTTCTTTTTTCCCTTCGTTCTCTCTCGATAAAGTATGCTATATATACTATAAAATACGAGTATTATTAATAAATGTTAATCACTTTCCAGCTGATATCCAATTAAATTTAATTTCAATGATGGTGATAATTGCATTAATTACATGGCTATACATTTAACATATTTTGTACAATCGATAAGCTTCAAAGTCATACCAGATCATACCAGAAATCGTGTAATTTTCAATTGTTCCCGAGGTAATCGTGGATTCAAGAGCGTGTTATCTGATTGCATTTTGTAAGAACGGAACTCGCGATTCATCGAGTCGAGCAATCGATCGACTCCACACATCGCGACATTTGATATTTAAATTTCCCTTTGCTTTGTTGTAATTTTCATTCAAATCTTAGCGTTGCAAGATGCCAAAAATTCTCAAGCAATTTTATAGGGTCCGTCATACGCGTTGTGAGCACCACGATATCGAACCTCCTCGTCGGAACACACTAAACTCTGCTCTTTATTCCAAGTTAAATAAAAACATTATTGAGCAAAAATCAATGTCCCACTGTACATTGTAATTGCTATTCGCTAAATATTAGCTCGCGAGATCATTTATCACGGGACTACGATAATTTCGATAGATAGATCACTCTGAGGATAAAATAAAAAAAAAAAGAAACTAACATTACCGATTATTTCCGATTACCTGAATTAGAAATGAAAAATATAATTTTTAATATTAAATTAAGAAGAGATATTTTGCCCTACAGTTTATAATATGATATTTATATCGTACTACTATAACCAATAAACTATTAATAATAAATTAAAATCTAATTCACGATCAGATGGGTGTCTGCTCGACTCCCAGTGTCTGATCGAATATAATAAGAAAAACTCAATTCGAGAAGTCGCGATTACCTCAGCTCGATATATTATATAGTTTACCATCATGATGTTCGATTGATGACCAACAAATCTCACGCTTCGATTGATAATCACGAACACACCGTGGGGGCAAAGATCATCAGATAACGACCGTCATTGTTCCTTCATCCACGATGCTAGTCTTCGATGTTGGGACTCCTCTCAAATCACGTCCTTAGATGGACGTTATGGTTGTTTTTCTTTCTGTGCGTCTCGAGGTGCTTCATCATGTGGTCCTTTCTGATGAATCCCTTTCCGCAAGTATCACAGGCGTACGGCTTTTCGCCAGTATGGAGGCACATGTGCCGCCTAAGATCAGTTTTATGATTAAACTGCTTCGGGCATATTTCACACTTGTATGGCTTGTCACCTGCGTGCTTCTGCAGGTGCTCCGCGTGCAGGTACTCGAGGGTGAATCTCTTACCGCACTGATTGCATTTGTATGGCTTGTCACCAGAGTGAAAACTTTTATTGTGTTGTGTCAAATAGCAAGCCTTGTTGAAAATCTTGTCACATTCGATACACTTGTGGAAACCATCTTGAGAAATATAATGTGAACCAGTGAATGTGCTGGTTATTACGTGATGTTCCTTAATTTCAAAATTGCCTTTCAGTTTCAGATTTTTCGCTAATTGCCTACCGACATTCGGATTTACCTCCTCTTTCGCTTGTACCATTCGCGGTAAATTGTTGTTTGCTTCGAGATTGCCTCGAGTCTGCTGAAGCGGTTGCGCCTGAACTTCATACCGCTTGATGATCATGCCGTCAGTGTTCACTCCCACGTTTGTAAGGGATTCGTATCGAGGCGGTGAACTTCTATACAGACAGTAACCCGAATCAGACGATTCGAATGATCGATTTTGAGGAGATACGTTCTCCTCTGGACTTAGCCCCCCCACGTTAATGGCCTCCGGTTGATTTGGGTCAGCCATAAACCCGGTTACGTTGAATTCCGTGAAACTTGGTAGGAGCCTTTGATGATTGCTAAAGGTCCCAAAACCGGGTAAAACATCCTGAGATAGCTGATTTTCTTGCTGCTGCTGCTGCTGCTGTTGTTGCTGAGATTGGTCGGACAGCGGTAAAGACGTCTCATTACCAGTAGTAGTTAGCTGGATGGTGATAGACTCCAGCAGGCCCGGGATGTTGGTAGTAGTTATAACGTGGGGGGGCAAGGCGTTTGGGTACGGCTGATGAGGCATCGTAGTACCCCCCATCGCCGTGGGCGAAGCCATTGCTGGGTGGACCGAGCCCGGCGTTATGGGAGATGGCGAATTCATGTGGTGGTGCGGGTGGGAGCCCATTGGCGAAGGGGAACTCAGGTGGGGCGGTAGCGGTGGGTGCATGGGTGACATGGGCGAATTCATGGGATGGATCGGAAGTTGGCCCGACGGCGAACCCATTGGAAGGTGATGCAACTGCTGCTGTTGTTGCTGTTGCGGTTGGTGGCCCAGTTGAGAGGACGGCGAGCCCATTTGTTGCTGATGATGGGCCGCCAGTGGAGATTCCACCGGAGAAATGTGCACCGGTACCATTGTGGAGCCCAAGTGCACCGCTGTAGGCGATTGTTGCGTTAGACCCGCCACCGTTACCGCCGAAGATTCGCTGCTGCTGCTGCTGTTGGAATTGTTGTTGTAGAGATTGGTGGGCGTGTGGAGCAGGCCCCTCGCCGCCTCGCCCGAGGGACCTGCCATCAAGTTTGGGGGACTTCCGGAAGAAGATAACTCTGGCGATCTAGATGCTCCTCCGCCTCTGCCACTAGAATGGCTATCTCTACCAGGATGATGATGAGCACTGATCGGCAAGTTCGCTGGGTCTGGCTGATTACTCTGTTTAACAGCGTTCTTGTGCAGCGTCGTATTGTAGTGCCTCTTCAGATGGCCCGAGCTGGTGAACCACTTGTTGCACGCGGTGCAGTTGTAGGTCTTTGGCCGTCGCGCCTCGTTACTTTTCCACGATTGATTAGCTAAAGGCGGAGGTTTAGGTGGTTGTTGCAGCAGACCCCCGGGTATCTGGTGACCGGGCATCGGTTGCGTGCTTGTAATAATAGGGGAACTCGGATGTCGCGGTGCTTCGACGGGCATGTGTTGCCCTCGTATGAATTGATTCTGATCCGAAAGTGGTGAAATACTATCCATTGAAACCATAGGCGATAACCCGGGATGATAATCATGAGGTTGTGCGGCCGGTGGCCAACCCAACATAGAACTCACCGAATGTGTACCAGCCCTCTGCTGCTGCTGATGTTGCTGTTGCATTACCTGCTGTTGATGCATTTGTAGCTGCAACTCCTGCTGTTGCTGCTGATGAATTCTTATTAGCTCCTCCTCGTATCTATGAGTCTGCACCTTGTGCGAATCCAAATCGAGAATTTCCGCCTGTTCGTCCGGCTCCTTAGTCATATCCAGTTTTACCGGTTGCCTACCATTATAATCATAGCCAGATTGTTGTTGTTGACTAGATTGCGGCGGTGATGCGTGCATCTGCTGCGGCTGCTGATTTTGCTGTTGAGGACTATTACCCAGTTGTTGATATTGATGTCCAGGATAACCTCCAGGTGAATTCGAGTGATTTGTTCTTACGTGTTCACCCAGCTGATTCGCATCCTCGTACACAGCACCGCACTTCTCACACTGTAGTGGCGGACTTCTCGGACTGGTGGAACTCACTGAATTGGCACGTTCCGATGGAAAGTGTTGCTGATGTTGATATGGATGATAACGCGAATAACTTCCACCACCACCACCCACGCCGTTGTCTTCACGCGGCGGTGAGTAATGATGGGACAACATGTAGGCCTGATCGTTCTGCATGAAATAATTTTCGCCGTACATCGACGTCTGAAATTGATTGTAACTCTGGCTAGCAGCTGGCTGCTGTTGTTGAGTTACTTGCTGCTGCGGCTGCTGCTGTTGAACTGGCTGCTGCGGCTGCTGCTGTTGAACTTGCTGCTGCGGCTGCTGCTGCGGCTGCTGCTGTTGAACCTGCTGTTGTTGTTGTGTTGATGACTGTTGAGACGACAACGTAGGATCCTGCGAGGGGGGCCTCGAAGAAGATTCGCTCGAGTCCGCCGGAGCAGTCACGCTATCGCGTTTGACGCCCACGTGACTGATGTGATTACCGGCCTTATTATTATTGTTGTTACTCTCCTCCTGCTGAGCCTGGTTCGCCCACTGACTGAGCAGGTTCTCCTGGTGATATCTCAGGTGCACTTCGAGACTTTTATCGCTTTCGAAGTATAGACCACAATCCTTGCAATGATGCTCCGAATTCGAACTGCCGCCTACGTACTGCTGTTGTTGTTGTTGTTGTTGTTGCTGCTGCTGCTGCTGCTGCTGTTGTTGTTGGTGTTGTTGTTGTTCAACACTCGTGTTTTCACTCATATTGTTCTTTTTTCTCTACTCCACTTTCGTCTTGTTTTAAGACGCACCCTTCTCCGTGGAAAGAAAATTGCACGCTCTTATTCACGTTTCTTTCCTCTGGGTAACAGCGTACTATCAGTGACACGAAAAATAAAAAAGCGACCCGGCACACACTTTACACCGAAACAATAGCGTCGTACACACACGTGCGCGCTTACACGCGCTTGCGCGCGCGCGAAATTTCAATAACAGTCTGTCTTATTATCACGATGTCGTTTGTCTCACTTTCTCGATTTCCAAAGGGTTCGAACACTAGACAATTCTTGTTGCAAGGCGTCTGAGCGATAATGTGGCTTGGAAGCGCGTATCAAGTCGGGATGTCTCGCATCTTCGTACTTTCAACCGTCGACGAACGTCGATATGGGTTTCCTCGCGTACAGCACATTGACAATGACTCAAGACGCGCGGAAACAAGAATCATGCCAATCAACGAGCAAACATTCACAAGGACAGTATTTTCAAGATCAAATTGTCAAAAGAAAACAAATGAAAGGAAAAAGAAAAAAAAGGAGTACACCGTGTTCTACATTTATCATATGATCGTATATATGGCAGGAGAGAAAGTTAGGATTAACCTCGGTCGCTCCAGCTGGTGCGACATTGATATTGAATATATCTCCATGTGCGACATGGTCGCCTCGACGATACGCCGACGACGACAATGGCTCTGATGGCTGTTGTAAAACGCGACTCCGAACCGTTCAGCCTTAATCCGCGTTCACCGACGCGATGTCTCAACACCAATGAATTTTGTATCTCGAACTTAGCTAAGAAACTCACAAAGCGATACGTTCGGAAAAAGATAAATAAACGAACAAAAAATACAAACAATAACGATACGCGTACGATTTACATCGTTGGATTGGCAATCACTCGATTTTCGATCACTCGTCCCCACTGTTCCGATTATCCGTAACTCCTCAATAAAAAAATTCACGCAACGTAATAATAACCAGAATTTCTTTTCGAATTATTGGTCATATCACAATCCATCACTTTTCACTGTTCACTGATAACGAATATGTCTGTCTTCTTTCCGTCACTGTTCACGCGAACAATAGGCTTGCAGTCTCCACTGTAAGGATTGACCGAATTATTTAATGCCGCACCGTCGACGCTCACGATCAACCAGAGCGAAGGATCGAAAGTTCTGTACGATCGAATTTTCACTTGCAATCGGTAAAACGGTGGAAGACCATGTGCAAGACACGAGATTCGTAGTTTATCCTTCCAACTACGATTGTAAATAACTAGTGATCGTCCTCAACCTCGTGTTCTCCCTCTCCACTGCCGTTACTCCCTTCCCATGAGCATCCCCTCTCCAAGTCAGCTCGTTCGTTCAGTGGTCGTGCCTTCTCTCTCTCTCTCTCTCTCTCTCTTTCTTACTCAAGCCTATTCACACACTCTCTAGACCCGCGTCGTACGGCCGCCGGTACAGCTCTGGCGGTTGAAATTCCGGAGTTTCGAGTCCTCGGGCTCGCGCCAAGGCACTGCTCTCCCCCTACCTTCCAAGCCTTCTCCACCACCCTCTCTGTACCGTCACTTGCTAGCTCAGTAGCTCTCTCTCCTCCGCACCAACTTCTTCCCCTCTCTTCTTCTCCGCTATCGCCGACGAAATGCTGCCCTCTCTTTTCTATCTCCAATCAACTCTCTTTCTTCCTCTCGTTGTATTTCCTTCCTTCTTTGTTCTTAATGTTACTCAGCCGATAATACTTTCTCCTTTCAATCTTCCTTTTACCCCATCCTTCCGTCTCTGTCCCAATCGTTTCTCACCCTCCCCTTCTTCGGTTTACTAGAATATCTTCCTTCTCTGTTCAATCCACCAACATTCGTCGACTTTCTCGCTTCCGACTCGTCCCTTCCTTTTCCCTTGAACGTTTCTCGAACCACGATCCTTCCTCCTTTCTCTAATGGTATTCCTCCCTTTCCCACCTAGCACCTTCGACCAAAGCTCCCTCTTCCCGCAGCCATGTAGCTCATAGGTGAGCGACAGAGAAAGAAAGCGAAAAGGACAGGTTTGACGGAGAGGCAAACAACTCGAGACAGCCAACCAAATTTGAGACGTCGAGCGCTCCTTGCCCCCACCAGTTCTTCCTTGCCCCTCCGTACTTCTGTTACAGTCCACAGTTTCTCGGGTTCTCTTCTCTCTCTCTTTCACTGGTCTGGTTGTCTTCGTTACCCTCTCGTCTAAAAGGACGACGAATCCTGTGGGACGCCGAATGTCTCCCTCTTTGTTCATCGTTTCTCTTATTCGATTTTTCTCCTTGTTTAACGAACGGACGATCCGTTCATCTTCTTCTTCTTCTTCTTCTTCTTCTTTCGCGCCCTCTTTTCCTCTCAACCCTCGTCTTTATTCGTGTTTCTTCTTCTGCGTCCTCCCGCTCTTCGACTGGACAACGAAAGAGAGACAAAGACGAGCAGAGTCGCGCATGGCACAGGAATCCTTGCGCGTCCGTATCCTCAACGTTGTCCTTACACACGAAACTTTATCCGATGAGATTTTTCGGAACTCTAAAATTCAGACTCCCTCGTGCTTTTTTCGCTGCAATTTTCGCGGACGATCGCCCTCTCGCGCGTTGTTTCCTCTCTTGCCATGGCCATTTCTTACGTTTCGGTTTTCTTACGTTTCGATTTTCGTAATTTTCTTCCCGAAGGACACGGCGTATCCTGCACGTCGACGAGATCAAACGCTTCGATCGTTCGCTCGCACGAATTTCGCCAAGAGAAATCGGTGAGTGTACCGAAATGTGCCACGTCATCATTGAAAATCTTTTGCGCCGACGAGTCCCTTTACGATGACCGCAGGAAACTTGAGACGAACGCTCTAAATAAACAAATATCTCATCAATCTCGTTTCGAAATTTTGGAGTTACAGTTTTGCTTGAAATACAATTTTTCTGTAGAAAGATTTTCCTGTAAATGAAATTAAAGAGCTATACAGCAAATTTCGGTATTGATAATTATTTGATAATAATAACAACGTAAATTTTAATTCTCTTACTAGTTTACTTAGATTAGATACTTTAATTGTTCGTAGCATCGTGTGTTTAAATTGTTTTTATTTAATATTGTCCACTTTCATTTTCAATAAAATACGTAGAGCGAACGTAAAATTTTCTGATGTATAGCTTTCCAATATAAATTTTAAATATTTAAATATAAATATGTTAGACAATATCTGCGGGAAATTGAAATTGTTCGATTGAATTTTTATTTCAAGCATATGACATTTAACACCAAGCGTAATCCTTTTTGCAAGTTTTATCGATGTTAATCTTTAATCGTCTTTCTTATCCCTGTTTTATATCCTAATACGACTCCTTCATCCACCAAAAGGAAAAAATTCATCCCCCTCGAGAAAGGTCAACTGATATCCTGCCCCAGTAAACGCAATTCGCCTAACTTCCTATTAACCTGTTAAGCGGAGAAGGCAAGTTATCTCGACGTTTGAAAACATTCTTGTAATGAGTTTAACGAGTATAACGAGTAATCAAAGTTTAATAATTATCGTTAAAATTAGCGTATTAATTTAAAAAGTATCAAGTTTCTCCATTATCTTCTAAAACTGGAAATTATTTTCAAAATGTTTAATAATTCTAATATCGACTCTGATAACCTGATACTCTATTATCTGGTAGTTTCATTCTTACAATATATATATATATATATATATACATATAAAAATGAAGCGACGTTGGACGTTTGTAAATAATCAAGCGATATACATTTTCAAAATTCTTCTTTACGTAAACATCGCGCTGAACAAGGCGATATTTATCTTATACGAAATATAAGCTCGAACTGCTCAGGATACCATAAAATCATACGAATGAACGATGACTGTATAGTTATTGTTGACATATACAGAAATTTCTATTTAAAAAGCGTCGTTCATTTAGGTAGCAACGCATCTCATTTATTTATTTATTCGCTCAAAGCATCCAGCTAGGCGGGTGAATGACGGCCGATTCCCTCGGTGTTAAAATCGCGGAGCATACGCGTCGTAGCTCACGTCGAATTGCCGGCATGGGGGACGTTTTGTCTCAAGGAATTACCCGCTTAACAGGTTCAAAGCGAGCCACGAGCCCGAACAGGGCCGTAGGTGTCTGCGTAAAGAGTGCGTCTCGGTATTACTCACCGATAACCCAACTCTCTGCTTCCTCCTCCGCCCCGGACAGCTCCCCCTAAGCTTCCCCTGTTCCCTGAATCGGCTGCACTCCGCTGGAGCCACCAAGCTGTTCAGGGGGAATAAAAAAAAATGTGGGTAACCTTGCATTTTTTTATGATACCTTTTTTTCCACGCGACGAAGCGGGTCCCCGTGGCCCGTGCACTTTGCATACCGAATGCGACAAGCTCCTCTCCCCCGATACCCTTCGCTAGTCGCCATCCTACACGCAGCCACGACCATCCACCACGTGCTCTCTATCTTGCTTTCTCGCTTTTTCTCTTTTTTAACCTTCTCCATTCCCCTCTCGCCACTTTATACCACCTATGAATATGTTTATTACGTTGCACCGCGACCACCTGATGCAAAAAAAGAAAAAATTCGGCCCGCGTGTGGCCCACTAGGCACCGGCACGTGCTGTCACGATGGATAAACGTCAGTCGTGTTCGCGCTGTCGCGCATCCTTTGATCTCGATTCAATTAGACCGGCGAACACTGTTCGGCCTGTTTGATAATGTTACTTGCTTAGCCACGCGTTTCGCATGGCCCGCGGAGTATAGTTGAGAGGTAGGAGAGTGATTGGATGAAGTGGAGAGGATCGAGATCGATAGTATTTTTCCCTTATAACGAAGTGAAAACTGGCGAAGAATGTGAAATGGGTAAACTGGTGGCAGAACGAAATGTATTTCGAAAATTCCGCGTGTCTGAGTTTATTTGCGCGTATAGATCTTGTTTGTAAAATTTTCTTGCAATTTATCTATATAGAAATTACGATACTTGAATATGAACTGAGAAGCTTGGAGTAATATGCGATAGCGAGAAATAATTATACGCCGAAGCTTGTCGAAAACATTTATATTTGTTTCGACTTAATGGAGCTTAAAATTCGGAGAATACAGCTTATTGCAGTTTATTTGCTTTTCTCAAGCGTAGAACTGTAAACTGTTTCCTTTTAATTTTACTGCGTCTCATAAAAGAAAAGAAGTATGAATATAGCGAAAATACAATAGATATTCGAGCTTTACGACACTGTAAGTCGTCGAAATGCAGTACGAGTTTACAGCAAGGTAAATTGCTGTCTATTTTGGTTCACTGGGGAAACCGTTCCCGGATCTGGTAAGTAAACAGCATCTGCAGACATCAATCGTAATTTAAAGCCTGCTTAATGAGGGATAATAAAAATCGGCGTTCGTTAAAAAAATACAAGAAAAACACTGTACAAGGAAAATCTCGAATCCTAAAATGATTATTACGCTTTATAACAGAATGAACGAACGTCTAACGGTGAATGAAATCTATATTGACGGCAATCGGCCTCGATTATTATCGAGACACATAATCGAATTCGTCCAACAGGAGAACCGAACGTAAGTACTTTCCGCGCAATTCGAAATAATCCCGAAAGACATGCCGGAAAGTGTTACCTGGAACAGAGTCTAAAACTACGTTGGTGGGGGTGCAGGGTTCCGAGTTGCGGCGCACGAGAAGGGTAAAAGCCGTGAGACGGAGTGGGGAGGGTGACGCAAGCGGAAGGTGGAAATTGTTCACAAATCTAATTGTACGACGCGCCTTTGTACTTCGTCCTTATTGTTCTACTTTGTACTTGGATGTTTTATTGCGGCCCATTGTGGCCGCCTTAACCGTGCAACGTAATTAATTCTGGGTTTCAATTTTCTTTTCTAAGGAAATCATTTATGAGTGCGCGGACGAGCAGCGCTGCGATACCAGAATATTCGGATCAATCGTCCGCTCGAGGTCTCCGCAGGATTTCGTTTTGAAATCACACCGAGAATTTCGTGAATTTTCTACAGTAATTTTTGATATATTTAATTTATGCTAAGAAGACTGTCATATGGTTTTTTAATTAATTAAATCTGTTAATGCATATTTTAACGACGCGGTAATTGATGTCTTTTGACATAATCATATTGCAACGCGTAAATATGAGATTTAAGTGTAAATGATTTTCAAATAATGCGTAATTTCGATAATATGTTAAATGAAAATTATGGATACAATAACTGACCAACGATTCATCGTTTTTCTCGTTTAAAAACCGGCATACCCATTCTAGTCGTATATTTCGCATCGAGTTTATGTTATCGTGTTTATACATAATGGGATGAGGTATACAAGATGTGAATAATACATCCCTCGATCGCTTGCGACACGAGGATCCGGCGAAAGAAAAGTAAATATTGTCGGGCCTTGGCAAACATAGTCGATCCGAAACGAGGAGTCAGTCGAATCATCTTTCTTCTACTAAAGATCGACTTCTCGCCTCTGCTTCGATAAGAAAAAAATTTATGTTCTTACTGATCTGATATAATTTATTACAATCTTCACGTATCATTTTCCTTTTAGTTAAGCAATATTTTTATAACGTAGAGCTTTAAAATGCGAAATGAAATATTTATGGAAATAAAAGTTTTTTTATTGTGAAGAAGTTCTTCACAAAAAATTATAAATTTAGATGAATATTTAGTGTAATTTCGATTTGGCCATTGTACTCTTTCAGCATTTCGCGCACGTTCGATCGACAAAAAAGAACAGCAAGTCGGAGATTCTGGAAGATAGACTTCGGCAAAAATAACGCGATCTACGTGGCTGGAAACAGCCAAAAAGCACACTGGCACCTTCAAGATTGTGTCCCAGAACGAGCAACGATGTCAATCGTGAAACGAACTTATTGTCAATTTTTACCTTCGGCATATAAAGCAGCTATTTTACTTTATTTCCCTTAGCTGTGTTCCAAAATTTTAATTTCATTCAATCGCAATTATTAAAATATTAAAAAAAAATTCTTATTCTTTTCCAAAATAATTCCTTATAACCGTAGAAGCTTCTTAATATCCTCTTAATGCAGTTTCCCTTTTTGAAGTTCAAAGATAGAATTATCTTTACCTATGATTAATACGACATAAATGAAAGCATATTGAAATATTAAAAATTCTAAGTCTATTATTATTTAATTGAACTATCGGATAATCGTAAAATTCAACTTTAAACTGATCGATTTTATGAAGAAAGTTTGAAATACGTTCTGAATGAAAGTTGTAAATTATATTCTGAAAGTAAATACTCTCGCAAAGATTACTTCAACAACTTGTAGAATATTATAACGATCTAAGGCTAACATGCATTTTCAGAGAGCTTGCGATATCGACTCGAAGCATTCTCACCCTCCTACGCTTGCAGGCACACAAACACACGACTGTACATCTACGCGTGGAACCACGAACAATAATTTCCATACTAACGTTATCACGAACGCCCCTGCATCTCTGGTCTACGTGTTAGATTTGGATAACGCTAACTTGACAGAAGGGGATGGTCACCCTCGTGGAAATCTTCTCGCCTTTCTGCCAGGAAAACCGCATCTCCTCGACCCTTGAAATTCGACTTTTCTGCATGTTTGCCGTGGCCCTTTAACTAAAGACACTGAGCTAAATTCAGGCCGTGATATTTTTAGTTTCCATACCCGTCTGTATTTTTACAAAAAATTAAAAATTATTGCAATCGCTTCATCAAAGATACAAACATTTTACTCATTTTTCTTAAAACCATCACCTAGATATTACTTTATAATTATTATCGGTCACATTATGCCTACTTCTTCGAATATCGAAGTTACCCTATGATCAATATGTTCCGTAAAAAAAAAAATTAAAGATATCGTTTTATTCGATAAACAATAATATCGATCACCGGTAACGATCCAAAATCCTCATGATCAACATGTTTCCTAAAAAAAAAAAAAAAAAAAAGGAGAGAAAAGAAGGAAGAAAAATGAAAAACGACTAGAAATATCGTTTTATTCGGTAAACAGTGATATCGATCACCGGTAACGATCCAAGATAAATCCAGCTGTTCATAACCAAGCGAGAACGCGATAGATTGAATCGGCCTAAGCAACACCAACCCTCCCATGGATTTCATCCTAGCAACCCCCTCTTGCTTTACGCTTTTGCCCGGAATTTTCGAGGTGGACGCCGAGCTGACCGAATCACTATCAGCTAGATATTCGCTGGCGTGGCGTTTGCGCCCCATTTTATTAAGGAAATCCTACCCTGTCTGTCCCGTCCCGCGCCCCTTGCCGTTGGATCCTCCGGGACGAGGGAGGAGATTTCCTCGTCGTAACACGTGCGACGACGTGCATTTCCAGCGATCCTGGCTTTTCACCTTCAGACGCGCTCCCTTCCGAACCATACGGCAACTATGGAATTGTTTTTCTCTAGATGGAGCACTTTTCTCGCAAGTACGCTTCGTGCACGAAAGAAGGAAGGAAGGCTGAGAAAAAAGTACAGCAACGTCGGTTTTGATTCGTTGTCATGCATATCAATGAAACGAGTCTTGTTCGTTGGTGTAAATCCTGATGTATCAATGTGCATGGAATTATTCGAATTTAAACAAATCATAGTATAACAGTCGGTAAGTTAGTTTGAATGACGTTGGTCAGGAATGATTGCCTACTAATGATACAAAATATTTTTGTAAGAAATAGGAATAATATGCTTAATAATAATAATAGGACTTTTGCAACGCGTTTTCTTTTTTTTTTTTTTTGTTATTATCAGTTATTGCTTACCTGGAATTGTTTCAAGTTAATTACACTACTTTTTCTGCTTTTATAAAGTACGGTATTATAATAAGATATAGCAATCTAGTGGTGTTAAAATTAATTATAAAGTTGCACTATCAGTTATGATTAAATAAAGTTACAATCGAACGATACGACATCGTAGAAAAATATTAAAATGCATTATGAATTTTTAATTTCACGTTCAAGTAATGTTATTTGTTTTTAGTCACTTTTAATGTTTGTAATTTTACTTATATTTTTTTATACTTTTAATATATACTTTCAATTTGTTATTTTGTATAAAAAACATGTGAAATCGTTAAATAAAATCACTACAGAAATATATAATTGATCACTTAAATAATTTCTAGGCTTCTTTGTTTTTCAAGTAGTGAATATTAGTCCTCGATACTTGGAACAATGCGCGGCGGAAACGTATAGCTCGTTGTGACGCTCGTGTTTGGCAAATTGTTAAAAACGACACGAAAATTTCCATAAATTAGAATATCAATTTCATTCGTATACTTCGGAAGTGTTTTAAGAAAGAGGTTAGCCATATCCTCTTCTCAAACCCTTTTCCACAGCGACAAGTCACAATAAAGCATTTAAACTGGCTAGAGTCATCCAGCAATTTGACCTTAGGCAAGATTTTCCAGTCTCCGCACCCTCAATCTTGCGGAACGGCTCTGAACTCCATCGCGTCGCGGCCGCTAGACGGGGGCAAAGCAATAAAAATATTCCGCACCGCCGGCAGCAGGGAAGTGCGGGGATGGACAAGGGAAGTAGACAGAGGGAAGGGTGGCAGGACCGCGTCATTAAAGGAAATTATAACAAAGTGGGTCCTCTGCAGTCCCGTGAGCCTCCGTTGGCCCGTGGATGAAGCTTTATAGGAGGAGAAGACGGACGCGAGATGGAAGAAGGGTGAGGGAAGGGCTGACTCAGTTCGCGCGGAAAACGAATTGAAATTTTAATCGCCCACCCCCGCGGACAGAATGCGTCCACCTTTCTCGTCCTTCCACCGTAACAATCCCTTCTTCCTGCCACCCTCTCCGTCGCGTACCCTCCATCCTATTTTTTCCCTTGCTACCTCTTTTCCTCGCCGCGCACCTCTTCCCTGGTTCCTTTATATTTCTTTCTCTCGTTTCTTCTTTTTTTTCAGAACGGGCTAAATGCTTTTACGCGCGTCGTTATTATGTCCTGTCGCCGATATCATCCTCCGCTCGTCGCTCGTTTTTAAACTTCGTGTTTATTCTACGATCATTTTCGATGCATTTGTTCTTCATCCCTGTTAACGTCATTGAACTCGACGAATTCTAATTCTCTACACGCAGCAGGAAACCGAAGATAAAAGTTACGTTCTTGTTAGTCGAACATCGTTTCACGTGTATTCGCGCTTCCATCGGTTTTCTTTGTGTTCATTGGTTCGTTCGTCTGGACCACTTCAGCCACTGCTGACAATGAGAGATCCGTTTTTTAAAGCTGGCCCTGGTACATTTGTTTCTTCGTGGAGTATTGGGTTACCCTGTTCTACCCAGTAAAGCACAAACTCGTATTCGTTACAAATAATAAAATATGATAAAACGAAGATAAGGGGGCAAGTTGCGTCGACCCGAAATATAAGAATTGTCTTGAAACGCACCTGACGAAAAATGGATCGTTTCTGATTCAAAGATGAGCCACGATGCTCCAAGGACTCCTTCAGTGGTCTTCCCGCGCCCTACCGTGTCCGTATCAAATTTTTCTCGTTCACGGAACACGACTCGTGCTGGGGGGACGATCCTCCTGGCTATTGAAAACTTATTGAGAAATCGTGAAAGTCGATCGGCGCTCGACCCTTGGGTGCCATTGTCGACCACGTGCAACTTGCCCGGCATCCACAAGGAGCAACCGTGGCCCGCGGACAGAGAGAACGGCTCTGGGGAAAAAAAGGGGGTATTGTGTGAAATTAGAGCCCTTCTTATGGTAATTGGACCACCGTATGATTGCTGGGTTACATTCAACGATCGCGCGGACCTTATAGTTTCCTACTGCATTAGAAGGCCAACGACTCCAACTGGGACTTTCGAGGCACGTGTCTTCCAAACGATTCCAATCTTTTTTCTTTCTCATTGCTTTTTTTCCCTGCCGAAGAATGTGTTGAGTTTGAAAATTATGTTGGAAATGTTTCCATGAATTGGTTCACGGGGGATTCTTTCATGGGGCGATATCAACGTCGTGGAAATTTGTCTTGCGATTTTCTTCTATTTTCTTTTTTTGGTCGAGGATTGAGTTGAAAATTTGTCCGTGGTATACGTTAAAATCAATTGCTGTTCAAATTAAACCTTTCAATTTATCTACCATATACATAAACATTAATCCCTGTTCAAATCAGATCTTTTATAGAGCTCAATATCGATCGCATGCTAAATTCCTCTGTACAAAGGATTTCCTTAATTCCAATTCGAATACACACGTTAAAGTGATTCTCAATCGCTTTGATCAAACTTAAATTCCGTTTAATCCTCATCCTTATACACCTTTCTCCTAGTGTTTCAAAGAAAGTTCCTTTTAACTGTACCGAGGCAACGCAATCTGTTAGCCGCGATTCTGTTACGCCACGTCTTTTTCCTTTCGCAGCGTTTAAACGCGTCCCGATTTTTACCTCGTCTTATTTTTCTATTTGCGGTAAAATAACGACCGGCGAAATCGAGAAACCTTCCACGGTTTCCCTTTTTTCGCGAGCTGGCGAAACGGACTATCGCATTGGGGCTCTTGTTACGTCACGTGCGGCCCGCGAGCGCATAAAATATTTCACCGCGGCTTATACCACCACGGTTAATAACGAACGCGCCAGTTAATCAAAGCCGTCTCTGACAGCTCAAGGTCACCGCGGTGCCGTTTTTTCGTCGTCTCGGACAACGATCGAGAGTTAATTAAGAGAAACAAGCCGACCAAATCGAAAAACGCTTCGCCGGAAAAAAAATTCATCGCGTCGCGGATTCTCTCCCCTTTCCTCTTGCTCCTCGATCGCGCACGTTATGTTTTTTCCCTGATTTTTCCTCCCTCCCACTTCTCTTCTTCGTTGCCTTCGTTCATCCTTTTTCGCCAGTTGCTCGCGAGATGCGGCTCGCGAGAGACTCACCGGCACCACGGTTCCCACAACATCCTTTGTCCAGTCCAGCTTAGCAGAACGATAGAGAGAGAAGGAGACTCGAAGAGGCGGCGCAACAGGGATACGGAGAGAAACGGAGAAAGACAGGCTGGACCCCGAACTAAAACTAAAACTAGTCTAACTGCATCGTGACGTCATCCCGCGGCGTGATTTGCCTTAACCTTGGACGCTCTTTCGCTCTCTCCGTTCGTTTCTGTCTCTCTTCCTCCTTCTCACGACTCTCACCCTCCTCGTTTTCGTCGAGCAGCGAGAGAAAAGGAGCAGGATAACGCGAACAGCGATGGCGTAGCGGGGGCGGGAACAGGTGGGGAGCGCTGGTCCTTTTGTTTGGACCAACTCCGGCACAATTAAAGTTCGTTCACACGTTTTCCTCGAATTTCAGGCACGGGGTGAACCGGCACGGTGCCGCGCGAACGCGATACCGAATTATCGTCGCGCCGCCATCGCGCAGCGGGAGTATCGATTATGAAAATTGCATTTTGATCGACACGACCAGGGGAATTAGTGACCTTGATTTTGGTTATATCCACGGTCAGAGAGGAGTATGGCGAATGTGGTTCATTCGCAACAGCAGTACTGTGCACCGTATTTAATGGTTAGGTTCTGGTTTCTGGTTCGATTAACGAGAACCAGTGAATTGAAGTTGAAGTTCAGTTAAGTATAGCAGGATCCGCGTGAGAACGGTATAACATGATAAATTATGTTTCAAACGAGTTTCCCTGGTAGTTTTGCATGATAATGCTTGAGCGTGTGTATAAATTGCCGCAAAGTTGTCACGATAATTTGCCAAGGTTATCTAGATTGTTTTTTGTCGAATTGCGTAATTAACGGTATAGTTTATGAATATTCTCCTGTTTGCGTTATAGGCATTGGTCATAATGCGTCCGAGATACGTATTTCTGTAAACTACGTACTGTCACCTTCGTTGCAATATCATACGAGATATGTATAAATCTCTGCTTTTATTACTAATGTTAAAGCGATTAAGATAATTCTTATGTGTCTACCCCTTCAATATCACTAAATTATTTTAACCGTTTCAATAAGGGGTAGATCATCATTTATTACATTTATTTCCTTGTAATCCAGCATTTCCTTCGACAATTAACGACTGTGTTCCTCGAAACGAACGTCCGGCTCTTCCACAAACACGAAAATTCCTAGCCATTCTTCTTGTCGGACCGTCACAACATCGAGAAATAATTCAAACCGCGAAAACCTATAATTTTCGTTCGTCGTGTTCCGCTGAAGATCTTATCGATCTTAAAAGAAGGGAACGGGGAAGACAGAAGGAGGGAAAAGGAGAGAGGAAGAGCGAAAAAAAAAACGAAGAAATATCATCGATACTATTGGTAAATACAGAAATACCGTTCCCGCGGGCGAATGCCGCGGGGACCAGTTTCGTGGTATTCACATTAATTTTCGATGCGTCGTCGATCCACCATGGCGGAGCGCAGTTCGATTTCTTCTTCTTCGTCGCGCTCCTTCTTCCTTTCTCTGGTTAGCCTAACCGACGATTCTCTTCCATCCTTTTCCACGAGGTTTCGGCCCTCGGAAACACGAAATGCCGCGAGAAACGAGGCGCAAAAATCCTTTGTTCGCGCCCATATGACGCGGTCATGAAGTCTGTTCCTTTTTGTCCGACGATTTTGCGACCCCGCGAACGTTTATGCCGTCGTACGTCGATGGTAATTACAAGCGGGGAATCTGCTCTAGATATCAAATTTTTACGTGTCAAAAATCTTATTATTGCTATATTTTCTTTTTAAAATTCAGAAAACTTTAGAATCGCGAACGTTCGTCGTTTAAGCGATTGCCATTGTTTCATCGTTGGCTCCGTCCTCTTAACGGGCATTAAAGATTAATTATTAAGAAAGAAGAGCGACAACTGTGAAGAAATGTGACGTTGACAGGTAGAGAGGAATATTTCATTGAAAATCGATAATGACGAAGTAACAATACAGTAAAGATGAGGAAAAGTTCTATTTATAGAGCGCAGGTTACCTTTTATGGGGGATTGTGTAGGAAATTAACAATTACATTTTGTGATTAACTCTAACCCGGTTAAATGATCGGTTTCAAAATTTTATACAAAATCGTACATTCGTTGTTATTTCTTTTATTCATCTAACGTTACGTAAATTCTTATATTAAGAAAAATTGAGAAATTGATTAATCGGATGATACAAGAATTTACATAAAGTTGGGTGAACAAAAGATGTAACGATGAATGTACAAATTTAAATTGAATTTTGAAACCAGGCAATCGACCGAGCCTTGTAAGCTTAGTGTTAAAATATTTGGAATTATACGATTATTATATGGAATTATATGTTTATAAATATACAGAAAAGAAGATATACATAAAAAATATTTATATGTTTTAAATTTATAATACGTTTATCATAAATTCAAATACACTTCTATCTTCGTGTTTTCTTGTATTCCGTGGAGCGATAACAAAAAAGATTTTACGACACTATACTCGTGATAGATAATCTTGGTATAATGCGGGGTTTTCTCAGTTTTAAGATAAGAAGATTTTATTATTTTCTGCGTGAATGACTGCTTTTAAGTTTTCGTTTCAAAGTCCATTAAGTCACAAATCCGTAATCTTTATATAATAATTAAATTACATTCTGTATAATATAAATTCGATATTATTTCGCATAGCAAACACACCTATAATAGATTGTACAACTACCTTAATATGTTTTTAATTACGACGATAGCGATGCCATAATTTCATTCACATATACAGAGTATTTCGATTAACCAACAAGACCCATAATTCACCCCTTCGTCATTTACAACCATCCTTCCCTAAGAGGCTGTTAAAACGTATACACACTATTCATATCCAAATCTCGATCACTCAGCCCCACTTTCGATTGTTATCGCGCCACTGATACCAATTACCGGAAACAAATTCGAGCGAGGTTTATCTCCCGAAACCATCCTCTGCGGCACCCTCTCGCGCTTCAAGAGCGCCGCGTATCGCAGCCAAGGACGTGGCAACCGTGAGTCAAAAGAAATTAGGGCAATCATAATTTGCCGTGGTGCAGCAACGATAAGAAAGGACAAGTGCACTTGTTTGCGTACTACAGAGGGGTAGTCGAACAGTGTGGACGAAAGGGGAAAGGGTGAGTTCAACGCGGGCCAGCGGCAGGGAAACGTAAAGTTCCATTGTTTTCCCGAACAATATTGTATACCGGGTGTTTCCAGTGGCACTGAACTAACACCTCTATACAGCGAAGAGATCGAAGAAGTGCAGGCTGCATCGTCGAGGCGTCGTCGTCATCGTCCTAAGCACATTGTGCTGAAAACCAGGTACACGACTAGTCGTTCCGCTATTCGGATGTTGTTCGAACGCTGTTCCGGCCACGGCATCGATTGCTTTATCACCGCAATTTCGAGATTAATTCGCCGAACGGTATTCACGGGTCCACGCTTTCCAGGAATCCTCCAATATTCGTCGTTCCGTCGGTCCGACTAATTGCGCGCGCGTTTAGAGGATTAATTAATTTACACCGACGATACCCATGACCACCGTCGATTCTCATCTTCACCGTCTACACCTACCGTCTTTTCGGTAGTTACTAGTACACATACATCCACGTACTGATTTTAATAATACAACCGTCCAGCTATCAGATATAGTACTATAAATTTCGTATTTTAAATGCCATCATACATAATACAATTATTAATATTTTGCATATGTGGCAATTATCTGCATAGGTTTCGAATATACGCGCGCAATGATTTCATCGATTTCGTCTTGTCGCGAATAATTACAGCGAGAAAAACTAGCGAGGAGAGTGAACGAAAACGAGAAAACGAATGTAGGGAACGGAGAGACGGAGGAAAAAAAGAGAAACGATCGTGGTGTCGGCGACAATCGGTAATTTCATCGGTCATCGATCATCGTGCAACGCGAAGGGATTGGCCAGAGTTTCGGGGTTGCCGACGGAATGCCGGTCTCCGATTGGCTCGCGGCAAGTGTGAGAAAATCTTCTGCGAGAATGTTCAATGCCTGTCGAGCGAGATGATTTATCGCAATGACGCTCTTTTTTTCTATTTTTCTTTTTTGCGTCGCTGCCAACGTGACCAATGATGCGACGCTATTTGCCAGCGCGTCGCGCCGACGATTTTTAAACGTGCATCTTGGTGCGACGATGCACCAATGATTTTTCCACGGTGTTAAATACCTTTCTGATATTTTGGTATCGATCGCATCTCTAGTATCAGATACAAAAAATACACACTACCAACTTTTTATGGGAAACAAGTGTCACTATTAATAATTTCGTTACGTATAATGAGATTTAAAGTGTGAAATTTATAATATTATATTGGACGGCCTACTGGAATCTCTCTGGCGTTAACACTGTAATGTATTCAATGAATTTTTACGTATTTCAATGTCTCCATTTTTATTTGCGAGATAATATCTATATTCATCTGCTCTGCATGAAATTATCTCATTCAGGTTATTCCGCTTTGTGAAGTTGTTAGAATGCAAACATAAACGCGCAGGACAAAAACTGAAATCTAATCGAATGGAACGACAGGAAAGTGAGCCGTGATGAAAATTCCAATTGCTATCTTGACACGACTTCAGTTACAACTTCTCTTTCTAGTTCTCTCTCTTTTCTTTTTTTCGATTCATCGTGGTCGATGACGTGCATCAATGCGGCACGATACGCTGCGTCGCTGTTGTATCCGTGGCATGTAAATAATGCATCCGCTGCACCGCATCGCTGAACGCCCCGGCGACGAAATTTTCATAGGAGGGTGCGCTCTCAACAATGGGCGATGATCGAGCTATTTTTGCAGGTGAACCGATCCTACGGGGTGAAACGATTTTTCGCCGTTTCAAAACTTTTCCAAATTGTTATCGGGGACAGAAAGGACGTATATTTAACGGGCCGACGATGTTATTACGAGAAAAAAAAAAAAAAAAAAAAAAAAAATGGGAGCAAACGTCCAATTACCACTATGATCGAAAATATCTCCTTAATTCCTTCGCGATGAAAAATCTGCCAGGTCATTATATTTATGGAAAAAATTTTGTAATTTGAGATATCGTTATTTTTTTTTTTTTTTTTTTTTTTCTTGTTGTCTTACAGTTGAGAAATGAACGAGGGCTTTGAAGATGAATAAGTGATAACATAACCATTCGAGGATGTATAGTTAGCAAGAGTCATTAGCGAGAAAGAAAGAAAGAACTGCAGGAAGCGATTTTTAAAAAATAAATAAAGTCGCATTGGAAATTTGAAGAGCATAGTAGGACAAGTGTCTAGTAGTACAAATCTCACTCGACATAAGGATCTGAAAGGTTCGGATAGAGATGACGATAGAATTTATCGGTTCATTACTTTGCCAATCATCACGGTACGAGTTAATGTACACGCTGAAGAGTTAATTTAAAGAAGGGACCTGTTCCGATTTTGGAATAATGCAAACGTTTCGTCGGTATCCGCTTACAAGGACGCGGGTTCTGCAGTCTCTTTGCGAGGGTGCATGTCAATGACCTAAGCAAGCCTTCGTCAAGGGCTGACACACGAGGGTGGCCCCAGATTCGGGGGATGAACACAACAGGGGGGACCGGTGTGTTTCGGCATTTTTCTGACTGGCTTCCTCGCGGAAGGGGGTGATGAGCTGCTGTCGTTGCTACTTTGGGGTAGGTCGGCGCACGAACCGCCGCCTTGTGATTTAAGATACGCCAGAAAAAGGAGAAAGAAACCCGTAAGAGAGGGTTATTTACCGGTAAAACTCGAGCAGCTTATGTTCTACTTTTTTCCTTTGTCGCTGGGCCAAAAGATCTTTTTCAATTGCCAAGCAACTACCCTTCTATGTAGCTTCATCCTCTGCTGCTGTAAAATCATACTTATCAACATACAAAAACGTTGCATTAAATGACGATGCTTCAACATGGTAATAAAAGGCGAAACTCGAATGAATCTTAAAATATTATTTCGTAAAATTTCGTGGAAAAAACCGACGAACAATTTCCATCCCTTTTTTTCGCTGTGATGTTACCCTGGGAAATGGAAGAATCGACGATGGTCTTTCGTATATTAACAGGAACGTAGCGAGTCGAGTGGAGAAGAGCTGTCGGGGGACTCTTTAGGCGCCGTCCACAACGAGATTAGATATTGCAAATGGACGTGGCTTATCTTGGACGAAACGACCGGCTGGACTTCAGCCCTGTTTGCGATAAGACCGACTCCAGCTGGATTTTGCGCCCTCTTTTACGCTTCGACAACGGACCGCATTTGCATTTTTCCCAAATTTTCTCTCCTGTCCCCGTGTCCTCGGTTCTCTGCGGTTTTTGACACCCCGCTCGATGAAGCGATTACGACCCTCTTCGTGCTTATTATATAAACATTTCGCGGATCATCTTTCGTAAATGCGAAATGGACGAGGCAAGGGTGTTCTCATTTCTTCTTCTTTACGATTGTAAATTATGCAACGAGTAACTCAAAGCCGTTTGGACATTAAATCTTCCTTTTCCATGTTTCTATTTATATACTGGCCACTGTATATTTTATATTTTATTTCATCCATACTTTATACTCTTTTTTATTTTCGAAACGTAACGCTTCTTACGAGCATTTTAATCTTAATCATTTTAATAATTGGAAGAATAAAATGGAAGAATATCTTTCGTAAACTGGGTATCAGAATGTATGCTATCTACTTTAAATAGATCTGAATAAAGTTTACACCTAGATACTAACGTTATTATTTTTACAAAGATAAAGTATTGATTGCATAATACACAATAAAGTTAACACGTTTATGGTTTTGTTACTATAAAGAATCCCAATTGCTGTTACAAACTCTTGCGATAACTACGAAGTGGGTAGCATTCTTATTTGTATTCCGCACGGGTCCACGATAGACCGTACCACATTTGAAAACCGTCTGAACCGAATCAAAATGGACCGCAAAGTACATCTACGGTAATAGTTTGTATGAAAATTCTAGAAACAATCTCGCTTTTATAAATAGTATTTAAATTTTCTTCCCAAATTAATATCAGTAGTAGTATTACATATTTTAGAGTTTTGATAATTATATTGTATGCCTTCTAAGAACAAGATCATAAAGTACTTTTGTCGATCGAATGAGAGTGAATCAGTTCTTTACAGGGTGTGAAAATAACTTCGAGGAGAATCTTTTTCTCACGCTGAAGATAACAGTTCCATCCCTCAGACGGACCAAGATAAAGCGAGTCTTTAACGAGCACTTAACTGTCCCCCGTCAATAGGAGAAAATTTCGTTCAACGCGTTCAGGCTAGTGACACGCTCGCATCACGACCTGATAAACTGAACGCGTTTAGGCAATGAATTGCTTCGTTATCTTCAAGTTTTACAATTTCCGTATATCTTATTAATATTCACTAAGTTATGTTTCCATGTATAATCAATAACGAGTTTAGTGACATTCACGATAATCGTATTCAAACCTTGTGTTCGAAATAGAATAGATATCATAAAATATTCTTCTTCAACATATTTTCAATCAACACCGGCAGTCAGTCGTTAGCAATAAATCATTGATCAATAAATGAGCCTGTCAAAAGCCAAATACATCGACTTCGTTTATAGATTTCTCAATCTCATTATCCAGGTGTATATATAATTAGTTCTATTTCTTCCCGAAAATAAATTTATTTATCACAAGAAACTGACGTAAATAATCGTAAGAACCAAAGCAGATTTTATAGAATGATGCTTGTAACATTCATAATTTTTATAAATAATGATTCTTCACCGTTCAATTTATGATTAATGCGACTATCAAGCCAAATATCTTTCTGCAACCAATTTGTAGAAACCAAAATTTTGTTTTTCACCGAAGGAAGACGACGCTGGTAATGAAACCTTTGTGTGTGCATTTGACGTCGCGTCGGCTGGTCCATTTGATGGCCAGAAACGTAATACATATATAGACTTGGCACAACGTAAATCCACAAACCAAGGTCGGACTAATAGTGCTACGGCCGTACAATGTTATTAATCACGCGAACGGGTTGCCGAGGGTCTTGCGAACTTAATTAATTAAATAATATAATAGCCGGAGAAACTAGGGAACAACTGCTTTCTCGTTCTCTCAGCGAGGTTCCTTCGTCTGGTACTATTCCTATCTGCGCGCCGTTTCTCGCTCCCTCATTCTCCCGTCGTCTCTGTCTCGTATCGGAAACGTCCATCAGCAGCAGCATCCCCGAGGCGTTGTTCCTTCTCCGCTGTCCAAACCTCATGGCGAACGCACTAGATACCGCTGGTATGCAGCTGGTAATTGCGTAATTTCTCCTCGTACATTTGCTTGTACGCGAGTGTTTACGTTTCTGGGCTTGCTTCTGACGATGGTTTTCCAGAAATTTTGGTCGGCGGCAAGGAAACCACGCGATATCATCGATTTCTCGAGTTTTTATCAAGGTGGATAGAACAAGAAAGTTATGTGATTTATGATACAATTTATGGTTTGCGTTGAAAAATTTAGAGATTGACGGCCCACGGATTAAAAAGTTGCTTGTCATCGTTGGTTCTGATGAGAGAATATTTGTCTACCTGTGTGATACATAGTTGCATCGACGTGAGACTTGAATGGTGAGCCGGTGTTTTTTAGAACTCTTATGGATCTTCTTTTTAAGATATTTTCTGTATAAGTAAGATTTTAGGCTAGGTTTAAATATGAATAATTTAATATTTCTTAAAAGTGGTAAATGTACGAACGTCAGCTTAATTCTTCATGCGGAACTTCAAATACATATGTAAAGTATTTATTAGAGTTCGTTTATTAAATTCGCCTAATTTCCATACACGGAAGTTTTATGATATATATCCATTGGAACTCACAGTTTCCAGGAATTTTTAATTCTCCTCATTCGATTCCAAAGATATCAAAGCAAGGAATAAAATTCCGGTTCACGAAACATGAAATCCTCGTACAAGACGATCGTTCATAATCGCAAACAGGGCAAGTCTCGTGTACTGTCGTAATACGGGGCGACTTAGGCGTCATAATTTACAGAGTCGCGTAAGCTTCGACTTATCGGCAAAACATGCAACTGGCCGGATGCAACCGATCGATAGCCCGCCCGATAACCTTGGTCCGGGCTTACGGAAAGAGTTTCGTGTCCCTTCTTCTCGCCCCCTGGTCATCGCTTTATCAGTGGATGCTCGTTTGGCGCCGGCGGCATGCATCATTAAGCTTCCAGCGTGCCGTAACGCCGACGAAGCTTACTTGCGCGAACCACGCGCACACACAAAGAAACACACGCGTGTACACATTACGTGCACACAACTACGCTTCCACATAGATACACGTACACACTTCTCTGGATAGTTTCCTCTCGCCACTCGCCCTCTTTATTCCACCCTCCTCGCTTCCACCTGTCTCTTCGTCGCCGTTCACGCGGCCAGGCAAACGAGAAGGCGAACAAATACATATAGACGTACTTCGTTCACGTACTTCGTGTACTACACACGTATAAGCTACTTTGTGTTCTAGCCGTTTTCTATGTATACGGAGACACACGTACGTGGACTTTCGCGTGACTCACACTAACTTAAACGCGTTTCGTCCACCCTTTCAGCCTCCTCCACCCTCGAGCTTCAGCCCAATTCCCCTTAACGCTAATTTATCTTAATTACATTCTACGCGCGTCGGGTGGTAAGCGCGTGTGTAGATGTCCATGTGGCCATACAAGCACCAGTGTGGATGGACGAATCTTGTATGGGTGATTCGTATGCGTGCAAGAGAGTTGTCGGTCTGGACTCACGTTGATGGCCGCGCGAGCGCAACCGTGCACGCGTGTGTAATTGCATGTCGACGTTATATGGGTTTTCTAGATTTTACGCCGCTTCTCTATGGTGCGCAGCTAGATATTAGCCGTGCGTCTAGTTTAAGGGCAATTTCGACTATGGTTGGCTGCTTGGCTGCGCTTTCAGCGAAGAGAGAACGAGTGGGAGGAGATTCGGCGTGAAGGTGATTGATAAGCGTGGGCATGATTTTCTTCCATTCGATAATTATGTATTTCGTTGGATGAGTTTTAACTTGGATTGTATCGTCATTTTGAATTTTTGGAGCGTGGTTAATGTTTTCTCTATATTTTTCGTAGATATCTGGTCTCTGATAGATGTATCAAATATACGGTATACATTCTTATTTGCACAAAGAATTTTTACAATTTTATAGTGTTCAATTTATTTATTTTAAAATTCACGTGGCAGTCAACCGGTTAAACTTTAACTGTCTGCGGATATTTATTCAACGAAGATCTTCGTCCTAGCGCAGCGTCGCGTTCAAAATGAAAGTTAACCGCGCGCAATAAAGCGAACGCAATTGTTATCGCAGGTTCCTAGCGTCCGTCGTTCGCGCGTCGCACGAAATTTCGTCGCGTACACATGCATACGCCAGTAAGTTGGCGAATGTAGGTTGAGCTTTAATCTTAGAGCCGCGGAATATATAACCGGTGTCCGTTCCAGGACCAAATTTCCAGGGGATGGTTCCTCACTCCTGCATCGATCGGCGATTCTCCGAAATTTCCGGGTGACGGCAACGATCCCTTCTCTGCTCTGTCTTTATCGTCTTCCATGCTTTGTCGTGTTTAGAAACGAAGTCTGGTTTAGCCTTGTCTTCACAGAAAATTCGAAACCATGAAATTGTACGTAAAGTTAAGAAAATTTTAATTAAATCCTATTGTCTCGTATCGAATAATAAATATTATATCGCCGAATTCTTCATGGATTAATACGTATATTGAGATTTGTTACGTTTATGAAATATTACGATTTCACAAATAATTTTCCGAATGATTTATCAAACTTGCTCCGATTAGATATCTTGGTTTATAATGTCACGATAGCTTTCCTATGTAGCAAAGTGTTATAAGATGAATGATATGATATGATAGTCACTAATGAGTGATGTTTCTTTAATACTTTGATATATTAATGATATGTTCATTCTTGCCTAAGAGATTAACATTCTTAAGTATTAGTAATTATTTAATATCGTAGAAGCGATTTAAACTTGATAATGTAAGTAAGTCACTGTATTATACGTTAATACATTCTTATCTTCTTCGACACAATTTACTTTGTTTTTCTCAATAATATTTGATTAAGATTAAATGTTAAAAATACTATACACGATAGAAGTGTAACATCATTTCCAATATTTAGTATTATAGTTATATAAATGGATTATACACAATGGATTATGTACAAACTGAAATATGTTCGATTTCTAAAAATATCATTCATAATTATAGCTTACAAACATTAAAAAGACGATTGAAATGTAAATAACAAATATATTTGTATGATAATTTATAGATGCATCAGTGGATAAGGAGTGAATATAACATATTAATTGTTGTATTAGTAATTAATATATAGATCTCCCCTAAACTCGGATTTTAATTGAATATGTAATACGCTTCGTACCCTTTGCTAATTTTGCACAACCTGATTGACTGTAATAATAAAATTATAATTCTGGGATAATATTGTTATACTGATTATTCGATGAATAATTTAATAGAAGCGTTAGCATATACCGTGTATACATCGTAACTGTTATTACTGCGTATATTACAGGCTTGACGTACTTATGATGTAATAATTCAGAGCATAATATTACATTCGCGTAATTGCACTATCATCTCCGTAATGTATTATACTCGAACATCGTCCACCATTATCGCGCGCGGCGTGTCTATCAGTGCCTTCCAATTTAATATTCTACATTCCACGTAATTCGTGTTATCAATTTCTACTTCGATTGTTTCCGTACTGTTCGTCCAAATCACGTTGATTCCGATTATCAAGCGCGATTCAAAGCGAATTCTAACATCCTAATCAAGATAATACTATATACCTACGAAAACGATATTACCGATTCTACGACACACGAACTGCTTAGGGATGAAATTTTATAACAGAATTGTCGAATAATCATATCTTGATTACAAAGCAAAGTATAGTAGGTATTCGTACCAGTTATTTGATTATTTTTACTATCATGAGTATCATAGTTTTGTAAATAATTATTTTAGTATATAACTACTCGAAATACATATTATAATCGATGTCGTACATTACGTTCATCAGCCATTTTCGTATCTCTTTATCACTTTGCAAACAACCTAATTAAATATTTATTTACAAATAAAAAACCATATTTAAGTCTACATGTATCAACGTCAACGAACACCACTTTCTGCAAACACATATACGATATATTCTACAAACGATCGTTTCACAAAACGTGACACTATCACCGCAAACAATAATCACAGAATTAAGACATCACGTACAACTCGTATCTCCTACGACCGGAGCAAGAAACCAACATAGACACGACATAAATATCTGCCCTCGGCGAAGAAATTAATTCAACTTCTCGCGTACCGAGCAACCGGATTATCAATTTCCAGTTTGATTGCCAACTACGTCGAGCAGTTATCAAATAAGAGAAGGCAACGTGAAACTATCTGCCCCATTCTGCTATCGAGGGGTGCTTGCAACGGGAGTAGGCGGGGGTGGTTTGGCCCCGTTTATCTTGAGATTGAGCATTAGGATTCAGTATATGGTGCCGGCCTTGCCGGTGGGAGATAAGGGGGTAATTTCTGTTCACCGAGGGGGTCAGAACTGCCCGTAGCTCATCTCTACGGCGGCGTATACCTACCACCCCCTTGGCCACTTGGCTCACCAGCCCCATGGTCGAAAGTCGTTTCCACGATCTTAGGGGCCACGAGCTCGGCTTAAACCCCATGCAAATTAGATGCGGGATCTTATGGATGTAGATATAGTCGTAAGACCGTTGATGTAGATACGCGTCGTGTCATAGAAAGGGGATAAATGACTGTTGCTTGGTCACTGGACCAGCACGTTAATCATTTATACCGTAGATAACTAGACGCCCTGTTGCTCTTATTAATTTTATCCAACCGTTTGGAGTGATAACACTGTTACATTTCTTATTAGATTGAATACGATTTGAGTGATATACAATGATCCACAAAAGTATTTGGATATTTGGTGTGAAAATTATTTTACGAATGCATTATGTGAGTTGCATAGAATTAGTCTCCCCTCCCCTCCCTCTCTCTCTACAATAATTTCATATAATCTTCCTCACAATTTACAGGAAACCATTAGCCGAAAGAATAATCGATCTGTACTATATAATTCATAAAAAAACAAACAATTAATTTTTGCGGAGATGATCAATTTAGCTTCTGCACGCAACAGAGTCTCCTATTATTAACACGCATTTGATCTTCATCGCGATTATTCGTAGAAACGGACCAGCGACCGACATACAGGAAATGCACGATCCTTCGATCCCGACTTTTGTATCATTTCCGCTGCAAATGATGTCTTTTTACAATCTACGTTCGATGCGTCACGCAACTTCCAATACGGTAGATCGACACGCATCGTATTTCTCGGTAAAACAGCGTATCGGCTCGAAAACTTTCCATGAATCGTGCAACCTGGTTGCTCGACATGACACGCGATTATGCAAAGTATTATACTAAGTGCCATTAAGCGACATTACAACGCGCTTTTGCATCCTCTGCACAAACTGAAACATTATACATATGTATTATTTTACGAGATGAAGAATAAAATACAACTTGTATTTTACAGGCAGTTTTTCAAAATTCTGACGTGCTATGTCTTTTTAGCGAATTGTCAGCTTATTGTTTCCCCCCTTTCGTACTACTTTTATAATGCTCTTTGTAAAACTCTGTATTATTTCTGATTCCAGATATCATTTTGAATCAATAGAACGAATCAGTGTTTCTGTTTTTCTTTTTTTTTTTTTTTTTTGGTCATTTTAATAAAAAGTAAATCGAAACGTTTTTCCCTAAGTTACATATTAAAATTTTGCGTTTGGTTATAATTCGCGATGATCAACCTTCAACTTATTTTCTCATACCTATTTGTTTTCCTTTCTTTTTCAAATAACGAAATAGAAAGAACCTATTTCATCTACACCCCCGTTTCCAGTTCCAGAATCGATTTTCCAGGATCGCAAGGAGTTCTTTACGGCGGGGATGTTCGCCTTCCAGATTATTTACGAAGTTCTCAGAGGGTGTGTGTCCGTTTTTTCGGGGCCGCTGCGAGCCTCCGTGAAGCTTTCGCGTGCGCCACGGTCCACGTAAAGGACTGACCACCCCTTTAGCTTCTACATCCGGTCGACACCCTTAGACTCATTCGTCGTTCTCATTGGCGTAAAATGACAATTTTTCCAAGATTTTCACCTCCCGCTTGACGCCTCCGGCACATACTACACATCCGTATCCGAACGAATTACTCTATTCAGTTACAGAAAACAACCTAATCGATCACCTGTTACTTTGATTCGTTCCATTTTCTAGTTTCTACTCCACATTACAAACCAAACATGATCTTGTATGATATATGTCTCAAGCATGCCGGTGTGTTTAAGAAAGAAACTCGAGTTAAGACAAATTTTTTGGGCAAACGAAAAAACAGCCACCCTCGAATCGACAAGCTACGCCAATGTCCCGTCCATCCCTTGGTCAAGGGTGGTTTAGGGTGTGTAAGCCACGAGAGTGAGAGGAGAAAAGACGAAACGCGGGGGTGTGACGGGAGGCGAGTCAAGGGTGTGCGTGCGCCCTTACGCACTCCCTTACATGTAACCAGGTAACGTACACTTTTGCATAAACCAACTGTCGACCACAGTCGCACACCCACGAAACACGTACAGGGTGCTCCTTCGTGCACGAGTCGCCGTATATCCACACATAAATTTCACAGGAACGTTCGTGTACCTGTGACGGAGTATGTGTGGATGTGTATGTACGCGCGCGTGGGTCACGGAGAGCACGGAGTAGCCGCGTCCAGGCGAAGTATACCCCGGTGAAACGAGAAAGGAGGATAGGGAATGCGTAGCGGGAATCGGAGGAACAAGGTACGAGGAGACGTAGATCGGTGGACGAAAGAGAGAAAGCGGGACGGAGGGAACGCTAGGTAAGACAAAGAGGGATGCAAAGACGGACAAGGGTCGGAGGGTGGTGGACGGGGGTGGCTCTATCTCCTGCACTCCTAACTAACATGTATTTTGCATAAAGCTTACATTACTTGAATTACAATGCTCCAGTGCCGTCTCATACTACTCCCGTGCCCTTCGCACCCCCGATACCCCCTTATATCCCAACCAGGCCACCCTTCGTCCTTCTGGAGGAGAGATGCTGCCATGTAAATTGCTTCCAGAGCCAAGTTTGCGCGCAAGTGCTCGACACACTACGCGTTCATCTGGCTATGTGTGCGTGCGTGCGCGCGCGTCATACATCAACAAGACGTCTGTGTTACGATCATGTGTGTACGTGTACTATGGGCTAGTGTGCTAGCAGCCGAATACGCGAATCACGCGTCGCTGGGTCAGTGTTCGTTCGTGAGGGTGATTCTGGACAACGCGCCCTCCACTCTATGCTATTAGGTACACAGACTGCGGTATAGAAGATCAGGGATACTAGGGGGTGGAAAGGTGCAGGGAATGCGCGGGGGAAATTCATTATCTCCGTCATTCCACTGAAAGCGTTATGGGCGCGATATAATTGATCGTTAGGCGACCGTTGGTCGTGTACAGAAATTGATGTTTTGCATGAAATGGTATAATCACCGATTAAAATTCGTATCATTAGACGTCGATTATTTGATTTGTGGCTGCGTACACGTGGCTAGTGCCATTTGCGGTCGATGAATCGCTTGCCTGGGAATTTAACCGGATTCGGTTTAACGCGAGAGACCGCGGAGGAAGTTTCTCGATCGTTGCCTGACCCTGGATAAGGAGAAGTTGTGAGATGTTTAATTAAAGTAATTTAAAGGACGTAGTTGCACGAACCGCGGAAAGCCACCGGCGCAGAATAGCACTTTAATTATTTAATATCCAGTCATCCAACGAGTAATATCGTTTGTTTCGACAACTTTGTGTACTTTGTTTCGCCGTGATGCTGAGGGCATCTTATTTGAATTTTTGCACACCATTATCTTTGTACGCCACATTTGAATGGTATTTTTTCGAAAATGAATGATATTTTCGATAAACATAGATATTGCGATGCACGCAATTTGCCAGCGGAACGAAACAGCAAACAGTACATTAAAATAAATAGTATTATATTATATATAGTAATAGCATTATAAATAGTAGTATTAAATAAATAGTATATGAGAGGACTTTTGGAGTTAAAAATTGTAAAACGTAATTTTCCCCCCAGAAGTAATTGTAGGTCGGGGAAAGGAAGTGCACTATTTTGTACCAGTAACAATACATGCTCCTTTTTTTCATCCAAAGGAGAAAATGATTCCTTTGTTTCTTTATTTAAGATTTTTTTATTTACTCGCATCCGAATTGCACGTTAGTAGGAACGTTGCGTTGAAAGGTGACGATTCCACGAGGTGTCACGCCGTGCCGAACTTCCTAGCCGCGTCTATTTCCAGCCGGCGCGGAAGATGCAAACGAAACTTCTTTCAGAGCGAAGAATAATTTTCTCTGGAACGTGGGGATAGTGTGCAGGGGATCGTCCCCTAGCTGGGCAAAGTCCTCCATTGGCTCTTCCTTTCTCGCGGCCAGCCTTTTAACCGATCTTTCTTTCCTTGAATTACTCATGCTCGCGTACACGTCCGACGCGTAGATAGCTATAACCAAGCTGCCGAAGAGAGTATAAAGAGAAAGAGACTTTTCACGTACTAAAAAAGATGCTGCTTCTTCGCACGCAGAAACAACCCACAAAGAACTTACCCGCGTGAAGCCCTTATCGGTTTTTCACCTCGCATCATCCCTTTGCATGGCACCTCTCTCCTTTCCATTACTCACGCTCGCGTGCCTCTCCACGCGTTTGCCCATTGCTGTATTAAAAAAAATATATATATATAAAGTAATAAAAAGGAGCGTGACACGAAGAAAATAAAGACTTTTCAGCAGGTACTAAAAAATAATTTTTTCCTTGGGAAACGGCTCCCCATCCGGCCGGGGGTGGGCACACGCTAAGGTAGAGGGGCAGCATCTTCTGCACTCGAGCCACCCCGTTGGACAAAGCCCTTATTGGCTTTTTTCTCCCCCGACGTATCCCTTTTGCCCGGCTTTCCTTACATTATTCACGCTTGTGTGGCACGCGTGTGTACGTGCGTTGGCGCATGAGCGTAACGAGGAAAACTTGCGCCCCGTGTCACGACTAATGGACATTGCGCGCGCGCGCGCGCGCGTGCCTTTGCACGAGATAATTACGAGGCCGTGTCCTTGATGCCTGCCTTTGTCCTTTCTTCGTAACCAACGTCAGCTCGGCCAACGTTTTACAGAACACGTACAAACGCGTGGTTCTCCACCTGTATGTACCAGCGCGTGCCTGTATAAGCTCGTTCACGGGTGATCGTACTAGTTAAGAGGAAACCGAGCCAACGGTATCCTGGTTACACAATGGAAGACGATACCGGTGACTCGGCGACAAGATGTAAATCATCGCGTAACGCTCGATGTATCGCTTTCTGCGGACGAAACGATAAGTTGATGATCAGCGAGCCGCACCAGAATGACAAACGTTTCTCGGTTCAGCGGCTGATGATGTCCTGGGCCATTGGACTGCGGGCGATCGCGGCCGAGGAGAAATTAATGGCAGAGAGGAGCCACGATTGCGGGCGATTATTGTCACGGCGCATTGTATAAAGGTGGTCTGACACGGAAGACGTTATCTATGCGTCTGAAATTGACTTTGTAAACCTTCTTAAAGTATGTTATTCGACGCGAATACCTATGCGACATCGGAGATTATCATCTAAGGATTAATAACTTTACCCTCCAATTATTTCAAGTTGTTATAAATGGTATCTCATACAAATACCTATTCCAACTAGAAATTTTTAATAATTTCAAATGAATAAATTTATGTAACTACCTAAGTAAGTTCTCTCCGATCCTTTCCTATCTTCAATCCCGCCACACGTACCGCATTAATATCTATTTCCCATAAAAAGTGGAAAGTATATATTTTCCATATCTGATGTTATAAATATAGAAAATCTTGAAATTCTTTGTAACTTTATCGCGCTGTCAAGGGGTTAAGCATAACGTGTCTTCATTAAACGTATTATACGATTCCTTTTAAACAAATCTCTTCACTCTCCATCGTTAAAACATCACACAACCACCTTACAAATAACATTCAATTTCGATCATTATTTCGAATTTATTGCCTAATATCTGGCAATCCGCCGAGAGCAAAAGACGTGAAGACTCTTTTTCAAGAGGACGATGCTTTTTATAGCTGGAAGGTCATAATAAGCAGCCAGAGCACCGAGCAGGTGGACTCATCAGCCGACATACGCGAGCGTATAAATTCAAGGATTACAAACTCCTACATTTAAATGACCCGGGGCTCTATACATTGCCGGGGACCGTGCACCGGGTATACGGCAGGACAGCGTTACCTTCAGCGGGATAACTTATTTAAGGCAGACAACGTACAAGACACTGCGTACACGGCCGGCGAGTAGGACGAGCGTTGGGCTACTTTGTATGTACGCATGCTGACATCTTACCCACCCTTTCAACCACCTCCGCCTTCCTTCAACGGTGGTCGAAGGGGAGGAGTGGGCTGTGAGATCAATACTGGCGCCCCCTGGACCAGAGCCGCTACCGACTCTCCCCCTTTTTCACCCCCCTTCCTCAACCCTCATAGCCAAGGGAACGAGAAGGAGACATAGAGACAGAGAGAGAGAGAGAGAGTGAGAGGGCGGGGGGCGGGGGAGAGAGAGAGAGGAAGATAGAAGGCGAAACGAGGCCCACGCGTGTGAGAGCCGGACCTCTTAGAATCACCAACCCCCAAAAACCCAGCCGCCTACGCTGCTGCCTCACGGCCACCGCCGTGGCAACCACCCTCCGAACATTCACTCTCACCCTTCGCCGCTTTAAAGCGATGTATCCGTATTAGGCTTTCCTACAAGGAACCAAGGTTAGGTATGGAATATAGAGAAATTTGGTTGGTTGGTTTTATTTGAAATTAAGATTTTTGACGGTTCGCGAATTGCAGTATGTAATATGAAATTTAATTAATTAGTATCGGTATGTAAATGTTATGATAAATACAATGATGTGCGAATACTTTTCATAACCACTGTATTTTGATATAGGGATTAAAAATATATTTCTTATATTTAAAATCATGAACATACATAGAAGGTTCTCAAATTTTTATTTCAGGTAATAATAGGAAATTAAATGAGGTTGATTTCTGGATAAGAACCATCCCTAATAAATAGGAATAATATATTATTGTACGTCACTGTAAGGAAGAAAATAACAATGATGTGTTTTTCTTCCGTTTAAAAAGTTAATATCTCCTTTTCAACGCCATCTCTAACAAAGGAGTTATTACAAAAACGTCACCCTATTCCGCGTCAAATTGTCTATTCCGCTTTAACCTAAGGGGAGACAAGTATCTCACGAAGAATATTTTCTACTACCAAATCTTCCTAGTCTTAAAACAACCTAGCAACATCCCAAATCCTGCACCCCTTTTCCGTGGACCAATATACGTGTCCCCTCTGAGTCTCGCGACGCATCACGGTGATCCCCTGTTTAATCATCCTGATAACTTATGCTGGTCTTCCTGGCAGCGGACAAAAAGCCTGCCCGGTGACCTGGACGCGTACGAACCGTTGAAGACGGACACTCCTATCATTCCGTTAGCCATCGTGAGTTTTTGCATGGCAATTAATCCACGAAGGTAATGGTCCTGATCCTAGCCACCTGGTGCCCACCGTCCTGCAAGGACAATGGCTCGTGGTCCTGCGTGTGGTGTCCGTCTCTTTTCTTCCTCGCGCGTCCCCGCTGCCTCCTGGTCCGGCGTTTCATTAAGGGGAAACCCGTGAGATGATGACCTGCATCATCTCGCGTCGTGGCGGACTCGTGTGAATGCAACCACCGCCATGCACCCCAGTGTCTGCATTGTTAAACAGGACGTCTCTCTGGCCAACAACACTTTTCGTAATAAACCACGGGGCCGAGCGTCTCGAGGCGCGAAAATTTATAAAGCAGATTACGCTTTAATCTTGCACCGGGATTCTTTTCCTTCGTGTCGTCGCGCAGAGGCGAAGGGAAAAGCCTGACGCGCTGGTCTTCACTCCGCTGGGAACAAAGCTGAGGACAAGAAGGGAAGGAGCAAGTCGAAATTGGAGATATCGTGACTCGCGATGAGATCGCGCCGGACGAGACGCTCGAATCAATTTACTGGAAACGATTCGCTCGAATCGAACTATGTAAAAATAAAAAGTCTGATTATACGTGGTTGGGATAATAATTACAATTTTTTCTTCTGTTATTATTATTATATATTTATGTTTATTAAATTCTATTAGATTCTATTAGACCTAAATGAGATAAGATTTAACCTTATTTAAACATCTAAGTTTTAAGCGCAAGTTTTTGACGAATTTCAAAATGATACTCACCGTCGAATCAATTCGTTTATCCAGTCGAACGATCGACTTGGTAAGGGACGTCGGTGTGATAGCAAAACTTGAAGCGTCGCTGGCATTACTTTGGTTGACTTTGGAACTTTCCTAAGCAAACGCCTCTCGATCCTTCAGGGTAGGTCAATTAATTTCTAAGGACTTGGATCAAGCAGAGGTCGGTCCACGTGGTACCGTGACCTTACCGACGTGACCTCAGCTTGGCCAGAGAGGTACGTTGTTCGCCCCCTGACCTGTGGCCCGTCACGATTACACGGTCGTCAAAGTTAATGACACAGTAATGATCGTCCGGCTTATAGGTCCTCGCGAGGTGACCGTGCAGCTACAGAAGAAGGGATGTCCGAGAATCGTGTACAGGCTAAAGGGAAACGGATGACTGATGGTCATCACGCGAACAGTGGACAGTACGAGGTTAAGGGTCGGTTCTTTGGCTAATCCTGATTAATCGTGAAATGTTCCTCCTGTGCTTGTACTTTTCCTTCCCGGTCGACTAACGTTAAACAGGGTCGTGGTCGAACAACTCGAACTTGGTGGTTTTCAGCACGTGATCGTGATGTGTTAAGTGGGATTCACTTTTGGAAATTTTTTACCAGGCTGGTGCGCTTCAATTTCCTTTCCTCGGATTATACTTTGACCATAGACATTACATATTTAATTGAAATAATTTCTACTCTTTCAACGATCAATTAGTTTTATCGTTCTAAATTTATAAGCGCTACGGTGCAGATTTTGACAAAGAAAAACCCGTTCAAATAATGATTTTGTCGGAAGCTCTTATTGAAAATACTGGAACGGGGGAAACGTGCAACGTGTGCCGCTCGGCTAACAGAGACGGAATTGAAGCTCGGAGAAAGGAGTTCGGAAGTTCGTTCGACTATGGCTGAAGTTACCGCGAAACGATCCTATAACCGAAGGAATCAGAGAATTCAGGAGGATGGAAACGAATGGCAAACGTAGCCTCGTATTCGTCGGAGATGAAACCGAGCTGCGCTCTTTTCTTACATTATTAATTTTGTTAATTACAAACGAGTATCGATCGTACGTAAAATTATTTAATATATCGATGAATATAAAATTACCTCAAATTCGATTATTCGACGCTCGATATTTCTTACTCCTAACCATTCCCCAAATCCGCCTCATTCTAAAAATCCTCTTTTCTCTCAAACAAGCGAACAACTTATTTTTCTTCTTTCCCCTACCAATACGATATCGCGCACTTAAAAACGTTCGAGCCTCTGTTCATCATCGATTAATTCACAATGCTCGTCAAACATCACACAGCTATGGAACATTTCGCGCACACAACAATCAACTGGGCAGAATGCGTAGCATAAGGGACGTGATAGACGTGAATCGACGTTAGGGGTGGTAATTCGGAGGAAGGATCCGAAATATCGTCGTAAAGGAGCACGTGCAGCGGAAGATCGGCCGACATGGACGGCTGAAAGAAGGCGAACGCTCGCATCCGGCGGCGATGTCGTCCAGGATGGAATTGAATTCGGTGCTACCCCTTCCCCTTGGACACTCGTCCGCCGTCCGGGAAGGTGTTTTACGTGGAGGACCACAGGTCAAAATCTGGGCGTTGCCCAATCCTATCCGATTTCAGTTGGCATGTCGACGGTGGCACACGGGCCGCTGGCCAAAAATTTTTCTATTGTTTGCAGGTAAAACGCGCGTACGCTTGTTACAGGTCGGCGATTCGTACGTGGATGTGTGTGCACGTACGTTCTTCGGTTCGTTAGTGTGCGCGTGATTCCAGCACGTGCTTGTCAGAGAAAACGCTCGCGGTCAAACGACAGGGATGACGGGGGTACGTTGGACGCCCTTTGAGAATATGTAGCGAATCGCGGCCAGCCAACGTACCAAGGCCCGACTCTGATGACCAGGCAAACAGAGAAAAAAGCAGCCTTCAAAGCTGCTGCGAGAGGAAAAGGCGAGCAACTGTCGTAACGGATAATATGCAAATTATAGGAATTTCCAGGCGCTCGCGGCCAACGAATTTCTCTCGTCGCTCGAAGCTTTGAGGCAACGAATGGACTTTTGGCCTGTCGCACGAATGCGTTCGTTCGAAATGATTTCGTTTGAAACCTCGACGGTTTGTCGTTACAGATGATCAGCGTACGGGAACGGCGGAACTTTTATTCCTATGTGGGTTTGCAGTGGAATGGATTTTTTTGTATGCTTTTGGCGATTGTACGGTCGCTTGAATTAGGGGAAAGTGTCGTTCGTGACATCCTGAGAAATTGAAGATCGGAGTATGCTTTTTACGGCAGTAGAAAAATCTGGCCACAGCTTTGTTATTTTTGTACTGTGGCATTTTGCTAATTTACATTGACAAAATACGTTCGAGATCGGCGACAATTTTTGAGCAACGATATTAAAATCGGTTTTATATAGGGAACGTTTCAAGACGTTTGTATGAACGTCTTCTCGTCGAATAAAAATGTTTTATTGTTCTTATTACAGTAAAAAATTTTCAAACGTGCTTTGCTCGAAAATATAGAAAAAAGGGGAAAAAATATACTGGCTAAAAAAATATATAAAAAATACTGTCTGAGTTGCAGTAATCTTTTTTCTTTCCCATCCCTTTTTTTCTTTTACTTCCTTTTCACTGACCAATGACATAGACTTGATCCTTCTAAATGAACAGGTGCTACTCGATATTACCACGGTGTTATTCAGGATCAGCTCGTTTAAAACAATCTCTGGACCATGCTTGGCAGCACGTGCCGCGGTTCTTCTTGGCAGGAGGCAACCGGTTCTCTTCCTTTTGTGTTCCCTCCTGCGACAATGACCAATGGTCACTCTTGTTCCAACGGCAGCGGTATTCAGGAGATCTAGCACGTGCCTCGTCAGCTCGTCTTAATCCGAAGATTCGCAACGGAGACACGTCGGGCGAACTTTCAATCGTTTCCTTCTTCTTTCCCCTTCGGTCTTGCGCGTGGTCAGTGCGATAATCCTGTTCACGTGTCTCGCGAAACGGCCATCTCCTTGCCTCTTCATAACGTGGAATTTACGAGAAGTTACCAGGTGTTGCGGAATAACTTATTGTATAGTAACGGTAATGGTGAATTATAGCGGGTAATACCGAATCATATTTCTCTTCTACGATAAATTAGATTGAAATTTAACCTACTATAATATAATCGAACCAATTCACAACACAATTACATTAATCTAATATTCGAAACACAATATGATGGACGACAGAAATACAAATTACAGAAAAAAGTTTCGTTTAAGAACCTCAATTAAAGGTCGATCTAAAATCCATTGACCACACTGGAAAGTTTCTTTTAATCCAAAAGAAAGCAAACCTGTTCGCTTCTTTCCTAAAGCGAAGAAAGATTAATCATCAACACGTGTGACGATATATATTCCGTTGTTACTCTGGCTGTCGTTATACCTCTCTTCATCTTCTTGCTCGGTGTTCGACACGTGGTCAAGAGTTGTAGTTTTGCAGCTAGTAAAATAAATCGCGCGGCACACCGCAAGCGTTGTACCTCCACGCTTTCACACGTTTCGCCAACCCTCGACGAGACACTCCGTGTCGGACAGAAGTCCGTCAAGCGGTACATTAATCACGAATCTTTTTGCGGTCGATGCTTCACCCTTTAAGGATTCCCTTGTACGTGTTCGTGAGGCCATGTAATATTTACACGAAACGAATGCGAAATCAACGGAAACGTTGTGCGCCATCTTCGGTCACCGAACTTCCACAACAGGCCCGTGTAACGTTGAAAAATTAAACGTGTTCTCGATTCGAGTTCGCGGTATAATCTGTTTATCGAAGTCCTTTGGAAGTCGACAAGGTTTAAGTTCGGCTACGGCGAGGTGCTCGTGAACCAGCCGAAGTTCAAGCTGCAGTTTACATCAAAGTTTCGTGTGATTTAGGAATATCCATTGGACAAACTCTGGCGAAGTTTGTTGCTTTTCAACGATAAGTTAGGAAGAATCGTTAGTAGATAGAATGACGACGATGGACAAGATTATTGGTAAAGATCAGAATTTTGTAAATTTTCGCGAGAGTTTGTAAAAGATCACGTCGCATAGTTGGTAAGTTTGTTTTTGTTTTATATTGTTAGGAAAGTATTTCGATGAACGATTGGCTAACGACATGTAAAGATATTTTAGTAATGTTTGCATTTCTCGTAATATAATTTTATTCATGGAATTCAAAGTAAGAAAGAAAATTAAGTTGAAACTTCTTCTTCTTCTAAAAGTTTCTCGGCCGAATAATTTTAGAACCAAGATCTTTTCATTCTTCTCATCGGAAACTTGCGTTTCAATCTAAATTGAAATTGAAAGTGAAATTAAACTTGACTACAGTTATTCTCGGATAGTTTGGATCGAAATTTAAATTCAATTACATCGAAAGAACATCATTTATATTAACGTATCTCTTTCCTGATACAATTTTCATTCCCTTATTAAATAAGTCAGCTGTACCATAATGAACACTGTCAACATGAAATCAAATTGGTACAACGATAGCGTGCTACGATTACTATTTATAGAAGAATTCCACGAATGTATGTTCTCCTGCTTCTTTAACCCCATCATGCTTTTTCTATATTTCCACAAGCACACTCTAAGCCCTTTATAAAATATACAAGCACTCGCTCCACCATTTCTCTTTACATCCAACTACTTCTTTCGTCCGCTATCCTTCAAAAGCAACGCAACACATCGCGTTTACGTACAATGCGACGATGGACGCGACGCAATGCGACATCGGTGCGAAATCTACCTAACACGCACACTGTAACCGGATAATATTTTTAACCGTCACGACGGTTCCAGCTTTAGAAATACGGTCGTGGATGGTATCGATACGAGGATTCTGTCGGCTTTTGAAAGAGTAGAAAGATTTCCGTTGCGTGGCACAAAAGGAAGGCGCATTGTGCGGCGCACGCGATTGTGAACGCCTTACCGTGAGGTGTATGCAAAATCCTCGCGAATAATTCCATCGGTTTAATCCAATTTCCGTCCTGGCGTCCGTTAATGTATGCCGGCCCTCGTTCGGCACACATTCGCGCACGAGACTCAGGCAGACTCTTTCCTCCGATCGATACGAAATCCCCAGGTATTCGATAATCCTGACCGAATGCGCCTGAGGAACGTTCCATCGTTTCCAACGGTTCTCCACGAACGACTACGACGCGCCAGCTTTTCCGGGAATTTCACTGTCCCGATGCAACCACGGTTTCGTGACTTCCGGGGCTACTCTTCCATTCCTCGCGCGATAATGCATCGGTTGTAGGAATACGAACGGATTGATAATTATTAGATTGTCCGAAAAGTTTCTTTCGTTTCATAAGGTGATAATAGACGAACCACAATTTCTGTTTTATATTATTTCATTGAATTAGGTACGATACATTTCGTTATATTTCTATTATTATCTTCGATAAACTAATTCGATAAACTAATATAAAACTAAAAACATTGCGCGTCTATTGTTTCTTTATAAAACGAAAGAAACTTTTCGGACAACCTAATATTTCTCTTTTTCCCTTCTTTTGATCGAATAATATCTTTTAGAAAACTTGTAGAAAATGATTTAAAAAATGAGTTTAATGTTTTTACTTAGAACATAGTATTTCGCTATACTATATAACTGTGTAGATAAAGAATTAAAATTGTCGTAGATTTCTTATGTTAAGAATTAATAATTTTAGATATCTGTTTGAATCAGCATTGAATCATACAGATTGGTATAGTAACGTTACTATTTAATATTGGAAAAATCAAGAATTAAAATATTTCTTATCCGATCATCCTATCGCACCATAATTTCCTTAGATTATCCGAAATATAATTCAACAGCTTGTTCTTTTAAAAATATTGATGCTTCAAATCCTCGTTATATCATCCTTTTATTAAAAAAAAATTACCCGGAATACAAAAAGGTACCACCAGGGATGAAAGCCGTAGCTGTTTCCCAACGAGGAAAATTCGTCCGCACGGGAAGACACCAATTTCGTCGTTCGGGGGTTAGAAATATGCGCGTTACGTAACGCTTAGCACGGACCAGTTACTTTCGTTGTTAATTTAATCTAGGTTAAACGGTTGCCCCGGAAAGGGCCGGAAATTGAGTAAACGCGGCCGTTCCACGTCCACGAGGATCGTTTCCAACGGTTCCGCATCGATTCCAGGTCGGTGGCATAACATTTCCTTAGAATTCGCTTGCTAACCCATAAATCGGTACGTTACACCATAACGAAGGGGTGGAAAAGCTCGTAAGAAAGAGAGATACCGATGTTCGTAGAGAAAGATGCCAGCAGAGAGGGAACATTATAATGTTAAAGGGATGCCACCTAGTCGAAGAAGGGAACGAACAGAGAGATAGAGACGCGGAGGAAGAGAAAGAGAGAGGACAGAAGGCTTTGAAAGGCCGACGCGAAAGGGGAGAAATTAAAATGTAAAAGGGATGATGTGCGTGGAAAAGCGGAGGCTGCTTCTGCCCTCTCTTCGCTCCCTCTCTCCCTTCGTCTTTCTTCCTCCTTTTCCCTCTTCCGTCCTTGTCTACGCATTTTTCTCCGCTCGTCTGACAGTCATTGACTGGCCCCGGCCTGTGCGCTTATAAGGAAGGGATTTCGGTAGGAAATTAAAATTAAAAGGGATACAACCTCGCACGGAGGGGTGCCTCCATGCTCTTTGGCCCGAGAGAAAATACGGCAGGTCGGTTATCTCGTCTCGAAGATAGGTTTCGCGCGGTTTCCCCGCGCTGGGGAATGGAACTTTTATACATTAACGTACCCGCCACCAGTCAGGAACACGAAAAATGTGACTGACGTCGAAAGTGTGAAACAACGTGATAAAGGTGTTACGCGTAATATTATTTCACGTTAAAATAACAAATTTTGTCTTACTTACTTATCTGTTGAATCCTTTAATCCTTTTTGCATCTTCGTGTTTACCATTCCAACACCACATTTTGGGAAGTTCTAATCAATTATAATAAGTCTAATAATTTTAAACGATTCTAGCCCAAGGAGATGTAAATTTGTAAGCGTAAAAATTCTATTATCCGTTGCAGTGAATGCAAATTCAAATTATTTGTAAAGCAACGACACGAATACGAAAGATTCTTCAACCGATGTTTCCGTACACGATACGCGAAAGTGTCATCAAATCCACAAACCTTGGAATCTCGCACTCCTCGTCTCCAGCATCCTCGAGTCGAAAACGATCGATTCCGGGATCGATGCGGCAGATGACACCGATCGCTGGGGGTAAGAGATGCCCGTTCTCGAGTACAGGATACTGTCCCGAATGGCTACAGGTGATCTCTTCTATTCTGTGAGAACATTCCCACAGCATCCGTGCAACGTGTCACCCCTTCTGTGCCAAATACCGCAGCCTACTTCTCGTTCAACCCCTCGTGTCTATGTTTCCCGGTGTTTCGTCAAGCACCTTTCAATTCTCTCTCCTTTCTCTTTTTCCTTCTCTTGATCCAGCGGAGGTGCCACGCTACTGCTCTACTGCACCCCTTTCTCCCGGCCAAAGAAGTTCGTTCGACGATCGGCAAATCGTCGCGGACGAGGTAAGTTGAACCTAACCCCTCGTCGAACTGGCTGGCTCGCAGAATGGGAAACGGTTAGAGGTATATTTCTTCCGGAACCATCACGAGATATTTTCTTGCTTGTATATCTGCTCCGTGTGTCTGCCTGTCTCTTTCTTTCCTACATTTTATTCACGTTCGTTGGCTCTTTTCTTCGTTCGACCCCTTCTCCCGTTCGTTCGTCGCGTTACGCTGCCGGGTTCCGAGAGAAATATTAGGCCGAAGAATACGAGACGACGACGGGACGCCATTGTCCCGGAGATAGGAGGACTGACAACAGAAACGATTCGCCAGCTCATCTTTACCTGAACGATTCCCGGCTTGTTTTCCTCGTCGAACAGGGAGATTCGTGAAAACTCGTGGCCCTGCGGGATCAGATCCTTAAACGAACGCATGAATAGCACCTTTTTTCTTTCTACTGCTATTCTTCCCTTTCTATCGAAAGATAAAGGATTTTAGTCGGTGAATCGATGGATCGATTACTTTCCCTTGTTCGCTTTTTGTTCTTGCGTTTTCGTAAGATGCACGATTTTCATAGAACGCAAGGTTGTTATCCTAGATTTCTATTAATTGCGGTATTAGAATGAAAGTTCCATTTGGTCGATGTGACATATATAAAGACTTCCTTTTTTCATAAATTTAAAAATTAACGTTTTCAATTCATACTGCAAAGACATAGAATATATATTTTATATAGTAGAGTGTTCTTGTAACGTAACAATAATAATTTACAATATGTTCTGAATTAAAAGGTAGGAAAAGGAAACGTGTCAAGGAATAATCTATAAACTGTAAAGCTTTAAATTAAAGTAAAGATAGATAGAATCAAACATACGTACTTCGTTTTAAATAAAAGACGAAACAATTTGACAGACGCTACGATTTGTAGATCTGAATAATAAAATTTTTCAATCTTGCCGATATTTCTTTAAAAATATATCCGTCTCGTAGAATATCGACAGAATAAATTTCGTTACAAGATCTGTTGAACGAGAATACAGGTATTCACGTCGAAACAGGTGGAGGTAACATTTCCTTTCCATTCGTCGCGAAGAATCGATCTTTTATATCCTGGGAGCAAAGGTCGAACGTCGAGGAGAATTGAGTCGTTTCAGAACCAGATTCGCAGTGACGTCCGGTGACTCGCATTCTGACCCCTGTGACCCGATTTCCGGTTCGTCATCTGGACCTCTGACCACTGGACAGGTCCCTGTCACGGTCCCATTAGGATATCGTTTCACGGGATTCCAACCCCCTGGAAAAGAAAGGGAAATCAGAACGTGTCTCTCCGCCCCTGACAGTATGGAACCCTTTACGCGGAATTCAAACGGTCTAACGATTCGCAAGAAGATTATTTTCAGCCGGTTCTTCGGTAAAATCATAGACCGATTGCTCGAATGTACAATGAATACGTTTGAGAATATTATTTGAAAGAAGTTTGAGCAAAGGAGAAATGAAACCGGTTGTTGGGAATTAAATATTTCATTAATTGGACATTTCTTTTTTCGCTCTTCGTTTAATTATTTTAACTGAAATTTTATCGATTAATCTTCGATATTTGTGATTATCTTTCATCTATTTCACAAGTAATTTATCCTCCTTCGCAAATTCTTGTATCTGTAACTTATATGAAATACGAAACTGGAACATTCTAATTGAATATCGCTATTTTATATAAATCTTGGAATTATAAGATCCGCGATATCGCTGCCTCTTAGAATTCGTTGCCATTAATAACTTTAAGATCTCGAAGTATATAATATCCAGTCAATGAATTAATATCAATTATTAACATCGATTTATCTCCGTATTTAGTTTCATAAATCGAGGATTTGAACGAAGTTGGAGGGTTTTAGCGTAGAGCTTAAAATTATTTGACGCGGATGAGAATGATCATTAAAATAACAAATAGAGAGCAGAGTATAGAAGAAGGACGAGGAAAAAAATTCTCCTAAGTAAAAATCGAGGATTCGTCTCTCATAAGTCCTCATGTATCTGAGGATCTATACGAAGGACGAGGGTCCTGTCTGAGGATCCTGTTCATGTGTCACCGGCTTAAGGAGCCTTCTTAATTCAGACTGGTATCCACGCACGGGACCCCATGCCAACGTGACGATCATGATCTCAGGTGGTTTCTGGAATCGCCGCTTGTCAAATCGAATCCTTCCGGGCCGAAAGGGCGATTTACTTTTTCACAGCATGTCTGTCCAGGCGCCAGGACCTATGCAAATAACGGTAACGTATACCTATGGGAAAATCTCTAGGAATCGAAAGATTTTATCGATTTAATAACGACGGTTTTTCGAGATCTATAGCGAAAGAATATCTTTAGTGGCAATATAAAATCATCAACGAGCGATTTAAAAGTTACTTAATCTTCGTAACGAATGAGAACGAAATATTCCGTTAATAAAGCAAAGAATGCACACGGTAAAACTAACGTATCGAAAGTTATTTACCTTCCGAGCATCTAGAATTCTAAAAATTCGTCAATTACAAGTAAAACGTTCTCACGATAATTCGAACAACTTCACAGATCTACGTTAACTAAGTAACCCATCCTTCCCTTTAATGAAGTCTAAGAACCTTTTACCTTCGTACCTTCTCCTCCATTCACCTTTGCTTATTATTAGCACCTCTTCTTTAATCGACTCATACTTACCTCCATAAACAGCCGGTAACCGTGAAGAAACGAGGAACTCTCGCTTATAAATTCAACAGACACGCTAGAAAACCGACATTCAACCACATTGATTACTCGCGCGAATTCTCCGATCAAGAACCTCGATCGTTACCACGTTACAAGATATATAGAACGATAAAAGCGGTTACAAGGAGGAGTTAAAAGCGATGACCGCTCGTCAACGGCGTTGGGGTCATCCCCGTGGGAGCCACGGGTCAACGAAGTCGAGGAACACGAATAATCGGCTGAATTCACGAACTGGTCGTTCACTGTGTCGTTCAACGAACCGGAAACCAACAAACCAGCAACGATCTCGTTTCGAGAGGCGATTCACGATATCGCGGCGTGGTCAGCACGCGTGCTACTCGCAGGTTGCTGTCGAATTGAGACCAACAGGAACAACGACGACGTCCATTCCTGAATCACCGGTTCTCTAGACTGGTACAACGTCAAGATGAAGTGGACGACGGGTGGAAAGGTGGAAACTTTGTCAACGGTCGTTCTTCACGGGTCAGAGTGGCTAAGGGTCATCCACGATCGCGTGGACAACTCGTTAGGAGGGTGAAAGGTTTCCAGTATCGGGAGCAGGTCGACGTCGAAACTAGATCGGCACGAACCCACGTGCTTTTCACATTTAGAATGGTCAGTCTTGTTTCCTCTGACAGGGTCGTCTGTCAAAGGATTACTAGACGATCAGCGTGGCTAATGACTACTGGTCTATTCCGCTCCAAGATAGATACAGGAAACGATTGCTGACTGGTTCTCAAATTTTGATCGATGAGATAGTATTTAAGCTGGGAACGCTTCTTTGCTTCCTGTCGTGTAATTCACAGGCCATCTACAATACAGATTGAGGATTACCGGACAACTGTTTCGAATACTGTGGAATATATTAGGTTGTCCGAAAAGTTTCTTTCGATTTATGAGGAAATAATAGACTCACAACGTTGTTTGTTTTATATTATTTTGTCGAATTACATACGATCCATTTTGTTCTGTTGAGATAAACACCGCGATATTTCGCAGACTTGGTTTCACGTTTGCACGAAGATGCATTGTTGTAAAAAACACGTTTGCGAAAGAAAGACACTTTCCGGACAACCTAATATGTACTTATATCCATGAATGGAGTTGAATGGACTTGAAATGGACTTGAAATGGACTTGAGCCGTAATAATTGTTAATAGGTAAAACTATTTAACTCCCATTTTGTTGATTGTGCTCATGAAAATATTATATATACTTTCGTAAGAATCCGCAACCTAATATCCAACAATTAAACTATGTATCAAATGTTTTCTTGGCAAATAGTAAGTTGTCTTTTACAACGACGCATCTTTATACAAACACGAAACCTAATCTGTCGAACGTTGTGATCTTTATCTTGATAGAACAAAATGGATTATACGTAATTCGATAAAATAATATAAAACAGAAAATGTGCATCTATTATTTCCTTATAAAACGAAAGAAACTTTTCGGACGACCTAATGCATATGCTTGTATTACTATCCATAAAATATATTTGAATATGTATCATTAAAAATTCAAAAAATATCCATCCTTCAGAAATTATTACATGTAGTGTATCATTTATTAAAATGCTTAGAAAGATAAACAAGTACAATGAAAAGAGAAAATGTTATATTGTAGCGAGTAATAAATTTGTACGAATAATCCATATACAAACGTAATTAGTCTGTCATGAGGTAGTAGAACAGGAATTTGACGGCGTGTTTCTTCCTGATAGAAGTCTGGTAGGTCTCCTTCCGGTCAGTCAGGGTCATGTGTCGACGGATTATGAGGTGACGAGCGCGGCTAATGGTCGTACGATGATCTTGACCCGTGAGACGCGTGTAATCCGTCGCTGGCCACACGGGTCCTTCGGGGCACCGTGATAGGGGTTCTGGCTTTCCAAACAAGTAATAAAAGCGAACTTACGACTGCAAATAGCGTGTATATTACGCCTTGACTACGAGTTGGCAAACACTTGTATGCTCGAGCAACACGCTGTCCGACTATCTTTCATTTTGAAGAAATTTATTGGAAGTCCATGATCCAGAAGGATTAGAAAAGTCGAAGGAAAGTTTGCACGTTGTAATTAGGTTGATATACAATATCCGAGAGGTCTCGACGTTTACTAAAAAGTTCAACTTTGTTACAAAACGATTATCGTCTAAAATGATTAAAATATTTATCTATTTAAGTTTGAAGAATTTTGATTCTAATTCGTGGATTTTGAGTTTCCATTTCGTTCATTAACTAAAATTTAATTACGGATTCAAAATCTCGAAATATTTCATATAACATGAAAATTCAAACAAAAATCATGGAATAACGATTAGAGCGATTAAAACCATGTTGGTATTTACTCGTTTATGATTAAATAGCATTCAGCCATAATTAAAGGATAAGCATACAATATGATCTAGAATCTGTGGAATTCGGAAAACAGTGACTTTTAAGATACTAGGCAACACCAAACAGATTCGATAACAGCAAGGAAACGATTAAATGCAAGCAGCTGTGTGAAACTGGCAAAGTGGTGCATTCAAGGGTGGGAAAATCGTGGCTGCATAGTCGTTTACTTCGAATAGGATGCTGCAAGGGAGTGATCTTTCTTTTTCAGTGACGTCACCGAGCAGCTCACGAAAGCAGCTGTTGGCTTTTGACTATGCCTACCCCAAGATTGATTGCCAGATTAGTCCAAGTATTTCCAACACGGAAAGGGTTCGTTTTCGGTATCTGTTCCGGTGAAGAAAGTTGATTTCATCCTCTCGATCGAGATCATCTCTTTGAAGTCGCATTAACCACGCGTCTTCCCTCTTTAACAATCCGTATGACTATCGCTAAAACGAACGTAGCTTTAATCAAACATTGCACGTTTTCAATAGCGCCAAGCCATGTACCAAAAACATTTCCAAAAAATTATCATTTCAATAGGAAACATGAAAAGATTTATGCGCTTTACACTTCATTATGCAGATCGGTCTTCTTTTTCAAATTTAAAAAAACTTCAATCACGTTGAATTTGTCCGCGAATCGCTCGCATCGTGCATAATCCACGCGTTCTAAAATAAAAAAAAAAAAAAGAAATTCAAAAAGCGAAGAATTCGTGAAAGAGAGAAACAGAAAATCAGAGTTCGACCTCACGGTGCCAGAGGTTGTTGCTCGTTAACAAAACGAATCCGCGTTGGCCACATGCGAAAGCTGGCCCCCGTCAGATTTTTCAGGTGTCCAGGTGACAAATGATCGTCGTACGTGCGGATGCATTTCTTCGTGGATTTTCGCAGCCGCGCGGCTTGGCTCGCGCGCCTCAGAGAAATGAACCTGTTGCAGAGGTTTATGAGAGGCATTAGCATACCTCGTCGTTGGCCTCGTCTCCTGGCCAAGGGGCCCGGGGATCGGCGGCACGATGCATCGTCGATGCACCGGCGAAACAGCTGCGAGATAAAAAGAACCGACCGGCCGTGGGGAGTGCACTTGTTGCGTCGGTACTTTCGATACATGCCGCTATTTCGTCCAACACCCGCTGGATAAGGGATGAATTTTTTATTCCGCAACGATACTATGATGGACCATGACCTCGATAGCATGATGAAGCCGTGGAATGCCGACAGATTTTCCAGCGCAGATTTCTAGTTATTCTTGAGTGAAATTTTGTACTAATAAAAAAAAAAAAAGAAACTGTATTTCAGTTTGAAAGAATTTATTATATAAATTTACACTTTTGCAATTCAGTCTGAAACGTATTTTATATGTTTGCTTCTTGACAATTTTATTTTATCATTACGTTATTAAATCACAATTCTACTTCCACAACTTGCTAGTTGTTATATCTGCTATTAAAGTAGGAAATTAATATCGTCATCATTAAGTTTTCTTTCTTGAACGAATAAAAATCTGTTTATGGATGATTAACTAAAAATTAGTTGCACTTAGCGAAATCTTTTTATCGCGAAAATTGATCGTTATGACGTTTCTCACTTGATAACGTTTCACGCGTTTCAACCGTAGACGAAAGTTCGCGACAGCTGTGAACTTCTAGTTGGCACGTTTTCCTCTTCCGTTGGATGCTGACAGTGCATTGTCTCCTGATTCGTGTAAGAGGACGCCAAGCTGCGAAAATAATTGCTCGACGAAAGACAGAGCGGCGTCGGAACGAGTCGGTGGAAGAAAGCAAGGAAGGAAGGAAGGAAGGAAGAAAAGGTGAAAATAAATAAAGAAAGAAAGAAAAAAAGCAGTTCCCAGGATTCGAATGGCCTCGTATGTCTCCTATAAAGGGAAGATTGTTCTGCTTCCATTCTGCTTGGAGGGATGCCTGAAAACGAAGGGTCTTCTCGCTTCTTGTGGCACCGCGAGGGGTGGTTAAGAGGGATGCTGCTGTTTCTGTTCCCGCTGCCGCTGCATCTGCCCCTTTAGTGTAATGATATCTGAAAAAAAGACAGACCCATTCATTGGTACGCCTCTCGACCATCAATTTACCTCTTAAATAGATTCTCGACGGTGCATCGAGCTCCTTTCATCCGAATTATCGAGATTTTGTCTTCTGATCAATTGATAACGATGCCCTTAGCGTATCTAGTTCTACTTCTCGCAATTTTCCAACGTCTCGTAACCTGACTAATATCTATGCTAAAATCTCTTCACTAACAAAAGGATATCACACATGCTCCGTAATATATCAATATTCGCTTGGATAACTCAACGACTTGCACATTTTCGCTGTTACGAAAATGTTCTATCGTAGCGTTATACCTTATTACAATACCTCTCCTTCGTCCCATATCGAATCGAGAAATGATAGAATACAAGGTACGAGAGGCTGGTCCCAGGAAAAGGTTTCGATCTCGTTTATACCAACCGGGGAATCGCGGAGGAAGATCTCGCAGGACATTCAAGAGGGACGTGATGCGATTCGCTTCGGTGCTACGTCGGTAAAACGCCACTTCACGCCAGGAATACAGAAATCAAAATCACGAGGCCGCACGCGGAGCAGGTTAGAAACAGGGCTACGAGAACCAACTCACCAAGACACGTATTCTAGTAAACGTATTGTAAACTCAGAACTGGACAGACTAGACGTTGCAATAGAGAGAAATAGAGACGAAAGCTCGATCGCGATCACGAATCGAGACGATCGTTTTTCCTTCGTATTACGGTGGATTTCCAGAAAAGGCGAATCGGCATGGTCATTTCACGGGCTGTTCCGCATTGTCCTGCAGGAGCAAAGTGGAAACACGGTAACAGGAAGAAGAGCGCGAGCGAGGGGCGAGAGACAGACAGGCCCGACACCCTATATTTTGGTCTCATTTTACTAAAAGCCGATCGTATTTCACGATTCCACTCGTCGCGGGGACAATACGTCTGCGTGCCGTTTTCTATTCGCCACTGCGCTCCACGACGTTTCACCGTCTATCCGTGAGCCCGTTTTCACGAAACTCGTAACCTGACTTGGGGAACGACAGCTTTTTTTTTCTTTTTTCTCTTCTTCGATATCTGCTTTTCTTTCATTTCTTCGACTTTCTAAAATCGGCACCGTATATAGAGAGGCGATCATTTGTCCGCAATTTGACCATAAATAGAGCCAACGACGGGGATATTTACTCGCGTAAAGAAGCTTTTTATATCGGTTTTTTTTCATTACTACGAGAAAATTCTTTTTTCGTTTTGGTTTTTCGTGCTCCTTTTTCAACTGTTTTTTTTTCTTTTTTATAGCCAGGATCGTGTCCTTTTAGAAGAGATATATTGTCGTGGGTTCAAATGGCAGCAACCGCGACCGAGCAGCGTGGAAATTTCGAGGATTCCGAGGAGATCACGTGACGGATTTGCGAATAATATGGATCATGTGAAGCGTCAATAAAGGAACGCGCAGAAGTCGAGCGGTTTATGAGCGTCAACGATGTTTGACTTGTCGGAGGCGCTTATAGGGATGAATGTTTTAGAATATAGTTGCTTAAGACTTTAAAATGCGTAATTGCAATTAGTCGATATTGTTCATAGTAGTTTCATAACAGAGAACTCTGTAACAGCAATTTAGTATAGTACAATAAATTCTTTTCATGTTTGACATTTTCGATACGATCAAACCGTTTGAGAAACCGACAAAGGAAAAGAAAGTTTAAATGCCCGTTAGAACGCTCGTTACATAATATCTGATCTACAAATCAAGCAAAGGCGATGGCTCTTTATTAACAGAATGCAACGGATACCGAAGGCGATCCTTCTTTCGTACCTGCAGCTGACCGGGGACAGTATCCTTGCTCGTCCCGTGGACGATCCTAAATTAATATTCAAATCTGTATCAACGGGCCTCTGTGAATCTGGCCAACGGCCTAGAACCATTGTCATGTCGAATTTCGTAGTATCCCGGTGTTCTGAAGTGTCCTCCTAGATCGTCCAAGGATTCGACTCCGATTCAATACCCCCACTTTGCCGGCACTTTCGTTCCCTTCTTGCGATTCACTGGACGAGGACTTCTGCCTGCATAGTTTTTTTTCTTCGAAGAACGAACGCCATTGGTCCAACTATCGCTGTATGACTGACCTAATTATTCCGACCTACTGGGAGCAGGTGGTCGAAGGTATGATTCCTTTTAACGCGATCCTACTTCGTGGGTTACACGCATAAAATTTTGTCAAGAAACTATACCGCAACGTATATCTGTCTTGAAAGTTGTCGATACTTCATTGAACATACATCAGTTTATAAGGCACTTTTAGAATTCGCAGTTGATCAGATAAATAGAGCGGAAAAGTTACATAACTCGATCCGACAGTTTCTGTTGTTGCTAAATTATTTCCAGAACATTTGAAGCTATACCAGACGCCGCTGGTATCGAGCGACGCGGTATTAACGCGAACACATGCGAACGTTTCGTCAGTTCTCAAGGAAAGATTCCCTAGACTACCGAATTCTTGGAAAGACAGATTAACGATTCCGCTTTCGAGTTTGTCTGGCAACGAGTTATTACGTCGTAATTACAATGTACGGATTCGCGAACGACAGTGGGAAATAAACATTTTTAAGAATTAATCGGTCTACGTCCAGATTCCTCTTTCATTTCTTCTGTGTATCTCTTTTGCCTCTACTTTTTTCGTTTTTTTGTTTTCTTTTTTTGGCTGTTGTCATTATTATTGCCTTTTAATAGGTGCCGACGGTCTTTTCGTCTGTCTGAAATCCACCGATCGCCGACGTGGAAATCGTGGGAGCGGGTGTCTCTCGAATAAAACGAATTATCATATTAATACCGGCGTGTCATCGTCGCATTATTCATGCCTGCTCGCGACGAATATCCTCCGGCTCCGCTTATAAATCACACGCGTTCGTGGAAGTCGGTCTTTTCCTGTGATTTTGAAAATTCGGAGCCCATCATTTACCAAGAATCTCATGCTCTTCTTTCCTGATAATTATCCAACGACTCATCGTTCTGTTGTTTCGTATTATTAGGATAATATTTCATTTCGTTTATGATGTTCGACCGTGTACCCTGGAAATTCTGTTTCTCTCTTTGTACTTAGATTTTCGGGTATCGTATAATTTCGTAAATCGTTCGCATCGATTGGAGCAATTGTTCGACCGAGACGCTCGCATTTCGAATCCTCAAAGCCTACGATGCTTTATTTCTTTGATATTTTAATTTCTCTCGACTAAAATAAATTTGGAAATATTGAAAATTTTATGAAAATCAGCTTTTTTCATTCAATCTGAGAGTTTAACAATATTCTCTTCGAGATTTATTAATTTGATATCTCATCATTAAATAAATCAATTGTGTTTCACGTTTATATCGAAACAGCGGATTATAAATTATTACAAAAATCGTCGAAAAAATGGCTGGCAATTATCATTCACGTTGCGTCGGCTCTATAAAAAGATTTGAGATTTGTTACATCTAAAAAAAAACTCTCGAAAGCTTGACTTTACAAACCTTTCGACTTGTAAAACCAGTCCACTTGTATCCATGATTTTCGAAAAGGCTAATAACCTGTGTAGCTCTCGAAATGCTGAATAATTTATTTGAACTTTGCACAATCTCGAAATATTATTCTTTTCATTTTATATAACTTCTTCCAATTATAATATATCCACTTCACAAAACTATCTCGAAAATAAACAAAAACTCATTAGTTCTTCTGTATAACCAGAAATTAAGCAAACAGATTTGCTTCTCATTCTCACCGTATATCCATCACGAAAGAAATTCTCGAAAATCTTTCGATATGCTTGTAAAAAGATCGTATACGTAAGACTGAAAAAACAAGGTTATTCCCAGTGGATGATTGGACGGAAAGAAAATAAAAGGCATAAAAATACATAGGATTTTTTCTTTACCCTTTTCTTTTTTTCCTCTTCGAAGACCGAGCACCGTATTGCCGAGATTCAAGCAATAATTCAATTAGCCTCGAAGATTTAGTGGCGCGGACTCCATAATTCACGGTGCACCGTACGAGTGAAATAGAAATGGAAACGGACGCGACGGGGGACACGGGAAGGAGAAGGCGAACAGAGATGGAATACCGGCGGCTAGACCCACCTTGGCATAAATTAGAAGAACAATGCACGAGGACCAAGGTGGACGAGCGTAATGGCACCGGCCAGGGGTACACGGAGGACACTAATAATATAAGCCGTGTGCGTTGCACCCGCTGGCCAGCCGGAAGAACGGCCAAAATTCGCGCGCCACACATGCGACTCCGCATCCTTCATTCTTGAATCTAACTTAAAAACGTATTATCTTGCAGTTTCCTCGGTTTCATGGTTAGGATCATTATTCATACGATATTCGTCGTTTCTTTTTCCACGAAACTTTTTCATCGCTCGTTTCTTGGAGATAGATAGAATCGAAAAGAACGATACGTTAATTCTTTGTCACGTTGTATGATTTCGTGATTTTTAGTCAGTAGGCCAATTCACTATACGATTAACAAGCAACCATTCAATCTCGCTGAAAACAAACCTACGATCGTCTTCTTGTAGAATCTTCCGTTGGAACATGTAAATGTTATTTGACCGTTGAAGAAATCGTATAACGTCCGATCTCCGGAATAGACCAAAGTATCGTTTCCTTCTGGAGCCCCCTTTGTAAATTTGATCTTGCCATTTTCTAACCTACCGAGAAACCGAGATTTTCCGTTTTCGTAACGACGTCCATCTCTCCAAAAAATAAAAGAAAATCCCCAAAGGATGAGAAAAAGGAAGAAACCGATCGAATAAATTACGAAGAGAGGGCAGGCCGAATTCGACGAAGTAGAAGTCGAGGAAGCGGACGGCTATAGTAGCGAAGGGTGTTCGCAGAGGGGATGCTAATAACTCGGGGTCTGACACGGCCGATGTCCCGCAGAAGGAGGAACGGACAGAGGCGAAATTCATGCGTAATGTATGCGATACGCGAGAGGCATGGCAGCGGCGCGGCGTCGTTGGCCTCCCAAACAATTAGAAAGGGTCCGTCGTGGCGTGTACGAGAGGCGAAGGCCGAGAACGGCCAGCGGCGAGGGCTGGCGACGTAGGGGTTGCGTTTCAATTTCGCTAGGAACCGTTATATTGCAACGTCTTCCGAAATTAAAACGCTTGGACTGTTTCCAACGCGTGCGAATGCTCGGGACGAAGATAGGAGGAGTACGAGGAGCAGGGCAGAACCTCGTGGCACGAATACATTTCTCATGAAACATTTTCTACGACCGTACTTCCAGCCAGCGGCCTTAAATGTCCCGTAAAAACGTTCGTTAGAGAATGTCCTAGTCGACGTTCGTTTCTGACGTTCGGACGTAGACTTCGCGTCCATGAAACTCGAGACGTTTCGTCTGTGGTTTCGAGGGATGATATTCCTGTGACGTCAGTCTCTACGTGTCGTATTCATCTGTCGTTTTCGCTGAACCATGTCAGGATGTGTAGTAATTTGGAAATGTGATCATCGATGTAGTAATGGATGGTACGGTGGAAATAATTGTGGAACGTTGGCTGGAAATGCGTGAGATTCAAACGCGTTGCGTTGTTTCGAATGGAAGTCCGAGAAAATCCAAAATAAGCCTTTTCCAAAAAGAGATATTCATTAAAACGGAAACGTGATTGTACATAATTATTTGTTGTCGTTATATTTCTTTTGTTCTAAATAATTGTGTATAACATATTTCGAAGCTCGATGATATTAATATTGCTTATAAGTCGCTTCGTTATTTGAGAGATCTTTTCCTCCTATGGGATTCGAAATAATCGACGAATACTCGCATTTATTCATTTACTACGGTAACATTTTTCTAACTTACACGCGCTTCCACTAAAAATAGTCCGAGTCAAATAAATCTTTAAAGAAAAGAAGAAAGTACGTTTCACGTAAACGTCGGAAGGAAAAAGTTCATCATCGACGCCAGTCATGCAGAATAATCCCTAATAACACGAGAACGCCGGTGTCGGTCCGTTTGACACGTTTCCCGATGACCACCCCGAAGAAGCAGCCCCTTGGCCCGGCGTCTCCGCAAGGAGGGGCAGAAACCGAGAAACCGGTAAGGCCCGTGCCCTAAATTTCGCTCGATCGACTCGGTAGTTTCCAAGTGAAGTGATCGAGGTCCCCCCGTTGCTCCAAAAAAGGAAAAAAAAATGGATACAAGACGCGGTGGACGATGACCCTTCTGGAGGTCATCCGGAAGGGTCACTGATGTCCGACCAATGACCCGGCCCCGCCCTAACACTCCCGTGTACAATTATAAATGTATTAAACCCATCCCCTTTACAAGATAATATTTAAATCGTGGCGATGGGTTAAAGGACGAGCAGGCACGGTTCCAAAAACAGGGTTACGGAAGTACTTACGCCGTCGGGTCAGTTTTATTGCGTGAGTATTGGTGTTCCTCGAGGTCGGTAGCCTCGATTTTATTGCGTGTATTTTACGTTATAAATTCACCGACCGTCTTTACGCAACCCTTACCTGCGGAGGAGCGCGATAGAAGGAAGAAAAGGAAAGGATCCACGCGCGAACCTGAATCGATGGCGATTTGCATGGGACGAATTTTCGCGCGACCGGTGGTGATTCACCACGTGGTGGGCCTTCGGTTGGTTGCGTATTCGAGCGAAAGAGATATTTGTTTCATAGGAAACGTGGTTGTGAACGATGGATTTCGTGAGACTTTGCAGTAAGCAATTAAAATTAGGAATGATTTCGTTACGATAATATTCCATCTACCTCGAAGGACACTATACTATTCGATACGATCGAGTTGTTTCGATAAACGAGCCGCGATATCAGTCATACGATACGATGTACGAAACACACATTGATTATGCACTGTATAAACTTCACAGAGATTTAAGGTATTTGAAGAAGAAAAGAGAAGATAGAAACTATTTAAACGTTGAGACACGCCATTTAATTCGAACGATGGCCGGTAGCCGGTCTCATTTTCCGTATAATTTCTGAACGGTCGTATTTTTGCCACTGTGTTATAGCACCGTTTTATCGCTTGTATTTTCTGTCATAAATCCATCGGAGGACCCTCGACTTCGAAAGGGTCTCGGGGAACCAGGGCTTCGCGAACCCCTTCGTACAATGACCAACGCAGTTTGAAGAGAGATACGGGGTGATAAAAAGAATTTGGCCGAGAAGGGAAGGAGGAAAAGAAAGAGAAGAGGAGAGAAGGAGGCAACGGGCCAGGTCGCAGTCGGACAATGAGAAATTGCGTACATGTTGCGTGCCATCGTGCGTTTCGCGCGCAATAGAAACGCGCACTAAATCGTGCCAGGCGGCCTGTCGCGGTTTCTCGAGACTTAGACCTCGTGTACTTTCCCAACGGTCGCTTGGCACATTGATATTTTTCGTCCTGTTCAATTTCGTTTCGACTCGAACGTTACACTCGGTTCGGAAACGATTCTATCGTGGTGCAGCTTTTAATTTTTTCATCGATGTAAAGTTACGTGGGAATTTTAGAGATGGACTATCGAAGAATGTTTAATATTTTCGATATTAGTTTATGATAAATTTTGCACCATAGCGGAATTTAAAGAGCTACTCGTTTTTGTTGGAAACGTAAAAAGACGGAGTTTGCTTGGTTGCTGTGAAACTGGTTGATCGAAAGTTCTACTTCCAGTAGATAATATGGGTCAATGGTGATCCACGTGGCACTTATTGTTAGTGTTTCAAAGGATAAAGGTCAGTGTTAGATGGTATCAAAGAAAAACTGTAGGTTTCTATTAAAGGAATATAAGGTCACCCTTAAAATCTAAAATCGATCGATAGTTTATGTACTTGACTGCATATACTGTATATACCATATTTAGACATTTGTGAAATGTTAAAATTTCAAGCCAGAACGCTTAGTTCAAAGTGCCTCGACGGATAGAATTTGTCTTTTATTTTATACGAAGTAACTCGATTCGTAGATGCGAAGAAACGTCGTAAGAAACCGTGCAAAGTAATGTGTCCAAATTTGTTTTGACGCATTAACGACAAGGAAGGCGATCCAAAGGGAGGAAACGTTCTATAATTTTGGAAAATCGCTACGAGTGGAAATTGGGCACGATCTTCGCGTTTCTTTCCACTCGGCCTTGAAAAACGAGCAAACTTCCTAGCGGAAATTCCGTCTGGCGTGCAGACGAGTGAGCTAGCGGCAATTTCGAGCGGATTCCGCATTCGCAGCTCACCGCTTCCGGTTTCGTCTTTCCTGGTGCCGTTTCCTGCGAAATGGCCCGGCCAATCCGCGTGGCCGCCCTCGTCTACAGGAAAATCTAGTTGCCGTAGAAACTTCGTGCCTCTACCTGATACATCACAGACTTTCTTTCCGTGACCGCACGAACAAACGAACCTCGTCTCGAATTTACCTCAATAACAATGCTCCCTTTTCACTTGTAAGTTAACAGATATTTCTCGAACATTCTGTGTTTCCCGCGACAAAATCAGAGATTACGATGTTATTAATGGTGCTGTTATTTAAAGCAAGATACAAAAGATCCGTGAGTAAAGAAATACAATGTGATTTAAAAGGAAAGGGACGTTTTATTGATATTAGGACGCTCCATAAGTCTCGTCGAATTTTTATTAAAAAACCCCACACGGAATGATATTTTCTGTGCGAATTGACCTTTTACGAGACGAACGTCCGAAAACCGAGTAAATCCGATCGATTGAACGAATCGTTCGTTTCTATCCAATGCAATGGGCCACCGTCGAGTCCAGATAGAAGATAAGTGAACTTTCTGAGCTCCTGTCGCGTATCGATCCGAATTCCGATTCAATTTTCTACGCCCTCGACGCACACGACGGAACATTATGCATTAAACATGACGCATAACGCATACGCTGTGCTAATCCACAGACAGTATAAGCATATCAGCTTTGATACGAAAGTGCTTGATCGTGGACGTATCTACGACGAAAAGAGACATTTCGAAGAGTTCATGGACGATAGAGAAATTTTATGCGCGACGAAATTGTTTATTGCTAATTTTATAGAGGTGTTTGCTGATTGTAACAGCAATGTTTGTCTCTGTATCTTTGGCTGGTTTTGTAGAATTACATGTTAAATATTCGCTCGAACAACTTAAATTTAGCGCGCAACATTCAATTTATAGAACGCGACCCGCATAACAATTTCAACTAACACGGTGTATCATTTTCCTCCCTCGACATTCGACAAACTATCAATCACTTTCTCGCTCGCGGACCCATTTTTCCAACGGCACGTCGGACAACGCGTGTGTCGAGATGGCGCGTTTCCTGTTCTCCGTAACACAGCAGAGGAGACTGCGCGAAAACAATTTCACGAACGAGCGCGGCCATCAATTCCGATCACACGCGTGGTCGCGCGAATTTGCAAAACGATCGTCTGCTTGTACCGGTATACGTGCCCACCGATGCAAAAATTACGCTGTTCGATCGTCGTTTCCACAGTGATAGTTATTTATGCCGGAATCATGCAAATTTTAGTAGAGCGAGGAACCGACGAGCGCGATACCAGTCGCACATACACCGTTGTTCACAAGTAGAGATATTTGGACACGTCTGTTGAAAATACATAAAACATACTTTAAACGAAACTCTTTGACTTCTTTGACTTCTCTGATCTTCTTCCGGATAACCATATACGGTTAATATTAATTGGTATAAATAAAAAAGCGATATAATTGAAGCTGTATTAGCTTATAGCTGAATAAGTCGCTTTTAAATGTATCTGTTCAACATCGATGTTTTAGAGCAATGAAAATATCTGATTCTATAAAAACGCATCACATGCACGAGCCACTGTATAACAAACTTTGTTCTTACGATTCCCTCGCGCCTTTCGATCTTGCTAGAACGATGAAAAATATCGAAAATCTAAAGTGGCCTTAATTCGACGATTAAAAACGGTATAACAAAAGTATGCAAGACGTCCATATATTTATGAGCCGGTAGTGTATCTACGATGTGACGCGTAACAGGACGAGAAAGCGCGAAAGCGAGGCGCGATAGGCCGATCGCCAGCGGTAAAGTTTACCATAATAATTACACACATCGGTCGCGCCTATTACACGCGCGCGTAATAGGGCCAGACGAGAAATAACTATAATTTACGTGTATCACCTTATTCCGTATGCCGAGTACGGTCGTAAAGTATTTGTGCTGAGGCCCGGGCACCGTCGAAAATTATAATCAACCGCGAGTTATTTAAGTTAGCAATTTTATTTCGCTCCGTCTCTGTTCATCGCCGTGCGCGTCCTGTGGATATACGCGCACGCGGTTTCGGGGCTTCCATCGTCGGCCCCGAAGAAGACAGCGGCGGTCTGCTCTATTATTAGGCGTAATGGCCCGGGAAAACTTTCATTAACTTGTCCGATGCCTAATTCATGAGACGACCGGACTGCGATACCGTGTAATCCGCGCCTCCTACTTCGGGCCCGCTCCACAGGGAAAAAAGGATTCGAACCTTATTCGGGAAACGGTTTCGGCTAGGATGAAAAGAAAAAGAAATGGTTTCTGCGTTCACTTCCTATTCGAACGGTTTGAACGGAAAGTTGTGAAAGTCTGGGAATTTTTCATTTAGGCAAGCTTTTGATGAAAGGATAAACTTTGTTAACGTTGATTAACAGTATTTAAAAATACTGGAACGTTTGATATTAACGATAATAGAAGACGTGGTAGGTAATGCCGATAGTTGATATTAAAATCTTTATCTTAATAATATATTTATATATAGTTCCGTGTATTTAAAAAATGTACATTTATGTTTCAAACGTTAAAACACGATATAAAAATGAATCTATCAGAGAATATCAAATATAGAAGCTATTAGATTAGAATAATTTTATAATTGTCATAGTTAGAACTGAGAATAATATTTCGCATGTATATTTATACAGTAAGTCGCATCGTATTGTCGATTTTATTTCGAAGTAAAAGAGATACTTTAATTTAAAATCGTTTTGCCGCATTATTATTTACATTTCAATCGTTCACGGCTGACAAAAATCGCGATTTTTTATAGCAATGGCGATATAAGTATAAAAAGTATCATAAAATTAAAAGAATGTTTGATAATAACGCTTTCTTCTCTTCCTCTTCCTCATTCATAATAAATATTATATAAATACGGGTGTAATTATTAGTATCGAATTAGCAATTGTTTAATATTTTTTAATAACAGAAACAAATTAATAACAAATTTAAATTAATTCGTCTCGATAATAAAAAATCTAAAAAGAAAAGGTATTGCGCGATAGCGATTTGAAAAATTCTTGAACTATTCTTTTCCGCCACCTATGGATTGTCAAAAGAACCATTCAACCTGGAGAAGCAGGAAACGAATTCCGCATAACCTTACCTACTGAAAACATATCCCGTTACCGACACCATTTTCGTACCTGTCGTTTCCTTCCTTTTCCTATACCGATGCACAACAATTTTTATCCATCGGTATCGTAGAAAAAAATTCAGAAATTCTCTAATACATTTTCCTAGTCGTTAAAGTAGTTAAGTGTAAAGTATCCTTATCTCAACGTTCTTCGATCCATGCTTGAAATCCATGGTTCGGTTCGGTCAGCGTTTCGCTTTACAAACTTTCGTCCAATTGACCAATCGAAGATGGAAAACAAGCATCGATTACAAGGATCATTGTCGCTGGATAATAATGTCTAGAAAATTGGCCGGACGATCGTCTACAATCTCGAGGACGACGTTTTCTCACTGTAGAAAATGCCTACACGTAACCATGCACATTCACGTACAATGTATACACTTGTGGGGCTCTTATTATAGCGAAGAGTTGCAAAGCCTGGAGCGTTCGCCGGTGATTCGCGTGTAGGTATGCCAATTTCTGCTCGGAACAGGTCGCGTGAACACACTTGGCGGAAGGAAATGGACGAACGAAATGCAACGTGCAAAACGGTCTGAACACGTGTAAAAGTATAAATACTTTCTTTATTTTTAATTCATCGTTTTATAGCGAATCGCATTCCTTCTCCACAATGCCGCAATTTACGACAACCTTGTACGTAACTTACTTTAATCGTGTCTTCTAGCGATGTTCTATGCAACTTGTACTATGTTATTTCACTACTTAATGAGCTAACCTGCCTTGCAATTTCTCTTAAAAACTTTAGCAGATCGATTTTAAATCAATCGGAAGGAAAATTGTCCCAGGCGATCGTTTGGTTCCACGCATCGTTAAACCATAGTAATTTTATCTGTCATCTGATCGTCATCGTCTACTCTCGCGACTTTCCAAACCCATGCTTCTCGTCTCTGTTATCGTGCACATAGCCCTTGCGAATATTGTTTACTATGTTGCTAGTGAGGTCGTTTCCCACGTCAAAGGCTGAAACTGTACGATACCCTCGTTTTTACTCCAACGACCAAGCAGATATGCGTGCTAAGATTTTCCCTGTACGATGCACGCCACGCCACACACGGGGTAGCGTAATGAGAGGTTTGGCCGTCGAACAGAAATCGCGAGCGTGTCGTACAGAGATTGTTGCACGCGTGTATATACATGCCGATTTTCAAACGTATCACGAACCGTAATTTCCGAGTCACGACGAGTCACGGCTGGCAAACGATATACGCAGTTTGTCGAGAAATTGTAAGACGATGGTAGGGGATGGAAACTTCGTTCGAGGAACGAAGTCGCCAACGAAGAACGCCATAATTATTTTCTACCATGCGCGTGTCAACTTGCCGAGGCTTCGGGCATTTTGCACCAATTTCTCCATCGAGTCGAACAGTCGACCGTGGAAACGATCGAGGTTCTTAGCGAGTTGAGAAAATCTTGTACAATTTCTGGCTCTTTTATCGTTGATTAAAACGATCACGTCCCGTAATAACTGTGTTGTAAAACTTCGAATGAAACAAAGTGATTGTTAAAATTTTGCCTAATTTGCGATCTTACGTTTAGAATAATTTCGTATTGAAGTATAGATGAATCGACGAAATAAACTTTAAGGTCTCGACAAATATTCAATTTTTAGACTTAAAATAATTTTCTAATTAAGGTATTAAAGATAGATTCTTACTTCAAATGAAATAAAACGTGAATTTTCTTTTCTTTCTAGATATGTTATCAAAGATATTTGGTAATATTTCGTCGAAATCATTCGTTTCATATAAAATTAGTTTTGAAAACTATTCTAAGATAAGTAGTTAACAGATCTATTAAGCAATTATGGTTGCTATTCTTGGCACTTAACTACAGTTTTTTGACGAGCAAGCATTTGGTCGTGGAAACGTTCCGAGTTTTAACAGGTAGTGAAACTTGCTAGTCAAAGACGAGTTAATTAGCAAGTTGGTATTTATGTTCTTAGTATGCTGTGTAATTTTCAGTTGGATGAACAGCCGATCGTAGAAACGTCTGAAATTTCCAGTAACTCGTCAATTAAGTTTTTAGTTAAGCTTTAAGTATGTTTGAATATCGAGTCAGAAAATTGCCATTGCACATTTTACAAACATTTTTAAATATTGTACGACAGATATGTGGTATGTATTATTCGAGATTGGTAATACGGATTTTATTTATCAAAAATTCTTTAAAAATTATGATCCTGATTGTTATTTTACTCTGCTAATTAATCAGAGATGACACTTGATCTCGTTTGTCTAATTATGAAGTATATTGTTTGGATCCATCTGCTCAGATAATTGGCTGACTTTATTTTCATTCGAGAGCCAAATCTTTCGAACAAAATTATTAAAATATCTTTCATTTTCTACTCCCGTTTCCAAATTTTTTGAAAATAACTCTCTAAAAATGATCCCCAAATTTTCCATTAATCGATATTTTGGTAATCGTTCGATCCATTAATCAGTGTTCCGACAATCGAGCTTTCATTCTATTAAATTTTGTTTTAATCGATAATAATCTTACATTACAAGATTATAATTTTACTTGATAACACATATAAATCAAGTAGATGTTATAATTTTTAATAAATAATACTTTTGAAAATATGACTTTGCATAAACATTTGTAGTCTAATCATGACTACGAATTAAATGGAGTAAATGAAACTTCATGATAATCCTTATCTATTATTTACGTTTATTATAGATGTATATATTACATCAATCCTAATTACGATATTACGATGACATTACGATAAACACGTGTACGTCCAAGTGACTTCTAAATTCACACACGAAAACTTAGTTTATATTTTTACAATTTCAAGTACAAGAAACGTAACTAGTTATTATTCAAATGGACATGACGTGTACATAATAATTTTGCTAACGTCGACTTCCGTTAATGAATAAAACAGTCGCAAAAGTTACAATATTGAGCTCTATGTATATGTGTGAAATTAAACATAATTTTTCATTTATATATTCATTAATTTGTTATATAACGTAATAAATAGACGTTGTGGTTATATACACTTGCATCTCTTTTTTTCTTCCGTAAGACATTGTATAATATTATGCAAAACAGTTTTTACATTAGAAGTTAAGCGAGAAGATATATAGCTTTAATATTAAACAAAGGAGACTCTGATATTTATCAACATATCTGTTTAAAAATAACTTTATTATTAATGTATCTCTTTAATCGGTATTTGTCAGCCGTTCTTCATTCCGTCAACGAATAAAGAACAGAATTAATTAAACTCCAATTGAATGCGAGAAAAAAAATTAAATCTCGAATTTTGCAGTGACAGTATGATCAAGTAGTTAATTTTCTTTTTGCCCCTATACAACTTAGTTTTTACTCGTCCTTCATAAATACAATAAATCTTCGATTATTTCATGAAGCTCTAAAACACAACTTGACATGAAATGACATAAAATAATATAAGAGGTCATAAGATAACAGGTCATTACGAGATTATCGCTTCGTATATGTTTCATACTTTATACTTGATTATATATTTTTATATTATTATTATTATATTATATATTATCTACTTTAATCTATTTAAAATGAATATCCAAGATCTGATACTATTAAAACAATGTTTGCATTATCCTCAAACTAGATGTACGTGCATCATCAGTGTGTATGGCTTTATACGTACAAGTATAATAAGTCCAAACAACCGTTGTTTGAAGATTCGCGAAGAAAAATGCCGTGGGGTCTCGTTTTGGCAAATTTACAACCACGCAGAATATTTCAATCGGTTTATAAGCTCCCGGCTGGAAATATTCGCTTCGCTATTAAAGTTCTCACATTCTTTTAAACTTCTTACTACGGAAACTAAAGTGTTTGTTAATTGCATTATGTCAGCGATAGATGATTCAACAATAAATTTCTTAGGAGTGGGAACTTGCTGATTTTACATATATACCGTGACAGCCGACTATACAGAGATCATTTTATAAACATAGATCTTAAACAGATTTTCTCTTCTTCGGAAATGTGAATTAGATATCTGCTATTACATTATAGTGCTTGTGACAACTGAAGTATTCGTTTCATAGCAGTACGTACTGTATACCTCACTGTAAAACATACCGCAGAATTAAACTATTTGTTCTAATTTTCTATTATTTACTGACAATTTTCGTTCTTTGTTTTGTAAATTAAATTCAAATGTGACGCAACTCTGATTCGCGATTTTATGTATACTGTAATTTCTTACTTTTTTCCTTCTTTTCTGAATAATTTACTCAGTTTAATCGAACAATATTTTCTTAATTACACTGAAATTTCATTGTTTAGTCTTTTATTAACCCCTTGTCGTACTTTATCGAGTCAAACTCGCGGTGAAGATTTTGGACCAAACATAAATATCGCGAGTTTGACTCGCGTCCAGATACTTGGGCCAAACGTAAACATAATAAGCCCAGTTCGCGGACTGTTTTCTTGCTCGTTATCTGTTTAGCGCGCGTTGATGTCTATCGTTTGGGCCCGAGTTTCGTCGAACTAAATGGCACGGGAAGGGGTTAATAGCCATATACGTGGAAAAGAAAGCAGATTTCACCAAATCCGAACCATTATACAGATCAATCGCGGATACAGTCATTAGACTTACAATGACTTACAATGATACAGTCATTAGACTTAAAATGATTATTCTTGAGAAAATAATTTACATTCACCTTGCAACTTCCATTTGAATAAAGTATGTCTTTTCTAACGCTGTGTTTATTCAACATACCAAGAATTTATTAACTGATTAAATAATAGATAATTGCGTTCAGGGAAATAGCAGGGTTATACTAGTGCATTACGTCTCTTTTATAAAAACATCAGGAAAGACGTGACTATAATACTATTTGTAAGAACGAAATTAAACGTAAACAAAGATTTCTTTCGCACATATTAAATGGAACATTACAGCGAGTGCTATTCTTGAGATATTTATATATTCTGTGCGTTTCATACATTTTCATGCCTTTCAACTTCCCATGAATGCATGAAAATCTGTAGTTCACGAATGATTAATAAATACGAGTATTATTTTTTGACACTAACAACATGTTTTTTATCTGTCAGATTCATAGAAAATGGCTCTGTTAACGCCATACTGGGGACTGGATGGCATCCTAATCCTATCATCCCTAATGGTTTGCGCTTATCTGTTCGTGACTCGGAAATTCAACTACTGGTCGAAACGAGGCGTGAAAGAGCTTGCACCTACGCCCTTCGTAGGCAACTTCATGGACTGTATTCTGTCAAGGACATCAGCCTCAGAATTTGTCAGGGACCTGTACAATTACGGCGAAGGTTTACCTTTCTTGGGATTCTACATCTTCGACAAGCCTTACCTCTTAGTTCGTGATCCAGAACTCGTGAAGCACGTCCTAGTGAAGGACTTCAACTATTTCGCTGATAGATACGCGAGTGCAGATGAGAAAAATGATCGCCTTGGATATGCAAATGTGTTCATGATGAAAAATCCAGAATGGAAATCTCTCAGGGCAAAATTAACACCGATTTTTACCTCGGGCAAGTTGAAGAAAATGTTCGAGTTAATGCAGATTGTCGCTGACGACCTTGGAAAACATCTCGATTCGTTGCATTTGGAGGGTAAGCCGCATTTCATGAGAAACTGTTGCTCTATGGTGCGATGGACCTCAAATTTTAAATAATATATGTTTCAGGCGAAGGAAAAGTAATCGAATTCAAGGATATTTGCGCGAATTTCACTACCGATATGATCGGTAGCACTGCGTTTGGCTTAAAAGTAGATTCGTTGGAGAATCCAAAAGCACCGTTCCGTGAATATGGCAGGAAGATCTTCGATTATGATTTCTATCGTAACATGGAATTCCTTACTATATTCTTCTTCCCTGGATTAGTCAAGTATCTTAAACCGAAGTTCTTTGGAAAAAAAGCCACTAATTTCCTGCGATCTCTTTTCTGGGATGTGATCGAACAACGAGTCGGTTCGGGTCAAAAGAGGAACGATCTCATCGATTTGCTGATCGAGATGAGGGAGAAATACAGGAATGACGAAAGTCTGAAGGATTACAGTACGTATTTGTTGCAATGTTTTGCTATCGACTGTTGATGAAATTATTTAAGAATCGTCAGAAATCAGAAATTTCGAACAACATGCTCTGCGAATTACGATTTCATTCGTATTCTTATTTCTGTGAACTCCCAGTGAAACAGGCGAAAAATAACGTGACTGCTTCTTCCAATATAATTATATTCATGTTACAAATTGAAAATTGTGCCCAGATATCTATATTTGCTAATTTGCTTTGAAGTTCGTTTCCAATTGTACTAAATATATTAGATTGTTTTGCTGAACTCTTGCGTATGATTAATTTGCATGTCTCAGAATTCGAGGGCGACGATTTAGTATCACAAGCAGCCATATTTTTTACTGGTGGTTTCGAAACATCTTCTACTACCATGTCTTTCACACTGCACGAACTTGCAATGAATCAAGATGTACAGAAGACACTTAGGGCAGAGATTCACGATGCTCTGGCGAAAACTGATGGCAAAATCACATACGATATGGTACGGTAACTACAAAGATATTAACTTAGAAACACATGAGAGGAAAATGAATAATATATGAGGAATGTTATAACGTAATTATAAACATAATGATAAATATCATTTTTTCACAGCTTATGACGTTACCATATCTCGATATGGTTATTTCGGAAACTCTTCGTAAATATCCACCTCTAGCATTCTTGGATCGAGTCACTCTTGCCGATTACAAAATGCCTAATTCCGATCTGGTGCTAGAGAAAGGTACCCCAATATTTATTTCGATGATGGGTTCGCACTACGATCCGCGATATTTTCCAAATCCGGAAAAATACGATCCACTTCGATTTACCGACGAAGCCAAAAGTGCCAGGCCAAATTTCGTCTACTTTCCCTTTGGCGAGGGTCCCCACATCTGCATTGGTTAGTAAAATTTTTGTAAATATGTTCCAATATCATTAACGTTAGAACTATCGATGGCATAAGTATGAAAATAGCGTTAAATGAAATACATATATGTGTAGAAATTTATGCATTTGGGACATAGGTACATAAATGTCGTGATCAGTATTCGTTCCTTTAAACAGTTCCTATATTATTAACGATAAGGTATTTATCTTTTTACATAGGACGATTTACAATCGCTTCAATTAAGATTGACAATACGTAATGTCGGAGATCTTATTTACAACTAGCACTTTCTGACGGTAGTCACATGACTTTATGACTTTTATCAGTATATAATCATATAGTCACAAATATCTTTTATTTAACTTGCAAACAATCTTTACACGTGCACTTCACACGTGAAATCCTTACACTTTGAAACATCAGAATGTTTGCATGACTTGAATGTTCATTGCCTATTGAATGAAAAATGATATTCCAGGAAACAAGGCTAGATTTGACCTCTAAGTTATGCATATCTTCTAGTACACATATGTATCTCTCTTGTGCAATAGTTGTTTATCATGTAGAATATACTTATTTGCATATGATATTATTGCACAGATAAGATAGAAGTTTTTGCGCTGAAGGCATTTTTGCATATGCAATTGTTGGAAATTTACATATTGAATGTTAAATATCAAATATCACATGTATTAATGCATTTTGTGAATATCTATTTGTGAAATATTCATATATGTTGGAAAACTTTGTAATTGGATATTGCCATAATTTTTGGTACTTGTAATCGATTAAATTACCTGTTAACTTGTACCTCGTAAAATTTATTCGTAAAATATGACTGCTTTTATTATTACACTTTCTATCATTATGCAAGGGAATAATACCGATATATTGCTATTTGTAATTCGCAAAACTATATTGATAATACTTATTCAGTTATGCAAAAGGTCGTATTTTGTAATAATTGATAGTGGACGGATGATGAAATTACTTTAGACACGTATACTCAATGATATGCGAGAATATACTAGATAATATTTTTGTGCGTAATTCTGGATAACTAACACTTATATAAACCAAATACTCATCAGAAAATATAACTTTCTGTTTTGATAACATGATATGAAAAGACTCGTTCGTAACATAATTAAAAATTCATCCTCTTACAAATAAAGTAGAAAATTTGCACGTACATATAGAGAACATGTATTAAATAATTATGAAAAGTGCATTATTATATACGAACCTATGTATTAAGGAATCTGCACCTCTTTGCTTTCAAATCTCTTTTGACTCGAGAACGTGCATACGGTAAAATTAAACATCACCAGTTATATGCTGAGGTGACTTACAATTATAGAGGATGACTAGAAAATTTGAAAACAGGAGAATACAATGTAAGAGAACTTAATCTCCTTTGCTTACAACTACTTGAGGAGAAACTGACTGAATGTGAATAAATATTTAATAACACAATCTACCGCATTACCCACTAGACATAATAATTGCGTACAATTTACCACATTCTGCGATCAGACAAATTGATACAGTTTATGATTATTAGACAAATGGAATTTTACCGTAGCACACATTCCCGAATAGATAATTGATTATATTTCTATTCTTGTCACTGGCATTATAAGAAAGATGCAAGTAGCAACGTGTCTCTTTAAACATTCTGTTGGCTGTCACTTTTAATCTTAATCTTTCATTTTCCGTTCAGGTATGCGATTGGGACTCATGCAATCCAAACTTGGAGTCGTACAGGTATTGAAGGACTATGAAATTTCGCCTTGTGAGAAAACCAAATCCCCAGTGATCCTAGATGCCAAAGCACTCACCACGACAGCTTTAGGAGGATTATATCTTAACATTCGAAAAACTACCACTGCTGCTGGTTAAACGAAGTTAAAGCTTTACGAATCGCGTTATGCATTACAATTTTCTGCTTTGCTTGTGATAATTTATATATATTTTACTATTGGCGAAGCTCAACGAATGTCATAGTGATTTCCTTCTCGGGAGAAATGAATATTTAGATATCAAATATATTTTAAAATCGTAATCCTAAATACTTGAAAATTGTGATTTTAAATCTGTGAAAATAATGAAACTGATTTAGAATTAAATAATATTAAATAATACGAAATCTTGTTTCTGTAGTTTCTTTGTATTGTAATGGGAAGGAAGCATATTGCATGCAGAGGAAATAGAATTCTCTTTCACTTACGTTGTCACGTACATGTATTTGATTAATTCAGTTATTTTCACTTACAAACAAAAATAATCGGCCCGTAGGCCGTTACATGACTAGTGCATAACCACTAATTAATTTACGATAAGACATCGGATAGCTTTGTAATTAAAAATTTCCTTAATTTCTATTACAATTTAAAATTACTGATCATAGTTGATCATACAATTATCAGTTGACCTATAATTTTAAAATTTATTCGCAAAATATGACTGATTTGATTATTACATTTTATATCATGATGCAGCAGAATAATACTGATAAATCATTGCAGCTTGCACTTTATAGTTATATTTAGTACAGTAATATTTTAGTGACAATGCTTCTTCAATTATCCATAAAGTCGTTGGTTATAGGGTATAGTGTATGTTTAAGATATGCACTTTAGGTAGCTTTGCTCTAGGTTATGCTGCGAAATGATAAGAAATATTTGCGTGTAATTATAGCTTACTGACACTTTTACAATTCAAACTTTTGTCACAAAAGATAGCTTTCTGCTTTAGCGCGACGGTATGAAAAAACCGGTTTGTACCATCCGTAATTAAATATATAAGACAAAATTAAACATTACCGGTCACACGTTGAGATAAGTTAGAATTACAGAGGATGACTGGTAAATTTGAAAACGGAATACGGAAAACGGAATCTAACAGAAGTCTATCTTCTTTGTTTATCTACAACTAGTTAAGAAGAAACTGATTGAATGTGAAAAAATATTTAATCACACACTACACAGCATTATCTACTGGACATATTAACTAGGTACAGTTCACTATAATCTATTATCAAGCAAATTGGTACAAATTATGATTATTAGTCAAATGGAGTTCTACTGCGGCATATATTACCGAATGAATGACTGTTACCAAGATAATATTCTTGTTACTCGCATTATAAGAAATATATATATCCAATAAAATAAACAGTAATCGAATCTTTGCAGGGTAAACCAACATAGTGTAGTGAAAAATCCTACGCCCCCCAGAAATGTAAAAATTTTATGTACGGAGTCTATATGTCCTGTATCGCAAAAAAGAAACAATGCCCCTCGTGATCAACAGACGACTAGTATATATTATATTAATAACTGAATTGAAATAAAGGCAATTTAAGACATGAATCATATAAGTCATAATTTCCTGTACCGCCAAAGAGGGAAGTTCATTACTGGGTTTATTTGCCCTGCACCGTTTGGAAATAGGAGAGTGACACAAGGAAACTTTCTAATATTTATGCTGTTTTGCTTATGAAAATTCGATTCGACTGAGAAAATTGAGCATCCTATGCAATTTTTTCATTATACTTATTTTATAGAAGTGACTGATCGAAATATTCCTTTACAATAATAATGTATTAATCAAAATGTTGGTAATGTAGATAGAAATATTTTATGTAACAGTGAATTGGTTACAGCCGAGTTGTTAACCATACGAAAAATAAAATGATAACTTAGAAGAAAATATCTTCGCAGAAGTGACCAAAATTTGTATCATCTTCTCATTGCTAAATTTAATTGATCCTTAATCGCACTTTGTCAGCCAGTATGATACAGCGATAAATTTCTCAAGAGAGGGGAAATCGCAGACGTAACGTATATATTATCATAATCCACGATATAAATTAATAATTGGTATCTATTACATTATACGACTGAAGTATTCGTTTCATAGTGGTACGTACTATACATTTCAGTGTAAATCACACGACAAAATTAAGCTATTTGTTCTAATCCTCCATTATTTACAAATAATTTTCGTCCCTCGTTTTGTAACTTAAATATCGTAACGACTGTTATACTTGAGACATTTATGTATTATGTGCATTCTACTCTAGGCATTTTTTATTATATATGGCGGTCGCGATCCCCAAGATGCGAGCAAGGGCCTGGCCGAGGTGCAAGGCTTGCGATGAAAACCTGACATTGAATTTTGAGACGTACAGAGGGAAATTATGTACAAAATTAATGCCGAGATGAATGTCCTAATCGATATATCGCAAACCTTGCCACCGAGGTCTAAGCCTCCAAGTAGTCGCCGAGTGATCGTGCTGCGTATACCTCCTAAACATTCACCTGTTTTTACTTTGCGAACTCAGGGTGATATCGGTTGTTAGAAAAGAAGACATCCGAGTTGAATAAGAGGTATGCTGAGCTCGGAAAGAAATAGCATTTCCACTTATGATACTGCAAACTATCGTGTATTCGCAAATGTTTCATTCAGAAAAACATTTATATGAGAAGAGTTGGACGTTCTACTATTATACTATTGGATGAACTACCCGCCAATTATAGCAAAAAAGTATAATTATGCGCAGAAAAAAGTTGTTCGAAATGGTGACATCTATAACATATTTAAAAATCGCCGAAGGCAGAGACGAGACACTTTTTCTGCTATTTCGCTTTGGCTGTTCTATTAGCAAATTTTATGTAATAAAAAATAATTTTGTAACAATTCCTGCAGGATGAAAAACCTAATTGACTAAGAAGAGAAATAAGTTTCGCCCATGCAACTTTTGTATTATACAATTTTATGTAGATTATTAACAGTTATGATCAAAATATTCATACGATAGAAAGAAACTTTATAGTGCGTATATATTTTCTAGCGTATGAAAATTCGATTCTGTCACAAAACTTTAGTTTCCTATGTAATTTTTACATTGTATCATTTTGTGTAGGCCTTTACAAAAATTATATAATGTTCAGAATCTTGGTGCCGTGAGAGGGAATTGTCGTTGTAACATGTCTTCTAATGTGTGAAAACTAACCAGTGAATTGGTTATAACTGAGTTGTTAATAGAACATTAAACACGACTGATAACATTGAAAATATCTGAAAAATGAATACGTGGAAAATCTAATCTCAACTTGTACCATTATATAGAAGTCACGTGGCGACATCACTTTTATGACAAAGTAATCCTATCGTCATAGATATCGTTGATTCTATTTATAACCAATCCTTACACGCTTTTAAATATCACAATGTTTGCATAACCTGTTTGTCTAATAAATGTAAAATTGTAAATAATGTAATTAGAGAAATTGTAAACATTAGCACTTATTTAATAAGATTAGGTTTGATATCTATATATTCTTACGTATGTATCTCTGTTCTACTCAGTAATTTATCATGCGATAATACCATTGCACTGATAACTTATGAGTTCTAGGCTAAAGATATTTTAGCATATATATGTGGGTTTTGCAATTTTATAATTTATATGTTAAATTCTTTTTTATGTGTTAATATATTTTACGAATGTTTATTTATGAAATTTTATATATTTTAGAGAACTTTGTCATTGAAAGTTTCCACAATTTTTGTTACACCTCAAAATTACTGATTATGGGTGATTCTAGAAGTATAAGTTGACTTGTAACTTGTAAAATTTGTTCAAGAAACACGACTGCCTTTATTACTACATTTCCTATCCATTATGCAGGAGAATAATTCTGAATCATTGCAACTAGCAATTTTCACAATTTCACTAACAACACTTTTTCAATCATCCAAAATATCATTGGGTATAACAGACGATATAGTGGATATCCACTAGGATATCCACGTCATACGTTAGATATATTCTAGGTCATATTGAAAGATGGTAGAAATTATTTTTGCGCGTAACTTTGTATATTATTGACGTTTATATAACCCGAACTCTTATCATGAGAGATGGTTTCGCACACTGTGAAAAGACTTGTACGTATCATCCGTAAGTAAATAAATAAAGCAAAATTAAATAATCCCGATTAAAAGCTACGATTTCGTATCATGGATGAGTGGAAAATTTGAAAACGCTATACAATTTAGCAGAATTTTATCTTCCTTGTTCACCGCTGATTAAGAAGAAACAGATTGAATGTGAATACATATTCAACAACACATTGCATTGCATAACCTTCTATACATAATAACTGGGTACTGTTCACTACATTCTGCGAACAGACATATTGATACAGTTCATGATTATTAAAGAAATGAAATTCGTCTGTGGTATACCTTACTCAAATTATAAGAAATTCATATATCCAACAAAATAAACAGTAATTGAGCGTTTGCAGGATAAACCAACATAGTGCAGTGAAAAATCCTACGGAGCTCAGAAATGTAAAGATTTTAATGTACAGAGCCTATATGTCTCGTATCGCAAAAAAATGGAACAATGCTCCTCGTGATCAATAGATGACTACTATATATTATATTAATAATTGAATTGAGATAAAGGCGATTTGAGTCAGATATCATATAAGTCATTATTTCCTATACCGCCAAGGAGGAAAGTCTATTACGTAGCTTACTTGTCCCGCATCTTCTGGAAATAGGAGAGTGATGGAAGGAAACTTCCCAATATCTATACTGTTTTGCTTGTGAAAGTTCGTTTCAACTGAGAAAATTAAGCTTTCTATGTTATTTTTTTATTGTATTATTTTATAGAAGTGACGCATCGAAATATTCCTTTACAATAATTGTGTCTTTGAAAAAAATATCTTAGTTGATAAGATGAAAATTGTTATTATCTTCTTGATGCTTAAGTCTGATATAAAAATTCAATCGATCTCTAATTGTACTTTGTCTGCCAGTGATAATGCAACGGTAAAGTTTTCAAGAGAGGGGAGATTACATATGAGACATATAAGCAACCACTGCCGACGATACGAAGCTCATTCAAATAAAGTGCGTTGCAAATTTCAGAAATGTTCTCTCATTTTGTGCAAATCTGAATTTGGTATCTGTTACATTATAGTGGTTGTGACGACTGAAGTATTCGTTTCATAGTGGTATATTATATTTAGTGGTACTGTATATTTCACTGTAAAACATACGGCAGAATTAAGCTATTTCTTCTAATCTTCTATCATTTACGAATAATTCTCGTTCTTTATTTTGAAAATTAAATTCAAATGTGACGCAACTCTGATTCGTGTTGTTATGTATACTGTAATTTGTTATCTTTTCCTTCTTTTCTGAATAATTTACTCAACTTTAATCCAATAGTATTTCGTTAATTACACTAAAATTTTACTGTTTCTTCTTTCATTAATCGGCATTTTCGTGGACAAGAAGGCAGATTCCATCAAATCCGAACGATCATGTAGATCAATCACGGATACAATCATTAAGTTTTCACTGAAATGATTATTCTTGAGAAAATAATTTACATTTACCTTCCAACTATTCTTCCATTTGAACAACTACTTCCATCGCATAGAATATAGTTTTCTTAAATGGTATTCCTTTTCTAATATTCTCCGCTCCTTGGTGAAAACTCTAATCTTGAATCATTCTACGCGAGACCCCAGAATATTCAACATTCTGTGTCAGCAAATTACTCGCTTATTAAATAATAATAACAATTGTATCCAAAAAGAAAACCGGTTCAACTATTATATTTCATCTTCTTTATAACAAGATTAGAAAAGGGATCCTATTAGATTAATAATTGACAAAGTAAGTTTTGTCGTAGGTCAACAAACATATTTCATTTATTATATATTAACAGATCTCCAGATATTTGTGCATTTTTGTATTTTTATGAATGAAATTAAACACAAATAATGATTTATTTCACCCTCATTAAATAAAATATCATAACAATTGTTTTACTTGAAACATTCATGTATTATGATGAGGCACAAGAGGTACAAGAGGCTGGCCGAAGTACAAGGAGTGCGATGAAAACGTGACTTCGAGTTTTGAGACACACCACGGGAAATTATTTACAACATTATCTAGTTGCCAATATGAATGTCCCAATCGACGTATCGTACACCTTGTCACCGAGGTCCAAGCCTCCAAATAGTCGCTACGGTACCCCGTTTTACTCGGGACGGTATCGATTTTTGGGAAAAAGGACACCAAACTTGAATGACACGCTGTCTACATTCCCCACAACTTAAGAGGTATGCTGAGCCCGGAAAGAAATAGCATTTCCACTTATGATACTGCAAACTATCGTGTATTCGCAAATGTTTCATTCAGAAAAACATTTATATGAGAAGAGTTGAACGTTCTGTAAATAACGATGTATCTTCCCGTTCCGAGAAATACGTTGCTCATTTTACCAAATATATTATTATCGTCATTAAACCGAACATCACACACTTTCCATATTCTACACCATCTTCCTACTACACTTTCTATACTTTTACATTATCCTCAAATGCATAAAAATCCGCAATCCAATAATTGTTGATAATTATTGTCTTTCGGGACTAACGAAAGCATTTTTCCTTATCAGACTGATTCAAAATGGCATTGATAACGCCATACTGGGGTCTGGATGGTATCCTGATTGTGTCGTCACTGATGGTTGCCGCTTATTTGTTCGTGACTCGGAAATTCAACTACTGGTCGAAACGAGGCGTGAAAGAGCTTCCTCCTACGCCCTTCGTAGGTAACTTCATGGATTGTCTTCTGTCAAGGACATCAGCCTCAGAATTTGTCAGAGACCTATATGAACACGGCGAAGGTTTACCTTTCTTGGGATTCTATATCTTCGATAAACCTTACCTGTTAATTCGCGATCCACAACTCGTGAAGCACGTCCTGGTGAAGGACTTCAGCTATTTCGCTGATAGATACGCGAGTGGAGATGAGAAAAATGATCGTCTTGGATACGCAAATGTGTTCTTGATGAAAAATCCAGGATGGAAATCTCTCAGGGCAAAATTGACGCCGATTTTTACCTCGGGCAAGTTGAAGAAAATGTTCGAGTTAATGCTGGCGGTCGCCGACGACCTTGGAACACATCTCGATTCGTTGCATTTGAAGGGTAAGCCGCATTTCTAGTGCATTTAGGTAATAACAGATTAACCATGAGAAACTGTTGTTAGTTCAATATATATTTTTAAAACAATAATTCTTATTTAATAGAAATGTTTAACAAAATGAAAAGTCAATTCTCTCGATGCGAGAGGCTTCAAATTTTGCAACAATTGTTTCTTGATTAAAAATGCAACAATGGAAATCTAATATCTGTTTTAGGCGATGGAAAAGTAATCGAGTTCAAGGATATTTGCGCGAATTTCACCACCGATATGATCGGTAGCACTGCTTTCGGCTTAAAAGTAGGTTCGTTGGAGAATTCAAAAGCACCGTTCCGTGAATGTGGCAGGAAGGTCTTCGATTATGATTTCTATCGTAACATGGAATTCCTTATTATATTCTTCATCCCTGGATTAGTTAAGTATCTTAAACCGAAGTTCTTTGGAAAAAAGGCCACTAACTTCCTCCGATCTGTTTTCTGGGATGTGATTGAACAACGAGTAGATTCGGGTCAAAAGAGGAATGATGTCATCGATTTACTGATCGAGATGAGGGAGAAATACAAGAACGACGAAAGTCTGAAGCATTACAGTATGTATTTGCTGCAATTTCTATTAATGAAATCATTTATTTATTTATTTATTATTTATTTGTATCCAAAATCAGAAATTTCGAACAAGCTCTGTGATGATATTACGATTTTATCCACATCCTTATTTCGTGAACTCCTTCAAACACAATTGTATTCACGTTACAAATTGAAAATTGAGCCGAAATATAAATATATTGAATATATCAGATCGTTTTCCTGAACTTTTGCAATGAACTTTAATTTGCATGTCTCAGAATTCGAGGGTGACGATTTAGTATCACAAGCGGCCATATTTTTTACTGCTGGTTTCGAAACATCTTCTACCACCATGTCTTTCACACTGCACGAAGTTGCATTGAACCCAGATATACAGAAGAGACTTAGGGCAGAGATTCACGATGCTCTAGAGAAAACTGGTGGCAAAATCACGTATGAGATGGTACGGTAATAAAAAAAAATGTTATATTAGAAACACGAGATAGGCATATGAGTGGTATGTGAAAAAGGTTGTAATATAATTGTAAACATACTAAGAAATATAATGTTTCACAGATTATGACGTTACCATATCTTGATATGGTTATTTCGGAAACTCTTCGTAAATATCCACCTTTAGCATTCTTGGATCGAGTCACTGTTGCCGATTACAAAGTGCCTAATTCCGATCTGGTGCTAGAGAAAGGTACCCCAATATTTATTTCGATGATGGGTTCGCACTATGATCCGCGATATTTTCCAAATCCGGAAAAATACGATCCACTCAGATTCACCGAGGAAGCCAAAAATTCCAGGCCAGATTTTGTATACTTTCCTTTCGGCGAAGGACCCCACATCTGCATTGGTTAGTAAAATTTTTCAAAAGATTTTCTTACATCTTTAACGTTAGATCTATCAATGGCAAAAATACGGAAGCAGTGTTAAAGGAGTCGAAGTGAAATACATATATGTACAAACATACGTATTACAAGGACATATATTTCAAGAGTATTCTTTCTTTAAAAGATATCTATTTTGCCAAGGATGATGTATGTATTTTTGTCCCAGAACAATTTGCAATCAGTTTCATTAAGATATATAAAACATTGTAAGTGGAAATCTTAATCTCAACCTTCACGAATCTCGCGGTAATCACTTGACAACAACTTTTATTGTTATGAAGAGATAACCATATCGTCATAGATATCGTTCACTGCACTTGACAATTATCTTTACACGGCTCTAAATCTCATTGTGTTCATGACCTACCAGTCCATAATCTAATAAGTATGTAAAATTATAACTAATATGATTTAAAAAATTCAAGAATACAATAGCAGTTACAAACTACTCGAAAGAGTCGTTCGTATTATACGTAATTAAAAATTCTTTCTCTCACGAATGTGGTAGAAAATTTACGCGTTCCAGTACCAATTCGTATCTTTCAACTTCCTGTTGGCCGTCACTTTTAATTTTACTCACGATAATTTCTCTCTTTCACTCTTCGTTTTAGGTATGCGATTGGGACTCATGCAATCCAAACTTGGAGTCGTACAGGTATTGAAGGACTATGAAGTTTCGCCTTGTGAAAAAACCAAAACTCCAATAGTTCTAGATCCCAAAGCACTCACCACGACAGCTTTAGGAGGATTATATCTGAACATTCGAAAAACTACCACTGCTGCTGGCTAAAGTTTTACAAATCGCTTGTGATAATTTAAATATATTTTACTATTGGCGAAATTCAACAAAAGACATCGTTATTTCTTTCTCAGGAGAAATGAATATTTAGATATTAAATACGCTTTAGAATCGCAATCCTAAATACTTGAAAATTGTGATTTCAAATATCTGAAAATAACGATACTTATTTAGTATTAAATAATATTAAATAATACGAAATTTTGTTTCTGTAAATTTTCTGTATCGTAATGGGAAGGAAGCATATTACATACAGAGGAAATAGTTCTCTTTCACTTATGTTGTCATGTTCAAGGTTAAACAATTCAATATTGTGCTCTCTTTAAAAGATATCTATTTTTTAACCATACGGTATATATGTTTTACGTAGATCAATGTGTAATCAGATTAATTAAGTTATATAAGTAAGTGTATTTTCGAGCTATCGCGGGGAGTCACGGTCGCGAGAAAACGCGTCAATGGAAGTCGTAAATTCCCGTTATTCGGTGTGGCTGTGGTTTTTGAGCAAAGAAAACGGATTGCTTATACTTTTCGTTAGTAAACGATCTGTGATGTCCATTGGTTAGTCGATATTATGAATGATGAGAGGGGACGGAACCTCCTACCAATGTTACTAGTTGATGTCTTTGTTTAAGGGAAAATCCGGATTTCCCGTTGGGTAAATCTCCGCTTTTTGTGTTAGGCCACTATCCGTTTTCTCGGTAATTCTTAAGAGCCCATAAATCCCCAAGGATTTTTCTAAAACCGTTTATAGACAGAAAACATGTGTCGAAACAATGATATTAAAAGCTACGATTTACGATGAGTCGTTGGATCTATTTAGGGTCGGAAGGACGAACCGTAGACCGTTGGCTGTCAAGCAGCGTGGAGTGGAGTGCAGATGTCTTACACGAAATAACAGTAAGATATATGGAAATCTCGATCATAACTAACCTTCCCATGATCATCACATGGCTACATCACTTTTATCAGGAAGTAATTATATAATAATGAGTAACTTTCATTCTACCTATAAATAATTTATACACTATTCTGGATATTAAAATGCTGACATGACTTACGTGTTTATTCCTTGTTAAATGAAAGATCACATACCACCGTAAAAGAAGACTGCTTCACCTTTAAACTTTACATCTATTCCAATATACATATGTGTCTCTATTGCTGAATAATAATTTAGCATGTGACAATAGTAGTATATTGCATAAGGAGTAAGCATTTAAGCCAAAGATATTTTTCCATAGAGGGGTTAAAAATTTAACAAATTGCAGATTACATTATTTATCAATAGAAATTAAAAATATTTATGAGATATTAATGGAGCAATAAGTCGTAGAAATTTTTCTGTGAAATCCGACTCTAAATCGCCTGAATAACTTCGTAATTGAAAGTCTCCATAATATTTTTTACCAGTTGGGATTATCTATTTGTCAATAATTTGTACATTTTTATTAATTTTAGTAATTTCACGAATCATCAGTTATGTTATTTTTAAAATATTACTATCTGCCTATATTACTGCATTTTTGTCATTATGCAGGTGAATAACGCTGTTACAACACTTCCTCTATCTTCATTGATAACACTTTTTCAATTATGCAGAAGATTATTCATTATAATAGATGATATCATGTATGTTCTAGAATATGTACTTTAAGCAGATATCCTCACGGTCATGTTGGAAGAATGGTAAAAAATATGTTTGCGCGAAATTATAGATTATTGTCATTCATATGACCCAATCCTTTTTAATTTGTACCCCTTATTTGTCCCGCATCGTCTGGAAATAGGAAAGTGATAGAAAGAAACTTTCCAATATCTATACCTCCTTACGTGTGAAAATACGATTCGATTAAGAAAATTGAGCTTCCAATGCAATTTTTTAATTACATCATTTTATGGAAGCTGTTGATCGTAATATCTCTTTACGATAATTGTGTAATATTTAAAATATTGGTCATATATATAGAAATTTTATAACATGTCTCTTAATGTGTGAAAAATTACCGCGGAGATGATTATTATACATTAAAAACAACTGACTATTTCGAAAAAGCTATCTTACCAGATAAAATGCCAATACTTACCATTTTCTTAGTGCTAAAATCTGCTACTAGAATTTTTCGCAAATGGCACTTTGTCAGCAAGCAATGATTCAGCGGTAAATTTTACAAGAGAGGGGAGATTACAAATGAGACGTATATACTATCATAGCCGACAATGCAAAGCTCACTCTCGTAATGGACATTACAAGCTTCGAAAATATTTTCTTATTTTATTTGGTATCTGCTACCTTATAGTGTTTGTGACGAGTGAAGAATTCGTTTCATAGCGGTACGTACGGTATATTTCACTGCAACACATACCGCAGAATTAGATTATCTGTTCTAATTTTCTATTATTTTCTGATAATTTTCGTCTTTAATTTTGCAAATTACATTCAAATGTGTCCCTACGGTAATTTGTTATCTTTTCTTTCCTTTCTGAATCATTTGCTCAGTTTTAATCGAACAGTATTTTCCTATTTATCCCCAAAGTTTGCTGTTTGTCTTTAATTAATGGGGATGCACGTGGAAAAGAAGGCAAACTCCACCAAATCCGAACGATCATACAGATCAATCACGAATACAATCATTAGGTTTTCATTGAAATCATTCTTTTTGAAAAAATAATTTACATTTACATTCCAACTATTCTTCTATTCGAACAAACTACTTCCATCGCATAGAATATAGTTTTCGTAAATGGTATTCCTTTTCTAATATTCTTCGCTCCTTGATGAAAACTCTAATCTTGAATCATTCCACGCGAGACGCCAGAATATTCAACACTCTGTGTCAGCAAATTACTCGTTTATTAAATAATAATAACAATTGTATCCAAAAAGAAAGCCGGTTCAACTATTATATTTCATCTTCTTTATAACAAGATTAGGAAAGGGTTCCTATTAGATTAATAATTGACAAAGTAAGTTTTGTCATAGGTCAACAAATTTTTGAAGTTTTAAAAGAACTGACATTGTTGATTTTTTTTAACCAGAGACTAATAGCATATTTCATTTATTATATGTTGACAGACCTCCAGATATTTGTGCAATTTCGTATTTTTATGAATGAAATTAAACACAAATAATGGTTTATTTTATACTCATTAAATAAGATATCATAACGACTGTTTTACTTGAGACGTTCATGTATTAAGTGCATCCTACTTAGCACTATCAGAATGGCGTCGACTTTGGGAAAAAGAATATCCGACCAAAGGGAGCGTAGACACCTACATTTCCCTCAACATAAGAAGCAAGCGTAACGAGTCTCAAGAACGATTGTGTTACAATGAAGCACTCCGCGAAATATTTTCCAGCTTTTGTATTTCTATAAATCCATGATAATTCGCAATCCAAGAGATGTTGATAAATATTATACTCTGAAATCAACAAAAACATTTTTCCTTCTCAGACTCATTTAAAATGGCCTTATTAACGCTACATTGGAGTCTGGATGGCATCATCATCCTTTCGTCCCTGATAATTGCCGCCTATCTGTTCGTGACTCGGAAATTTAATTACTGGTCGAAACGGGGCGTGAAAGAGCTTGCACCTACGCCTTTCGTAGGCAACTTCATGGACTGTCTCCTATCAAAAAAATCAGCACCGCAATTTCTCAAGGATCTATATAATTATGGCAGAGATTTGTCTTTGTTGGGTTTCTACATCTTCGACAAACCTTACCTGTTAATTCGCGATCCAGAACTCATAAAGCACGTCCTAGTGAAAGACTTCGACTATTTCCCGGATAGATACTCGTGTGCAGATGAGAAAGATGATCGTCTTGGATATGCAAATGTGTTCATGATGAAAAATCCACGATGGAAATCTCTCAGGCAAAAATTGACGCCATTTTTTACTCCCGGCAAGCTGAAGAAAATGTTCGATATAATGCTGGCGGTGACCGACGACCTTGGAAAGCATCTTGGTTCGTTGCATTTGGAAGGTAGGTCGCATTTCTAGCGCATTTACATAATAACAGATTGACCATGAGAAATTGTTGTTAGTTCGATATATATTTTTAAAACAATAATTCTTATTTAATAGAAATGTTTAACAAAACTGAAAGTCAATGCTCTGTGGCGCGATGGACTTCAAATTTTACAATTATTGTGTTTTGATTAAAAATATAATAGTGCCAGACACATGATAAGAAATCCAATATCTGTTTCAGGCGAAGGAAAAGTAATCGAGTTCAAGGATATTTGCGGAAATTTCACTACCGATATGATCGGTAGCACTGCGTTTGGCTTAAAAGTAGGTTCGTTGGAGAATCCAAAGGCACCGTTCCGTGAATGTGGCAGGAAAATCTTCGATTATGATTTCCATCGTAGCATGGAATTCCTTATTATATTCTTCATCCCTGGATTAGTTAAGTATCTTAAACCGAAGTTCTTTGGAAAAAAGGCCACTAACTTCCTCCGATCTGTTTTCTGGGATGTGATTGAACAACGAGTCGATTCGGATCAAAAGAGGAATGATCTCATCGATTTGCTGATCGAGATGAGGGAGAAATACAAGAACGATGAAAGTCTGAAGGATTACAGTATGTATTTTCTAGAACATTTTACTAATTTCTATTAGTGAAGTAAGTTAGTTATGAATCGTCAGAGATCGGAAGTTTCGAGTAACATGCTCTGTGAATTACAATTTTATCCATATACTTATTCCGTCAACTTCCCGCGAGACAGAGAAAAAATAATGTAACTACTGCTTCAAACATAATTGTATTCGTGTTAGAAATTGAAAATATTGCACAAATATTTATATTGGATAATTTACATTCAGGTTATTTTCCAATTGTGCTAAATATACTAGATCGATTTCAACTTTTGCGATATTGTTTAATTTGAGTGTTTCAGAATTCGATGGTGACGATTTAGTATCACAAGCTGCCATATTTTATATCGGTGGTTCTGAAACATCAGCTACCACCATGTCTTTCACACTGTACGAACTTGCATTGAACCTAGATGTACAGAAGACGCTTAGGGTAGAGATTCACGATGCTCTGGTGAAAACTGGTGGCAAAATCACATACGATATGGTACAGCAACTACAAAGATATTAATTTGGATACGCAAATGAACAGTATGTGAAGGAAGTTATAATATAATTGTAAACATACTAAGAAATATAATGTTTCACAGATTACGACGTTACCATACCTCAATATGGTAATTTCAGAAACCCTTCGTAAATATCCATCTATAGCATACTTGGATCGAGTTACCCTTGCCGATTACAAAGTGCCTAATTCCGATTTGGTGCTAGAGAAAGGTACCCCAATATTTATTTCGATAATGGGTTCGCACTACGATCCACGGTACTTCCCGAATCCGGAAAAGTATGACCCGCTCCGATTTACCGAGGAAGCCAAACGTGCCAGGCCAAGTTTCGTCTACTTGCCCTTTGGTGAGGGTCCCCGCGTCTGCATTGGTTAGTAAAATTTTCCGAGATACTTTCCAACATCTCTAACGTGAGAGCTATCGATGGGAAAAGTATGAAAGTACTGTTAAAATAATCGAAATTAAGTACATATATGTGCAAAAATTTATACTTCTAGTTATACTAGCAGTTACAAAACACGATTGGATTTGACCTTTAGATCATACCTTCTTATATTATTATTATATACGAATTTTTGTATTAGGAGATCGACACCTTTTTGTTTTGAAATCTCTTTTGCCTCGGGAATATGCATATGGTAAAATTAAACATTACCAGTGTCACGCTGACGTAAGTTAAAATTATAAAAAATGAATAGAAAAATCTGAAGACGGAATACAATCTAACAGAAGTTTATCTCTTTTTTACACCACTAGTTAAGAAGAAACTGCCAGAATGCGAATAAATATTTAATAACGTGTTACACGGCATTATCTATCAAACATATTAATTTGGTACAGTTTGCTATATTCTGCCATCAGACATATTGATACAGTTTATAATTATTAAACAAATAGATTTCTATCGTAGCACACATTCCCGAATAGATAATTGATTAAGTTTCTATTCTTGTCATTGGCATTATCAGAAAGATGCAAGTAGCAACGTGTATCTTTAAACATTCTGTTGGCTGTCACTTTTAATCTTAATCTTTCATTCTTTGTTTCAGGTATGCGATTGGGACTCATGCAATCCAAACTTGGAGTCGTACAGGTATTGAAGGACTACGAAGTTTCACCTTGTGAGAAAACGGAAACTCCAGTTACCCTAGATCCCAAAGCAATCGTCACGACAGCTTTAGGAGGATTATATCTCAACGTTAGAAAGACTACCACTGCTGCTGGTTAAACGAAGCTAGGGTTTTACGGATCGCGTTATGTATACAAATTTTCTGCTTTGCTTGTGATAACTTAGATATATTTTACTATTGGCGAAGCTCAACGAATGTCATAGTGATTTCCTTCTCGGGACAAATGAATATTTAGGTATCAAATATATTTTAAAATTCTAATCGTAAATGTTCAAAGATTATGATTTCATATACCTGAAAATAACGAAACTTATTTAGTGTTAAATAATATTAAGTAATACGAAATCTTATGTAATGACTTTATTTATTTGATTGATTTATTTACAGTGATTGAATTAGGAAAACGATGGTTATTTAATTAAAGCTTAATGTAGTAATGCGATACTACTGTCGTAACTCATGATTAACCACTAACCGACTCATCATATTTTTCGTATTCTACCACACGCACGTGTTCCGCAGTCGTCCATGACCAAACATCAGACCCCATGTATGGTCACTGTCACTAATTTCACTCGCACCACTGTCTTCATCAATGACTCAGCCGCCGTGGAAGTCACTTGCGGCCCTTCGTTTTCACCCTCTCGCTGCTCCATCACGGTCATTGCGTGAAACCGCTCCATACGGTTTAAGGAACTCCGAGTGAAACTTTAATCCAGTACTGGCTTGTGTCCTTTTAATTGCTATCAAATCTCTCGTCTTGTATACTACCGCTTTCTTACGCTTTTTATTAAACGACCTACGCGAACAAGAAGCCAGATTGATAGCTCGCCTTCGCACCACCTGAGATTTTCTCATTTCTTCACTTTCGCCTTTCATTCGCTCCATAGAACTCGCAGATAAGTTCTTGCCATCCTTCATCAGAGCATCGATTATCTTACATTAAGAAGGGGTTTCTTGTTGTACGATATCGAAGGAATCGGGAACATCAGCCGTTTTCTCTTGTTCCACAGTTCACAACTCGAAGTCGCTTCGTACAAGAATATCGTCCAACGCGTCACCTAGCTCTTTATCGAAGGCGAAAGTCGATTCTCTGGCCACCAAAAATTCCACGGTTTCCAAACATACTTTTAACAGTCATCTAACTTCGACGATCGACATACCACGCACTCTACGTCCAGAAATCTGAATAATGTCCTCACCGATTTGGAACTGCATCGATTTGGCTGTCACTTCATTTACATCCATCTTCTAAATCACGTAGAAAGGTCTGTAGCAGCACATGTATCATAGGGTGATTTGAATCGAGGGTCACTCGTGTTATTGTTTCTCTTCGGAGTATAAACATCGTTTAATATGTATAAGATTTAAAAGTAAACAATCTCCGAACAGAACGGTATCGCCATTGTGTAACCGTCAACAGCGATCGAATTCAAATATTTCCGATACTCTTCCGACTAGTATAACTAGGGCGTTCATAATCAGTATCATTATAGTGAGTCTAACAGTCTATCAGTCTATCAAGCGAGTAGCATTGGACGAGCAACAATTACAACGTAATATACTATAAACTCTGTATTTTTTACTTAAAGTGATTTTTTATATATTAGGTAGTCCGAAAAGTTTCTTTCATTTTACAAGGAAATGGATGCACAACATTTTCCGTTTTATATTATTTTATCAAATTACGTATGATCCATTTTGTTCTATCAAACTAAAGATCACAACGTTCGACAGATTAGGATTCATGTTTGTATAAAGATACGTTGTTGTAAAAGACGGATCTGTAAAAGAAAGACATTTATCGAACAACCTAATATTTAATTGTCATAATTATTTACTCGTCTTATTATTAAATAAATGAACACGTTTAATATCTATTACAGGTTTAACAACTTCTTCCTTCTCTACGGAAATGCCAAAGTTCTCGGATTTTCCCAATTTTACAGTCTTTAATTCTCGACGGACCGAAGTCTTCGATGGTGTATATGATTGAAACAGGAAAGGATGATTATTTAACTACAGCTTACTGTAAATGTAATGCAACCAATCGAGAACCAACTCGCAACTCACAATTCATGACTCGTAACTCCAGCTAGCTCAATTAATTATCGACTAACTTTCTCTAGCAAAACATCTTTTCGTTACAGTCTTCGTTCACGCAACACACGCACGTGTTCCGCTGAGGCCCATGACCAAACACGTTTACGTAATCCTTTTCCAGACACCTAATTTTATGAAGGACCGCAGTTATATCGATGTGCTACATGGCCCATTAGAATTTCCCATCATATCTGGTTTGTTCCATTTTCTATTTACATTGTTGTTCGCACACTTAACGAGTTCTTTTTATGATTATTCCACGATACTACAATATGGTATATGTGTTTTATATAGAACAATTTGTAATCAGATTAATAAACATATACAAAGATATATGTCACATGGCTACATCACTTTTGTCAGAAGGCAATCATATAGTCATGGGCAGCATTCACTCCATCTATAAATGATTTATACATAGTTTTGGATATCAGAATGTTGACATGATTTGCTGTTTATTCCTTGTTAAATGAAAGATCACATTCCACCATAAAAAAAGTACTGCTTAACTTCAGATTATAGATATATTCCAATATACATGGTTATCGCTCTTGCTCAATAACAATTTAACATATAACAATATTAGCATATGGATAAGGAATAAGTTTCGAGCCAAGGATATTTTTCCATAGACGGGTTAAAAATTTAACAAATTACAGATTACATTATTATTTATCAATACATTCTACAAATATTCATTGCACGATGAATGGGGCAATAAGTCGTAGAAATTTTTCTGTGAAATCCGACTCTAAATCCCCTGGATAACATTGTAATTGAAAACTTCCATAATATTTTTTACCAGTTGATATTATCCACTTGTCAATAATTTGTACATTTTTATTAATTTTAGTAATTTCACGAATTTGAATTACGGTTGACTATGAAATTATTACGTATGTTACTTCTAAAATATTACTGACTATATTACTGCTCTTTTTGCTATTGAGCAGGTGAATAACGCTGATACGTTGTAACCTCTAACTTCATTGATAACACTTTTACAACTATGCAAAAGATTATTCGTTACAATAGATGTTATGATGTATGTTCTAGAATATGTACTTTAAGCAGATATACTCTAGGTCATGTTGGAAGAATGGTAAAAAATATCTTTGCGAGAAATTATAGATTATTAACATTTATATGACCCAAACCCTTCTAATTTGTCCTGGTATTTGTCCCGCGTTGTCTAGAAATGGGAATGTGATAAAAAACACTTTCCAATATCTATACCTTGTTGCGTGTGAAAATACGATTCGATTATGAACATTCAGTTTCCCATGCAATTTTTTCATTGTCTCATTCGATGGAAATCATTGATCGAATTACTTCTTTACGATAATTGTGTAATATTCAAAATGTCCGTACTGTAGATAGAAATTTTATAATATGTCTCTTAATGTGTGAAAATCAGGTAGTGAATTATGGCCGAGATGTTAATTATACATTAAAAACAACTGATAACTTCGAAAAAAATATCTTACCAGTTAAGATGCTAATTCTTACCATTTTCTAGGTGCTAAAATCTGCTACGAGAATTTTTTCAAATGGCACTTTGTCAGCAAGCAGCAATTCAGCGGTAAATTTCACAAGAGAGGGGAGATTACTAATGAGACGTATATACTATATCACAGTCGACAGCAAAGCTCACTTTCGTAATGTACATTGCAAGCTTCGGAAATATTTTCTTATTTTAATTGATATCTGCTACCTTATAGTGATTGTGACGAAGAATTCGTTTCATAGCGGTACGTACGGTATATTTCACTGGAACACATACCGCACAATTAGATTATCTGTCCTAATTTTCTATTATTTTCTGATAATTTTCGTCTTTAATTTTGCAAATTAAATTCAAATGTGCCCTTACTCCGATTCATGAAGTTTGAGTTCTGAAAAGGAGATTCGAGCAATTTCGTCTTCTTTAAAAAAACATCAGAAATGATGTGTTCCATGTGTATTGCATGAATAATTGCTAAGATAAATTTTGTCATGGTTCAACAAATTCTTAAAGTTCCTAAATAAAAAAACGAAAGACTTTAGGAGAACACGCATTAGCGATTTTTTAAAAATCAAAGATCAATAAAATAATATTTTTCGATCGTTCGTGGAGCGACGCGATCACGAGGAAGCGCGACAATTTGGTCATGAACTCCCGTCAGGATTAGTTCATCGATGTTATGAAATGATCGAATCTCTATTTTGTTTGGGATAATAATGATGGTTGAACCGATCATAACACTGATGTAACAGGTACACTTTATTCCAATAACTTTGTAAGCATAGATATTTAAGTTCGGTGCGTGTAGATATAAGATAAACAGATAATTAATGCAAGTCTTATAAACTAGTCAAGATATTGACTAGTCAACGCATGAAAAGCTGGTTAAGAGATATCGAATAATCAAAATATCTTTTTTTTTTTTATTTGGAAGTTGTTTACAATCAATTCTCATTGAGAATTATAAGTAAACTATTCTGGCGTGATACTATGTCGTGTTTAATAAGTGTTTATTGTATGTTTGATTCTAGTTGACTCTAATGCTTAAATCTAAAGGGTAATGTCTTTTTAGCCTGCGCATCTGATCCGTTGTGTCAAGTAATTGAGTAACTATTGGGTTTTGGTGATTGTTAACTCTTATGCTATATCTACTATTGCATTTGGATATTTCTTCTTTAACTGGTATCTTAAGGTCTCGATTCGTTGGTAACATATCAAGGTGCATCTATTAAGTATCTCAGAGTTTTCGATTGGAATCGTTGAAGAATTATGTTGGAATTACTTGCTCTTCCCCATAAGTGAACCACATAGGTTTAAACAGGTTTTAATATGACCTCATATAGCATTAATTTATTTTGCAGGTTTAAGTTGGAACGTTTGCCAATGAACCGACCAAATTGTTTAAGTTGTTTGGATTTATTAACATGTTGACTGCCACGTCACCCGTATTCGGGTGTCAACAAAGTTTCTGATCGGGCCACGTCACCCGTATTCAGGTGTCGCTTAGTTGACATTCCATAACGATATTCCATAATATTAAAACTGCTGAATTGTTATAAAAGTGATACGAAAATAGTTTATTAAAAAATTATTTAGAATGTAAAACTTTAAAGCATTCTATACATAACTGAGGTTGGTCGGGACAATTTGGACAATAAGTTGTTGTTTTCTTCAAATTCTTTTGTGCCTTTGTTCGGTCCATTCCACGTCTTTTATTTGCATAATATAGTTTGCATGCGCATCTAATGCTTCTTTCGGAATCATTTTTCCGAACGGCGATATTATGCCGACTCTGTCGAAAACAAGGATTTTTTGATTTTTTTTTTTCTGACAAGGATTTTCAAACAACCCTAATAATTTTGCAACTAATAATTGTCTAAATATTCTAATATTTATATTCTTCCTTGTTGCAATTTTATAAACCGTCAAAGCGTTTACAACAGAAATTCCCAGAAGGAGTTGAATGCCAAGTTTTCTGTACCATTTGATTCCTTTTCTAATTGTGGTGGTATAAAAAACCATTTGGTCGGAATAATCTGTACCACACTTTCCTTCATTATATTCAACAACAGCTAGTGGTTTTAATGTTGCGAACAAACGAAACGAAAGATGATTCTCGAGACCACCACATGAGCGACTCGCATTACTAAAATATCGATAGGAACACCTAGCAGATAACGCTTGATACTGCTGCACGCGTGGCCTAACGGAGACTTCTTTGAAAACGCACGTGACTGTCAATGTGTTAACGATGTGTCGTTTCCATGTCATTCTTCTGTTCAGAATCATGCCCAGATATCTAACGGAATTTTTGTTTGGAATTAAAATATTATACCATATCTGTGGTACCGCTTTTCCATAGAGTCGAGATCTCGCTGGAGAGTAGAGGAGGCGATTATCGGGTCTAAGTGGGATGCTAGTAAAGCAGTATCATTAATAAATGTCGCTGTGGTTATCTCTGTTAAACTTAGTAAATTGGTAGTGTAGATGAACACTGCCTTAGGATATGTCAGCTTCTATTGGAAATGTTGTGCTTATAGCGTCTAAGTATTTAATCATGAACAGCCTATTGGTTAGATATGATTTTAAGATGGAGTAGTGGGTGTGTGGTAGGATTTTCTTTGAATAAAAGTCTTTTACGCCACACTTTGTCGAACGTCTGCTGAATGATCAAAAGATAGAATAGTAAAGTTCGGTGATGATGCTATCGCAAAGGAGAACTATTGCTGGGTGTTAATCGCCTCACAATCGGTCGCTGATGGGTAGGAATGACTGTTGAACAATGACCGTTGGAAAAAACCTAACTTTCCCATTTTTACCTGATGGAACAATAATCGTAAGGAACGTCTCGACTTGAATATATCCCAGAACAATTAAGAGCCTAATAGTACAATATGAATGCTTAGTTTTATGACAGTTCATTAGGATTATTGCGGTCCGACTAATTATATTTACACAGATAATGATCGCCTCGACCAAGAAATGGATTCTGGTTTACGCAAAAGTTATCGGACATAACAAATACATTAATTATATATTAATAGACTTGTAAATGTTTGTGGAGTTTCGTATTTTTATGAAGTTCCATATAAATGAAAATTTATTTTGCACTCGTAGAACAAAATATCATAGCGAGTGTTTCATCTTAGATATTCATGAATTTTGAATTGCTGTAAGTAATTTTTACCATATACGACGGCCCTAAAATGTGAACGAAGACCGGTTCAAAGTAGGAAGTTTACGATAAAACCATCAGAATTTCGGATGACCCGAGGCAAATTTCTAACAACATTAACTAGCTATCGATATAAGTAGGCCATTCGACGTATCGTAAACCTTGTCACCGAGGCCCGATACAGGTAACCGTTAAGTGATCGGGGTGCGTACACCCCCTTAATACTCACCCTCCCTCGTTTCGCAGTAGCATAGTGACGTCGACTTTCGGATAAAGAATATCCGACCAAAGAGAGAGTAGACGCCAATATTTCCCTCTACATAAGAAATAAGGGTGACAAGTCTCCAAAGTAATTGTATTACCATGAAACATTCCGCAAAGTATTGTCTAGCTTGTGACCCACAGGATCTCTTGTGATACAGGATCTCCCGTTAGCCTTCTCACGGGGGCGACTAGAACTCTTCCTTACCCACCACACTCTTCCTTCACCAATTAAATGCAATGACTGTTGCCCTCACTTTCCCAGCCAAACTGCCATCTACGAATCCAAGGGCCTCGTGCATTAGACACACCCATCCAATAGCTTTCTTGAGCCACAACACCATCACCGAAATTCATTGGTTCATCATCCTTAGATTAGTAAACATCTCCAGACTGATTTTCTGTTCATTGATCAATCGGAAGTCTAACTTATATCTACACGTACAGCGCGTAACTGTCTATATATAGGAAGTTGTTGAAATAAAGTGAATATTTTAATTCATTAATCAAGTTTTATCATTAGTGTAACCATTTTTGATCAGTTTTCCTGTGAGGCCTATTTAAAATGGCCTTATTAACGCTATACTGCGCTCTGTGTGGCATCCTCATCGTTTCGTCCCTGACGGTTGCCGCTTATCTGTTCTTAATGTGGAGATACAATTACTGGTCTAAACGAGGAATCATACAACTTAAACCTACGCCCTTCGTAGGCAACTTCATGGACTGCTTACTGTTAAAAAAATCGAGCGCACAATTTCTCAGTGATGCGTACAATTATGGCGAAGGTTTTCCATTGTTAGGATTCTACATCTTCCACAAACCTTGCCTGCTAGTTCGCGATCCAGAATTCGCGAAACACGTTCTAGTGAAGGACTTCGAGTATTTCGCTGACAGGTACGCGACTGCAGATGAGAACAATGATCGTCTTGGATACGCAAATATGATACTGATGAAAAATCCAGCATGGAAATCTCTTAGGCCAAAAATGACGCCGATTTTTACTCCGGGAAAGCTAAAGAAAATGTTCGTGTTAATGGCGATGGTCGCTGACGACCTTGGAAAGTATCTCGATTCGTTCCATTTGGAGGGTAAGCCGCAATTTTAGTGTATTTACGTAATAATAGATGGAATATGTGAAATTGTTAGCTCAATATATATTTTTTTAAAACAATTATTCTTATTTAATAGAAATGTTTAACAAAATTAAAGGCAATCCTCTTGATGCGAGAGACTTCAAATTTTCCAACTATTTTTTCTTGATTAAAAATGCAGCAACGCTAGACACATCACAGGAAATCTAATATCTGTTTCAGGCGATGGAAAAGCAATGGAGTTCAAGGATATTTGCGCGAGCTTCGCCACCGATATAATCAGTGGCATTGCGTTTGGCTTAAAAGTAGGTTCGTTGGAGAATCCAGAAGCACCATTCCGTGAATGTGGCAGGAGGATCTTTGATTCTAATTCCGAACGTAACATGGATTTCCTTACCATAACCTTCATGCCTCAGTTATCCAAGTTTCTCAAACCGAAGTTCTTTGGAAAAAAAGCGACTAACTTCCTCCGATCTGTTTTCTGGGATATGATTGAACAACGGGACAATTCGGGTCAAAAGAGAAATGACCTCATTGATGTGCTGACAGAGATCAGGGAGACATACAAAAACGACGAAAGGTTGAAGAATTACAGTATGTATTTGCTGCAATATTTTACTAATTTCAATTAATGAAATTATTTATCAATCGATTTCGAAAATCAGAAATTTCGAATAACATGCTCTGTGAATTACGATTTCATTCGTATCCTTATTTCTGTGAACTCCTACTGAAACAGACGAAAAATAACACGACTACTTCTTCCAATATAATTATGTTCACGTCACAAATTGAAAATTATGACCAAATATCTATATTTGCTAATTTATCTTCAAGTCATTTTCCAATTGTACTAAATATAATAGATCGATTTGCTGAACTTTTCCGATGATGTTTAATATGCATGTTTCAGGATTCGATGGTGAAGATTTAGTGGCACAGGCGGCCATATTTTTTGCTGCTGGTTTTGAAACATCTGCTGCTACCATGTCTTTCACACTGTATGAACTTGCATTAAACACAGATATACAGAAAACGCTTAGGGCAGAGATTCACGATGCTCTGGAGGAAAATGATGGCAAAATCACATACAACATGGTAGGGCAACTACAAAGATATTAACTTAGAAACACGAGAGTGTTCCAAACAGTAGTATGTGAAGGAAGTTATAATATAGTTCTAAACATACTAAGAAATATAATGTTTCACAGATTACGACGCTACCATACCTCGATATGGTAATTTCTGAAACTCTTCGTAAATATCCATCTGTACCAAACTTGAATCGAGTTACCCTCGCCGATTACAAAGTACCTGATTCCGATCTGGTGATACAGAAAGGCACTCCAATATTCATTTCGATAGTGGCTTTGCATTACGATTCGCGGTACTTCCCAAATCCGGAAAAATACGATCCACTCCGATTTACCGAGGAAGCCAAAAGTAACAGGCCAAGTTCCGCCTACCTGCCTTTTGGTGCGGGACCCCGCATCTGCCTTGGTTAGTGAAATTTTCCGAAGTATTCTCCAATATCTTTAACGTCAGAGCTATCGATGGCAATCGTATGAAAGTAGTGTTAAAAGAATCGAAATGAAATACATATCTGCGTAGAAATGTATACTTCGAGGACGTAGATATATACGTGTCAAGATCAGTATTCGTTTCTTCAAACTGTACTTATATTATTAACGATAAGATAATTATTTTTTTTACGTAGCACGATTTGCAATCACATTAATTAAGATTAATTAATATTAATTATAACTATAACTAACATAATTATTACTAAATTATAACTAACATAATTAGAAAAATTATGTGTATTATGTAGAAAATTGGGTTTGACATTCACATCATATCTTGTTATATTATTGTTACACACGAACATTTTTATTAATCTGCATCTCTCTGCTTTCAAATTCCTTTTGACTCCAGAACGTGCATACGGTAAAATTAAAAATTACCAGCTATATGCTGAAGTGTTACAGTTATGGAGGATGACTAGAAAATTTGATGACAGAAGAATACAAACAAACGAAAGTTTGTCTCCTTTACTAACAACTAGATTAAGTTAATTACTAACAATTAATTAAGTTTCTAATCTGGTCATTGGCATTATCAGAAAGATGCAAGTAGCAACGTGTATCTTTAAACATTCTGTTGGCTGTCACTTTTAATCATAATTAATTTTAATCATAATCTTTCACTCTTTGTTTCAGGTATGCGATTGGGACTCATGCAAGCCAAACTTGGAGTCGTACAGATTTTGAAGGACTACGAAGTTTCACCTTGTGAAAAGACCAAAATTCCAATAGTTCTAGATCCCAATGCAGTAATCTCGACAGCTTTAGGAGGAGTACATCTCAACATTCGAAAGACTACGACTGCTGTTAATTAGACGAAGCTAAAGCTTTACGAATCGCGTTGTGCATTCCAATTTGCTGCTTTGTTTGTAATAAATTAGATATATTTTATTTCCGAATCGACGAAGTTCCGACCAAGTATAATCGTCATTTCTTTCTCGGGTAAATGAATCTTCAGATATTAAATATATTTTAAAATTTTAATCGTAAATGTCCAAATATTGTGATTTGATATATGTTAAAGTAACGAAACTTATTTAGTGTTAATTTTAAAGTGAATGTAATATTAAATAATACGATATCTTATACACTACTTATATACTGGTTTTGGATATCAGAATGTTTAGATGACTTACGTGTTTATTCCTTGTTAAATGAAAGATCACATACCACCGTAAAAAAAGACTGCTTCACCTTTAAACTTTACATCTATTCCAATATACATATGTGTCTCTTCTGCTCGATAATAATTTAGCATGTGACAATAGAGTAGTATATTGCATAAGGAGTAAGCATTTAAGCCAAAGATATTTTTCCATAGAGGGGTTAAAAATTTAATAAATTGCAGATTACATTATTCATCAATACAACATAAAAATATTTATGAAATATTAATGGGGCAATAAGTCGTAGAAATTTTTCTGCGAAATCCAACTCTAAATCTCCTGGATAACTTCGTAATTGAAAACCTCCATAATATTTATTATCAAATGAGATTATTCACTTGTTAATAATTTGTACATTTTTATTGATTTTAGTAATTTCATTTGACACTTCACAATATGTTTTACGGTTGACTATGAGATTATCACGTATGTTACTTCAAAAATATTACTGCACTTTTTGCTGTTAAGAAGGCGAATAACGCTGATACGTTGTAACCTCTAACTTCATTGATAACACTTTTTCAACTATGCAAAAGATTATTCGTTACAATAGATGTTATGATGTATGTTCTAGAATATGTACTTTAAGAAAATATACTCTAGGTCATGTTGAAAAAATGGTAAAAAATATCTTTGCGTGAAATTATAGAGAATTGACATTTATATGACCCAAACCCTTCTAGTTTGTCCTGATATTTATCCCGCGTTGTGTAGAAATGGGAATGTGATAAAAAGACACTTTCCAATATCTATACCTTGTTACGTGTGAAAATACGATTCGAATGTGAAAGTTCAGTTTCCCATGCAATCTTTTCATTGTCTCATTCAATGGAAATCATTGATCGAATTACTTCTTTACGATAATTGTGTAATATTCAAAATGTTCGTACTGTAGATAGAAATTTTATAATATGTCTCTTAATGTGTGAAAATCAGGTAGTGAATTATGGCCGAGATGTTAATCATACATTAAAAACAATTGATAACTTCGAAAAAAATATCTTACCAGTTAAGATGCCAATTCTTACCATTTTCTAGATGCTAAAATCTGCTACGAGAATTTTTCGCAAATGGCACTTTGTCAGCAAGCAATGAATCAGCGGTAAATTTCACAAGAGAGGGGAGACTACAAATGAGACGTATATACCATCACAGCCGACAATGCAAAGCTCACTCTCGTAATGGACATTACAAGCTTCGAAAATATTTTCTTATTTTATTTGGTATCTGCTACCTTATAGTGTTTGTGACGAAGTATTTGTTTCATAGCGGTACGTACGGTATATTTCACTGCAACACATACCGCAAAATTAGATTATCTGTTCTAATTTTCTATTATTTTCTGATAATTTTCGTCTTTAATTTTATAAATTACATTCAAATGTGTCCCTACGGTAATTTGTTACCTTTTCTTTCTTTTCTAAATAATTTACTCAGTTTCAATAGAAGAGTATTTTCCTAATTACTATCAAAGTTTACTGTTTGTCTTTAATTAATGGGGATGCACGCGGAAAAGAAGGCAGATTCCAAAAAATCCGAACGATCATATAGATCAGTCACGGATACAATCATTGTACTTTCACTGAAATCATTCTTTTTGAAAAAATAATTTACATTTACCCCTCAACTATTCTTCCGTTTGAACGAACTACGTCCAGCGCATAGAATTTGGTTTCCTTAAATGGTAGTCCTTTCCTAATGTTCCCCATTCCTTGACTAAAATTCTAATCTCAAATTATTTCACACGAGAGGCTACAATATGGAACATTCTGCACGAGCAAGCCATTAATCGATTAAATGATATACAATTGAGTTCAGGAAGAAAGATTTAAGCAATTTCTTGTTCTTTATAAAATCATCAGAAATGTTGTGTTCCTATTGCATTAATAATTGATAAAATAAATTTTGTCATGGATTGACAAATTCTTAAAGTCCCTACGTAAAAAAACGGAACACTTTAGGAGGACACATATTAGTGATTTTTTAAATATCAAAGACCAATAAATTCTTTCTTGTCAGGCTCTTTTAAAATGGCCTTGTTAACGCTATACTGGAGTCTGGATGGCATCTTCATCTTTTCGTCTGTGATGATTGTCGCTTATCTCTACATGACTCGTAAATTCAACCACTGGTCGAAACGAGGAATCACAGAGCTTGCACCTACGCCTTTCGTAGGAAACTTCATGGACTGCCTCCTATCAAGAAAATCGGGTTCAATGTTTGTCAAGCACGTATACGATTGCGGCGAAGGTTTGCCTTTATTAGGATTCTACGTCTTCGACAAACCTTACCTGTTAATTCGCGATCCAGAACTCGTGAAGCACGTCCTAGTGAAAGACTTCGACTATTTCCCTGATAAGTACGCGACTGCAGATGAGAAAGGTGATCGGTTTGGATACGCAAATGTGGTCCTGATGAAATATCCGGGATGGAAATCTCTTAGGCCAAAATTGACACCGGCTTTTACCCCGGGCAAGCTGAAAAAAATGTTCCATATAATGTTGTTAGCAGCTGACGATCTTGGAAAGCATCTCGATTCGTTGGATTTGGAGGGTAAGCCGCATTCCTGGTGCATTTACATAATAACCATGATTAAGATTAACCATGAGAAACTGTTGTTAGTTCAACATATATTTTTAAAACAATAATTCTTATTTTCAGATATGTTTAACAAAATTAAGTCAATCCTCTCGATGCGAGAGGCTTCAAATTTTGCAACAATTGTTTCTTGATTAATAATGCAACAATGGAAATCTAATATCTGTTTCAGGCGATGGAAAAGTAGTCGAGTTCAAGGATATTTGCGCGAATTTCACCACCGATATAATCGGTAGCACTGCGTTTGGCTTAAAACTAGGTTCGTTGGAGAATCCAAAAGCACCGTTCCGCGAATATGGCAGGAAGATCTTCCATTCTAGTTTCCATCGTAACATGGAGTCACTTATCATATCTTTCACGCCTCAGTTAGCCAAGTATCTCAAACCGAAGTTCTTTGGAGAAAAAGCGACTAACTTTCTCCGATTTGTTTTCTGGGATGTGATTGAACAACGAGTTAATGGCGGTCAAAAGAGGAATGATCTCATCGATGTGCTAATCGAGATCAGGAAAACATACAAGAACGATGAAAATTTGAAGGTTTACAGTACGTATTTGCTGCAATGTTTTACTATCTTTTGTTGATGAGATTATTTATGAATCGTCAGAAATCTATGAATTATAATTTTTTGCACATCCTTATTTCGTGTGCTCCCAGCGAAACAGGCGAAAAATAAGATAACTACTATTTCAATCATAATTGTCTTCATGTTATAAATTAGAAGTGTTGCACAAATATCTATATTTGCCAATTTGCTTTCAAGTTATTTTCCAATCGTACAAAGTATATTAGCTCGATTTGCTGAACTTTTACGATGATGTTTAATTTGCATGTCTCAGACTTTGATGGTGACGATTTATTGGCACAGGCGGCCATATTATTTGCTGCTGGTTTTGAAACATCTTCTACTACCATGTCTTTTACATTGTACGAACTTGCATTGAACCCAGATGTACAGAAGAAACTTAGGGCAGAGATTCAGGATGCCCTAGAGGAAACTGGTGGCAAAATCACATACGATATGGTATGATAACTACAAAAATATTAATTTAGATACGCAAATGAACAGTATGTGAAGGAGGTTATTATATAGTTGTAAACATACTAAGAAATATAACTTTTCGCAGATTACGACGCTACCATACCTCGACATGGTAGTTTCTGAAAGTCTTCGTAAATATCCAGCTGTAGCATACATGGATAGAATTTCCCTTGCCGATTACAAAGTGCCAAATTCCGATCTGGTGATAGAGAAAGGCACCCCAATATTCATTTCGATAATGGGTTTGCACTATGATTCGCGGTACTTCCCGAATCCGGAAAAATACGATCCACTCCGATTTACCGAGGAAGCCAAAAGTAACAGGCCAAGTTTCGCCTATTTGCCCTTTGGTGGGGGTCCCCGCGGTTGCATTGGTTAGTAAAATTTTCAGCAATATTTTCTAATATCTTTAACGCCAAAGCTATCGATGGCAATCGTATGAAAGTAGTGTTAAAAGAATCGAAATGAAATACATATCTGCGTAGAAATGTATACTTCAAGGACATAGGTACATACATGTCAAGATCAGTATTCGTTTCTTTGAACTGTACTCTCACTAACTAAGATCTACAAAATGTGATGCGTGGAAATCTTAATCTCAACATGCATCTTCTCATGATAGTTCCATGACGACATCACTTTTATCACATTCTCTCTCTTAACAATTTTTACACGGTTCTAAATATCACACTGTGTGCATGACCTGCCTCGCCATAATCTAATGAATATAAAATTAGAACTAAAATAATTAGATAAATTAGATGCATTAGCAGTTAGAAAATTGGGCTTGACTATCATATCATATCTTGTTATATTGTTATTACATACGAACATTTTTATTAATCTGCATCTCCCTGCTTTCAAATTTCTCTTGACTCCAGAACGTGCATACGGTAAAATTAAACATCACCAGCTATATGCTGAAGTGTTACAGTTATGGAGGATGACTAGAAAATTTGAAGACAGGAGAATACAATCGAACGAAAGTTTATCTCCTTTGCTAACAACTAGATCAGAAGAAATTGCCACAATGTAAATAAATATTTAATAACGCATTCCATTGTATTTCCTGCTAGACGCAATAATTGGGTACAGTTTGCTATATTTTGCCATCAGACATATTGATACAGTTTATGATTATTAAGCAAATAGATTTCTACCGTAGCGCACATTCCCGAATAGATAATTGATTAAGTTTGTATTCTTGTCATTGACATTATCAGGAAGATGCAAGTAGCAACGTGTATCTTTAAACATTCTGCTGGCTGTCACTTTTAATCTTAATCTTTCACTCTTTGTTTCAGGTATGCGATTGGGACTCATGCAATCCAAACTTGGAGTCGTACAGATTTTGAAGGACTACGAAGTTTCACCTTGTGAAAAAACCAAAATTCCAATTGTCCTAGATCCCCAAGGAATCATTACAACAGCTTTAGGAGGAGTACATCTCAACATTCGAAAGATTACCACTGCTGCTGGTTAAACGAAGCTAAAGTTTTACAAATCGCTTGTGATAATTTAAGTATATTGTACTATTGGGGAAATTCAACAAAGAACATCGCTACTTCTTTCTCGGGAGAAATGAATCTTCAGATATTAAATACACTTTAAAATTGTAATCGTAAATATCTAAATATTGTGATTTGAAATATCTTAAAATAACGAAACTTGTTTAGTGTTAATTTTAATATGAATGTAATGTTCAATAATACGATATCTTATATACTGTCTTTATTTACATTGGTGGATTTATTTACAGTGATGGAAACAGGGAAACGATGATTAGAGCTTAATGTAGTAATGTAATGTAATACAATGGAGTAATGTAATACAACTAATCGAGATCCAACTCGCAAATCGCAACACATGGCTCGTGACTAACTCCAAATAACTCGCAACTAACTAATGACTAACTTTCGCCACCAAAACATCCTTTGCCTCTCAGAACTTCCACTATATATCTTCTTTGTAGTTCATATTCCTAGCGAAATTTTTCTTATGATTATTCCACGATACTACGATAGGGTACATATGTTTTATGTAGAACAATTTGCGATCAGATTAATTAAGATATGCAATGATATATGTCACATCACTTTTGTCAGAAGGTAATCACATAGTCATAGGTAACTTTCACTCTGCCTGTAAATGATTTATACATGGTTTTGGATATCAGAATGTTTAGATGACTTACGTGTTTATTCCTTGTTAAATGAAAGATCACATACCACCATAAAAAAAGACTGCTTCAACTTTAAACTTTACATCTATTCCAATATACATATGTGTCTCTATTGCTGAATAATAATTTAACATGTGAAAGTAGTAGTATACTGCATAAGGAGTAAGCATTTAAGCCAAAGATATTTTTCCATGGATGGGTTAAAAATTTAACAAATTGCAGATTACATTATTTATCAATACAAATTAAAAATATTTATGAAATATTAATGGGCAATAAGTCGTAGAAATTTTTCTATGAAATAATATTTATTACCAATTGAGTTTATTCACTTGTTAATAATTTGTACATTTTTATTGATTTTAGTAACTTCCTTTGACATTTCACAACAACATTATTTACGGTTGATTATGAAATTATCACGTATGTTACTTCTAAAATATTACTACCTATATTACTGCACTTTTTGCTATTGAGTAGGTGAATAACGCTGATGCATTATAACCTCTAACTTCATTGATAAGACTTTTTTAATTATGCAAAAGATTATTCGTTACAATAGATGATATAATATATGTTCTAGAATATGTACTTCAAAAAATATACTTTAGGACATGTTGGAAAAATGGTAAAAAATATCTTTGTGCGAAATTATAGATTATTGACATTTATATGACCCAAACCCTTCTAATTTGTCCTGATATTTGTCCAGCGTTGTCTAGAAATAGGAAAGTGATAAAAAGACACTTTCCAATATCTAAACCTTGTTGCGTGTGAAAATACGATTCGATTGTGAAAATTCAGTTTCCCATGCAATTTTTTCATTGTCTCATTCAATGGAAATCATTGATCGAATTACTTCTTTGCGATAATTGTGTAATATTCAAAATGTTCGTGCTATAGATAGATATTTTATAATATGTCTCTTAATATGTGGAAATCAGGCAGTGAATTATGGCCGAGACGTTAATTATACATTCAAAACAACTGATAACTTCGAAAAAAATATCTTACCAGTTAAGATGCCAATTCTTACCATTTTCTAGATGCTAAAATCTGCTACGAGAATTTTTCGCAAATGGCACTTTGTCAGCAAGCAATGAATCAGCGGTAAATTTCACAAGAGAGGGGAGATTATAAATGAGACGTATATATTATATCACAGTCGACAGCAAAGCTCACTCTCGTAATGTACATTACAAGCTTCGGAAATATTTTCTTATTTTATTTTGTATCTGCTACCTTATAGTGCTTGTGACTAGTGAAGAATTCGTTTCATAGCGGTACGTACTGTATATTTCACTGCAAAGCATCCCGCAGAATTAGATTATTTGTTCTAATTTTTTATTATTTCCTGATAATTTTCGTCTTTTATTTTATAAATTAGATTCAAACAAATTAGATCTCCACTCTGATTCACGAACTTATGTATACTGTAATTTGTTACCTTTTATTTCTTTTCTGAATAATTTACTCAGTTTCAATCGAAGAGTATATTCCTAATTACCCCCAAAATTTACTGTTTGTCTTTAATTAATGGGGATGCACGTGGAAAAGAAGGCAGATTCCACCAAATCCGAACGATCATACAGATCAGTCACGAATACAATCATTGTTCTTTCACTGAAATCATTCTTTTTGAAAAAATAATTTACATTTACCTCTCAACTATTCTTCCGTTTGGACGAACTACGTCCAGCGCATAGAATTTGGTTTTCTTAAATGGTAGTCCTTTCCTAATGTTCCCCATTCCTTGACTAAAATTCTAATCTCAAATTATTTCACACCAGAGGCTACAATATGGAACATTCTGCACGAGCAAGCCATTAATCGATTAAATGATATACAATTGAGTTCAGGAAGAAAGATTTAAGCAATTTCTTGTTCTTTATAAAATCATCAGAAATGTTGTGTTCCTATTGCATTAATAATTGATAAAATAAATTTTGTCATGGATTGACAAATTCTTAAAGTTCCCACGTAAAAAACGGAACACTTTAGGAGGACACATATTAGTGATTTTTTTAATATCAAAGACCAATAAATTTTTCCTTGTCAGGCTCTTTTAAAATGGCCTTGTTAACGCTATACTGGAGTCTGGATGGCATCCTCATCCTTTCGTCCCTGATGATTGTCGCTTATCTCTACATGACTCGTAAATTCAACCACTGGTCGAAACGAGGAATCACAGAGCTTGCACCTACGCCTTTCGTAGGCAACTTTATGGACTGCCTTCTGTCAAGAAAATCGGGCTCGGAATTTCTGAAGGACGTATACGAGTACGGCAAAAATTTGCCTTTCCTGGGATTCTACGTCTTCGACAAACCTCACCTGTTAATTCGCGATCCAGAACTCGTGAAGCACGTCCTAGTGAAAGACTTCGACTATTTCCCGGATAGATACGCGTGTGCAGATGAGAAAGATGATCGTCTTGGATATGCAAATGTGGTCATGATGAAAAATCCAGGATGGAAATCTCTCAGGCCAAAATTGACACCGATTTTTACCCCAGGCAAGCTGAGGACAATGTTCGATTTAATGCTGGTAGTTGCTGACGAACTTGGAATGTATCTCGATTCGTTGCATTTGGAGGGTAAACCGTTTTTCAGTGCATTTACATAATAACATAAATAAATAACATAATAAAACTATTGTTAATTCAATATATTAAAACAATAATTCTTACTTAAGAGAAATGTTTAACAGAATTAAAAATCAATCTTCTTGATGCGAGACTTCAAATTTTGCAATAATCACATCTTGATTAAAAATGCAACAATGCCAGACACAAAATAGGAAATCTAATATCTTTTTCAGGCGACGGAAAAGTAGTCGAGTTCAAGGATATTTGCGCGAGTTTCGCCACCGACACGATCGGTAGTGTTGCATTTGGCTTAAAACTAGGTTCGTTGGAGAATCCGAAAACACCGTTCCGTGAATATGGCAGGAAGATCTTCTATTCTAATTTCTATCGTAACGTGGAGTTACTTATCATATCCTTCTCGCCTCAGTTAATCAAGTATATGAAGCCGAAGTTCTTTGGAAGAAAAGCAACAAACTTTCTCCGATCTGTTTTCTGGGATGCGATTGATCAGCGAGTCGATTCGGCTCAGAAGAGGAATGATCTCATCGATGTGCTACTCGAGATCAGGAAAACATACATGAACGACGAAAATTTGAAGGATTACAGTACGTATTTGCTGCAATGTTTTACTATCTTTTGTTGATGAAGTTATTTAAGAATCCTCAGAAATCTATGAATTACAATTTTATACACATCCTCATTTCGTGTGCTCTCAGCGAAACAGACGAAAAATAACGTAACTACTACTTCAGGCATAATTGTCTCCATGTTATAAATTGGAAATATTTCACAAATATCTATATTTGCCAGTTTGCTTTCAAGTTATTTTCCAATGGTACAAAATATACTAAATCGACTTGCTGAACTTTTGCGATGATATTTAATTTGCATGTCTCAGACTTCGATGGTGAAGATTTATTGGCACAGGCGGCCATATTATTTGCTGCTGGTTTTGAAACGTCTTCTAGTACCATGTCTTTCACACTGCACGAACTTGCAGTGAACCCAGATGTACAGAAGACGCTTAGAGCAGAGATTCAGGATGCTCTAGAGAAAACTGGTGGCAAAATCACATACGATATGGTACGGTAACTACAAAAATATTAAATTAGAAACACATGAGAGAGGCATATGGATAGTATTTGAAAAAGGGTTGTAATATAATTGTAAACATGCTAAGAAATATAATGTTTCACAGATTATGACGCTACCATACCTCGATATGGTAATTTCTGAAAGTCTTCGTAAATATCCAGTTGTAGGATACACGGATCGAAATACCCTTGCCGATTACAAAGTGCCTAATTCCGATTTGGTGCTAGAGAAAGGTACCCCAATATACATTTCGATAATGGGTTTGCACTATGACTCCCGGTACTTCCCGAATCCGAATAAATACGATCCACACCGATTTACCGAGGAAGCCAAAAGTACCAGGCCAAGTTTCGCCTACCTGCCCTTTGGTGCGGGACCCCGTATCTGCCTTGGTTAGTAAAGTTTTCCTAAGTATTCTACAATATCTTAAACGTCACAGCTATCGATGGCAATCGTATGAAAGTAGTGTGAAAAGAATCGAAATGAGATACATATAGGTATAGAAATGTATACTTCAAAGGCATAGGTACATACATGTCAAGATCAGTATTCGTTTCTTTAAACTATACTCTCACTAATTAAGATCTACAAAATGCGATGCGTGGAAATCTTAATCTCAACATGCACCTTCTCACAATAGTTACATGGCGACATCGCTTTTATCCCACTCAATCTTTAAACAATCTTTGCAGGGTTCGAAATATCACACTCTATGCATGACCTGCCTCGCCATAATCTAATGAATATAAAATTAGAACTAAAGTAATTTGATAAATTAGGTGCATTGGCAGTTAGAAAATTGGGTTTTCTCTTACATCTTATCTTGTTATATTATTATTACATACAAACATTTTTATTAAGGAATCTGCATTTCTTTGCTTTCAAATCTCTTTTGACTTCAGAACGTGCATACGGTAAAATTAAATATCACCAGCTATATGCTGAAGTGTTACAGCTATGGAGAATGACTAGAAAATTTGAAGACAGAAGAATACAAACAAACGAAAGTTTATCTCCTTTACTAACAACTAGATTAAGTTAATTACTAACAATTGATTAAGTTTCTAATCTTGTCATTGGCATTATCAGAAAGATGCATGTAGCAAAGTGTATCTTTAAACATTCTGCTGGCTGTCACTTTTAATCTTAATCTTTCACTCTTTGTTTCAGGTATGCGATTGGGACTCATGCAATCCAAACTTGGAGTCGTACAGATTTTGAAGGACTACGAAGTTTCACCTTGTGAAAAAACCAAAATTCCAATTGTTCTAGATCCCAAAGGAATCATGACGACAGCTTTAGGAGGAGTACATCTCAACATTCGGAAAATTACGACTGCTGTTAATTAGACGAAGCTAAAGCATTACGAATTGCGTTATGCATTCCAATTTGCTATTTTGATTGTGATAAATTAAATATATATTACTTTCGAATCGACGAGGTTCACCAAGTATAATCGTCATTTCTTTCTCGGGATAAATGAATCTTCACATATTAAATATATTTTAAAATTGTAATCGTAAATGTCCAAATATTGTGATTTGAAGTATCTTAAAATAACGAAACTTATTTAGCGTTAATTTTAAAGTGAATGTAATATTAAATAATACGATATCTCATATACTGTCTTTATTTACTTGATGGATTTCTTTACAGTGATTGAAACAGGGAAACGATGATTATTTAATTAGAGCTTAATGTAGTAATGTAATGTAATACAATGCAGTAATGTAATACAACTAATCTTGATCCAACTCGCAAATCACAACTCATGGCAAGTGACTAACTCCAACTAACTCGCAACTAACTAATGACTAACTTTCCCCACCAAAACATCCTTTGCCTGTCAGAACTTCCACTATATATCTTCATTGTAGTTCATACTCCTAGCGAAATTTTTCTTATGATTATTCCACGATACTACGATATGGTATATATGTTTTACGTAGAACAATTTGCGATCAGATTAAATAAGATACACAAAGATATATGTCACATGGCTGCATCACTTTTGTCCGAAGATAATCACCTATACACGGTTCTGGATATTAAAATGTTGGCAAGACTTGCGTGTTTATTCCTTGTTAAATGAAAGATCACATTCCATCATAAAAAAGACTGTGCTTCACCTTTAAATTTTACATATATTCCAATGTACATATGTATCACCCTTACTCAGTAATAATTTAGCATGTAACAATACTAGCATATGGATAAGGAACAGGCTTTGATCCAAGGATATTTTTCCATAGACGGGTTAAAAATTTAACGAATTCCAGATTACATTATTATTTATCAATACATTCTATAAATATTTATTGCGCGATTAATGGGACAATAAGACGTAGAAATTTTTCTATGAAATCCGATTCTAAATCCCTTGTATAACTTCATAATTGAGATCTCCATAATATTTATTTCCAGATGAGATTATTCACTTGTTAATAATGTGTACATTTTTATTGATTTTAGTAATTTCATTTGACACTCCACAACATGAATTACGGTTGACTATGAAATTATCACGTATGTTACTTCTAAAATATTACTGCCTATATTACTGCACTTTTTGCTGTTAAGCAGGTGAATAACGCTGATACATTATAACCTCTATCTTCATTGATAACACTTTTTCAATTATGCAAAAGATTATTCGTTATAATAGATGATATGATGTATATTCTAGAATATGTACTTTAAGCAGATATCCCCACGGTCATGTTGGAAAAATGGCAAAAAATATGTTTGCGCGAAATTATAGATTATTGTCATTTATATCCCAATCCTTTTTAATTTCTCCCCCTTATTTGTCTCGCATTGTCTGGAAAGAGAAAAGAGATAGAAAGAAACTTTCCAGTATCTACACCTCCTTACGTGTGAAAATACGATTCGATTAAGAAAATTGATCTTTCAAAGCATTTTTTTAATTACATCATTTCATGGAAGCTGTTGATCGTAATATCTCTTTACGATAGTTGTGTAATATTCAAAATATTGGTGCTGTATATAGAAATTTTATAACATGTCTCTTAATGTGTGAAAATTAAGCAGTAAATTACCGCGGAGACGATTATTATACATTAAACACAACTGATTAATTCGAAAAACTATCTTACCAGGTAAAATGTCGATTCTTACCGTTTTCTAGATGCTAAAATCTGCTACGAGAATTTTTCGCAAATGGCACTTTGCCAGCAAGCAATGATTCAGCGGTAAATTTTACAAAAGAGGGGAGATTACAAATGAGACGTATATACTATCACAGCCGATAACAAAGCTCACTCTCGTAATGAACATTACAAACTTCGGAAATATTTTCTTATTTTATTTAATATCTGCTACCTTATAGTGCTTGTGACGAGTGAAGAATTCGTTTCATAGCGGTACGTACGGTATATTTCACTGCAACACATACCGCACAATTAGATTATCTGTTCTAATTTTCTATTATTTTCTGATAATTTTCGTCTTTAATTTTGCAAATTGGATTCAACTGTGTCCCTACTCTGATTCACGAACTTATGTAATTTGTTACTTTTTCTTTCCTTTCTGAATCATTTGCTCAGTTTGAATCGTGCAGTATTTTCCTAATTACCCCCCAAAGTTTACTGTTTGTCTTTAATTAATGAGAATGCACGTGGAAAACTCTAATCTTGAATCATTCCACGCGAGACGCCAGAATATTCAACACTCTGTGCCAGCGAATTACTCGTTGATTAAATAATATACAATTGTGTTCAAAAAGAAAGCCGGTTATACGATTGTATTTCATCTTCTTTATAAAACCACTAGAAAAGTGTTAAATTAATAATTGAGAAAATAAGTTTTGTCATAGGTCAACAAGTTTTTAATGTTTTAAAATAACTGGCGTTATTAAATTTTTTTTAGAGACTAATAACATATTTTATTTATTATATGTTTACAAACCTCCAGATATTTGTGCAATTACGTATTTTTATGAATGAAATTAAACACATATAATGATTTATTTTACACTCATTAAATAAAATATCATAGCGACTGTTTTACTCCCAAAATGCCCAAGATGCAAACAGAGGGCTGTCCGAAGTACAAGATTGGCGATGAAAACTTGACGTCGAATTTTTAGATGCACCGGGGAAATTATTTACAACATTAACTTATTGCTGATATGTAACCCCAATCGACATTCCGTAAACCCTGACACTGAGGCCCGATACAGGTAACCGCCAAGTTGGGGGTTAGGGTGCGTACACCCCCTTAGCACTCGCCCTCCCTCGTACCGCGTTATCAGAGTAATGTCGACTTTGAGAAAAAGAATATCCGACCAAAGGGAGGGTAGACGCCTACATTTCCCTCAAGATAAGAAGCATGCGTAACGAGTTTCGAGAACGATTTATCACAATGAAGCATTCCGTGAAACATTGTCCAGCTTTTGCATTTCTCTAAATCCATGATAATTCGCAATCCAAGAGCTGTTGATAAATATTATCTTCTGAGATCAACAAAAACATTTTTCCTCCTCAGACTCATTTAAAATGGCTTTATTAACGCTATACTGGAGTCTGGATGGTATCCTTATCCTTTCGACCCTGATGGTTGCCGCTTATTTCTACATGACTCGTAAATTCAACCACTGGTCGAAACGTGGAATCACACAGCTTGCACCTACGCCTTTCATAGGCAACTTTATGGACTGCCTTCTGTCAAGAAAATCGGGCTCGGAATTTCTCAAGGACATGTACGATTACGGCAAAGGTGTGCCTTTACTGGGATTCTACGTCTTCGACAAACCTCACCTGTTAATTCGCGATCCAGAACTCGTGAAGCACGTCCTAGTGAAAGACTTCGACTATTTCCCTGATAGGTACGCGACTGCAGATGAGAAAAATGATCGTTTTGGATACGCAAATGTGGTCCTGATGAAAAATCCGGGATGGAAATCTCTCAGGCCAAAATTGACACCGATTTTTACCCCAGGCAAGCCGAGGACAATGTTCGATTTAATGCTGGTAGTCGCTGACGATCTTGGAATGTATCTCAATTCGTTGCATTTGGAGGGTAAACCGTTTTTCAGTGCATTTACATAATAACATAAATAAATAACATGATAAAACTGTTGTTAGTTCAATATATTAAAACAATAATTCTTACTTAAGAGAAATGTTTAACAGAATTAACAGTCAATCCCCTTGATGCGAGACTTCAAATTTCGCAACAATCACTTCTTGATTAAAAATGCAGCAATGCCAGACACAACATAGGAAATCTAATATCTTTTTCAGGCGATGGAAAAGTAGTCGAGTTCAAGGATATTTGCGGGAATTTCACCACCGATATGATCGGTAGTATTGCGTTTGGCTTAAAAATAGGTGCGGTGAAGAATCCAAAAACACCGCTTCGTGAATATGGCAGGAAGATCTTCTATTCTAATTTCTATCGTAACATGGAGTTACTTATCATATCCTTCTCGCCTCAGTTAGTCAAGTATCTTAAGCCGAAGTTCTTTGGAAAAAAAGCGACTAACTTCTTCCGACCTGTTTTCTGGGATGCGATTCAACAGCGAGTCGATTCGGCTCAGAAGAGGAATGATCTCATCGATGTGCTAATCGAGATCAGGAAAACATACAAGAACGACGAAAACTTGAAGGATTACAGTACGTATTTGCTGCAATGTTTTACTATCTTTTGTTGATGAGATTATTTATGAATCGTCAGAAATCTATGAATTATAATTTTATCCATATCCGTATTTCGTGAACTCCCAACGAAACAGAGGAAATATAATTTGCTTTCAAGTTATTTTCCAATTGTACTAATTATACTAGATCGATTTGCTGAACTTTTGCGATGAAGTATAATTTGCATGTTCCAGAATTCGATGGCGACGATTTAGTGGCACAAGCGATCATGTTTTTTTTTCCGGTATTGAAACATCTTCTACCGCCATTTCTTTCACGCTGCACGAACTTGCAGTGAACCCAGATTTACAGAAGAAACTTAGGGCAGAGATTCACGATGCTCTAGAGAAAAGTGGTGGCAAAATCACATACGATATGGTACGGTAACTACAAAAATATTAAATTAGAAAGACACGAGAGAGGCATATGGATAGTATGTGAAAAAGGGTTGTAATATTACATAATTGTAAACATACTAAGAAATATAACGTTTCACAGATTACGACGTTACCATACCTCGATATGGTAATGTCTGAAACTCTTCGTAAATATCCATCTGTAGGGCACTTGGATCGAGTTACCCTTGCCGATTACAAAGTGCCTAATTCCGATCTGGTGCTAGAGAAAGGCACTCCAATATTCATTTCAATAATGGGTTTGCACTATGATTCGCGGTATTTCCCGAATCCGAAAAAATACGATCCACTCCGATTTACCGAGGAAGCCAAATGTACCAGGCCAAGTTTCGTCTACTTGCCCTTTGGTGGAGGTCCCCGCGGCTGCATTGGTTAGTAAAATTTTCCGCAATATTTTCCAATATCTTTAACGCCAGAGCTATCGATAGCAAGGACATAGGTACATACATTTCAAGATCAGTATTCGTTCCTTTAAACTGTACCTATATTATTAACGATAAGATATTTATTTTTTTACGTAGGACGATTTGCAATCACATTAAATAATATCTTCAAAATGTGATGTGTGGAAATCTTAGTCTCAACAGGCACTTCCTCGCAATAGTTACATGGCGAAATCACTTTTATATTTTATATTACGTTGCACGGCATTATCTATTAAACAATCAATCGATCAATCTGGTACCAATCAATTTGGTACAATTTATTACATTCTATTATCAGACAAATTCATACAGTTTATGCTTATTAGACAAATGGAGTTTAACTAGAACACACATTCACAAATAGATAAGTTCTTACTCATGTTACTTTAACATGTTACTCATGTTGTAAGAAAGATAGGAATAGCAATGTGTATCTTTAGACTTGCTGTTGATAATTTCTCTCTTCAACTCTGCGTTTCAGGTATGCGATTGGGACTCATGCAATCTAAACTTGGAGTCGTACAGATATTGAAGGACTACGAAGTTTCACCTTGTGATAAAACCAAAATTTCGGTGATCCTAGATCCCAAAACAATCATCACGACAGCTTTAGGAGGAGTACAACTCAACATTCGAAAGATTACCGCTGCTGCTGATTAGACGAAGTTTTACGAACCGCATTCCAATTTTCTACCTTGTTCGTGATAAGTCGGATATATTTTATTACCGAATCGGTGATGTTCAACAAGTAACATCGTCATTTCTTTCTCAGGAGATGATTAGATATTAAATATATTTTATAATCGTAATGCTAAATGCCCGAAAATTGTGATTTCAAATATCTGAAAATAATTAGATTTATTTGGTATTAGATAATACGAGATCATGTTTCTGTAAATTTGTTGTATCCTGGTGAGGAAAATATTGCATGCAGAGGAAATACAGTTAGTTTTGTTTCACTTACGCGGTCACATGTATATATTTATTTCATTCACTTATTCTCATTTACAAAAGAGACTAATCGGCCGGTTGGCCGCCTCGTGGCCAGTGCATGACCGCCGCTCAACTTACAATTAAATCTCTGTAATATATTATTACGACACCTTAGAATCAAGTTGGAATGGCGAATACCATACGGTATCCTGGCACCTTGTTCGTAGCCATTGTTCGACGATGGCGTTCGATACGCGCATTAGTCACGGTAATCTGTGACATAACTCTCCATTCTGATCATTTGTATCGTGTCAGTTTCTAGAGTGAAGCGTCGAACATCCACGAATGGTCGAGCATGATTTTCGTGATTCTCGATTCTATGCTATCGAGTGAAAGTTTCGGAGAACACCTGCGCGGCGTTTTAATACTCTTGCTATTGTTTAGCTTCCGAATATTAAGAGGTAGCTTCTTCGTTTCTTCGTTCGATATAATATCATACGAGCAGAATAGCGATCGATCGTCATAATCGAACAACGTATGTATGTACATACTTACGAACATCGGGCACACGCCTCTGCAACATTTGAATTTGTTTCACGATACTTTTACACACATAATAACTATACAATTCATCGTTTACAATATCTGTGATAGTAACTCGCCAGCGAGCATAGCCGTTATTTCACGTCCTCCGTTCCATAATCCTTTTTCACCAGGTAAATATACGTTATACATACATCTAGAGCCGTTTTTTGTTCGTACGCCATTCGCATTTCTCGACCCATTTCTTCGAATGAAAACTTTCCTTCCCCTGACTTCGAATCAGTATAATTTTCCAGATCTGGATGTAGTTATATTAACTCAGAGAACAGTATATTAATCTGCTTAATTAAACCGCACAAGATCATCGTTATAAAATCACATTGATGCCACGTCGATTCGTCTACACTGATCTTAACGTAACATCATTCAGTTTACATCTATCGTTTACTCGATTTTCGGAGTCACGTGAACTTGCAATTCAAATAGCACACGAGAAACACGAGGAGAAGCGTAGTGCTAGGAACTTCCTTCCGTTTTTTCTGATAATTGTATATTTTAACGAGAATAATTTGCTCAAGTTTAGAAATTATATTATATTAATAATCACACGTTTACAAATTTTTAACGTCATGTTTAATTAACTTGCTACTTGTCGAAAACAACATTTCATTAGTCATAGCAAAATGATACTCGCAGCTAATGTAATCTATGGAGTCTCCGGAGGCTACTAGCCTGTCGAGTTAATTACATATTCCTCTGTAACATATTACTCACAACGTTAAATTCATCGAGTTGATATATCGCGATAGTGTCTCTTCAAATAAATTATCCATATTTACCTATCGCTTACTATTCGAAATGCTCATCTTCAGCTTGACAATTATACGAAAATATTTCATCAATTTGTCATAGAATTTACATATTCATGTTTATATGATTAATTTTCGTCGTTCGTTTCTTCTCTATCTTATCTGAGTAAGGCTTTGGAGGAAAACACATCAAGTAAACGAAGTACGTGATAGAAACATTCCTGAAAATTTATAGAAGCACATTCGATCGAAAGATTAAGATTAATCTTTTCTAGAACGCAAATTATTATTATTATTATTATTAAAAGATCGTTTACATCGGTGCATTTCGATAATTGATATTGCTCTGCCACTTTATTAGCAGTCTCACCGCTAAAGCTGACGATCGGTTTCCTTTTCGGTTTCGATTATACGTGTAGTGTGAAAATTGTTAACTCGTAACTTAAAGTTATTTAGTCGTTAATTAAACTATGCAATTGTAAAATATAGGGAACTATGATTTCCTCATTAGAAAATTCAATGAAAGATAAATTGAAGATACGTTTTTAGGTATTACCGTATAGAAACAAACATATCCATTGTGAACGTGAATGTTCATCGCGAAATTATAGTGTTTTAGACGTTACAAACGCACGAAATAGTCAAAGTACGTAAAATTAGGATACTAAGGAAGAGTATAACAGGAGAGCACAAAGGTCGTTCGAGATTTCAGGTTGATGGGACCGAATGAGTCCTGGGAATGTCGATTTTACTGAATCAACTAAATAGGACTGGAAATTAGGAAAAGGAAAAACGTGGAAATGTTAATGTACAAATATCAAGGATTTTCTCTACCAAAATCTTACTTTACATTTTTCCTAATTATGAACAATCTTCGGTCCCATGTTACGCTAATTTTTCAAATCTATTTCAACTAGTAATACTTTCTGAACTTTGGCCCCGCTTCTCTTCAATTTCACCTCCATCTCCACTTTCTCGAAATCGAAGCAAATCCGTGTACATCTCCGGCCTGTATTCGTCTGAAATTCACGTGACTCTCACAGGTTCTCACGGCAAATAAAAACGAAGTCATCTGGGCGCGTCTCGATTCACAACGTCGTGGTCGTCACAATGCGCTTGTCGACGTCCGTTTAACGCGACGATCGCTCCTTTGTTTGTTAATTAGCACCGCATCCGCGGCGAAGGTAATTGAGTGGGCGACGAAACGAAGATCACAAAGGTTGCGGACGATAGAATTCGTTTTAAAGCGGATCTCTTCGAGCGTGTATTTCAGAAAATCACATTCTGTGCCCTATTTTTGTTCACGATTTCCGATCGTGACACCATTCCGATCTCTTCTGACCATCATTCTCATCTTTTTTCTTTTTTTTTCTTTTTTTTTTTTTTTTTGTCGGCAAGAGAAAACGCACGATCGATTACGCTGCGGTAATTGACGAGAATAATTGGGACACGAGGACTACCTCGTCGCGAATTAAACGATTGGACCACCGAATTTCGTTCCTCCTCCTGTTCTCAGTCATTTCTTCCTCGAAGCCTCGTTTTGCTTTTGGTATCGAGCTCGATCAACGCGATATTATTTATAGTAGTTCGGCTGATCGCGCCCGCGATTCAAAATTTGAAAATTAGTACAACACCGACGATTCAATGAGGAGTATTCGATTGTCGACACGGAATGGTCCGAGAGTTTCTAGGAAAACGGACTTGCCCGATTGCTCCATTATACTGTAATCTCTAGTACACGTGTAATCGATTTAACGTCTAGGAAGAGACAAATAAATATTAACAAAGATCAGGCACAGACAGCGAGTGATAGAACGAAAAAAGCATTTGATTTTTATAATCAGTCGTTGGTGCGATAGAACCGAGGAATTTCGATTCTTCGATGGAAACATGTATTTTCTGGTTTACTCGTGAGGGTGTTAAGATCAAATACTTTTTTTGCCTCGTACCACTGGAAGTTTAATAAGTTACATTATAGCGTGTTTACAACGTTGTGTGTTTCGACATGGCTCACTTGCTCGAACACACCATCACACTCGCCGATCCTGTCTCTCTGTTCGTCTACGTGGGTCGAGTATTCCACGAGATTCGACGACGAAATGGAAGGATTCACGCGATCAATGTTTACGGTCGATCAGGGAAGAGCTGGACTGAGGATGCTCTCGCAAGTCTTGGCCGCCGTAGGAAGAGATTTATCGACTAACAAACGTCTACGATTGATTAAAAAAAAAAAAAAAAGAAAAGAAAATGTTTAATTAAACGGCGAGTTCGAGATCAAAGTTTCTTACTTAAAAAACAAATCGATGTCTCCCTGTTGATCGAATTTTTTAAATTAACCCAGAAAGGAGCAGGTATTTCGAAAATACAGCGAACGAATCTCTTCCCGCGGCTTCTCTCGAGAGGGGAGACAAAATCGAACAAGCATTACGCAGAATGCAGAGAGCTGATCGCGTGGATACAGGATTTTTTCTTCCTGTTCTACGATCGCCGTAGAAAAACGAAGAATGCCCCCAAAAAAATTCAATCATTTTTTGGGGGGTGTCCTGAAGACGATAACGTAAGACTAGACTTCAACAATACATGCGGTTTTTCATCGCCGTAGAGACACATTGCTGGTGGAGTATAAAAATATAAACATCTAAAAATGAAAAAGCGAGACACCGTTGCGCAGAGAATTGATGCTGTGTCGAGGCTGAAAACGCGTGCATCACGAGGGTGTTCTTCTACGTTAGGCTGTATCCATTTTATAATCGTATTATTCGTTTTTTACCCGCCTCCTTCTCGTTCTAAACGCGTTCTTAAAATATTCAACTAAACGGAGGATACATTTTTTGTCGATCCATTAAAAATTTAGCGAGTAGATAAGCGAATACCATTCTCGGGGATAGGGTGTTGTTTATCGACTACGAGTAGAAGAAGTACAAGAATCGTTAGATCAGAGGATACTAGCGACTTTCTAACGACATTTTTTCGGTTTATGTAATTCTCGACTGGAATAACTGTTCATAGTTTTTAAATCAGAGGAAGACACCTTCTCAACGAGGAAACAGCGTTTATTTAACATTCATCTAAATTTCTGACAGATCAACAAAATCATTTTCCAAATCGTGCGAGTATTCGCCTCGAGATATAATTCGAACGATCGGGTTCGTCTCTTTTTCTCCGCGACGTTTACGACACACGAAGATTTCTTTCCGTTCTCTTCTCTCTGCTTTTTCGTGTCTTCTCGTTTTTCGTCGCTGGGCAGGTTTACCATTTTCTTTTCCAATTTATTTAGTTCTTTTCTTTTTCTTCCTCTTGTCTCAAACGAGGCATGAATATTTTCGGATTGTAATTCGACACGACGTGCCTGTCTAGATCTGCTGCATTCTCTATCTACTTACACGCTGAACTTGTGTGTTACAATGGACCTGCTTCTTCGTACGATCATTTTTTTCTTCTTATGTATTTATAATATTTATATACGTTATGCGTTTCGATGGGAGTTGCATATATTTATATATATATTTTTTATGTATATATATATATATGTATATATGTATAATAACGAACAACATTAATGATTACTCGTTAGGCTATCCTTTTAATTGGACAATAAATAAAATAGTTTATATACCGCGCCTTTTCACTTTCTTCTATCTTTCAGGCCGTTCATCCATATATATCTTCTCTCCTACTTTCTTAACTTCAATTCCCTTTTCTGATCTAATTTCTTCTTCTTCTCCATTAATTTCCTCTAATTTCAATTCGTTCTCACCACCTGATCTCGACATTTAAATTTTATCGTACGTAATTTTTCCTTCTACCTTTCTCTCCCTCCCTTTCATTCTAACACACTCTCCTCTTCCATTCACTCTGCTCTCGGAACGGAGATCGATAATTAGGAGCAATATACATATATTTGGTATTCGCCAGCTGTTCGACAGTTTGGCTTCGATACGAACGTTAATTACACTCACACATTTCTGGTTACATTTGGGAACAGCTAATCGACATACTACACGCACGTACTCTAAGACATATTTTTTCTTATTTTTTCCTTTTTTTTTCTTTTTTTTTTTCTTTAAACGATGATTTGAATTTCGTACAACTGACTTGAAAGTCGAGAGACTTTCTTTCTTCGTCTGCCTCTACTCACTTTCAACTGTTACATTCTAATAAATTCCCAAATCATCTTCGATGCGGCAGAACAATCAGATTTTTTTCGCTAATGTTTTTCTTTGCCTCCTCGTCGAAGAGAAGGCTTGTCCCGGAAATCGTCCAGGTGATGGTGTACGATCGTGTCCGTGGTCGCCCGATACCGAACACACGTGGCTCAAAAATTCTTAAAGTTAAAATCCCTTCGAGCTTCACGCGAGAAACGCAACATTCCGTGACCCGGTTTATCCAGACTCAGAATAGTCAAGACGTGTTCAAATGGCGGAATGAGGATCCTATTGGATAGAGGATTGTCACGATACTATATTTCGTAATTCCTGACCGATCGATCGGTCGTCGATAGATTGTTACATAACGCGTGGCGACTCGGTCGATCGAGAAAAGCCTCATCGGAAATTTCCTTACGAATAACATCTAGCGCACGAGGTCGAGGTAAATAATCGTTTTCAGTTTAACAGACAGATGTGATCCAACAATGGCCGGCGATACAATCTAATGAAAATCAATGTCGACGGAACACGAACGCTCTGATCGTCACTCGATTTCCTTCGCTTCCGTGCACTTAACGTCACGGTATCTCTCGATCTTCTTCTTTTAATTTCAGCCTTCGTCAACGATCTTTGGCTCCAACGTCTCCTCCTACCTTTTGATAATCATCGACTTCTCTAGTGTTAACGCGCGAGAAAATGGCGGTCAACCCTCGGTTCGTGGATCGACACTACACGAAACGCGGGCACACGTCCTTAACTGCTGCAACAGAAAATATTCTCAGCCAGCCACTTGTGCAGGCCCGACAACTGTTTCTCGGAAGAGTCCTCGACCACCAGGCCGTATCACTTGATCTCCTCGCGACTCGATGAATGCGGAGGATGCGACGACAACGGAACTTCCGATACCTGCCTCTTTGGTCGAAAGCTTGCCGTCAGAGAGGAAATCCAGCCGCTCGGAGATTGCGAGCTTTGGTCGTGCAAAGAATCGCTGTTGCTGTTGCTCCTGGTGCTGTCGATACTCATGCCAGACTTGAATCGCGACAACAGACCAGGCGATTTCTTGGACGTTGCAGTTGGCGAAGAGTACGTTGGCTTTTTCCGGGATTTGGCCGACTCCTTGCACAACATTGAGTCCAAACTACCCGTGTGTGGACGTTCCTCCGTCTTCTTTGGCTCTAACGAACCGAGCATTACGCTTTCAGTCTGCTTCGCCATCTTCGAGATATCCTCCATGCTCGCCGAGCTTCTCCTAATTTCTATTTTGCCTATATCTTCTTGTACAGCCTCTCTGGACCCGTGCTCAGGCTTGACAACGATCTCCGGTTGTTGCTGCTGCTTCTTCGTACGCACGTCAATTTCTCTGAACTCGATATCCAGAATCTTTTGATCCTTCGCTTCTTTCAGACTGTGCGACTTGCTCTCGGGATTCGAAAAATTTCGCCGATGTTTCGCCAAGGATCTCTCCGACATCGCGCTCGGTAAAGCTTCCAACGAAGCGGACGATCTTTTCTCCTTGACGAACGACACCTTCCAGACACTGCCTCTGTTCTTGTACTCCGTCGATTTCCTCACCTTTGGCAACGTCATAGCACGCTTATCCACCGAAGATAATTCCACCACCGTCGCTATAGCTTTGCCCTCTTTCACCGAGACTTTAGTAAGGTTGCAACGCTTGCAAACTGATAGAGAGTTATTGCGCCTGGAAGAAGTGGTCGCCGTGGCCATCAAGTTGCTTTTGTTCAGCGTCTTCGTTACGTGTTTCGTAGGCTTCGGCGCAGTAGGGTCCTTCGTGTCGAAGCTGATACTCAGCCGATCCGTGAAGTTTCTTAATCTGGAAAAGATGGACTTGTGATTGTTGGGTCCTGTTTTATCCTCGCAACAACACCGGAGCCCAACCGTCTCCCTCTGTACCTCTTTGCGACTAGACTTCATCTCCTGATCGTTCTCCACTAAGCTACTCGTTTTCTTCAGGTTGTTCCTCTGCTGGGTTTCGACTACCACGTTACCGTTGCCCTCCACCATTTTTCGTTCGTTCCATTTCGCATCTAGGAAAACGGGTTCGTCTTTCTCCAGCTCCTCGAGGATTCTGGTTCCTTCCGCGGACCACGCACTGACGGGCGAGCTCAGGTCGCTGCCAAGATTCTCTCCTTTACTGCGTCTTCTTTCGCGCTCGTGATCCCTAACAGCCCTGGCTAGGTCGTGACTATGATAATCCAGTGACGATTTCTCTCGACTACCCTTTCGACTACCCGGGTAGCTTTTCCTACCTGTTGCCGGCCCAGTCAACGTCCCCTCGGTCGAGATTTTGAACTTCAACGTTTTCTCGCTCACCTCCACCTCGGTCGCTGTCTCAGGATCCGAACTCTCGAGATTCTCCGCTTCTTCCGCCGTCAGATTCTCCGTCATCTCGTCGTCGGTGGATCGCGATCGCGAGTGAACTGTGCCTATGGAACGTTTCGAGCGCATACTGTGCGACGAGGTAGATTTCACGACGCTAGCTGACCCGGTGGTCCCGGACGTTACGGTTATCAGATTTGCCTCGCCCAGGTCTGCTATGCTCTTCCGGTGATGCCGCTCGTCCTTCGCTGCTTCGTTCAATCTGCGATAATATTCTAAAGCTTCCCGCACTGGCTGAACTATTAGATTCTGGAAGAGAAATTTTTCTGTGTTTGTTAGTGTGTTTGTTATTTAAATATTGAGATTTTGAAAATTTCTTAGTTCGATAAAATTACGATTTAGAACCGGTTTATTAATTCTATAAGAAATATTCATCCTACGCGTCAACAATCGATCGGTTGCGAAACAAACATTCTGATACACGATGCAAATCCTTTTTAGGCACCAAGAGAAACCTAATCGATGCTTCGTTTACAAATAAAAAATCAAATAATCGTTTCAAACGTTTGAAGCTTCACATTCTCTTATACACGCAAGATTTTCATTCAGTTAATACAGGATAATCCTCTCGCTAATTCAAAGGCAATCATCATACCGTGGATCACGTATTCTTATTTTCATTTCACAAATACACGCCTACACAACTGTTTCAGCTCTAACATAGACAGAATATCAACCTTTGGGAACAGATCACACACAAAGACGTATCATTATCGTCACAGCGTGGTTGCATTACCTTTGAATTAACTATCAAGAGAGTAGATTATACTCTATAACATGGAGAGGCTATAAAGCCTTGTGCATACACCACGATGAGTGACTTGAGCGATAAAGCTGATACGCGATCAATGATCGAAAGGCTATTGACGTTTGAGAATCGACAATAATTGAAAAGCGATTTGGAGAATACATGCGAGGATCTGATCAATTCTGCTGTATGGAAATTTGTTTGTAACAAAAACGTAGCCAGCTATTTTCATATACATAGCATTACCAAAAATAAATTAATAATAAAAAACTAAATTAATTACTCGATATTGATGGCACATAATATTTAATCATTTTTGCGAATAACATTTCATCGAGTCGTGCATATTGTGACGATATTTACAGATAATCTAGTAGAAGAGTTTTCTGTTATACTGTTTGGATCTGATATGCAAATGGATTTGATATTAAAGCAAAGGACAAGCTTGAAGTTTTACGTCAAACTTGTAAAAGTGTTATATTTTTCCAGATATCGATCTTCATCTACCCTTATCAAAATACTAACAGCACCTTGGACAATAAGGGTGGTAGTAAAAGTACCTGCAGCTGTGGAAGTAGTTCCCCAAGGGCCTCGAAAAGAGGAAGTAGAACGAGACCGATGAAGCTGACTTGGGACGAGGGTTTGGTTACTTTATCGCGATCCATAAATGGCGTCACTGGAAGTCCTTCGAGCTTCTCCGCGTCGCTCTGCTTGAAGAATTCTTGTAGCAACCTATCCAGCCACGGTTCCGCGACTTCCATCGGCCGGGCCTCGTTGCTAATATCCGCCACCTTGATGAGGATCATCGATAACTAGAACAGCAAATCACAGATTTTTAACGTTGCCTTATTCCGAATCTTTAAATCTAATCTTCTGAAAGTAGTCGCTACAGCGGACTTTAATTTGAATTATCGAATGATGAATTTGTCATAGATTTTTGTATTTGACACAAACTTTTGTTTCATTTCGTGCATTTATGATCGTAACCGTACGTAGACAAAATAATTATGAAATAATATGACAAATTGAAACGTAAAAACTTACTAAATTAATATGAGCCTTGCTGGAGTAATCGAATTCCGGGATGATGTCCGTGAATTGACCGAGGATCTCGTTGTGCCTGGCCATGTCCGTTGCAAGAATACACCTGATGATCCCTTCGCGTACAACTCGATATGTCGCATTATCCAGCGATGCTAATATGTTACATTCCGGTGCTTCTAGAACACGAAAAGCTACGGAGCAATGATGGTTCTCCAGAGGTGAGATATCGTTGTAACGCAGAGCCAACTCGGTACGGGCATTTATTTGATAAATGTTGTTGTATCCTGGATGATCTAGATCGTGGCAGATGCAGGAGACAATTAAAATAAAAACCTCCAGATCGCCGATTCGTGACGGAAGATCCACTGTCCAGGCTATTGCGTACATCTGCATAAACAGAATATTGGTTAAAACGAAATACGATTATACGTATATACTTATTTTACTTTCATCGTATCATTTTAATCGTCTTTGTTTGCATATTTAAGAGCATAATTAAGTATACGTTATGAGTTAATTGTTCTAAATTTTACTAACATCTACGCCATTCGAATATTTCCTATATTTATTATGTTTACGTATATTCGCTCTGTGAGAAGATTTCGTGAAAACGAAACGCGTAGAAATTACATAGATGGAAAAACCCACGCGTTGTGTTCTAACGCGGCAGGCGTGTAGATCGTGCACTTGCCATTTGCGCCACGCAGAAGCAATGCCTAAAGTTATGAAACGGCACTTCGTTATAGTTGTTATAAACTTCGTAGAGGAAGTTCCTCAGGATTGGTAAAGGAATGTTAAACTTTTGAGGTAGGTCCAGCTCGACGAACATCGTCTGCAGCATCAATAGAAGCTCTTCGTCTTCCCATTGCCGTGCATCGAATGCTGGTGAGTGCAGCCACTCCCGAACGTTCGACGATACTGAAACGTCGCTGTAACACAATCGCAGGCATTAACTTCGTAGCATCGAAATTCTATTTAGACAAATAGACAATGGGTTAATTTCTATTGTTTAATCGAATTGCTAGTGCCCTTAGATTTGGAATTTTTACGATTAGACCGTAAACGTCTATGTGTGTTTTTAGGAAATTTACAAATTCACGATACAATGATAAAATAAGTAGATTTAAGTTGTCATAGAATTAGACGCATCCACACGGAAATGTTATTCTCGAGGATTGAAGCAAATTCAATCGTAGCATTCATCAAGCCAGCCATCTTAGAATCACGAGAAGAACAGTTACTTTTATATTCGAAAGGGGTGCATTCTGTACATTTCTTTTCTTTCGTATCTCGAGTCTTTGCTTACAGTAGCAATTTCCATATAATTACATGCTTCCATATCAGAGAAAAGCCACAAATCGAGATGCTAACTTCCAGAGCACGGTTCTACTTCGAGGGAACAACGGAGGCTCCAGTTTCCTTTCAAAGTATCGAGTCTCTTTAAGATCGCGAACATCATCCCCTCCGCCTCGCCATCCGGATAAAATCAATCGGATTAGTATGTAATTTCGTCGAAGTACCACCGTTGCCTGGTATGCAGTATTTTGCGCAATAATGTGTTACCCGCTTATTGAACTAAATCAACATGAAGCCCGACCTACGACGGATTGGAATTACATTAGGGATGTATCGATTTGCCAGTGTAACGTGCCAAACAGCACACGCGGCTAATCACGATAAACATACTATACAACACGTGTCCATATCTTCAAATATCAAGTAAACATTTATTGTACTCGCAATGGCATTTTTTTATAAGAAATGGTCGACCGATCGTGTAAATGATAGAGGAGTGATTGTGTAGTTCGGCAAATATTGATAGTACTGTATTTGCTGGCAAAATATTCGTTTGAATAACATATATATAAATGATAAAAGATTCGACATACGAAGAGTGGAAACTATTTTTATATTCTGCGAAACTTTAATTCTATATTGAAACGATTATTAATTGAACGAAAGTACACGGTTACAGGTTATCAATATCACAACGTAAAATATAAATGATTTAATAACGTTAACGACAAGGAAACAATTTCAATGGAATCTTACAAACATTAAGAGAAAGATTGGAGAGAATTGTGAAACCACAAGATGATTACGTTCTTTTATACCATTGAAATGTACATATGTTTCAAACGTTCATTCAAATATCGGTATAACGAGCAGTATGAATTTATGTGACGGTCTGATACTTCTATCAGCGTTGTCCAAGCGAAGCGTAAGCCCTTTGGGCATCTCTCGCTTGTTCTCGTCGTCAGGGAAACCACATGATGCTAAACAAGCGATCATGACACTGCATTATGTCGACGTTCCGCTGATTAGCTGTCACGAGACTTTAGCGTTGCTTTTGTTAACAACGTAATATCGCGCGAAGAAAATTGTCAGGGAGGAAAGTAGATTCTCAGAAATAATTAGTGTTCAATTTGTTATAAAATTATTAAATTCCACGACTACGATGACAATTAGAATGTTTCAAAGAATGAAAAATAAAATTATTATCTGGCATTTGTTATTTTAATTTACCATATTTTCTTTCCCAAGACGAAGACTTCTGTTCGAAATCCAACCGCTTGAACGAACAAATGAATGAACAGCGAATCCGATAGATTTCATTAACTGGAAATGTTCTACTTAAGATTTCACGAATTCCAATCAGGTCAAATACAATTACTCGACGTTACGTAGGAGTTGATGTGTCGAGATCGAGGCACGATCAAGGAGATTAAGCAGAAGCACGTGTAGCGAAGACCGCTAATTGGCAATCCGCATTTAGCTCGCGCATCAAATCGTGGTACGGGATAATGTTCGCTTTGTGACGCTCCCTATTATAACCCAGCAATAGTAGGTCATTAGAGAGATAACGGTAGCTTAATGGCATTTTGCGGTAACACTACGGAGCTTGCTACTGTCACGGGCCATCCATCCATCCGTTCAAATCGAATAAGTCGACGAAAAACATTTTCAATGTTTGCAATCAATTAATAATCTTAGTTGTCGAAACGGTTGGCGATATTTTCATGCGGTTTCCGCGAACGGCGATTTGCGCAGCATTTGCTACGTCTCGTTCGACGTTTCGTACATCCGGCGTGTTTGCTGCGGTTTATTTGCCTTGTTTCCGTGCGGGAATCGAGTGACGTTCGTTTTTTATGTGCAGTGTTTTTTCCGTGAAAAACAGAGCTTTTGCAAAACGATAATCAAAACTCTGTGCTTCGCATGCTGAGTTCCTCCTCTGCGAAAAATCCTGGATCAGTTTTTTTCGAGTCTCGGTGCATTTCACAAAAGAAATCGAATTGCCACGAGGAAAAAAACAGGAGAATAAAACATCATGAAACAAAGCACGAGAAACTCATGATTGGTTATGCGAAATGGTAATAGAAGCGCACGATTATTGTCCAACTTTATTCGACCGTTTTCCCGCACATGAATTACAAGCGCGTTTATACTTTAAAGGTAAATCATCCGAGTAAAATCGATCTGAAAACGTTTACGGACAGATAGATCTCTTGTTTCGAAAATCAGGAATAAAACAGCACTGGAGTCCAGGCGGTGTCTCGGTTGTTTCAAGCGTCGAACATGAATTCCCAACAGGCAGAGTTGTACGATCCGTCTCGAAATTCAATTTACCCACGTAATTCGGCGTAATCTTGACGAAGATCCCACGGGTTGTGCGCTTAATCGCTCACGAAACGATGTCGAACGTGTTGCGCTGCAGCGCGAGATCTTCGCAGGATGAATGCATAAAGAACGGGACGCAGAACAATGCATTTTAATGAAACGTGTCCCGATACTATCATGTAAGAAAACCACAATATGGAGAATCCATATTAAAACGCTTTCATGTCAAAAACAGAAGTGCGAAAAACAAAGTTACGATATTGTATTATATATAGCAAAATGAAAGACGCGTTAGAACTAAAAATTGAAATGCAAGTTAAGAGTGACAATAAAGGATTAAATTGTTTATCGATACGGTCATTTTAGCGGGCAATTAACTTTTTCCACTGTCGAGCCCTTTTGCTTCCAATAATCTCCACGAGCGTTGTTTGCTCGAATCACACGATACTTCGCTTTTATCGCGCTTTCGATTCAAAGAAACTTCGTTATCGATACTAATTCCATTCGAATGACTTTCCTCCCTGACTAATAACATAATTGTTATGAGTTCACTAGCTGCGGTTGCATATCGACTTCGGCGTTATGCTCGGAAACGGCAGCCTTTTATATTTATAACTTGACATTTAAACGTCTGGCAGGAATATCGAAGTTTCTTAGTTATTAGAATTACTCGCGAACGTAACTGGCATTTGAGACATGCAGACCACGCAAATTGGTAAGCTTTGCTGTCTACGTTCACCCGTTCGTACTTTATTACACGCTGTACAAATTGAATGCAATTTAATATGTACTCGCGGCAATCTATCGGCTTCTTACAGAAATTTATCGATCGTGTAAACAGTAAAGATTAGTCAGTGCTATTATTGCTTTGATGAGAACGCGTAATGGAATGTGATCCTTAGAACGGAGAGTAGCGTATTTTACTCAGAAACAATTCTTTTTTAATATTTTATATCAGACAAATTCTTAAATTTTTCTTATACCATTGATTGTTTATTATATCATATCCATTGAAAATTTTAATTAAATTTCTCAAAAGGATTACAAACGCCAGATACCTTATAGAATATCCACTACTCATATATCTTCATAAGTTATATGTTTCATTGTATCGTTGGAAAGCCAATGCAGTCGCTGTTTCCCTATAACGTTTCGATATAATATTCATTTATAACAGATCGATATAATATTAATTACACTGAAGCCTGATCAATTTCCTATAACACTTGCACGATTCTCCTCAACTTGAAACTTTCACGGTAGCTGTCAATTACGCTAGAGTAATAAATGTGTTGAATTAAATTCCGATATCACCGGTTACCACTCAACCTTTTTCTTCAAAAGAAGAAAAGGAAGTTAAGAAAAGACTATGGTTAAATTTCGAATACGCAATACCCATCTAAATTCCAACACGAGCCACCAAAATTCCTCTAACTTCAGTAGCGAATTACGTTCAGTGGTGAAACGCGTTTCAATCGCGTTGAAACTCGATCTCTCAGCTGGACGGCTTCGTTAGCTCAATAGAAAACAATTTTATACATATCGTCAAGGTTTTAATTAATACCGACATGGAAGTAATTACGACTTTATAAACGAAGTATTTGATTTTCCGGATAGTTTGAGTTTACCTTTCGTTTTTTAAAATACCGTAATGTCGATTAAATTTATTGTTAAATTCATGTCCCAGCAAATTAATTTCATGAAAGGACATTCTCGCGTTAAATAGAGAAAAACAAAGCTTCAATTTCAGTCTGTTTTTGGAAAACACGAGTTATTGACCCGAGCTAATGGACTCCTGAGTATACATTTATGTATAAATGTTTGTTCGAAAACTGTTTGTGCTTGAAACCGAGATCGTTTCTCTGGAAGAAACGCGTGTAATTGAACAGTCCTTTGTAACAAGCTTTTATTTGGAAAAAGCTCGCGGATGAAATTGCCCGAACATATTTAAATTCCAATAAAATTTATTAAAAAGTAAAAAGAGAAGAAAATCAGAAAATTTGAAGATGATCGGTTTTTAATATTTTCTTTCTATTCATTTACAATTCGATACGAACACTGTTCGCTTTGTGAGACCTAAAGCCAAACCATACCGGCTGCATAAAAGCCATGCTCCTGTTAACGTAGTCAGATTTTTGAACACTCCAAACGGTCGAACGAGTTTCAGTATCAACCTGAAGAGGTTTCGGTATATGTTCCCAAAGAGACTAATATTTTTCGATTTTCACAATTGCTCTTGAAACACACCGTACACGCGATGAAGTTGAATTTTCCAACTAATTTTCAGCGAAATATATACCAATTTCTATTTGTTTCAGTTCAATTTACTTTTTTCGTTTAAATGAACTAGAAAACATTGTTCAATTATTTCCGTCTACTTCAATAAGAATATTCCTTTTAATTTTATCGAAATAAACGATAACAACAAAATTGAATGGAAAAACTTTGTCTATAAATTCTCACGTCATATGTCAAGTTTGATTTCTCCTGATCCATTAATCAAGTTTTCATAATTGTTCACCTGTGATGGTAAAATCACTTGTGATCGAAAGGAAGAAGACGAACGATAAATCATGCAATGACGCTCGTTATACTATGACGTAAAAGTGTGCACAGAATATTCTACGCTTACTTCTCCCTTGTTTCGTTCAATGATTCAACGGACGTGAAATCAACAGTATAGCGTTTCCTTCTTCGGTGTTTCACTATTCTTTTTTGCATCCTTCATGAATTCTTAAAATTTCATAAAGCTATGTATATGCAAAATAAAAAGCGCAAGGAATAACAACGCGTAAAACACGCAGAATGATCATGACTCGGAAAGTAATTACGAGATTAATAAGCTAAATTCATCGAAAACTTCAGCTCGGAAGTAGCAAAGCTCGAGCACGATAATACGACGAAAAAACTTGAAATAACAAGTGTCAAAAATCAGAAGAATAAAGATCAAAGTTCAGAAAAGCAAAACGAGAATTCGAAAAGTTCCTCCTCCTCCTCTGCTATTTAAACGCTGTATCATTCGGTGCAACTTAATCAAAATCATAAATCGTCTTGTAACGCTCATTACGTAATCACGAGACGTAGACGTTGCACTATTTCTCTCTCTCTTTCTTTCCTTCTTATCCCACTTCACAGTGATTCAGAGGATGCGGAATTCACGAGGACTTCCTCCTTCACCTTCTTTCCTTCGTGAGCCATTGAAAATTCTACGCGCACAGTGCTTCAAGTGCCTTCTGCCTCTCTCTTCCTTTCTTTTCCTCCTCCCCCTCCCTCCCTCTCTCTTTCTCTCTCTCTCTCTCTTTCTGCGAATGACATCCTGCAACGATCAACACGATAAAGTCCGGTGGGTAAATGAATAAATAATTCCGCGCCAACCCCATCCGCCCCTTTAGTTTTTCGTTCCGCGCGGACTTCTTAAATAAAAGTCTCGTACTATCAACGATCGACGAGGAGCATTAACGCGACGGGGCGACGACTTGATTTATTATGGAACTTCGTGCTACGAACTTGCTTCGCGTGTGCCGCGCGTTCAAATAGAAACGCCAGTGATTTATAATCTTCTTCGGTATAACAGTTCCTACTGTTAACAGTGTATGAACAAATTTATGAGACAGTTTCTTTTATTCGTTCATTTTTTTTTAACACGACGGATAATGTTAACACAATTAGAATTTGTTTCTCAATGAATCATTCACACAGAGATTCTCGGGTGAGAAACGAATAAATTTTCAGATCAAATGCAAATCAAACACCCTTTTCGGACAATTTTTCTACAATTCGAATAACGGTAAATCCGCTGGAAAGATCTTGCCGATGCAACGGTTCGTAGCTGAATATCCGCGTCCATACATTTTACGCGTGTCAAATGAAACTTGACTTTTATTTATCCCACGGTCGTGACTATTTTATATGGCTTCCTCGTTGCAATCTATATTCGTCACGAACGGAGTGTGCTCAAAAAATAGTACCGGGCAATATCGAGACAAATACGTTGGACTCGAAAAAGCGTATTGGTTAATGCTTTCCTGAAACGGATCGATATATTTCACGAAACATCCAAAAATGTTGAGAGACATAGTACTTCTAGCCTCGCGTCGATTATCGTCACATTTATGCGTTAATAATGCTACATCGTAGACTAATTGTGTTACTTGTTATCTGTTTCAGAAACAAAAAAAAAATTGTTCCATTTTTATTTCATAGTTGTTATACTTTAAAAAAGTTTTAATATGAAGAATATAAGTATCAGCTATCCCTTGTAAAAATATACCGTGACACTTCGTGTATATCATAAAGTTTAATGGGTTTTGTTCTCAACACGCGTATATGAACGGAATATCTGCGTCTGCCTATTGACTGACTTATACTACTGCGGAATATAAACTACCTTTGAAAAATCTTGGGTGATAAATTACCTTTCAACGGTATGACGGATTTGTTTACTCGTCGCTGCATCACATCTGATACTGATTAACATTTAAATAACGGGATTATTAAAGTTTATAATTAAAATCCGATTAAATATGGAATTTTGTACGAAACGTTTAATTATTGGATTTCTATGCTTCAAACTTGTCATTTCACAAAATTATACTTTTGCAATAGATGCTATATTTTACTTTCTATAAATAATTATTTCAGCAATTAATAAATAATATAATTTAACAAATTCCCACTGAAACTTTTACACGTCGGAACATATCAGCTGTCTCAGCTTCAGTTTCTCTGGAAACGTAAATCTAAAAGCATAATGGACAGTTTAAACCTGGATTCAGAGTAAACTAAGTTGCTCACCTTTTAACGCCACTGATTGAAATTAAATAGATTAATTACGATCGTCAGAGAGTGTTCTCGAAAGAGATCATAGGACGACAAAATCAAATTGCCGTGTTGTATAAAAAAATAAACGGATAAATAAATATTACTTAAAAAAAATCTAGTTGAAATATCGTGTAAATTTATTTTTGGACCAATTTTGATCAAAATTTAAATTTCGAAATCAAAATAAAAAAAAATATACGTGATAAAATCATCCAACTTCGAAGATTAAAAAAAAAAACGCTGGTTTTGCAACATGATTTGTCAAGAGTATTAAATTTTACGACGATCAGAGATGTACCATATTGATTTGTCGAACTTTATCTCGAACTAAATTAATTAGGATCGTTGTTGGTTAGACTATATCGAACACAGATTTATCGACTTTTTCTTGAATACAAATTTGATCAATTAACTTTTACGATCCGTTAATGTTATTATTTTAATTAATTTATTTTGACTTTACTTAACTTTTCTATTTCGAATAATGTTAGTGTACCTCGTTTGCTACTTCGATTAAATTACTGCTCCAGTATTTCAATAATTTCCGAACAGGTTTATTGATAGTTGCCTCGCACGTGACGTGATAATGCTCCATTTCAACCGAATGCTCCTGAATGCACTTGATCGCGATTGACGAACAACAGGGTTCATCAAAATCTCGTTGTTGTCGTCATGAAACTGCTCTTCTATGCGATATTTTCCAGCAGTCCTCCAAATTTTCTGTTGCAAACGATTTCCATTTATGACTTTGTTGTGGTTTAATAGAGAATCAACATGACATATAATACGTAGAACCTGATTGGAGCGACTATTGAACATTTTGATGTTTAACTGCTCGGAGAAGTGGCGTTTAATTGCTTCAGAAGACAGATTTTACGGAATTTTGTGAAACGAAATTTCGAGTAATTTGTTCCTTTTAATTTCTCGAATCTGTTCCTTTTAATTTCTCGAATCTGTTTCTTTCAATTTCGAATATCGCCAATTGAATTTGATTCCCACGAATTTAAATTTTTTATATGACTAATTCTAGTTAATTTCTCTGATTTCAAGCACAAATGTAAATAATTAAAAGTTACACTTATTCAAATTGATATTTGAACGTATTCAATTATTTTCAAAATTCAATCAAGTTTGACATACAACAGTTTGAACAATTCTAAGCTTTCGATGGTTTGTTAAATTAATTAAATGATAAACATACTTATTTTCGGCAAAACCAGTAAAATTTTAGTCACAAATTTTATTGTATCGCGCTTTCTGTATCAAAACATCCGAATAAAATGTGTTTCTATTATTAGTAATTATAAAAAGGAAAATGTTCCTCGCGAGTTGAAAAACATTCTGTCCTAAAAAGGTAACTCGGACATCAAAAGCCATTTGTACGGTATAAACTCCTCTTAACCATAATTTCATCTGACTCAACGCGATATTTGCAGCGTCTTTCTCCGCTAACCTATTCACACGCTTCTCTTCGATAGCACGCGAAAAGAATTAGATCACTTCACGGTTAATCTTTTGATTAATTTCCTACTGTCAATTTAATCTACACGTGATCGATTCTCTCCGGATAGACGCGATATGATCGGACGGATCGTAGATATATCGTAGATATTTACGCAAGCATATCGAGAGAGTCACGCACAACTCGTCTCCTTGAGATGAAAATTAATCATCAACGTCGAAGCGATCAGACGTTTTTGGCTTGTCGTATGCCACGTTTCGAGCAGACGAATGTTTATAAAACGACGATTTGTTTACTCGATGTTGAACTTTGAAACAATCGTATTTCTGTTAAATTGTTTATTCCGTCCATGTTTGAATGGTAGTTCATATTAAATTAGTCTAGTCGAAATGGTAAGTTTCAATGAACGTGATGGTTTTAATGAATCAGAGTGACGTCAATTGTAGCGACGAATGAAAAATAGGATGGATGGACTATATATATCCAGCTAAGTTATTTATGAATTTTAATTAAGGCTTGAAAGATTCGATGATGCTTCGGGACGATTTCGAGGATTATAAATTTTATTTTTAGATTATTTTTACGGGAATATTTAAATTAATATCAAGTTGGAATGCTCGTAGAATACACACAAAGCACGAATTTTATAAAAATATGCGAAATATACCAGGGAATATTTTCCCAGACTCGCTGGTTTCGAGTTTTACAATTTTTCGAAGCTTTTTCAACCTTCGAAACTTTTAAATTTGAGTTTTGCAATTTTTATCGTATGTGACAAAAATTTCATTGCAGAAAAATACGTATGTGAAACGAATCCTGAAATATACTACAAATATCTCTAAATAATAAATAATCCTTCATAACCAAACTGAGTCCAAACAAAAGGCCCCCATTCAATCACCTCACATCGAATTTCTATTTCTGTTGAAACAATTATCAAATATCTGATTTTTAAATATCGTGTAACATAGTATAAATATCGATAGAAGAGTTAAAAAATTATCTGCAAGAGATTCAAGAGAAGAGATATCGCTTGGCTCTGGTTTGTGTACGAAGGATTAATTATTATTAATAAATATTCATGGTATTCGAAGTTTCGTAATATACGATAGAAATTCCGATATTCGAATCCAGAATTTCCGAAGATTAAAATTCTTCAGATGGTTAATAATCACCAGCGGCATTTAATTGTCTTATTTTTGGTTCCTACCGATAACGTTAGTTCGATTATGCACGATGGCCTAGATATCAATTTCCCATAATGTCAAAAAAAAAAAAAAAAAAAAAAGAAAAAAGAAAAAGGGAGAAAAAAGTATGAAAAACGAAATAGAGAATGCCATGTAACTTTTTCCTTCGTTGTTCGCGATTCTTCGTCATAAATATCGGCTGGCGTAGAAATCGATCGAGCAGTTTATCGTTCTTTCACCTATCCCCTTGATGCCCAGAATCAAATCGCGGCTCGAGACAGCAAAAGAGGTTGGACAGTCGGTCGTAAAGGGGCAAAGAAAGAAGATGCACCAGGCATAAGTCGTAAAGAGAACGGCAATTTCTATTGACTCACCAGATGTTGAGGAACTTTTCTCGCACCTTCCGCTTCATGCTGTCGCTCTTCCGACGATACTGCAATCTGCGGCAGGAATCCGCGTAGAGAGGCTCTGGAAGCTGTTTGTAGAAACCTGAAAGTGACAGCGGTCTGGAGATTGAACCGGAAAACGTTCGACGTCCATAAGCCCCAACGGGGCCAACCGCGTTTCTGATTGATTGGAACGCTATTTCAGGACGATTTTACGCTCCGCATGCCGTCACTTATTGTAAGCTAGTCGACTAATTACTTCGATTGGAATTCAGACGGTAATTCGACTCGATTCGTGTCGTATCTCCTCTCGTCGAAAAAGAAACTCATCGAAATCGCAGAGTTCCGCGAGAAAACGAAAGAGAAAGCACAAAGGAAAATAGCCTTGGTCGATGAAATCTGGGAATAAAAGTTTCGTCAGTGTCGGCGAATTGGGAACTTGGAAGCTTCTGAAAACGCGAAACCTGTGGATCATCTTATCGCGAGCAAATTAAGAAAGTTGTGGTGCGCGGACTGAAAATTCCGCGGTGTATATCAAGATTCCGGGTATTTAATTTTAGTTATTTTAGCATTTAAGTTGACGTTTTAAACTCTTTGCTTTTATATTATATGGCTAATTATAAAGTTTATTCTCCGTCGCGATACGTTTTCACGTTTCATAAGGAAAAAATAACGAACAACGAATGTTTTATAATAAATACAAAACGCTACTTTACGAAAACTAGATTGGATTGATTTACGCCGCTATAATTTTCAACCCTTCGTGTAATGGATATTTTCCTAACAAAATTTGAAATGTGTTGAACAGAAATTTCAATAGCTCTAGCGTATTGCTTTCATTTCCAGAAAAAGAAACAAGCATGGACGGGCATCGTTTTTATTACGAACCTTTCGATTATATAATTGGAACAAATACGAAGGAAAGAGAATCAAGTGAAAAATGGGAAGAGAGGGAATAAGAACGTGGAGCGGGGAAAAAGAGAGGGAGAAGGGAAAATTTTGGGGCCAAGCTCGTTGGTAGCCTGGTCATAGGGAAACCTTGTATCTATATACGCGTTTGGCTAGAAATTGAAGATAGGAATAGCTGCGACGGTTCCTTGCATGGGCAAATATTTATTCAGCGGTAGGCGTATTCGGCCGATGCGATGTACTGTTTATCTGCGCGTATATCCATCGTCCCTGGCAAATCGGTTGCGTTAAAATGATTCTTCGATTGGACGCAAATGGCCGGAAATTTTTCTAAACGATCGCCTGCAACGGTATCCATTTCGTCGAGAAAAATTTACGAAAAATAACGAGGGCAATTGTTGCGAAAAGATCGAACAATCGAAGGAAACCCAACAGGGCGGAAAACAACGATTTCTCACCTCGAAACGAGTTTTCTATCTTCTCTTTTCCCTCTTCTCTTCTCTATTTTTATTTCTTTTATTACGGAGGAGAGAAAGATGCGTTGCGGAAAACACTTCCGACATTTTACGATTCGTCAAAGAGGACGAAGAAACGGAGAAGAAGAAAACGGCGAAGGGACGAGCTGAAAACGAAAAGCTTCGAAACGCTTCGACTCGCCGCTGTTTACTTCGGCTCCGTCCTTTATTTTCCGGTTCACAACTTTGGCCAGATGTGCAATTTTGCGCGCGGCTGATGTTTGCGTGGCACGATCGGCTAGATTAAATTATACATAAAAGAGAGAATGATTCACTTTTATTCCGTGATATTCCATTTCAATTTCTGAACAATTTTATATTGGCTTCAAAGCACCGAACAATGGTCGATTGGACAAAGAGAAAAGGAAATAAATCGTAGAAGATAAAATAAATAGAATGGTAGGAGCGTAGAAAGCTCGGCATCTTTTGAAAATACGCTTTCAATAGCATTTTAAGAAGATTATCCGTTTCTCTGTCTCTCTGATACAAGAAATGGTAGAATTTTTGCTCCATCCTATCACTTTTAAACGTTAGCTTTTTATATTTTCAATTATTTCATTCTATTTTCTTTTTATTGCCAGCTTCGTTTCAGATGTTTCGAAACTTTTAGAATTACACGCTTAATTTGCCATTCCTTAAGCATAGAAAATGGAAAAATTGTCCGTGTCTTTTTTTTAATTCAGAAGAATACAAACAATTATATTTATTTCGATGATATTAAACATAATAACAATATAATAATAATATCCGCGACTTGACGGATCGTTTTATCTGGATAGATCTTCCGAGGGTTGATTTCACACGCAATGAACGATGTTATAAAGTACGGCCGATCTTTTAAAAAATCTGTACATTTTTACGAACGAAAGAATATTCGTGTAATGTAAAACTTACTCAGCCAACTGAGTTGTTCGTTGTGCTCCAACTTGTTCTTGAAACTGTCGACCTGCCGCTTTAGTTCGCGAAGAGCATACGATGGCGACGCGTTCAGAGCTTCTTGGTGCTCCCGAAGTTGCTGTTCCAAGGCCGCCACACGTCTCTCAAGAGCCCACAGCACTTCCGCCTCGATCACCCCAGACGAGGCCGGATGTGCTCCGACGATCTTGAAAACAGGAAATATACTCTTTATAGCCACATTCAAACTTCCATCAACCGTACATCGAGTTTATCGTGCAATAGCACGAAACTTTTCTTCTTGTAATCTAGATATAAAATATATCGTCGCCTCGAAGGGACTATATTCCTGTCGTTCTTTTATCGGTGTCGCCATTTTTCTCGTTTACGGGAAGATGGATGGGAATTAAGTTTGATCGGTCTGCTTACAGAAATATTGGAAATAATCCGTTAATAATCGTGTCATTTAAATATTAATAAGTAATTGTTTAAAGGATTATTACGATATGTATGTAAATATGTAAATGTTTGTATATGTATATTTAATATTAATATTTAATTTGTAATATTTAATATTTCTACTATTTATTTGATTAAACGTTTGAAAGTTGATGATCGTTCATAATCGATATTAATTGAAATAAATAGTACATTAAGAGGGACATAACATGATAGAGATATTGCAATGTAATAAATGCACTTTAGCGGGTTGGTCGGAATAAAGTGGTGCTCGATGAACGAGCGAAACACTCATCCATGAGACAATTTGTCGAATCTAGGGAAGATTTCGCTTGAATTGACTCGAATTGAGAGCAGCGGAATCGTGAAATTTTAAGTCTCGAATTGTCTATCCACCGATCGCCGTATCTTCTCGAACGGAACGATAAAAACGTTTCGACACAATGAGACCCGAATAAAGGGATCGAAATTGAGAGGCTCTGACGAACCAAACTTCGTTTCCTCTCGTTCTTTTTAAACTAAATATTAACATAAAACGTATTTCTTATTAAACTAGAATTCTTCGAAATACTTTCCTAATCCGCGTTGTTTTATTAATTGAAGTTATTCATTTTTCCAATAACTTTGATTAAGTTAGAATGGAGGAAGGAATTTTTCGTCGAAGCGTTGCAATTGAAGAGAAGTTTTTCAATTCGATTCTAAACGACCATCGCCCGATGTTAAAAGGAAAGTACCCAGAAGAAGAAACGGCAAATTACATAATTTAGCGAGAAACGCAGAGAAAAGATTTGGAAAAGTAGGATCGAGTCGAAATGGCCGAGACAGCTGTGTAAGATAGCTGGATCGTTACCTGAAGAACATAGGGAGAGTCGGGTGTGTTCGCCGGCAAATTAGCCGAAATGTTCAACAGCTTGTCCTCTTTGCGAAGCTTCACGATGTCCAGAGGGCCAGCCTCTGCTGCATTTCTAAAGAGTTCTGTAACAGAAAACCATCTTATTAAAACTCCTATTACCGGAGACAGAAATTTTTAACTATGTCACGGTACGAGTAAATATTCTGAAATTTCAATATTTCATTGTTTCAACGTTGAACGTGAAAAGCATAAAGTTTTACATCGATGTTCGATCATTTCGAATTATTTTTCGGTAAATAAATTTGGCAAATATATCGCAATATTCCGATGTATTTGCAATTTTAACGTAGTGCTAACGAAGTTTGTAAAAGCTTAATACGTTTGAGCGCAGCGTGTCGCGTACGTACGTTCGAATATAGTTTGCTGATTAAATTTGTAAACGGGCGAAATATTTTTGGATTCAATCAAGTATACGTAACATAATAGAGTTATGCCAGCAAATATCTATTGTCTGTCATAAAAAAAAAAAAAAAAAAAAAAAAAAAAGGAACGATCATTTCGACTATTAAATCTCTACCTGGGATAAACCATCTTCCGTGCATTTGACAGATTCACGGAGAAACAAATAGCGCGGCGTTAAAAAATTCTACGGGAAACCATACTAACCGGCCGTGAATTCATTATTCAAATGGCACGGCTCGAAGCGTTATATCCTTTCGGTGATATCGAGCGTAACGACATTTTATAAGTGCATGTTTTATTCATCGTGGACGCGGGCTGCACAGTTGCGCGTAACTCGACCTAACGCGTGCATTATGTCGACGCAATTACGGATACAATGCCGGAATGAGCACTGTCACGCGTTCGTTTCCATCCACTTTCCCCGAAAGGCTGTTTATTGTTCGTGGCAGTGTGATACTCGGCCCGTTCGTCGCAGACGGAAATAGACCCACGCGAGTTGTTTGTACAACGCCACGCGTTGCAAATCTGTCCTGGACCACAGATGATTTACTGCCAGGTTTTCTGTCTGTAGCCATCCCTTTGTTTCGAAACTTGAGCAAAGAAACAGAAGCACGAGAAAAGTTGCGGATACAGTTATTTTCTGTTCGGTACGTGTGATTTTTCTTGCTTCAAAATAATTATTATTAACGATTATTCAATCATAAGCGTTCAGATGGCCATTGTGTACGTCAACGATACCAATAGACAATCAACGGCCATTAAAGCTGCCAAAATCCTTCCATCATCTTAAATCGACCGATCAATCCGCTCCACTGAAAGCTTCCGATACTCTCGATTCTATGGAACTCGGCCAAGCGTATACTTACTATCGAGGGATCCGCTAATCTCGTAACACCTAACCACAGAGATTAATATCAATAGAATTAACCGGTTCCGTGTGCCGAACCTCGGACAACTTGTTCGTAGCAACATCGTTGAATTTCATAAATTTAACATAGAACGAACCGACGAATCTTGATTAACTAACATCAACGGCTAGCAACCGGTGCATAAATCACATGCCGGAGCAAATGAAATTACCATTTAACAACATGACACCGGCGTTTCTTAGTTTCACGAGACACTGCTTTCAGAATCGTGAGCTAAAGCATCGGCCAACTAAAACGCTCATGCATACACGGAGACAGAAACTGAAAAATATCCTCGTCTCTGTATTATAGAGGATTAACACGTTTGCCAATGACTAATGGGCAGCGAGAGAACGCGGCCTCGACGACAATTAATCATCGGTTTCGTAGGTGTGCGCGTTCTAATGTAGATTTATACCGTGCAATAAACCGATACGCAACGCGCTTCGTTTTCAGTTGCAAATAATAAGCAACGATTATCGAGCGACAGGGGCAACTGAATAATTGCTCGCGAGCTCTATCGCTGAACAAGCGGATAATCGACTTGTCGAGTTTAAACGGCACGATTCTACTCCTCCGTGAAATTACCCCCGGAAGACGCGTTTCGAAGTTGCTTCGTAATTCAAGTGTGCAAAATTTGTTGCGTAAAAGAAACTTCACGCGCAGTCTGTGTGTTTTGCGCTACGACAGAGATTGCTTCAGGTGATGATAAATGTTTCTTGTTTCGAATTGCAGTTCCTGTTGAGTCAATATAGCGTGTAAAATGTTGATCTAAAGTGGAAGTTGAGAGAGAAATCGTTGATTTATTGGATATTAAGATCCGTAATTGGAAAGACAGATAAATATAATTTAACCGCGTTCGGTTTATTAAAGGCAGAGATATATTTTGACATTATCCAGTTTATTAAAACCGGAGTTGCTTCGTAATTCAAGTGTGAGAATTTTCTTGCCTAGAACGAAATTCACATGCAATTTGTGTATTTTATAACGCGGCAAACATTAATTCTCGGCATGATAAACGAATTTTAACGTTCCTAGAAACAACAACTAGACTTGCTATTCGTGTCCTGTTAATGTATCGGATAAATGTTGCATCAACGTACAGGTTGAAAAGTCGTTGAAAGTTATCGGACATCTTTCTCTCTACGATGTATTTAAACTTCCCATGGGAAAGTTACGTTGTGAAACGATTAAGCAAAGAATCATGCTTTTTTTTTATTAAAAAAATATCCAGTCTGTACCAATTAATTATACGCGCTATTGTACATTAAATATAAAAATCCTACTTGAAATCTATTTATATGCTAGAGAACACACGAATTTTACGATTTCGTTAGATTCTACTTTCACGCGAAATTATTAAACTCTAGCGAGGAAGCTGTGAAGTATGCAAAGTGCATGCTATTTGACGTTAAAGTGTCTAATGCTACTATCGCAAAGAAGGTAAAGAGCAAGAAGTCGTGTAGCTTTCAGATGGCGACAAAAAAAGACAAGAGCGTTAATGGTATCCGGCAGTTGCTTAAAAAACAGAAAGAACGGTAAAAGTTTCCCCGTCGTCGTTCCAGTTATCGATTCGACAAAACGCGAGCTTAATCTCCCTCGTGTTCCGCAAGAAGATTCATGATTCCCCATGAAAAATGAGTTTCCTAGCGAATATCGTATAAAGATCATTTATAAAATTCAGCTGTTGCTCTTTCCGTTCTTACGAAAGACTGACGTTCGTTTCACGAACATAAGCAGGAATATTAAAAAAAACACACCACCTGCCGATTTTAATTAAACTTCTATGGCGCGAATTTTCCGAAGCACGTTCAAACGACGTAATGAAATGTTACATGAAACAGATGGGTGTCTTTGCTTCGGAAATTTTGTCCCTTCCAGGACAGCACGTGTTATACATTAATTTTCATCTACGACTAAAACATTTACGGAGAAGTGAGAAATATTTTTAGTTTAAAATGTGCGAGTCAAATTATTTCTAATTTTATGTTCTTACAAGTTTAAAAAAGATATTAAGGCAGTACGATATCTGCTTTATTAGATTTAATTTTTATTCATTCATATAACTGTATCAGCGTGAAATAAATCAAAATTTATTTTCATTTTCTATGATATACATATATATATAATAATTGGCAATAAATTAATAAATTATAAATTATTTATATTTGTATATAAAAATAATAAATAAATAATTTAATAAATAAATATAAATTATTTAATTTGTTGTAATAAATTATTTATATTTGTTAATTATTTTAAAATATAAGTTGCTGCAGTAAAGCAAGATTTACCGCCTCGAGCGAACCTTGTGCACAGCATGCTTACACGAGCTAATTAGTAAGAATTCTTTGTAAAGAAAACCTCCGGTTTACATTTTCCAGAAATTACGCCCTTCCACCTTTCTTGAAAACTTCTGCCTCGTAACTTCTAATTACAGGAACGATCGACATCAACGAAAGCAATTAATCGAAGAAGCCGATGAGAGAGGTACGTTTATCAATAATTCATTCTCTTATCTTTCCTTCGCATTCATTCGACAATTTACGCTTATCATGGAAAAGGAGAAATTGTATACCGTGTCTCTCTTTTGATGCGCGAAAGAATGTAAATAATACATTCCAAGAAAGTCATTTTTCAACAAATATTCTCATAATCTTTTTCCCCAAACTACTCTTCCATATAAATCCGTATAAATAGCATTTAATCTAATTTCAGAAAACGTATAAATCAACAGCGATTAGATGAAATCTGATTCTAAGAATAAAAAATACATTTTCCAACGAATGCTGTTCTTCAAGCAATTCTTATTATTCTAATTAACGCGCACAAAAGAAGAACCAAAAAGAAACAGGAAGAGAAACGTCAAAAGAAGAGATAAAAACAGGAAAAAATGGAAAAGGAAAATAATATAAAAGTTACGATCAAGCTGTTTTGATGAAATTTCCTTTCGCATTGTATGAACTCAACAAATTCCAATGAAAAAAGTAGAATTTTAAAAACAGCACCCCCTTTAAAAAATTAAAGGGCGCAGTAATCTGTTATGATCGTCGAAACTCAAACGAAAAAATACTTATCGACGGCGAGATGACAATGGAATGAGAAAAAAATTTCAGCTATATTTTATTTCAACTTTCACCCTCGTTCGATCCAGCAATTTGAAAAACGTCATAGAAAATGCTTCTGTGTTCTCAACGATCGTAAAAGCGCTCTCTTTACGGCGAATCGTTCCGGTTATTCGTTCCGTGAAAAAAAGCAACCCCTTGTTAGAGGGGAACAATACCCTGACTGCAATGGGGAAAACATGGAAAACGGCTTATCTCGTTGTTCGATGTTATGGAGACACATCGCGTTACGAGGAAATTTTAGATAAAAACCATGCATATCGAAGAATCATATTGAATTATTAGAACCTTGGGACAATGTAAATCTTTTCTAAACAGTTCCAAGTATTTTCCGGTATAATTGTAAAAATCCGTACTTGGTACTTCAGACAATAAGGCACACGCGATGCGAATGAAATAACGAATTTACAATAAAACGGTTAAAAGCGATGAAAATAATTAAATATCAGAAGATATCCCGAGGGGGAAAAAACGCATGGTAAAACGGAAGAAAATTTCAAGATTCGTGTTGTTCCAATATACATAAACTTCCTGTACACTTGTTCTAAATACGCGAGGAGCAACGTAGTGCACAGAGTCCGCACGGAATACGAGAACACGATACGAGTTGTAGCTCGCGTACCCACGCCCACGCGTGCATCTGAATGGAGATCGCTAATTAAACTGAAATTGTTCATAGCGTGGCGCGAACAATATTTATGACGCGACTATTCTCTTCCGGATTGAAAGCCAAGTCTAAAAACAGAAATCATATTATACCAGCGTCGTGATGAAAGTATATTTTAACAAAAAATACTCCTTTCAACGTGTGCATAACAAACGAATGGAATCTCGAAATTAATCATCAACTAATCCGCAATCGTGAGTACCCAATTTCCATCTTTTTCGGCTGATTAACCCAAATGTTTTCAGAATGCTATACGAGAGAGAATAACGGTATTCCGTGTATTCGACAATCCGACTATATAAAAATCACACGAAATAATAAAAAAGAATTTAGTTTGTAATAGCTGAATATCTTCTTTTTATGTTAGAAACGTGGAACTGAGAAATTCGGCTGATTGTGATTATTACTGTGACTGCGAAGGAATTTTAATGTTAATACAATATAATAATGTTAATGTTAATGTTAGGGGCGTGTAACGAATCTTCGATTGGATTAGTCATTGTTGTTATATAATATAGATGATATTTACTGGTACAAATATGATTATTATAGAACTTGACAAATAACCGTTAGATACTCGAGATCCTAATGACTATGATCTTAGGTTCAATAACGAATGCACGGTCAATGGGATAGTAAATGCGCTTTCTTCCAAAGTCTAATTCAAAGTCCACAGTATAAGTAGAACTCAATTTACTCCTCTCAGTCCAAGTGGAAGTGCCCTCTTCTCTGTACCTCTCTGTACCCCTTGGATCAACTATACTTTTAAGGAGAGCTATACAACTACTCCATACCTCTGTTAGGTAAAAATGTCTATCCCGTGACCGTGGCTACGTTTAGCGATCCGATGTGTCATTTCGAGGCCAAGCCTACTGTCAAATCTCGAGCAAACATAATCGGATTAAATCATAGACAGCTACTTCTAAGTTTTACTATTTAAGTTGCATTATACAGCCATAATAAAAAGTCTAGACTAAAGTACTGGGGATCTTCCCAAAAATTCCAAAAGAAAGGCCTCGATGTTCTTTCATCCCCGACATATATATAGTAAATAATAAAATAGTAATAAATACTAAATAATTCGGATACTTATGAACAGTGGACCATTTGTCTATAATTTTATTTTGATATTGAAATTGCTTTATACAACAATCTTTTTACCCTTCTATAAATACTACGATGAAAATTCTCACAAATTTCAAGAAATTTCATCGTTCAATTATCGCTGTCATGAATTTGATAAGTCGTCCCTTCTCGTAAATTTACGTGACAATGTCCCCATTTCTTCACGATCTGGAATGCTTGTCCCATGGGTATATAAAACCCTCCGGGCCAGTGAAAAGGGGTGGAATGAACGATTCGCGGAAACGATAGAAACAGTGACCGGTTTATTAGTTGTTGGCCAGCCTGCTGGCGATTCTGTTAAAATTTCCCGGACAAGCCATCAAAGGATACCTCTGTGCGTACCCGGTTGAATCGAGTTGATTAACTTTTTTGAGACTGTGTTTCTTTGACAGCTGGACATTCCTGAAATTCATCGGTTGATATTCAAAACGTCACGGGGAAAAATTAGATAGATATTTGTCGCTTACGATTTATGAATTATCGCAATCTTTCATTCTTTCACGCGAATGTTAACTTTTTAACTTAACAATATATAAATTTGTTTCTCCGAGTGAAATAAAAGATATCTGTTTCTTTCAATCGTATCAAATAGATTAAAATATGAAAAAAGATTAAAATCACTGTTTTCGTAATTATGAAGTAACAATAAAAAAGATACTATAGGAAGTGGATTATCTTAAAATAATCGATTTACAAAGAAATAATAGTTTCTATATGATCGTTGGCAATAAATGACTATTAAATTACATTCCATGGCATTTTAATACATAATGATAGATGGTTATTCTTATTTAACTGAGCGTAATAGCTTTTTTATCTAAGCTTTCGTCTCTCTAAAGTAGATTTAAATCTTCTACTAAAGAGATTTCTCACGTGACAGTGAAATATCTGTCGTCGATAAAATTTATCGTTGCAAATCTACAATACATTTCTCTTCCACTCGATAAATTGCTTTTAACGTTCGAGTACATACTACACACGTATGTCCATAAATTTTCTACTCTACGTATATATTCGTATCTTCAAACTCTTTTCCAACTATACGACAATATTTTTAAGCAAAACACCACCCCATCGATCAACGTAACGCACATTTTAATTTTCTCTTCCCATATAAACTTTTTAAACGCTACGTATACCTGATTCGACGCCCAATTAATTCATTTCTATGCCCAATAAGAGATTGAAAGAATATAGTATGCCATGCTGAGTTACCGCCTAAACGGCCCTCGAAGCCCCATAATAGAGCATTGTACGAAGTCACGTCACGTCACGTTCGAAGTTAAAGCAATTTGGACACAGGAAAGTTTTCCAAATGAGAAAAGCGACCGACCATACTGTCGATTACACTTGTCGAAATTACCAAGCCAAATATTAGCTGGAGCAGCGACGTCGGGAATAATAGAGTCTTAAGTTTGAATAGTGGGGAGGATAGCGAGCAATGGTCGAAGGTGGAGGAGATGGTGTGCGCTGGACAAACTATAAAAATCGTCCCGGTCGGCTTTTATTGAACGCGGCATGCGCGATCGTTTGCCGAGTAAATTCTTTTAATTGAGCGCGGAGGTGGGGCTGTTCGTAGAATCGTCGCGGAACCCTTTTCGCTTTGGACTTTACAGATACGACCGATCGTTTCGAGCCTCGATCACCACTGAAAGTAACGGCGGCGTCGTTTACTTTTCTATTCGAAGGTTACAGAGGAAGAACGCGACGAGTTAGATAAGTTAAAATTCGGTATCGAGCACGGTACGTTTAAAATACGCGAATGCTTGCGGCTGGCCAGAAACAACCCGGCGAAATAATTCCCAATACAACTTATTTAAACTTGTTTTGACCAGTTGTAATTCGAATTTGCTATTGCATCGGTAGAATTGCATTCCTAAAACTTTGAAAGCCTGTGTTCCTTTTTGCGAACGTAGCTTTGCGAACGCTCTCCTCGGGGTTAAGCGACTTAGGAAGTGGTTTGCGATCCTCCGCAATAAAGGAACATCCACTAACCTGCATATAAATTCTCCTCCATTCAGTTTTCCTTCGACAATCACATTTCATATTGAAAGAACGGAAGAAAGAAAGAAAGGAAGGGAAAAGAGAAAACATTTCGCGTTGTGTGCCTCTTTTCAATATTTTTGAGAGCCTGTTCTCGAGTACTCGAGATTTATTCGACCACACGCAAAGTACGGAAGATAAGGTAAGGGAGAAGAAATGCGGAAGAGAGCGTTTCCGAACGAATCGTCGATTCCATAAATTATTGGCCATCCTTTAACCATCCACCCACCCAATGCCTATGAAACAACGAACGAACGTCGAATTACCGATCGACGACGTCGTGCACATGCCTGTGTAGAAACGATGCAAAGCACGCGAGTCGATGATTCACCTGAAACGAGGTTAAATTGCTCTAAAAACGAACGTTCTCGTCGTTCGTCGGAATGGGTCTCGCTCGACGCCACTCGCCATATTTAATAAAGCTATCGCAGAAAAATATCTCAGCTCCATCTTCGACCCTCTGCCCGCTCCTAGCTAACCACCACCACCCCAGTTGCCTCGTGGCGTTGACGAACAGAGCTCGAGAAACTTATGTTACACCGATGGAAATCAAAGTGGTCTTCCTACCTTCTCTCTTTCGCTCGACTGCTTGCACGATTGAACGCGCGAGAGGTTTTGCGCGAGCGACAGATCTTCTCGGCTTGGTTTGTCCAGGCTCACACGACGCGGCTCCGTACGAAACGAAACGAACGTGGTGGCACATATACAGAACGAAAGAAGGGGGAGAGCTATCTTCCGACCGTCCATTGGCTCTAATAGGATAATGAAACGTGAATCATGGATGTACGGCGGACGATTATATTTTTATTGTGACCCACGCTCAATTTATTCATTATTTTGTTGAGGCCAATATCATTGGTACGAGGTGTAGGAAGCCATTGCGGTCGGAAAGCATCGCTCGAGAGTTCCTACGGGTCCCGGTGCTACTATTACTTTTTATTATACGTCGACGAATTAGAAAATAAACGTATAGATGGATTGGCTACATCCTCCGTGTACGCTTAACGACCCTGTAATTAGCCAACACTACAGAGAAACTGTGCCGTCGTACGTCGATCTCACCGATTTCATTCAAATTAATCGGTCGTTGTGCCAGATGGTGAAAAGTAAAAATTGTGCTTATCGTGATCCTCGAATCGAGATTTGACGAAATTCGGGAAATGATAATTTTGTTCGTGACCGAGGAATATCGACAAGCTTGGTAAAATTCACACGAACGACTAATGCAGGACCCAAGTCGAGTAACTGATCGATGTCTTGTGGTTCAATCGCGTAACTATGTTTATACACTGAGGCAGTGCATGAAAAGTTCACTTCGTTAAGACACATGGAGATAGCATGCATTAATTACGTATAAAGTTATACGAAATTGATGACCGAGACGTCAACTTCTCCTCCCAGAATCTGTCAGGAAGCAGCGTAAATGAAGAGGGTCACCTAATCTGATAATAACATCGCATTATGCTTTGGATTTCTGAAACGATTCTAAAACTCGAAGCATTTTTATAACGTGTTTGAACTATTAAAATGTGGTGCAAGATATTTTCCATTTCTTCTCTCGATTCACGAAAAATATACAAAAATCCTGTTCCCGAGAACATCATCGATCAAAAGTTTGTTGAACGATTTCAAGTTAAAATTTCGTTTCCTGTAAATCTTTTTTTAGGATGCTTAAATTCCACGTGGACTTGAAACATCCTGACCGCAGGTAAAATCCAGTACGACGCGCAATCATTGTCGATTTTCGCTCGAAGCGCGAACTAACTTTCCACGATTCTGACCGGAAATCGAGTGCACCGAAATTGTCGACAGTCGAGAGCTTGCTTCCGGGACTTTCCAATGGACTAGACTGTCACACTGCAAAATCGACTTACCGATTACTTCGTTTTTATAAAAATACGAATACAGTCCATAGAGGTGTTTGAAGAGCATAGTAAAACGTTGTATAAATATTATTTCAATTACTTCAATTATTACGATTATCATCCTTATTACTACAATTATTTCAATTAATTAATCTATACGTAATATACCTAAGTATACCTATATCAGAGATCAGTAGTTTTCTTGTTAAATCTCGTTTTCCAAGAAACATATTTTTACTCCTACGAAGAACGATTTTTATACAGTTTCCATAAAATTTCTCTTAGATATTTCTTTCGATGCGTCGCCGTTATTGAACGACATTTCTAGATTCAAAATGGTTGATGGCTTAGTTTTTATGTTATTTTAAAATATTGTAATACCCATTTGTCTAAAAGTAGAAAGATTTGTGAGCGACGCGTGAACACGTTGATGAGGAAATAAAAATTCCAGGAATACGTGCACAGCTTCTGAGAGCTAAGGTTTAAGATATCTACGAACACGAGCGGTATGTGGAAACTTGGAGGAGGAAAGTTTAGAAAGAGACTTAAGAAGGAAACTTTATAACCACGGTATGAAAGCTTTAGACTTTGGATATACTATAACTGTTTTTACTCCTGGTTTATTTCTTTAAAGGCTACCTAACTTTTCGAACGGTTCTGTGGAAAAGACACAACCTCTATCGAGATAAAATAAAATAAAGTCGTTACTATCGGACGAAGCATAATCTAAATTTTCGAAGCAAACTTTTTCTCATCCATTTTGACGTAACGGTTCGTTCTTAGTTCGTTCCCTCTATTTTATCTAACGTATGAATAATTTACTACGACCATTGCCACGAGCGCGTAAATCTATTTGATTCTGTCGCACTTAAACGCCGTAATTATATTTACGACTGTCTGGACGAGTTTAATCGCCAGCAAGCAAGAAACAAAATTAATATTCCAAGTAGGTTAAACTTTATGATTCTTCGTGGAGGAATCCTCTTGCATTTTTTACGCGACGCTGAAACACGCGGGGAAATAAAGGAAAATGTTCACGGACTGAGGGGAAAAATGTCCGATTATGAGATTGAACAGTCGCAAAGCCGATTGGAAATACAGCTGTGCGCGGTTTTAAAATGGAAACACGGCATTCGACCACGAAGCTGACAGCCGAGACGCCGTGACAGAATATTGCAGAAATGTCAAACTAATAATGTTTTCATAAATCGCAAAACACTGCTTGCTCTTCGCGCGTTTTTCACAGTGTCCCATCATTAAAGACCATGCTGATTCACGGGGAATAGAAATTCATTTCAAAGCCCTGAACATGAATTCTAAGACTATGAGCTACGTATCGATGCACTTTATACGATGAAGGATTACACGGAGAACGGAGAAGCGTACAATAGAGTGGCGATAATATTTTTCAAATTTCATGCACGTCGTATGAAATTCGGAATAAGAAAATTTCCGAGAAAAAGCATATTTTCTGTCCTTATTTATTTGATATATTTTAATCCTTTCATCTAATATTACACCTTCTAGTATTACGTTGTAACATTGCATAATTTTATTTATTTGATATATTTTAAATAGAATATTACGATCGATTCTATTAAAGTGGAGACAGCGTAAGAAAAACTGGTCGTTATTGATCAAAAATCATAAATATACTAACCTCTCGCCACGTGCCATTTCTCGAGGAAACTACTTATCTATCTGCCAGTTACTCAGTCTGCTTCTTTTCATCATTAGTAACATTCGTATCTCATCTTATCTAATCTTTCTAAATTGTTCGTGTATCCATGAGTCCGTGACACAGTATTATCACATTATTATCGTCATTATCAGAAGTGGAAAAACTAGACGTAACACACAAATATTGAACTAAGTTAATTAAACTTGAAACACTTTCTTCAAACGTCACATATCAGATCTTATATCAATCATCGTAAGAAACTTCAGCTTAGGAAAAAAAAAAATAAATAATACTTATCGCATATTGATTAGAAAGTCAAACAGTCTAATAAAAAGTGAACAAGACAAATTATCGTAAAACTTTTTTCCCTAAGCAACCATCGATTCCGGCTGATTCTAATTAACTAGAAGTCTTTCGGTTAGGATCTATTCTTGAAACGAGAAAGGTACAAAAAAAAACATCTTCGATCTTGCCATACTCTCGGCATGTATCGAATGTGCTCGAGGTCGTGGTAAAGGATCCTCGTAGGTTCGGTCTGATTGATTTCGAGGTGGGGTTATACGAGGCCAGCCTCACCTCTAATCGATACATTTGCACATATAGACACGGTTTGTTGTACCAATTAACCGCATAAACGCACGAAAACCGCATATGCCTTGTCATACAGTACTGTACAGAAATTACACCATCTATCCGAGTGGCCATACGATAAAAATGAAACATGTCGCATTGTATAAAGAAGTAGAAGCTGATTTTTTAGATATATTGAATATTATAACGAGTACTGATTTTTTAATATTTTATATATTCTCGCGCGTTAGTTTCGCTCAATTTGTCTTAATCGTTCTAAATATGACAAAATTCGAAATACCAAATAAGCACTTTAATGTCCATTTCAGAGCAATTGCTTTTGGCAAGTGATGCGAAGCTTTGGCGTGGTGCTGTATTTAACGAACGTTAGCATTTCCAGTGCCGTCTAGACGAGGGTGAATATGCAAATTCATGCGGTCGTAAGAACCGCCCCCAAACTCGTAATTGTTCGGCTGTGCGCCATACGTTTCGATGCGGTACGAAATTCTAGCGAACTTTACACGGGGAACGAAAGAGACACGGTTGAAAATTATTATCGTTCAAAAACTAATCATATTTCAAATCTGTACGAACCTGTTTATTATGGAACCTAATTACCGCGTAATCTTGAAAATTCCATCTTACGGTCAGGCGAAAAAGTTAATTAAAGTCAACGCTAAAGACCACTAGCTATCAACGGCCACTTTATAAAAGGAAAAAGCAAGGAAAACGTAAAAATTGAAAGAAAACATTCTGGATTCCACGGCCATGGAAAAAACGTGGCAATGATCGGAAATTCTTATCCAATTTCAACCAAACCCGCCTCTATTAAACGCCGTAAATTCCATCAACATCGACGTAGATCGCAATTATCTATCCGCTGAGTGCGTGTTATATTAATGCGAATAGCGTAACGCAAACAATCGCATTTTGATTTAGTACAGCTTTCATAGTGTGTATACACGCACTAAATCCATAGCGGGCTGAAACGAGCAAGTTGTTCTTCGTACGTACACGTTCAGGGATCGAATTACTCCATTATCGTAAAATACGCAAGCGTTCTCGCGAACGCTTCGATGTTCCAGCTAAATCGGCAAGAGTCGTAATCGTCTAGACGACTGAAAAGAAAATCGCTCGAACGCTTTTCTCCAACGGACCGACGATTTCGAGCGCTAATTACGTGGAATTATCTGTACAAAGCATGCATCGCATATAAAAAAGCATGGATATATCAGATTATGCGCATGTGGATTCCGTTTCCGTGTAAATCCTCCTTGTTTTCGACTGAGAAAAGTTTGTATTTCAAGAGCGCACGAAAGAAGATAAGTACATTTTTGCCCACTTTTTCATTTTCATGTTACTCATTTACGATTGAATCACTCAAAAATCTCGAATAATTTATACAACAAACATAACGTACATACATATAAATTTCTTAGTGTTTTATAAGCAACTCTAAGCATTTTAAAAATGCACGAGCTTAAACATTTTTGTAAACAATAAAAAATATACTGAATATCACGGGGATCAAAATTTTGGTCAAAATTCCATTCTAAATCGCTTTTCCTATTTTTCCCCCTACGATTTCCATTTAGCTTTGTTCGTAGTTTACGTCATACGCCACAAATCGTTCTAATCCAGAAATTTGTTAACGAGCGGAACAATGAAGCGTGAAAATAAATTTCCCGAGGCTGGAGCATGAAAAAGACAACTTGACATAACCACGAGGGTCCAGTTGTTTGTCAGACTCATTAAAACCGTGAAGAGAGACGAGCTTTTCCGTGATAATTGTTCGGTTGAAAGTATGATATAGCCGCGATACGGTTTCCTTAATTATCACAAGAAGCACGAATAATTTTAATTGAACAACGTGTTATTAAGATACGAAAGTATATTGATCCGGAATAATGGATTTCTCCTTTTATATCCGCTTTTAATATTTACATATTGGATTTCTCTCTCTTTTTTTTAATAGGTTATAAACGAAAGTGGATATGATTGAACATGCATTTCAGTGCTCATCGATACTGCAAGTAGATTGTCGTATCGATGAAACAATAATTTGGCAAGCTGGCAATTACAACGAAATTACGATTACGATACTGACTGCTCGACGACCGATTTATTCAACCGATATAACAATGCAATTAACCATGTCATTAGTTATTTATTGGCAGGAATTATGTTTCATCTTATGGCGGGTGTAATTCCGAATTTATCTGTTCACTGAATTGTATCCTAAAACTCCAATTACCTCTGTAAATACGAGAAGAATAAAATTAAATATGATCTTATTACTCCAATGGTAAGAACCGAAGAAGTTTTAGAAATTAAAAATACTTCTCAAGCTGTTACGCGTAATACTCGCTGTAACTTTAAGAATTAAGAAATTTGAAAACTCGAGGCAGAGATCCACGAACGGAACGCGCGTGAATACTTTAAGGCATTCTCGTGTTCTAACTCCGACTGAAAGTCTTTCTCTTTATCCTTAGCCTGAAAATAAATAATTTAAAACTCGTATAACGATGGAATCTCCAATACACCGACGATTGATGGGAAAGTTTTCATAAGCAAACAGTTCAAGAGGAAATTCAGTTGAATTCGTCTTAAAAGTACTCAAGTCAAATTTAAACTAAATTTAAAACCAGATATGATGTTCGATCTAACCACCGGCAGGCTATTTTTAGTAGTTCATTGCAGAGAGCGGAAATTTCGTGACGACGGCCAGACAATAAGGGTCAATTTACCCTACGAACGATATCGATTCTCGTCAGGGCATCGTCGGCATATTTTTTCGCGGCACGGCCAGCGATCTCGTTGAAAAGCTTTCTAATTAACTAGAAGGAAGAATATATCGGCGCCGCGAACTCGTCTCTCGTGAATTTTATATCGGAGGGGATGATGCGACAAAAGGGATAGGAATCGACCAAATGATCAGTCTATTACAGAGTCGTGGGTGTAGGAACGAGCTATTCGTGAATCGTCGTGGAAACGACATCAGCGAACGACAGAGAAGGAAATACGAAATGATAGCCATTTAGATGAGATACTTCTACCGGAATAAAAATGGGATCGCAATTAGGCCGGATTCGGTGGAATTTAGGCGGAAAGAGAATACGTGGATTAAAGGGATTTCGATGAGGTTCAAAATTGATTGCGCAGGGATATTTGCATGAGAATTATGTTCCGCGTTTCAACCTCGAAATTAAAGTCAATTTCGAATGAAATGTTTAACGTGGAAAATTCAGTAGAATAATATTCAGCAAAGAGGTTTAAATTCTGTTCAAAAACAATCAGTTCTGCTCTCAAAGAATCTTCCACGACGCTCTTGGTTCGCCGTATTATTCATAAATGAACGATAATGTTTGTGTCTTCTGAAAGGAACGCATAAACATGCAAAAATAACATTTTACAATTTCACTGCCTTTTAGATGTCGGAGAGCCAGTAGGATCGGAGGTGTGGGCAGGTAATCGATCTTCGCCAGTATTAGCCATTGTCAAGGTACGATCCAGAGTTTATTGGCACAAGTATGGAGATGCGAGGTTTGACAAATAAACCGCGGCGGTTAGGTACTCGCGATGCGAATGACAATAGTCTTAGGTCCGATAACGAATCCGCGGTCAACGGGACTCTTTTACCCTTTACTCGTTGGCAACTCCTAGGTGGCACTCTCAGTTAGCACGCGAATTAAGCACTCCGTCGAAATGATACCTTAGTCGTACTCGAAGCTCTCACTGTCACGCTGTTTCGGAAAAACTGCTCTGCTCTCTCGTGGCCCCAGGCCTTTTATATTCGTGGAGACAAGTCTTCGTTCGGAGAGTGAGGGAAATTGCCGTTATTGTTAAATTGGTTAGTCTTCGGAAGTGTCATTTGCGGAAAAAGACTGTTTGCCTATTTTCGTTAATTAAGGTTTAAGGTTCATGATGGGTCATTAGGCTGGCTGCAGATGTTTTGCGAATATATCTCGACAACCGGCAATCGATCTACCCATAGAATAGGGTCTGCGTATGATGGGCCACGAGACAGAAACCGTTAGTATGCTTACTGTCGAGTGCCGTTACAACTATTTCTTTATTATGAAATCCTATTTGCTAGAAAAATGTTCGTCCCTTGACCGCGGCTATGTTCGGTGACTGGTTGTCACCTCGAACCCAAACTCATTCTCATAGATTGCAGATAATTACAATCGGGCTGAAGGACGGTGATTGTTTAACTACGGCTATGATGGAATCCAAACTACGATATTAGGGGTTTTTTCCCCGGTTTCGACGGGAAGGCTCCGGTGTCTCTCCATCTCCGACATATATATTATCGTACTTCTACAGCATACATCTACCAACCTATAATCCAATTTTTCCTAAAATCTTTTCTACTTTCCATTTTCTCCTACGCTCAAGGGAGGTGTTTGAGAAAAACTACGAGACTTTCGTGCAGAGCAGAATTTATTGATTAGTCGTGTTCGCGTACGTTTACACGAGACATATTCCCGGAATGTTCATGGAATGCATAGAAGAGGAAATCGATAGAGGGTTTTCTTTCAAGCCGTTTCCTTTCAAGATTGTCTGTCACGAGTTCGAGGACAAGGCTGAGGCACGACGAGAAGAATTACGGTATACAGGGGCACAAAGACTTCTTGTGGCATTGACACGAGCCACTCTGTTTCGCGTACGTCCCTTTGAGATGCCTCCAGCTCCTCGTAATGACATGACGGCGCCGTGCGGCAATTTCCACTAACCGGCTTGCAAGCCAGCATAAATTGTAATCGTATTATCATCCCTAATTACGCGATGCACTTTGACACGAGTTCGCTCGTCGCAATTCGTAATGCGGCAATTACGGCAAACCATTTTAAACAGAACAACGAAACACTGTTTAATTAAGCAAGTTTGAAATATCGTCAGGTCTGCGAACCGAGCTGCGTTACGTTGATTCGGCCGCGGCTCAAGTAGATCGAGGCGTAAATGGTCAGACACTCGAGAACACTGTGATACGCGAAGTACGTCGATAAATATCGTTCTTCTCTTACTTTAGTAAAATTAAGATGTAAACGAGCATTTTTATCAATAATGATGATTAAAGGAGCGTAATATGTATTTTATATCGTACACAGATTGTTCATTTAATTTATACTCGATTATCTCTCGAACTATTGATTATTTCAAAAAATGTTTCAACTAATACTTGCTTCGTTTCAAGGGAGATATTTTACGATTCTCACAAATTCTATCTACGTGGGTGTGCCTCCGAGACTTCAAGGTAATCTTTGCTTTTTAAAATGTAACTGCTTCTTTCCATTTCGGTGAAAGCGTACTCAATTCCCCGACCTGATTCGTGATCGATGAATATCAACCACGAAGAATATTACGAAAGAAAATTATTAGATTTTATGCTGGAAAAACTTCCCCCGATATCCAACTGAAGTATCCGATCAGACATTAGAAACAAACGTTATTTCCACTCGCGTTTGCAAGAACTTATTGTATTATTAAACTAGCTTTTTAAAACCATAGATATGCTCCACATATTTTTCGACAGTCTGTATCGTTTTCATACCATACCACCGACTAGCTTGTCCTAAATGCACTTTTAATCACTAAGCGTGATCGATAGATCAAGACGACACTGATCAGACAGTCAAAATATGAATTTCATAGGCGCAAGGAAAATAGTATAACAGTTTGACGATTAAGACGATCTATTACCTTTGGTAGCTGTGTGTGAGTGTATAGCTGGTTGCCGCATAAAGTTGCGCGTGGTTTAAGTAGATTAAGATGGCAATGAGCGAACTACCAAGAAATCGACCTCGGTGATGCACTTGTGCCGAGTTAATTTTCATAGTTCAGGGAATAGAAGACGAAGCACGCCAGCAACTATCATAGATCGTTTCAAAAGCTTTAGGCGAATGTCGGCAACAACGATCGCGCGACAACCAAGGAAATGCTTGTGAAATTAACGAAATTCCTGGTACGTGCGGCTTCTGACATCGTTACAGAAAACTTCATAATTTCCATTAACCAGAGAAATGAGTTTCGCAAGATCGCAAAAGGAAACGAACGTCGCCGCTTTGCGATGAAACGAATTTTGCAAAGAGAATGCAACGTTAATGAGAAAAATACGAGGAATAGTTACCAGGCGATTCGAAAACCATTTCAGGAAACGTTAAGAACAGGTCGAGTTACATTGAAGTTTGAAATTACGTTGCGTAATACATTAAGGAAAAGTTTCTGAACATGAATTATTTCCCCGAGATAAATTTAATAGTAATCTGCCATATAGATATACGATTTAAAGTGCACGCTTATTTCCTAAGTTGGATTTTATTACGGCAACATTATCGAACTGCCTGACAAAGGTTATCTCTCTCTCTCTCCTTTGATTTTCATCTTTGGAGTAGATGTAGGTTTAATATGAAATGTAGAAGGTGAAGTGTATTTTTTCGATGCCTTTGAAATTCTTCAGGCAAGATATATCTATTCATACGAGTCTCCGTTGGGAAAAATCAAGCAATCTTGTGTAGAAGAACTCCCTTAGTTTACTTGGAAGTCCTTGCATTTTCTGAAAGGTTTTCCCATCCATTGAATTTATAGCGGCCTCAAGTAACAATATCGAAGGGGAATACTGTTTAAAGGGGACCCAAGTAATATTAAAACTCTTTACTATAAATAATTAAGTTTGCTACGTTGCAGTTCCAGCTTGGCATCTTCAAGGCGAAGTAAGGTATTTTAAAACGTTCATAAGACCGGAAATTGCATTCCTTACCCAGTTCGTAGTAAATATAGTTACCGGATAAAGTAGTATTTGCCAACTTGTGCGATTCTAACCTTTTCACGTGTGTTTGACCTTGATATTTCTTTATTACGTAACGACAGATATAAAGCATTTATATCGTAAATATTGAACTTGATTTTAAAAGATAAACAAAATGAATAGTATAATAAATGATAATATAAAATGCAATAAAATTGATAATAACAATATAAATAAATCTCAGGCTGAAACATAAGAAAAACCAAAGCTGTTCGTTGTCTCTAGATTCTTCAAACGTAAGAAGCTCAAATATTTATACATTCCATAAAGCTTCCCAACATCTTACGCAGCATCCTCAAAATTTCCCTCTAAGTATCGGCTCGAACAAGAAAGCGAACATAAACTCTTGTTTGCTATTTCGTTTGACGCACAAGTGAGGGTGAAACAGACTTGATTGACAAGTTAGATCCTCGCAGGTTATTTTCAGGAGGCATTGTCCGGTCGATAGGTCACGGTTTGAGATGCGTGCAAACATAATTTCGGTAGTGCTTATAGGGTTCCCTTCGTATCGGTCGTTGAGTTGAAAAGGTGGGCGGACAACGTTGAGGGAAGGTTTCATTCAGAATTTGCTCCGCCTTGGGAAGAACGTACCTAATCGATAATTGGTTAGATTCGAGGAATATCGAATATTCGTAGAGCTGCATCGAGCAATCTCAATCTTTATCGAGAGGATGAATGCCTCGATGGCAGTCGTCAGCTTCGAATGGAAAGCTCCAATCGGCCAAACCGATGGCCATCGAATCTCTTCGTGAAATGTTTCTTTGCTTTGCAATACTCTTCAGAGAACTCGTCGTTAGCTTGTCGATTTTAAGAGATCAACAGCAATATCTCGATCGTAAATATCAAGAAACTTGATTCTTAAAGGGTCTCTAGAATTACGATCAATCTTTTCAATCTTTATACGATGCTTTGAACCTGCATTTATGATATTAAGAAAAAGATGAAGATTTCGAATTGAAATTTAAAATCAACCCCTTTTCAGAATCCTATCGTGCTAACTGTAATCTTATTTCGTAAAATAAACGAAACTTCGGTAAATCAAAGAACATGACTGAAGTAACTTTTCATCTTCTCGACGTAATTCGCTAAAGATAAAGTGATAAAAATCAAGAATGGAATGAAAATGAAATGTGACTTGGACGAAAATATTTCGAGATGTCGAAAATGAGATTATACTGAAAGAATTAATTAAATAGACTTGCCCTTAAGCTCCATGTCGGTGACCTGATCCGCTTTGTAGGTGACCGTCTCCCTACGATCCCCAACGATGAAGTAAATATTCGTGTATTCCTCGTCGTCGTTACCGCCGGTCCCGTTCCTCGCCTCGAGGTCCATGGCCAAGCAACTAATATCGGCCTTGAACCAGCTTCCGCTCCTCTGTGCTCGACCTTACGACAGCTTGTGAGGCGACCCGGCCTTGCTACTACTCGGGGCTACGAAAATATTACATGGAATTTCGCTTTGCAGAATAATTCGCTTCAACTTTTCACGGGGCAAATGGTTGTATAATAGAAGAAATTATAACAAATTTATAACAAATAAAAATATTAAACTTTCCGCGGAACGATAATATAGAAAAATTCTCTAAATAAGAGCAAACCACGAATAATACAAAAATTACGTAAAACTGTCTTTAAACAACCAATTGTCTATAAATATTACAGGGATATAGAGCAAGTAATATCGATACTAACCTCTGGTCGGGTGTAGAGGGATAGCTGAATCCTCAACGAGCTCATCGTCGCATCGCCGCCCCGGCGGCAACAACCGGGTCAACCCCGATTATTGCACCTGTCGACTTCGTACCTGCCGTGCGCAACACCTGCAGGGTGAACGATTCAGCGTTGTAGAATCCCGTTGATGACCGTCCAGGCACTAACCGAGAGGACGATCGCTCGTCTACTACCAGCTCACACTGCACTCCTTCATGGTCCATTCTACAAATCGATCAAATACAATCGTTAGATTTTCTATCGAAATTATTTAATAATTACAACAACCGAGATTATAATTAATTATTTTCCAATACGGTAAGTAATACCAGTATTTTTCATGGAAGATCCCAGTGTACCATTCTAGGGTTAATTTTTTTAATTCTTAGAAGTTAGGTAATTACTCGCTAATCGAAATATTCATATGTGGATGAAGTCGATCAAGCTTGGATTTTGTATGGCTCGATTCACCATACACCGGCGAACTCATGCAGAAACTGCGAAGAACACGCGTAAAACAGTCCGAGATGAACTTCCTAACGCGATTCTGGCGAACTTGGGGCTGAGCAATTAAATTAGAACAAACAAGAAGTAGCAGCCGACTGAATATCGAACAACTGCGGAAACATTGACAGTCTCGTAAATTCTAGGGGAACAGCAGCTAACGTAGGTGTCATTTTTCATGAATTTTAATTTTCGGAATCAAATATAAAATTTAGGTCCAGCAATGAAATTGGTCAGTAATAAAAGCTGTGTTAACGGGGCATGGAATAATTTAACAAGTTTCACATGGTAATCAAAAATGAATTACGTCGAGGTAGAAACGAGCAATAGGTTGTCTGTGTCAAATGTACAATTTTATCAATATAACATACAAGAATCTTGATATACAGACAATAACGAGACAATATTCGTCCACTCATATCATATTCATAGAAAATTGTCCGTTTGTTCTTACTCGGCAAGAGTGCCACACCCACACGAGACACTTAGGCGAAGAAAATTTACGATTTCTTTGCTCAAGGTTGTTGGCAGAAATTAAAAGTCCTGACACACCATGTCTCGCCCTTAACCCATAACCTCAAACAACGATTCGCGTCACACGACAAAGATGTATATGACCGTCGACGAGTATTTATTACATGCTCGTCAAGGTACTATATTCCACATGGAAAACGTGCTTCAACTCGTGACGGTAAGAATTCTGGCAAAAATTTATCTCGAGAGATATAAAGCATAACATTTAGTAAGCTTTGTATGATTTAGTATGGCACTAGATATAAGTTTGAATTTCTGATTTGTATTCTCAGCATTTTCAGAAAGTAAGAGAACATATTGATCGTTCTCATCGAATTATATCATCTAAATTAATCGAGATGTTCGTACGAAAATTTAGGAAAATATTGAAAATGTTATTCAGTCGATTATTACTTCTACGTTTAACATTTACTTCATCTAATATTATTTCAATTTGATTTACAACGCCGATATTTCATGTTTATACGGCGCAATGATTATTATTTCTCGTTAGACACCAATTAGGGTGCAGCGTCATTAAATTGTTGATATTAACACTCTGGCGTTAGAAGCGTTAATTAGATTTCTCATATAAAGTTTCATTTATCCATAGTAGGTTGCACAGTATGGGAGCACTATGAACACGAGAATTCCGGCACTAAGTAACCAAAATTATGGTCGAATAAAACGCACAAAGACAAGTAACAAGTTCGTAGAATTTATTGCAACGTGAACAGTGATAATTTTTAATCGAGAGAAAATCTCGACTGCGTGACGACATCCGGGAACGTGAATTGCCATAAACGCCCTCGCAACTGTCGCTCTAAGTCTCCAACGCAATCAGACTGTACGTATAACAATAACGATAGCAGCAATAGCAACGACAATAAACAGTTTCCAAGTAAACAATATGGACGGATAAATCCGATCGTTTAACTCGAATATAATACGTTTATTATTCGCCGAAGAACAAAATAAAAAGAGATACGCTTTGCATACAAATTGTTTATATCTGAATCTCACCCTCGTTTTATAATCGAAGAGAGAGCTTCCAATATTCCAAGAAAATTCGTCTTTCCCGAGAAACTGAGCACATCCATAAGAATTCTTTCATAGTTTCCTTAAACTTAAGAAATACTATTCGACTGAATATGATCCGAAAAAAAAGGCACGAGAGTTAAAGGATTAATTCTTACGCTAACTTCTGGCTAAAAAATATCAAACTTTGAACTACAATAACTTCGTAAAAAGAAATTGTACAACATTACGCCCGGGCTGCTTTTAACGGGCGGCGCTTCTACGTTTTCACTACTGAATTGAATTTTCTTTTGTGAATTACCTTTTCATACTAGGTAAATGTCCAGATCGCGCAATCTCATCGTGATGTAGCTTGGGTTATTTTAATGCCAACGGCGCACATTTCATTCAAAACGTGATAAAATGACGACAAAAAATCGTATATCAATCTTGATAGACGACAAGGGATTATCATAAAGGCGAAGCTTCCATCTTCAGATTCATTGTAAAACGAGTAACAAAAAGGTTTTATCAAAACCGACAGAAACGTCTGTATTTGAGGTACCTTTGAGGGAGAAATATCATCTTTAATTACTTTGCTGCGAAGTGTATTTAGATAAACGAGGGAAAATTCATTAGTATTACAATTGAAACTGAATAATTATTGGATTTACAATGCTAGTAATTCCGAAGTGAAAACGGAAGGAAAATAAATAGACGTTTGTTTTAAGAATAAGCTTAATTACTTCGAAGTTAATTGAAGCTCTGGCTAATAGCCCCCAAACCCATTTTGATGAAACGATGGAACATCGAGCGGCGGTGCGTTGTTAATTAAAAAAAATATTTAACTATCTGCTCGTTTAATTTTTGTTAACATTTGACGAATCGGGACATGAAAAATTAATGTTCAATAAAATCCATCCATTTGTTTGATATCGGAAGAAAATAAAGCTTTTTTTTACAAATGAAAAGAGAATTAATGAAAAAACACAAAAAACAACGTATGGAAACATGAAATATCAGAAAATACAAAAGACATAAAAATATGGAAAAGAACAACATGTGCAACACACACGAAATAATGATATTAATAATAATAAAAAAACAATACGAAACACATATTCGCTAACTACATTGAAAACAGCGTTTCTACAATAAGCATTACGTTCAATAGCATTTCACCAGGAACATCTATTATTTGCTCAATTATTTATCGACAATACGCTGTCAAATCAAACACCCACTGTCAGGAATAGTATGTTCCATCGATGTAGCCCGCAAACGAAAGATGTCACGTGAAATTTACAGGAAACCTGTTGCAGAACAATGCCTATTATGAGAGGTGAATCGATCCAGTCGCGATACGCAGAGAAAATGATTTTCAACTCGACCAGTACGAAATCCGCATGAAAATTCATGTTACGCGTCGATTCTCTTCCGTTTCATCGCTGCAGGAAGTATAACGCGCTTTTAATTGGATCGAAACGTTCGTATTTGATAACGTGACAAGAGATCCACCGTGATGGATACAATCGAATGAGGCGCGTCAGGCCAGAAGTAGACATCGAAGTAGACATCGCGCTTCGTGTCGAAACAGCATTCGAAACGGAGATATGTATCGCGCTGCCATCCACGCAGACATCTTTGAGGGGGAAAAATCTCGTTTAAATCGTTTCTCGAATCGACTACCATTCGGAAATCAGTTTACGCATGCATTATAACTGAATTATATTTTGTACAAAATTTTCTATAAACTCGCGATTAAATAACACGAATAAAAAAAATAAAGAAAAGTTATTTGAAGTATTTTCAGTCGTTACAAGTTTATGCATAAAATTCATACGTGCCAAAGAGATATTCAAATTCCAACTATTTCACGTTCTCGTTTGGTTCTCGTAATAAAATTCGTTTGTCAAATTTTATAACACGTTAGAAACCAATTTCTCGGCGAAAGAACAATAATCGCTAAACATCGACTGAAGTGCATCAATCACTGATTGAAATTTCCATTGCCGATCACGTATTACGTTCCATCGAACAGCCATCGATATGACAGGACTTCAGCCGGAAGATCGTGTTTCCGGAAACTTTGGAAGTTACTGCGAACGATATCGGTTAATCAAACGGAATGTATGAAACAGGGAGTCGAAGGGCGAGCGGCAAAGGGTGGAAATGACGTAAACCAATCGGTATCGGCAACACACAGATATACAGAGGACGAAGCCAATCAGAAGTGGGCGTCCTGTGCAACAGCAATTGCCAGTGGACTCTTAATCCTGGAAAATCGCCTTTTACATTGTCCGGTCGGATTAAAGCTGCAACTATACTGTTTTATACGCACAGCTTTGGTCTTCAAGTATATTTCACGTTCGAGCTCTGGACACCGAGCGATTTTGAGCTTTACGCATAGAAAACGCAAATTTCGAACCCGTTTGTCCGTCGACCGACCGGTTTCCTCGGTCCGTTTGAATCGTTCCATTCGGCCAGATTAACGCCGGATTATCGAACTAAATTGCGATAAAGGGGTGAATGTAGAAGTTTAAAGCGAAAATATTCGGATTGGTTGCAAATAAGAGCGAATTCGATCGTGACGTTTATGGCTGTACCGTATAATTTTACAACTGTAAATTATGAAACAAGAAAAATGTAAAGCTTCTACAATGAAGTAGAACTTTGTATCGCATGTTGAACTTTGTATTGTATGTTGAACTTGTATTCCTAAAATCTTTGGTAATTAATTGGCCCATTTGCAATTATACAATCATCTTCATTCACGAGAAAAAGATAAAATTACGTCAGTTAAGGTGTTGGTAGAAACGAATAAATTAATGAAGCCTAATACTATTCCTTAAACTTATCTGGTAATAAAAAAATAATAGGAAAATAACATAAAAGTTGCTCGTGCAACGCGTTTATATGAGCCGGTCGCGGATTTTAATATGTCCCTGTACATAAACAACGTGATTTGCAAACACGATTACATCTGCACAGACATCGCCGTCAATATTAATAACCCAACTACGAACAGCATGAAATATAATTTCGTGCGCATTCCTGGGATCCTCCATCTCGAAAACAGAAGGATATTAATAATTGATTTTCGCGTGATCATCGCCGAAACGCCGGTACGGTGCTTTTTCGTTAAAAAGAAATTGCTTCAGGTAATTTCCTATAATTCCGATACATGCTCGAGTTTCAATATAGATGGAAACACTCATTTTATCACGAGGCAGACTGCTACTTTTATTCCTTTGTTTCGCTGTAATTTCCCTTGTAATTTACGAAGGAGAAAACGACGGTTAGAAGCGTTTAAAAACAGTAAGACTATTAATTAATATAACTGAACTGAAGCGCTTCAATACCTTCTGTTATGCGCTTTAAAGCTGTTTAATTAAATGCAATTGGAAAATATTTATCTTCTTAGTTGCGGCAGATGTAAATGAAATATAATATAACGTATCAAAGGAAGTAGATGATTGAAAATGGCAGAGAAAGATTATTAGTATGCAATTATCCTTGTTGCGATCGTCGAATTTTTATATTTCGATCTAGCTCACGTTTTTACTAAATAAAAATGACGCTTAATGGCTTAAGAACGCGTATAACATAAGGTTGAAAAAAGAAATTATATATTCCGATAATTAATTTTTCATATTATTTTCGATAATTTCCGATATCGGAAAAAGCAAGAGATGCTTTGAAAATGACTGAAAAGATGCAACGAGGTTAATAATAGCTGTACGAATATTGTAGAAATTAATATTTGAAGATATTCAATTGGTTGTATATTAATAAAACAGCGTTTGTTACATCAGATCACTCGGCATGAGCCAGTAGTTTCAACATTAATCATGTTTATACGAAAACAATTATTAAAGCTAAAGGTAAATGTTACATTATTTGAAATCATACATTAATTGTAGGATCCTTGTATTATTACCAGACTCGATCAAACAAAATTGAAATTGTTCATTTTAATCGTAATTGCCACTTTAATCATCGTCATATATATAGTATCACGTATTTTTTCGTAAAATTTAAAATTTATTCCACATTTATCGGTAGAAATGAATGTACTTTTTATCAACACAGGATGATAGAGAAAATCCATCGATGATTTCAAACGGCTGAGTTTCACTGTTTGCGGAAAATATTCGCAAGTACGTGTTATAACTCTCTGTTCGTGACCATAAATGTCTGAAACCGCTTTAATGGCGGTAAACGCCATATAAAAAGCCACTTCGTAAAATTGTCAGGAAGTAGAGCACATTATACGCGTAAAAGCAATAAATTATTGTTATCGAAACGATACGATCGTACATATGATTTTATACTCATGCGTATGTGTTAGGCTTTATTAATTCACGACAAAAATTGCAACGTTAACGAATAATTAAACAACATATACGTATTTTGAAATTATTTCCATCGATTAGTTTAAAATATGCAATTTATTAAAATTCTTTCTACTTTTTCTTCAAACGGCTATTTACGCGTACTAAAGACAAAAATGAAAGATAGAGAAAACGAGCGGATCGGGAGTTGCTCCATCGAATTAAAAGCAAAGCTCCAGGTTGCATCCGGGAAAAGAAGCAGCACGATGAAAGTTCGTTTCATTCACTCTCTCCCATGTCGTAACTATCCGACTAACAAAAAATTCCAAGTCATTAAAGCTGACGAAGTGTATCAAACGGTCGAAAGACCATCTTGCGAGCGTTTCAGGGAGACTAAACGACCGCATAATTACGCGTTCAATGAGACCAGAGCGTTATCCAGGATGCGGCGAGAGCACTCGAGCTTGAGCCGGAGTTAGAACGCTTCCTCGAATGCAAATTACGCGGTCCAGCGACAGCGTACCTATCCTGGCCAAAATAAAAAGGGAAAACAAACAGTAGGAACAACATGGAATTTCGCTCGCGTGCTGTTTCACCACGCCACGACCCAGTTTCATGGATCTAATTAACTGTGAAACGGCCAACCGCCTTCGTTTATTTTCCTTCAGCAAACAGCACGTCCTCAGTTTGTTCGCGTTCCAACCGATTCCCCTTCTTGCTAGCTGCCCTTCCGACCCTAGATTTTTTCCTTAACAACCTAACACCTCTTTATTCGTTAATCTTTTGTCTTGCAACGCGAATCAAAGATAGCATTTTTCGCTTCTCATCCGCGTCGGAGCTATTTTCAATTTGAAAGAAACGTCCAACGAGGATCGAAGTTATTGAAAAAAAAGGAGGAAAGGGAAACAGACAGGTCTCTGAGCCTCTAAAAGATATTGTCGGGACGAAGGTGAGATCCCTCCCGAGGTGACAGAGCTAAACAATATCGAGATGGATGGCGACAAAGTCTGACACGATTAAAGCGAACGAAGAAGAATTGCGATGGAGAAAAAGCTACATGGAGTTTCTTCCTTTGTCACGGCTGTGTTTCTGAATTTACCGTGAAAGTTCCCTTTTTATTTTATTTTATTTTTTATCGGATGAGGATATTTTTTCACGGCACAAACCTGGGAAGGATCCTACACCAAAAACATTAAGAGAATATAACACGCGATCTTCTCATAGATTCGTTTCAACCCGGGACAAAACCAGGCACTCCATAAATTCATTTCCAGAGATGCGAATACATTAAGACCACGTTGAGACGATCGCGTCTGAAACGTTGTTCCCCGCGGCGAACGTCGGCTCCTCGACGATGACTTCTATCGGGATGACTCAGGAAAAAGGAAACGTGCTAACGAGCCCCGGTCAGCATTAATTGTAACATCCTCTGGACGGTGGTGGACCGCTTCCGTCGCGCGATCGCCTCGTCTCTGAAACGAAGGAAGCTGCCAAGACGACCTCAACGCCCACGCCGCACCGACTATAGGCCCTTTCCTCCGATTCCGCTTGACTCGACGTCTTTAACGCTGCTACTGATGGCGAGTTTAGACCGAACGAACGAACGCTCCATCTTCCCCCACCTTAGCAAAATTTAGTAAACCGAAAGCGTAAATGAGAGTTGGTTCGTCGTTTGGCAGCAGTGAAGAGTATCCAATTCGTATTAAACGTCATATACTTATAGCCGGTTGTTGTATGTACGTTCGTATTAAAGTAGATAAACCAAAGTGACGTAAATGTATATTCGTACCGCATGACGTAAACGTACGTTCGTACAGCTCAAAGGATTAGAGGGTCGTTTGCCAAAAACATTCCATTTCCATCGTAAGAAACTTCTGGCTCGATACGTTTGGCTAAAATTATCTTCCACGCTTGCATTTCACGCTCGTACGTGATACGCATTGCAAATTAGCGGCACTTAACGACGGTTGGTCGGAAATCTTTTCTCACCCATAAAATAACTCTCAGTTCCCTTCCGGTCCCTTCTCATAGAAAATGATCTTACTCATCCGAACTTATACTTAACCGTTTAAATTGAATAATACTCTCCATCCTGTTTATCTTTACCTACACACATCGGAACTATGGTTTAACCATTTTTCAGAACGTTCCTTCACGTTACCGATCGTCCCTATGTTAAGTAACATCGAACAAAAGCATCGTCGCCAAACGGTTCCGACGAATTCGATCTCTGATTTCTAACGAAAGGATGCCGATATCGGCCGACTATTGAATCATAGAGAAACTGACGCTGCCATGCAACGATTCGATCTTTGCGAAGCGTGCAATAGCCGACTGTAGGTGAAAACGTGGCGCGCACTGACAACGCGTTAACGCGATTGTAGCGACGTTGTGGATCGATTGTACGCATCTACGATGTCCAAACGAATTTCCAGCGGAATCGCGTCATGTCGGTGCGGCCTTAAGTGCATTACGCCGTTTACGAGGTAGTAGCACTCTCATTCCGGATACAGGTACCGTAGACATTAAATTCAATGCACGTCAGACAGTGCCGCATGCGGGTACGGGACAAGTAGCACAAACGTCGCCCTCCTCCCTCTTCCCCCTTCAAGATTCACGTTTTACGGTCTCGTTTTATTGCACGCACGCCGATAAAATTCAGTCGGGTAATACCCCTCCTGATAAACTTTATCGAGAGAACGCAAGAGAAACGATCGCGAAACGGTTTCGCTCGAAAAGCGCCGCGTGCCGTGTTTCTTCGACGTTTTGTCTTCGACATACGTCGTGACTCTAGAGCTTTCGAAGAGAGAAACGAAGAAATTGCGATATCTAACCCTTTGCCAATTTCATTCGAACGTTTTTCACGACACGATCGATCGATAGTTCCGACACACTTTTATCGTAGACTCTTTTGATATCAAGAGGTTTGTTTCGAAAAGAAAAATCTTACGAATATTTGTAAATTTATTCCTTTTCATTCTTCTAATTTTTATCCATCAGAATGATACAGTTAAGAAATGATATGAATAAAACGAAGAGGATACTGTCTAATAAAATGAAGAGGATATGAAGAGGATTTGATTTCTATTAATTAATCGTATTAGATATTAGATCATTAATTGTTTAAAAAACGTCAATATTCTTGTACGGAATTTCCATTGACAATCAAAAATCGTGCTATTTATACTATCATAGAACTATATTTTATTGACTTGAGTCAAATATTTGATATCATGTTCCAAATACATTTTACTTATGAATTTAATCACCGATGACATTTGCCAGCGGAATTCATTAATTCTATTCGCAAAGGGTAGAAATGTTTGTCATGAAAGTAACATGCACAGAGATACAAATATCGAGGCAGACGAAGCTCTTGCGACAAGATTTCGCCAAGCAGACACCGGAGGCGTCGTCTTCGTGTCGACCTCAATAATTATACTTTAATCAAAATCGTGACGAAATTTCCTTTGATGCTCTGCTTGATGATTGTCGTTATTCAGCCGTAAACAAACTAATAATCGCGTGATTGCCATTTCCCTCGTTCTCCTTTGACGATCGGCTATGATTCGTGCAAATTTCACGAAATTGCTAGGAAACTAATTCTCCGGTATCTTTGACAACATGCTTTCACCGTTTGGAAAACATTTTGTTTTCAACATAGTGATTCGAGTCTCTTGTATCAATATCGTATTTGTTCTTCTAGTTGATCATTCGTTTATTACGCGTTATACACAATACATGGAACGTTACTCATAAATTGAGCTCGCATCAATTTTATTTGAATCTTATCACGATGATACAGTCGCGCCTTCAATTAGAAATTCGTATTTCAAAAAATAACGTGTCAAAGATTATTTTATTAGTTTGCCGTACTGATACTTCAACGCTTTAAAGTGGAGAAAAGATATGTTTTTTTATTGGTTACGGAAAACCAATAAATTATGAAACTAGCGTTTGAAAGAGTCTTGTTAGTACACGTTGACATTACAAGCAGGATTTCTTCGAGCATTTTTCTTCGGTCGTTAAAAAGAAATAAAAGAGATTACTGTTTGTACTTGTCGCTGATTGCCAAGGATATCGAGAGGAAAGGAAGAAATATTCAATACTGATATTCCTATCCCGCATCCTCTGTGGAAAAATCGTCTCGAGAGGCAAACAGAAACGCACAAACAAGCTCCTCTTCCTTCGCTATCTTTCGCACTCTTTTCTACTTATTTGCACGGTAAGTGATGGCACGACACGAAATAAAGCCTCCGTTTAAATTAGTATAGGAATCTGAGATCGATAATAGTTGTAAAACCAAAGCAAAAATATGGAAACTAAAATGTGAATATCATATCGAAATGATGGTAACGTAAAAATTATCACGATTATTTATCTTTTAATGAAACAACGCTTTTAACGAATGATATAAATACGTATTGGATTTCTAAGTAATTTCGGTGAAATAAAATCGTTAATGATGATGGAAAAAGAATTTACCTTATAACCTTTTACGAAATAATGATGCATAAATCGATAACAGCGGCTGATTTAATTTCTCAATTATTAATTTTCAATTAATGAACATCGTATCGCTCGTTAGTTATTCGCCCTAATTATTACTTCTACTTTACACAAGAAATTATTCCTTGGTCAGAATAAAAAAAAAAAAACTCAAAAAACTTGTTATTACTTATCGTTTATACAGGCCCTCCCTCGGCTAAATTGGCTAAAAGAAAAGATACGATATTCTATCCCTTTAATTAACCTTTTGATTACATATTTAAATCACCATTCACGATCCAGTACCATCTTTTTAGTACTTTTTCCCTGCTCGAGTTCATAGCCGATATCCACAAAGAACATCGTAAATTAACTTTGTTCGTTCGTTCGACACTTAAGCGATTTCACAACAAATACTAGAAGTAAGAGGCCTCCGATCGACAATCCTTTGTGCCTTCCTCACGATTACGCTCGTTAAACAAGAAACAATCAAGCGTTGGTTTTCCCTACGAACAGACCTAATACATTTCCAGGTACACGCTAGGTGATTAAAAGCACCCTGTATACACTTTGCTATGAATACATACATATATACATACACGCTGCGAGCAAACAGATTTTCATTCGCGATCCAGTAGACCGGCGCAAGAAATCAACGTGAAACTTAGCAGCCCCGAGGAACGCTTTAAATTTGTGATACACGCCGCGGGCAAGAGGTTAATATCCAGCTTAGCACGAAACACGAGAGGACATTCGTTGGAAAGTACGAAGCGTGGCCTATGTAAACCTGAATATCTAAAGGTAATCTGCGTATCTGACGAATAAAAGCAAAGATGTTATATTTTTCAGATGGCTGCATTTCATGGAATATCTGTTGACTCGAAAGTGACGATTAATCGATGAGAATTTGCATTGGCACGAAGTTACGATCCAATATCGTACAATCGGACACAAAAACCTACGCACGCTTCTTAAACATAAAATACAAAACGAATGTGTATGTAAAAGAACGCATACCATCGAACTAAACAGTCGAACGAATACCATCTATTGTACTTGGGAGAATAGGTATGATTGTTACTGCGAGTAGAATCAACTTGTATTATATATATTAATCTCCAAAAGACGATACGACCCAACTTAACCTGGCAAATACGTCAGAAGACGCTGCTCCGATATAATTGAGGTGACTGCAAGTGGAATCAATTTGTATAATATATTGTGTATATTTGTATAATATACATAATCGGAGTAGCGTCTTCTGACGCTTCTTTGAAGCTTTCATTCATGGTAAAACACGTCGATTTGTACATTACGAATAATTTTTCGGAAAGGTCTTGGAAGCAACTATCTCTCGAAACTATCGCCGCGTATAATAGAACTTTGCTTAACGTCTAGCAAACGACGAAATTATTTCCTCTCGTAGAAGGCGCACGATCAACAGAGAATTTCTTCGTCGGTTGAAATTCTTCGTACCTGAAACCATAAACATCGCCAATTTTGCCCGAGCTTTCGTGACTTCGTTAGAAGTTTTACAATTGTCCTCCTTAGCGAACGACGAACGAACAACTGTAATGTCTTCGCGTCTAGGCGAAACGTTGCCAAAGGATCGATAGCAGTACGCCGCGTACGTCATCGCGAAAGAAAACGTCTTGCGTCACGTTTCATTAGGCGGTGAATAAATCATGGTAATCGCGTTATCATTAGGGAATAATTCAAAGATGCCGCGTCGACAATAAGAACAACATTCTTCTACCAAAAGAATGGCGGAAGTTGATTTCTGTACGAGCCTCTTTGTCTGGATAATTAAACGTTCGACGCTTTCGTGTAGCGCGTAATGAATAATTTAAGCCTTCCGTCGAACGAATTATTTATACACCTTTAATGTATTGACGTCGCATACTTACAGGGATACGCTAATTTCTTGCATAAATTATTCGTGTATCCGTCCTTCCAATGAAATTACTCGAACAGTTCGTAATTTAATTTCAAGCATTATATATTCAAGGACTTTGTGTAATTTCATTCATGCTCCTGGGTAATTTAGAATTATTTGACAGATCGATACTAATTGGAAAGATGTTGTGTCATTAAGCAAACACAATCTTGTTAGTTTGAACAAAAAGTTAGAAAATGATCGCTCTTGCTTATTTAACGCTCGATATTTCTTATACGTAACGTTGTTACTTTAACAAATTATCAAATAATTCAATGATAAACATATTCATCACCTTCGAAACTTGTTCTAATTTCGGTGCATTGTTTCTTCGCTGCAAAAACACTGGCAAAACTGTGTTTATTAACAATCGATAAAAAAATGTCAACAGAAATTCGATCCTAAAGAAATTAATGTCAATTTCCAAGGAATAATATCAGAAGCCATTGTGCGGTGACAAGTCCACGAATCCATTCGAATCTCTTCCACTTCGTAGTTATTTCAACAAAAACCACGAGACTACAGCTACACGGTTTCGTGCGGAACAAGTCAGTTGGCCAAAATAACCGACTAGAACCACAACGTTCCATCAAACTCGGCGATCTACACGAGCAACGAGCGAGATCGTTTCGTACGGACGAGAAATCAGAAAGACGAACATCCGTTGAAAATTCAACTAACCCTCGAACGTTTCTAACTAATTAAAACCCGTCTGCTGTTGCTCATAATAATATTGCTGTGCACAATGCGCGCCGTGTGCAATTAAAGCAGCACGTGCACGAATTATCGTCGTATCCTGGCAACGTCACATCGAAACGATTCGCGCGATTAGATCAAACCATAACATCGATGAATTTTGACCAGAGACAGGATCGCGACGAGGCGTCGCGACGTATCGTGTTCGAGGACAATTTCGCCTCGACGCTCCGAACGAAGAGGATACTTTAATTCACCCTTCGAGGGAAAATGTTAAAAGCTGCTCTCGAAGCAATCGTCAGGGGATCGTGTTTCTCGACAATTAAGGGGGACGAATTTTAGGGTGGAAGGAATACTGTGTATTTAATAGTTTAGTGGTAGATAAACGGAAAGAGGAGTGACGACGAAGGATAAGAAAAGATCGAAGCGAACGATGTTTAACGTTGAGTCTGCTAGCGAATTCTTTGTAGTCGGAGTAAATAATGTTACAGAACGTTTGATCCTGCAACGAAGAATGTAATAGTAAAGTCATTAAAGCTTAGTTTCACAGTTCTGAAAGCTTTCCTCGGTCTGCGTCTATTGACATCGTCGTTGATGAGCATAGTTTGTCAAAGAAATAGAAAGACTTCTCTAAACTAAAATTAGCACAGAGTCATCTGATAATTTTTTCATTGAAATTTTATAGATTTTTAACGACGTGTTTCTGGAGATTTGACTGACATTTTCCCAAAATGCAGGGATAGATACTTGTTGCTCTTATCGCGTTTCATTCTCGTTGAATCTCACTTCGTTTTCTTTTGAACAAGTATTACACGTATATTGCACTCGTTGGTAGATCTCGATTTATAATAGAAATAGAAGATTCGAAATATTCAAATGTCTAATACGATCAAAGAACAGTGACTTTCTTTAATCCTCTTTGTTTCTAATTTAATAGACGATTAATTTTACGGGAATTACAGTGAGCTGATTTTACAGGGCTAACTAAGAGACATGGATCGCTTGACTGCACAAAGGATCTGTGTCGCTGTCCAAGTTAAGCTTCAGAGCTTAGGGAGCTTTAGTCTCTCTTATTAGACAGGAACGCTTACTAATATTCTATTCTGCACGAGATATATGTGTTAACGTTATGTTCCATGGAAACGTATTGCTAGAACATAATGCGAAACAACACTACGTAAATAATTTCGTGAATCGCTGATTCCGTGTGAGACAGAAATGCATCAGCGTTTACGAAGAAGCAGAAACACTTGAAATCTCAAATCATTTTAAATTATCGAAAATTTAATTCACAGGAATGTTAGAAATTCTGTAGAATTTACAATCAGTCTGTATTATCCGCGTTACAAAGATATAGTATGCGGTTTATTTCAGAGTTTCTCGCTTTACGGATCACCAGATTAGGTTTACGGTTGAATGAGGTGTCAAAGCTCTAGAGGTTGCTATATCGTTCTACAACTTCCGCATTTCCATTGACGATACCTGCTTATACGTACATGCCTCGTTTCCTCCAGTTTATTGACAATAGACATATCAAAACCTTCCAGGTACACCTATAGTTAGCGATCCTGGCTAGATAGCAATCCTTGATTGCCAGTTTCCACGCTAGAAGTGGACACGAAACCTGTCGAAGTAGTGTGTTTCCCTTTTCCTTTCATTCCACTTTCTTTTTTCTTCTTTGACGTTTCACTATCGATCATTTGAATGTTATTAACGAATACTGCATGTAAAAGATTATTTAATACGAAGCAACCAATTATGAAATTAACGAAAGAAGCCACCGGTTTCTGATTTCTACAATTTCTCTCGCCAGCGTTAATCTCTACCCTCGCAAAGACAAAAAAAAGGAACAAGCGTTTCGAACAAACCGTAACATCCGCTTAACGTAACAGGCATTTATTTTCAGTCAACTTTTTGCAATATCTTTCGTGAAAAAGTTCCGAGTAACTTTTCTATACGCCAAGCGTAGCGAATCAATAATTTAGCTGCAAGGACTCAAATACGATACAGCAGAAGGGGAAGAAACAAGAATCAAGAAAAGTAATCTGAATATTTTATAAATAGCCGAAGTTAGCTGTTGAAGGTACGCGTAACAAGTCCGCTCGAAGTGGAACAATGTCGGGATAAAACAAAGGAGGGGGCGCGCGCGTAAAACGTACAAAGCATTCATTTTATGCGAGACTCTTTATTTGACTTCACCTGCCACGGTATTTCCGTCTCTGAGCTCTTCATTAACGTTCCGTTGTCTCGAAACGAACCGAGAATTTTCCTCCCGCCCCCTTCACCGCGTAAAATCGAGCCGTGAAATCGTCGCGGATTTAAAATACCAAACATCCATCGCTGACTGCGAAAACATCCGGTGTAAATCGCGATTTTCTTTCATACGGGTAACGAGAACGCCGCCATTGTTCCTGATTCTCGGTGAAACATTGTTAATTCCTCAACCACTGGCTGATCGAGCGACGTAAATGGAATAGATAGCTGCAAAGTGGAATAAACCTGGAATATTTCGATTCTCGAACGAAAGTACGCTGATAGTTTGCGTCGGTTCGACGCGTCTAATTAAATGAATTCTCTGTGACGAGGATGGAAACGCACGCGTTACACGTATGGTAATTAAAATGGAAAGCGGTCGATGGACTTAAAATGATGTCGATGTACCGCGTGTTGTATATCCGTAAAAGTTTTCTGCTATAAATGTTCAAATACCACTTAGTTCGTAAGTCATTGTACGGAGTATATGTATTTAGCAAATATATTACAGATCGATGGTTCTAATTGATATTAATACGTAATAAAATATTTGATTATTACAAAAGAATTATCAGATTTATTTAAGCTTTCTTTTTTATTAAGCGGTAAAAAACATACAAATATTTTCTTTCGGAAATTGATATTATATCTGTTCGATATTTTCTCGTAATTTAAGGGAAGGGTATCCGTAATTGTATAGCAAATATTCAAAATTCCCTCTAGAACGATAACGTCTGCTACAATACTCTAATTAACTAATGAACAATAGGAAAGTACGTTATACATCGAATATCGTACCAAATAATTACATTAAGAAATAAAGCTTTCGAAATGAAAATATTGAAATGTCTGTGAAATGAAATTAATCTCGTGCCATTAGTAAATTGTAATATAAATCCTATGTAATATACGAAACGAGTAATAACTATACGTTCGAATATAATAAAATAAATTTTCTCCATATATAAGTTATGTCATATTCGCTGATAATTTCTATTCTCGTACAAATGATCTTATTTTGTCAGATATACGTAAATAAGAATGATTGGAGCACGGCCCTTGGTAATAAAATAAAATAAAATAATTTAATTCCTCGTAGATTTAATGGCATCTTTCCTTAATTAAAATATGATTTTAATACTGGAGGATGGTCTCCGTACACGTGGCAAGAAATTAGGACGAAGCTTCATAATGAGATCCATTATACCAAATCCCACTTAGTCCTCAATTTCACCAGGCATTTAAGAAGCGGTTTATACGCGTAAACGTCATACGCAATTCCAAATCCTTTGATATTAGGCATAACTATACGCAATGCAAATGCAAACTATACGTTCAAACCAGTTATTTATGTTAATAGCTCTGCTAATTTTTAAGGTGTTTCAAATTTTAGGGAAGATTAACTTGGTCGATGTTATTTATTGTGGCGGTTGATCCTGTTAAACGAAATACATCTTAGGATGAAAGAATTTTTTCACTTGATTACGACAAAACAAACGCGTTAACTCGAATCGTGTATCAATTATTACCGACACAGTTGGATTATTCATACGGAAAAGTTTTACGATCGTTAGCCAAGAACGAGTGAAAGACAATTTATCCAGGAAATTGAATTTACTTTCTCGCAACGAATCAAACGTATTCCGTTTGTCTTATGAGTATGGCCCCACCCGTTGAATAGGCGGAACACGCGACACCGTGCATGTCGACCAGTTTATTACGCTAACCCGATGCATTATTCAAACGATTCGCGTTTACGTATAGCACGAGATGGCTGCCACGTTTATCCTCCCTTTTTGTTTCGACCTGGCGCTCCTTCTGCGTGTCGTCGTCGGTATCTTCGTTATCGATCGTCTATTCCTCGACATCGGCATCGGTTTACAAACGTAGCTACCGGCCGATGTATCGGTGGCAATTACCAGCCATATTTTACGCCCACCCAGTTCTAGGGACAAATTTTGCATGCTCGACTAATCATAATGTTGAACAGCCTGTCTCGCCTTTTCACTCGACCAACAAAACATGGTCACGAGAATGGCACACTTGCGCGTTTGCGAAATTGGCCATTTCATATGCAACAATTTAATAATATCGGAAATGCGGAGAATTGGCGAAACATACAGTGATATATTGGGAATAGTTTGTGTTCGAGAGAAAAGCTACCGTAAATTGCTATTTTTCGTGCTATTTATATAAAATTCAAGAATAGTTCAAGGATCGATAAAACACGGAGCAACATCTCACAAGCAATAAATATGAACAATTCCAGGTTGCAAACAACGCCGAGTATTGTTTGGAGATATTTAAGAAATGTTTTGATTGAGAGAGAAAACGCGAACGAATGTACTATTATTTAAGCATAACACAAGATATGATACTATTTCCACGTAATTAATACTTGATACATTAAACAAGGATTATTCGAAATGACGTCTCGCCCGCAGTAATCTATTTTATTCGCAACCAGATAGCGTGAAATTTGAATAACGGGGCCATCATCAATTATCCAGTAATTAAATAACGTAACATGAATATTTAGCAGTTGGAATAATCAGCTTTTGGATGGGTAAAACAGACGCAGCGAACGTAACACTGAAAGTAGAGTTCAATTTCTGTTGGAAAGCAACCGCGGTAGAAACAGTGATACGGAGCGATATAAATACGATATTGAAAATAAAAACGTACATTTTATTTCACAGCACTCTCTGATATTCCATCTTTGATGAGAAAGTTACCTCCGCTGATTTATACCTTTCCATTCCTTTCTAATAAGCAAATATAATATAAAAATCGTAGTAAGACGAATCGAAGATCACCATTGACCCCCATAAGTTATAACTTTTTAAATACCTATATAAAAATACAAGAAAAAATGAAATTATTTTTCAAAAAATCACACTTTGACTGGAAACGTACCGAAGACGCAAAGATAGGATTATCTAGAAAGATCAAAACGTATTTCCGTCGAAATCGTGTACGTTTGGTCGGGTTTCTACGCGTTCCAAGAAAAGCCTTTGTGTCTCGCCCTGAAATACCATCAGTTAGAAATATATCAAACGAAAATTCGAGTCGATCTCGATCGACGAATTCTTTGATATCCGCACACAGTAGAGGAAACGTGGCTTCCATCGCATCGCATAGGTAGTTTCATTAAAATGCATTTACTATTGGGTTGGCAACTAAGTGATTGCGGATTTTGTCATTAGGTGGTATTGACAAAATCTGCAATCGTTTAGTTGCCAAGCCAATAGATGGCTTGCATCTATGTTTCGTTGCGCCTATACGGAATTTAACCCAGGTGCGGTGTGGTGAACGCAGGACGAAATATTGTAAAAGGAGATATCTGTGGTAGAAGAATCGTCAAAGAATAAGATAATATTATTTGTAATTAACAAAGTCGGAGATTTGCATAGAAAAAATTCCATCGTACGGAACTTACTAATCAGTGTCGATTAATTGCCCGAACAATCCCATTCGGTTGAAGCAACGTTCTCGAAATAAATTTATTTCGCTGTAACGCGTTACCCTGTATACGGATTTATATATAGTAAATATAGGTTTCAATATGTATCATTAAATAAGGTTGGATGGTTGTTTAGAAAATTTGAAGTAAGGGGAAGCCACAATTTGTGCAATTTGATATAAAAATTGTGGGTAGGTGCTTGACTCATGCTATCCGGTATACACCTGGAGCAGTATGTGTGCATGTGAATACCCATAATATGGAACATGTACACCTCTATACGTATGATTATAGTACTACTAGACCCAATAAAGATAACCACGAACATAAGGAATCCGATAATGGCAAAACCAGAATCTAGAGATTCGATATTGATAATCCTATGATCCTATAGCTTAAGGAAGACAATTTAGACGTATTTAGCAGTTACCAAGATTCTAGTAATATCAATAAAATTGAGAAGTAACGAAGGCTATCGAAACATAAGGAGTTTCAAATAATACGGAAACATAAATAGCATCGAAACCGTTCAAATATTCATATACGTACGGAGAAATTGCTAGAATTACATGTAAGAACCCTGGGAATGTACTGAAAATCACGAAACATCTATCAAGAAGATAAAATGTGCAGGAAATCGTTTAAAAAAGATTTAGTCCTCTGTATTTCGAAAGCTTGTACGATATTATCGAACAACGTCTGATAGTTCTAGTCTTAGAACATCGTAGAAGTCTGTTCAACGCAAAATCTAGTGGCTACAAAAGCCAAAGAAATAAGATCTACGTACAAAAATACCCATGTGTAAGGAATCTCGAAGGAAGATCTAAAAATTTCCCATTCTCGCATGATAGCTACTAGCATCGACGTATCCATATGTTTTAATAAACATTTACGTAGGTATTGAGAATCCACAAAGCTATGCAAATATGCTCGATATTCTACGGATCTTCAGGGGCTACTAGATTACTTAACAACTCAGTGAGAGCCTCGAAACCACTGAACCACGTGAAACCACTAACTCCTAGGAAACCTTGGAACCATTCCGTACATTTTATCATCCATTGAGATTAATTTACGTTTGTATAAATACACATAGGTATATCAGATTGTTACATCTTCGAACAACGATATGGATAATTTGCAAATATTTATACATTTCTAGAAAATTTATTCCCTAAATAAGAATCAGTCTCTCTATTTTTCTTTCTTCTTCTTTTTCTAGTTCGCAAAGAATAATCGGAATTCTAATAATCAAAGTCAGATGTTGCCGAGGACGGGTCCAGAAACGTGGCACGTCAGTCAGTTCCACGTTTCACCTCGGAGACGGTGAACATTGCTTCGGGCGACTTTCAAATCGTGGAAGCTGAAAGCTCCGTGATGTCTGGAACTTTGTTCGGACTATGGTAAGGTGGCACGATATTAAACTAGCTGTCATTGAAAGTCTAAAACTTTTGCCCAATGTATAAAAGGTTGAATAATGAGATATTGTAATGATAATAAATATTGTAATGATAATAAATATTATAATACAGAGGGATTTGTTCAGGGGAATTCTAATTCTTACAATTGCCTCGAATAAACCATTGTATCTGTCATTGAAATGTTGAAGCGTCATTCGACGAGAATCAAGTATAAAATCGCTCGAAACTTTCCTTGCTAGGAAATGTGTCGACTAAGGTTTGAACTTACGCTACGCTAGTGAACGAGACACATTTACGATAACGAAAGGACGTCAGATTCCTGTTTAATTTATTTGAATCCCTTTGCTTTTGCTCGTAGAAATTTCGAGGTTTTTAGCAATTCGTTTTGATCCGATATATATAATTATTTCGTAGAAAAAAGTATCAAGTATTTATCGCCTTATTATATTCGTGCCCCAACGAATTACTCAGCTTCTCAGCTTTACGAAGAAGTATGGTTCCTCATTTTTCTCTGTTTTTCTTTTTTCTTTCTTTCGTTAAATGTCGAAAATTTGGAACGACGTTCCTACGAAATAAGCCAAACGATTAATTTAAAATCGTTTAAAACCGTCAGTCTAAACGGACTAGAGCTCTATTTTTCATTCTTAATCGCATTTGCCATTATTCGCTAATAGATAGTATGTATCATATTATTTTATTCGTTACAATATTATATCGATATAAGGGCAGTATTTTATCATCGTTGGAAACGAGTTTATCAATAGTTTCATCAAGTTCGAAATTAATACGAAACAAGAGAATTTACGTTCGATGTAAACACTTTAGATTTCATTCCATCATTTTATCTGTATCACTTTTTTTCATTTAAAGCATATATATTAAACATTGCGATTGTGAATTCGAAGTATTATAATGTCCTTGTTAAAAAGATTAAAAGTCAATCATCCTTATTTCAATCCACTCGATCGAGGGCGAAATTAATAAACTCATATTCTTGCTGTAGCAAACAAATAAGCTACGAATTCATATCGTTAATATATTCCATCGATTACGCGTTCGATCAATTTCTACTTCGAGAAATTAATATCTACAGAGAAACAACGTAGGCACTTCATATTTCGAAATTATTTGATCAGCGAAATATTAAAATTGTACATTGCGATATATTGTCCCTTCCACTTAAGCGTAATGAAAATCTGCACCAACGTTCCCATTGGTTTCCCTCTTATTGAAATCATACATTGTTCCAAATCCCACGTCATTTCATTAAAAAACGTATTTCGTAAGTACGTAGATATTTTAATCCTTTGATTTATATTAAACGATACACGCTATTTGCTGAAATATATGAACTAGATATATGTAATAGCGCTAATATTCTTACTGTCTAACGTCTTGATCTTCAATCGTAACTAATGCTTTAACCTCTAGAATCACAGTTTATAAATATCGCCCGATCTCTTTAACATTCCGCATATATCTTCGATATCGCGACGCACAGATACCATATTTCCCTTTACAAATCCTCCAAGAAGTAAATTACGCCCTTTTAGCATTGGAATCGAGCCTGTCGGCTAAAAACTTCGGCAAGAATCGAATCAGATATCCGTAACGATATCAGAGGAAACCACGAAAAGATCCGACTAACCGAGAAAAGGGAAAAAATTTTCTCACTTCAGCCGGCACAGACGACTCGGTATCGATCGAGAGGGCGAAAGAGAGAGCGAGAGAGAGCGAGAGAAAGAGAAAGAAAAAGGGGGATCATCGACTGGCACAGGAATCAACGTGCAAGCTCAGCCATCTTCATCCGGCAAATTGCAATCCTTCTTTCCCGATCATAGTAGATTAAGCATCTATTTTACAGGTGATTTCACGGCAAGGAGTTTCAACGTGCGACAAAGCATGAAAGCTCTGGCTTCGTTCGGGTCAAATCGATAAATAGCCAGTGTTGGATGGCTGGACTTAACCACCTGGTTTCTCGCGAAACTCTTGTTCTCGCTGGCTCGACAAAGAGAGGTCTAACCACGTCACCGACCATTATTTCGCGATTAGGAAAATTGTCGGTGTCGAAGTTTTTCCCGATATAGCCGCGGAATCGATAGAAAATTGCACGTGGGAGATAAACGGTCAGGATGGGGAAAGTTGTAGCTGTCTCGGGGTACGACTGAATTCCCGTACGAGAGGCAAGTTTCACGGGCAATTTTCAAATTGCGATTGTTGCGCAACGATGAAGATGTAACGGTACGAATGCTAGCGCAAAGGGACTTTGTCGCTTAAGTGATTGCAACTGGTGATTTTCGTCTATTTTCGCGTTCTTCCTTTATTCTTGGACTTTGAAACAAAAATTCGAAAAAAAGAAGCACAGACGCAAAAGTGCGTGCAAAAGTCACGACCACGTAACAAACAAACGATCGTCTATAATTATGATAATAACGCACGAAACGAAAGTTTAAGATAAATAATGCGTATCATACGCTAAAAGGTAATTAAATGATAGATATAAATATAGCGAGCCTTCGTGCGTCGTATTTACAAAAATGTTCTGATGGACTTATTAAAAAAAATCGGGGAAAATCACTCAGAAAGAAGATGAATCGAGATTGAACGTGAGTGTTACTTTCGATCGGAAAATATATTAGTGACGGTTAATCTCAAGGAATAATTATAATGGGATCGATGTAATGAGCGGTTACGTTCAAAGGAATGCATTTCATCTTCGGCTTGATACGGTTCTGTTAAGCATACAAGGCGTATAATTCGAATATGTCAACGTCACGTACCGGTCTATATAGGCTAACAATCGAACAACAGATTGTGCCAACATCCTGTTATTATAAACCATTCAACCATCCTTATGAGTGATCTTCGAATATTTAATTATCGTTCGTGATAAAATTCGAAGGTTGATTTATTGGATGCCGGTATTGGCGCCATTCGTCTAGCTTCGATATTCTTTTGCATTTCGTATTTCAAAATTTATATTGAACATTCTGTCTGCACTAAACACTGTTCTATAGCGTCTGTAATATTACAGAACGTGCAATAATTACATATATATACGTATATTACACACTTATTTCTCTTGTCAATTATAATTCAGTATTATAAAATTACGCATCATTTGGCAATTACTCTCGCATCTTTACAAAAACCTGACGCTATCAGAACGAAATGTATAGAATCTGATAAAAAAAAAAAAAAAAAAAAAGAGAAGGCTTCAATGGAAAATAATAGCATGCCGATACTTTTTGTAGCCAATGTAAGTATCTGATCAACGGCTACGGTTACAGATGAAAGGACCGACACGATCATGGTGACACAATGAACGTATCCCATAGGAATGCATCCGTCGGTGCATCCGTCGTCGAGTGTGGCACCAACGGTCTGACTGCATCCTTGGAAAAGCTTTTGACACGGTCGACTTGCCTCCACGGCGAACATTCATCGAAAAGTTCTCCGGAAGTGGGTCGAGAAGATTCGCTCGCGCCAGCTGCGACACTTTCATCAACTTCCGACCGAATCGTCCCGATAAGTGGAATTAAAGGAACCGAAATAGCAATCGGCTCTCGAACCTGCTCTCAGCGATTTTCATACGTCAACACAACATAAGAGTACGTTGAACTGTGGATGGCAGTTAGGTGAAATTATATTAAGGAGAATTCGACGATGAAATAATGGTTTTAATGAAATTAGGTTCGAGGAACGTTAGAACTTTCAAACAAGTTACATGTAGTCTAAATCTGTTAAACGCGATTAAAATTGATACGAACATTAAATTAAAATTATAACTAGCGATATTTTTATGGTATATATTCTACCGCTGTTATTAAAAGATTTCGTTTCATCTCCTAAAAGCGCGTGCTTTTATCTTATTTCTGAAAATTACCCGAAATGTCTGATTAGTATATTATTGGAGAACGCATTTGTGTGTATTACAAAAGCAAAGCTATCAAAAGCGTATTGATCTATATATAACGGATATACGGGAACTCTTTGATGATCAAATTCGATGCAACAGACAGATTATTGATAAACACTATCCTCGCTCGAAATACATCATACCGGCGGCCAAAATTGTTGTACATTAGACTTTGAGGTTGATGGTTCACCGAATTTTCGATAAAAGAAACGAAAATATCAAATACGACTAACGATAAATCATGGATATGACAAATGATGAATAAATACTGAACATATTTAATTATTAAAGTGCCGTATGACAATACATAGATGACAATAGCATATTACAAGGAAGAGAAAGATAATATCGCAACGCCTGTTCGAACACTTTAATATCTATGCTATAAAATATTCTATATCAGATTAGTAGCTGGCCGCGTCTTTCCTAACATTTTTCATCCACCTGTACGATAAAAACTGGAAACACGAGAGACAGAGGTAGATCGAAATATTTAAAGCATAATTCAGCTTTAATCAGATCTATGGTTCTTAAAAAAAAAAAAAAATAAGAAAAAAATTCTTTTCCGACTTCGACCTCTGTTCGATAACTTCAACCGAACAAGCAGGTGAAGATATTAAAAAGAGTGCACTCACGGGGTAGGTGTAACTTCAGATTTTACTCCCTTCCCACTGAACGAACAAAAACTTAGGAAAAGTATTCGAACATCCTTTTCGATGAAACGACGAATACTCGTGGCTTCCAATTTCTTTCGTCTCGAATTCTTCCAAGGACTTATTTCTCGTCTGAAAAGGCGAGCAACGTGTGTCACGCTTGTATTTCTTCTACGAACGATGCACATCTTTCTATTATAAAAAGCAGTCGGTGAAATTAATTTCGCTAATGTACGAAGCGACAGGTAAAGCCGGTAAAAGTTCAAAAGGCCAGTCGGAGCTTTATTGCGATCCATGAAGTACGCACGAAACGATGTTCACATCTTATCCTCGGACAATGCGAGTTTCATATCGTCAAAAACGTATAGAATCGTACGATATAAAATGAATTTCAATAGCGATACGTTTGATATTCTAAAGGATGGAAAGAGGAAAAGATGTTTTCGACCGAGAACAATTTTCTTTGATTCCTCGAATACGTGACTTTGCCGTATTTCACATGTGACTGGAATTTATTGACTTTTAGAACGTAGCAGCGCGAGAGCAGTACGCGGACCGCGTGACGACATTCATCGATATGTTTCGTTCGACGTGACGACGACAACTATTAATATTTCGCCGAAACCATTCAAAATTCGAGCGTATTTGCGTGTTCTTCGTAAAATTCCGCTTTATCGATGCTTGTTTGTTAGCGAAATAGTGCGGGGGACAAGGAAAAAGTGAGAGATATACCGCGTTGAAAAACTAAAACGCAATACGAACAAAGGAATTTTTCATTAAATTTCAATTCGTCGTTTTGCTGGCTGTTTGTTTCAAGCTGCCAGATGGGTAGAGAAATGAAATTTCCGCGAACAGGCAAAAGCGCAGAGATGCTAATCGTGACGGTCTACCGGAGCGCGACAGACTTCCCAGAAGTAGAAAACAATGTGCTCGGCCAGAAGACGGAAACGATGAAAGCACTTTGAAAAATGAGAGCTCGTCTCGAACCTCGCATCGAGCACGTACGTATGACGTACAGATGTATGTACGAGCTTCCTCATCGACCGCAAAAAGCCACTCCTCCATGACGTCAGAAAGTCTTATGGAAAAAGTAATGACCAGTAATTTCTTCTTGGAAAAAAAAATAACTCACAAAATTAACCACTTTTCTATATGCGTCAGTCATTGAATAAGCAAACGAAACAAATTGCTACATTTACACGATCGACGACGATGTTTTACGACTACCAAATTCACTCATCTCAGCCGCAAAGTAGCACGAATCAAACTTTATACGACGGTCGCTTCACCCAAAACTTGGCAGTGATAAAACACCCGTAACGTCGGCCATCGTGGAGGTCGTTGAAAGCTGCCGCAAGATACGGGTATTAAGAGAAAGGAACGATACGGGTCCGCGTAAAAGATCCGACGTCAATGGAATCGGAGCGGAAGGTTGGGAAACGAGGAAACTTCGCCGAGGAAAAGGAATTTGTACCAAGGGGAAATTATGTTGAGGGTTCGCGCCTCTGGGAGAAACAGTGAAACAGGAAGAAGAAGAAGGTGAAAGAGAAAGGTGTAGGAAGAATAAAAAAAAATCGCAGAACGTAAAGTTGAACGAAGAAATTTACCAAAGGCTTGGGAAGAAAGGGAAGCAAATAGGAACGTAGAACAAAGCGACGTGGTTGGATAAAAGGAGGCGGAAAGAGGAGGAAAGATATCGAAGGATAGCAAACGGCGAGTACGACGGAAGAAAACAAACGCTCGTTAACGAGACGCATCAGGGCAGATTGAAGAGATTTCCTGCCGCGGTTTAGCCAACCAACTCTCTCTTTCTATCTCTCTTTCTCTCGCTTCTGCCGCGTAGACCCCAACGACGACCGGGACCAGAGGTTAATTTATCGAATTAAACGTCGTACAATTGCGTTATAAGTCCGAGTCACAGGGACTTTTTGCCGCTGCGTACATGTGTGTTAACATACGTGTGCCGTTCGTACGGTTCCTCGCGTTGGTCTTCGTCTTCCAGTGCCGAACTGATCGTGCTGTGAATAGCTTTTAAAACATAGAACCAAGAGGTCAAAGCGGGAAATGGTAGAGGAAATATTTGACGACTCGGTTTCGTTCTACAGAATTTCACGGAATGGAAGTTAGTTAAGCCGATAGAAGTTTCGTGGGAATGTTTGTATTCTTTTTGCACAATGAAAACGATCGACTATGATTCATCCTGCATATACGATATAAATATTTTATAGAATCAACGCAAACAATCCAACAACTTTCTTTTTACATGGAACTTTAATTTTTGGAAAGATAAGTTTGATGACCGATGGTACATCTCTCTAGTCGCGTACTTGCGCAACTGTTAGCGTTCACGCCAATAACATAATATACGTTCAATCGTCGACGGTAAGTCTTTAAGCACGAAGATCGCGTATCTTTTCAAAACGCAGAAAGCATACTTGCATAGCAACACCCTTTGCCAGATACTCCAATTGCAAAGTAACCAAAAGGGGCGCAAACATCGATTCGGCCGATTCCTAATCTAATCTGAAGGTAGAACGTCATGGACAATCTTTATTCAACGACGCCGGAAGTTACACAACCGCTCGACCGACGAACAGTCCGCAAGTTATCGTGCAATCGTATTTTCCAATCATTTTCTCCAGGAGAATGACGAATTATAGAACGATCCCTTACTGTTGGCTCGATCAATGTTCTTCGCTTATTTTTCGTATCCTGACTTGCGCGTGCAATACTCGTAATACACGTATATGTGCATGATACACGGATGAATTAAATAAAAGATTTCATTCGATCAACGTCGTTTCCGCGAATGCATAAAAATAGGAAATAAGAATTGTCTACATCGGAAGCGCACCTTTCGAAATAAAACGGTACAGAGAAGAGAGGAAAGATAGTACGCGAATAATACGAGAGCGAGATGCGTAGTTGGAAGTCAATCAGCAGAATACGCGAGAGATCCTTTGGTCGACGAGAGATTATAGGGTGAAATGAGTTTGCAAACACGACCAGCCACGATTCAAAGTCGCCATGGAATTTCTACATCACAGAACAGCCAATGAAAGCATGGAACAATGTGGGATACGCTTCAAGGTATGTCTGTAATTCCATGAAAATATGGTCGTCCGCAACTTGCTCGACGTATAATCTTGTGACGCGGTCAAATTTTCGTGCAAGCGAATCGTTTTCAAAACCGTCCCAGCCATTTGTAATATTTAAAATTTAACAAGGTACTTTGTGATATTTAAATGGAATTTTATCGTCACGAGATATTGAACAAGTTTCATGCACGTTATTAATATGATTAATTTCTCATTTCAATCTCGTGCTGAAACTAAAACTAAAACTGTTAAAACAATCGGAAATCTAGTTGAAACAGAACTAAGATTCGAACATAAAAATTCGAGAACCGTAACAGAGTTAAGTAATTAATCGTATTACTTTCTTAGCGGTACTTTCGTAAAACCTTTCACGAAAAGGCTACATTTTCACGTTCGCTTCGTATTATAGACGTATACTTACTCACAAAAGAGTTGACAAAAAAAAAAAAAAAAAATGAGGGATAATCCCTTGATTCCAACTAGAAAAGACTGTTTCACGAAACGTTCGCAGGTTCATCGAGGCGAACGGCTGACGAGAGATCTCGAAATCGGCGCGATCAAGTGGCTCGCGAAGCTTCGTTCACGCTCGTGGCCACGGAAGCCGATGTTCAGGCGGTCCAGCGTAACCCACTGCAAAAGCCGATTTCGCCGCTGAATACGGCAATATCGATCTCAAAATTCCCGGTGCTACGTTGCACACTCGAGGCGTCGATACATGGCCAGCCTCACCCGGCCAGATGTCGCGAGCCACAATTTTGAATAGCATCGGATCAATGGAAATCTCCCGTTTTTATTTCTCTTCGGGGATCGTACGGTGTCTATGGTGTACACACGACGCACTCGCTCGATCTAACCTATCCACAATGGACGATGGACGAGAAAATTGGACGATCGATAGTCGCTCGGATGTTCTCTGTGAAAGATGTATAAGAAGATCGAACATCGAGTCGAGCATCGAGACGAGTGTAAAGAGGAGCATCGACGAGAGCATCGACGAGAGCATCGACGAGAGCATCGATAGGGCGATTAATTTAAATATATATTAGCCAAGGAAGGGTTTTCATCGGCGATAGCAGATCAAAGGGAGCGCAGTGGCTTTGCTAGGATCGAATGATAGGTCGCTTGCAATCAAGCGTACCTTAGCAAGATGGCTTTGATCTTGAATCGAATATTCGACTAGAATCGCTCACCTGACTTTGAGTTGCGGCGTTAATGGAATGTACCGAATTGATTCGATGTTCGAAACGACGGTGAAACTATTGGCTTCCGTGTTTCCAGAAATGTACACGAACAATGGAAAACGCGAGGTCTTCTACGTTGCAACGATAAACGGCGAATAATTTAATAGTGGTTTACGTATAACGATCAGTGTTCCACCTCGAGATACATAAACCTTGCCATTAGCGAAGCTTGTAATGCGATTACGATGAAAGCTCGGAGTAGAAATTTTGCAACAATAGAAGGAACAATCGTAAATTTCCTTAGAAATTTCAATTTCTTTCGCTACTTCTCTTTTCCGGGAATTTCTTCTTTCATTTGCATCGTATGCGTACAAATTATATACAATTAAATTTGTTAGAGTTCTCCAATAAGCGTAACGAATACAACGTGATGGATACGTAACGTGGTTGTGAGTTACGTATCGAATGGCGTTTCTCTCGCATGAATTCTGCTTCGATTAAGTAGCTTAAGAACTGGAAAATCTCATGGATAATTCAGTGGAAAATATCCGAGAATCTAGTGGCGAGAAAAATCTTTACCTCGCAACGAGCAACGAGCTAGCGAACACAGCAAGCGTGAGAAAAAGAATTTCCAAGTTGCGGCAAAAGTTTGCCAACCCCTCTAATCTAGCCTTTCATTAACGCCAAATGAATACAAATGGCGAAAGCGTTTCGAAAGCCGCACGCGCGCAACACAGAGAGAGAAAGAGCTTTCTCCAGCGTCGATTCTACGAAAGCGAATTTAACGCGAATTAATCCATTCACGTATTGCGAAGCACACCTTTAATCACGTTCATGGAAATACCTCAAAACAACGAACGGACTAAAATGGGATTTATAAGATGAAAAGTCGGACCACAAAAGCGGAGAAGGCGGAAAAACATTTTCAAAATTAACACGTAGTACAGTAAAAAAAAAAAAAAGAAAAAAAAACAGTGGCAAAAAGAGAAAGAAAAAGAATGGGACAAAGAACAAATTGCTTTGACTGGTGTGTTCAAAATTCCAGAACGAACAATGTAATAATGCGCATCGAGAGATTCTTCAAAAGCAAATTGCCACTCGGCCCGACATCGCCCGAAATTGCGTTTGTTTCGAGTGTATTCGTATACAGAGCGCTTTGTATTTATTAGATGGGAAACTCAAGAATATAATCGAATTGCGGTATCCTTCCGTTCCAAGGTAATTCGATCATTCGCCTGCACTCCGTGCCAAAATGAATTCCCTCGTCACTGTTTTCGCCCTCGTGCTCGATAAGCTACTACGAAAAATGCTTCTGGTACACACGAACACACCTATACAAACTATGCTTAGGTATACTTGGGGAGTTGTCCATCTAGAAGGTTATTGGGGGAAGAAAATGCTTTAGGCTTCGTGGTGAAAGCACTTGAGCGAGACTCGAGGAAATACGATAATATAACGCATATGGACTTTGCGCGAGTAATCTTGCTGACACGATGACTATCATCGATGAATCCTTCGATGGCCAATAGCTTCCTTTCGTCTGGACATTGAGTAGAAGCGACGAGAAAAAATATAAGGCGAATCGAGTTACCGCGACAGAATCGTTCATAGAAATGATCATCTAATTATTTTGAACAATGTGTTAATAACTTTTAAATATAATGTTTTAATAAAAATATAGAAAATGCTTGATTTATACATATAGTAATATCTAAACATATAGTTGTATATGTTTATAACTGTTCAATAAAAATACGTTTACACATATATGGACGTTCAATTACAAATTTCACTGTCAATAAAATTTAGCGTCTAAACTGTCAGGAAATTTCAGGTTTCATATTCACGATTCCAGGAACATACAAACTGTTAGTTAATTCCATGACAACCAATAGCACCTGATTCCCAGGCAAAAGTTCATTAATATAAAATTCATGTCGGAAATCGTTGGTCATCTAACTTCATCAAACAGCTCCTAACGTAGAAAATTATTCTGACGGAGAATGCTTACGATACCATCGAAGTTGCTCAAGTTAATTCTTAACGAGATGGTGGAAATTCTTTGACTAAAGTCCACCAAAATCGTTGCTCGTAATATACGAGTGTCAAAAATATTTTCCAACGTGATTATTCAATAGAATTAACGTTAATTACAAGTGAAAAATCCTGGTTCGCGTTTCATTTTCTGCCTTCCAAAGACCATAACGGGAAAAAAGGAAGACGTCCCATTAAAGGGATCAGGTTCTCTAGGTAGGATATTGTAATTATCACTGATTATCACAGACGGGTTTCGAGATAGGTACGAGCTCTGGTTTCACGAGATTTGTAAAATTACCTTGCGAACCTCAAACGAAGCCTTACGAGAAATTAACGGCGACTAAGAAACTCACGTTTAATTAGCTGATACGAAAATATACGTTAAGCTTGACATTTTATCCTACCTGACTCCGGTTTCACGTCGTCTAATTGAACGAATCAATCCGACGATCGTGCAATCATACTTTGCATATCGAAAATTCCATGTTTACAGAATCTATCCTTTCCGACAACCGCTCCGACGATTTTTTACCCTTATCTATGGTAATTAGGGTTAAGCGAATCTCGACTCATCGCCTATATATAATATTGCGTTCTGATGTACGCGTCATTTACCGTGACACAGGACATTCTGATCAATCAATAGAACATAGGCACATATGTAATTGTACAGCAAATTCGATCAACCTATAATGTTCTATATTACGATTCCATGGATGGAATTACAACGGCAAGTAATTACCCTGGTTGCAACAACCGTAAACAAATAAGCGAACTTAATTAGTAATCGATGTTTAATAATCGGAAAAGCCGGTGTAAGCAAACTTATGTAAATTGCTGTATAGTTTCGTTTTCCAACTTGTAACAGATTAAATCCGGACACGTAACGCACGCTGTCGAAGTTTGACTCCAGCTTTTTCAAATATCCCGTACAACAATTCGTTTACCCTTATGTTTGTCAATAGGAATTCCTATGAATCACGTGGCGCGCGATATAAGGATCCGGAACGATAATAAATCCGTTGGAAGGGCGCGATAAAGACCGCGATAAAAATCTGCCGGAAAGTCGTCGTTTCGCGCGGTTACAACCGCAAAAAGATCGGCATTTACCGACCGTCCAGGAAAATCTTTTCGGATGGATCGTTCCAAGTATCCCGCGCGTTTTCCCTCAGTCGAAGGTCGTTCCGTCCGATATAAAACCGATAGGGAATGACGCCATCGACGTCGTATACCATCCTGGGTCACGGAGCGCATTATCAAGCGGGTAGCCGCGAAAGCAGGCGGATTGTTCCCTCTCGCTGTGTTCTCGCGGTAACAGTATTTGCGGAACACTTAAATGGAATCTTGTCCCGAGGACCGCCTCTCTCGCGGCTGCTCACGCTGCCAACGATACTGTGCACATACGATCGTAAAGTACGCGCCATTATTATGGCCGTGATAGCGCGACCATATGCACATGGCACTTAACGCGAGTGGAGGGAGAAACGGTCCGGCGCCGGGGTGGAAACCCAGTTGGGGAATTAAATAGATCGAGAAATAGCCCAAGAATAGGTCTGCTAATGCTCTCTCGTATACGATATCGGCTTGCAAAGTTCTCGACTTGTAATTTGTACTTTCTTACCGTCTTACCAATTTACCATTGAAATATCGCTGCTTGAGTCGATGTCTATGGCTTTCTGAAAGCGCGGCTTAAAAGCGCGATAATTTGATAATTCGAAGCTTCGTCAAGGTTTCGATAAATACGAACGACAATTTCGTTACGGCGTATTAACTTTAAAAATCGATTTTATCGTGTCACTGTATCGTACCGTAACGTAGCTGCGTCGATCGTAAAGGACGAAATCAGCGCAGATCCTCTTATCCGTAAATTTGTAACTAAATTGTAGCTTGTTAAACGCAAACAAATGTACCCGCATGTTTTAAACGATTAAGCGTATCCTTTGAAATAATATACGCTTTAAAAAAATTCCATTGCTCTGGCTTACGAACGCTTGTACGCGTTTGCAACGATTTCCTTCCAACAAATTTCATTTTATAGCTAAATCTTCTTTGGAGCTAGTAATATTACAAACAAATAATAACAGCAATAAATATATAATAAATTTTGGAATTTACGTCGAAATATCGTATCCACGTCGTTCGTATAAGTATACCTTTGTATCAGTCATTACATTAACTGTTCACGATTCTTCTAAAGAGACAAAAACGTATTCAAGCGATGAACATGTCTTACTTTTAAACCTTAAACAGCCTATCAATGTTTATGCGTGAAATAAACAACGATCCACAGCGACTCAGGTAGTTTCTTACAGCTAATTTGCTAACAAGAAATTTCTGATAGTACAGTTTTGTGCGAACAAGACTCGCTCTTGTCTGATAAACACGAAGATCCAGTAGCAGTTGCCAAGATAAATAAGGCTCGTTTATGGTGATTCCTCGGTTGTGTTAACTTAAAAATACGAGACTCGAAAGTGGCGACAGCAAGCGTTCGACGGAAAGAATTACTGCAAATTTGTTTAATAAAAGTAAATCTTTGCAACATCGGGTTTGCCAGCAAGACTGAATGCTATTATAACTCGATTCTGCTCGATTCAGGCTAGACGGCATTTAAGTTTATTCCTGTTTTCTCTCTTAAATTACTATGCTAATTAATCGACGCATTATTTGCTGTTTGAGAGTATATTCGTTAACATGGTGCATTACGTAACTTGTTGCTGCACGTATTCGCGTTAATTTCATCGAGAATCCAGATCGTACTACGAATATATCGTCTCTTTTGCTATCTCGATAAACTTCATAAACGATACCAGTTCCATTATTATCGCGTGTTATCATCGATATACTAGAAACACTCTGTTAAGTTTCAATTACCAAATAAGGAAGTTACCAGGGTGATGAAAGGAGCACCCAGAAAATGACCATGTTAATTCACCTAAATATAAATATTAGCACTTCGATAATATCCGTTATCGTTAAAGGAAACAACCGGCAATGCTTCGCGCAGGCTGTTTCTTTGGATTAGCCGCGTTTTTCGAAACGATCGCTATTTCGTTGCAAGTTTCCGCTGAAAATGCTTCGAGCCTGCGCGCATCTTCGCTATATCTCCTATTTTTATAAGCGACCACGAAGATAAGAGTAAACGTACCGGTATCGTGGATTAAAACGAAGATGCGAAAGCGAACGTATACGCAGCGTGCCATTATGTCAGAATGTTAATAGGCATCGCGCCGGTTATAGACAATAATTACGTACGATATCGCGAACATAAAACTGGCCACATTGTAGCAACCTTGTAATAACGTATCGCTAACGTCCCGCGTATCTGGAACTTTATTACCCCGAGCAATAATCTTGGCTCTTCGGTTCACGGTATTGTTTCCTATTAAATATATACGAGTACCGCTGACAACCGGCACTTATGCTCGTCTCAATGTGTCAAAGACATCAGACATCCCTCGAGATAGTGGATGATTACTCCAACAGTGTGTATGCGTCTGTGAACGAAAAAGGAACAACTTGTTGCGAGAATAAGTAACAACTAAATATAAAGCGAGGCGATTGAACGAACTACGAGATACGAATATGTATGTAAAATATGTGGGAACGCTCAGGATTGGCAACACTTACCGGAAGCAACGAAAAGTTTATACTCAGATAACTATATATAAATATTGTCTTGAGATATTCAATCTGTGTCGTTGGTTCAACAATTTATATTTTACAATACATTACGCGTATAAGGTAGATACAGGGTGTAAAATGTATTTATAGCGAATGCTGGAAGCGATCGCATAACCTGAACTGTGAACGATAGTAATCCATAACAAGATACATCTATCTCGAGATCATCTATCAAACTGCTCGCGTGTTCAACTTTCGAAGCATCAGTCATGTAACTTTTGGTACTTTTGAAACGATTACTTTGCTACGTGAGAATATTGTAAACTTTTTAACAGCATTCTGTTTTCCACGGTAACGTATCGCTTCTTTTTTAACGACGTTCCTATGCACCGATAAAATTTACAGCGGTGAGCGTATAAATAAAGAAACGCCGATTTATAAATTCTATCGACTGTATTTTCACTGTGTTTTGCGTATAAAGGAAACTTAGGTTTGTACGAATTATCGATGTAGACGCTAAACATTCTTGAAAATTGTTTGGAATTCTCTAAAAATACAATTATTCTATTATTATGTAAAAAAAAAAGGCATACGAAAATATGAAAATAGAAAGAGGCTTCTGGTGAAAGTTTAAGAATTTGAATTCTACCATTAACCAACCATGCGCTTAAGAAAATCTCCACCAAAATGACCTTTTCGTCTGCTTATTTAAACAAAACAACGAAACGAATTCAACGTTTTAACGCGCTTATCGAGGATTTCTACAACGCAAAAGAACGAAATGAACGACAGCCTGATGTGCAACTTAGCTATAAATACATTCATGAGCATTGCATCTTCTTCGAGACTCATTATTTATATATAACTTGTTAAATACCGTAATGGATTACGGTGCAACATCAGCGTTCTTTTGCACTAACGCCAGCAATTATTTTCTCATCTTCACCGTCGTCATTACTACGTGTACATATTTTATTTTTCTTCTCTTTTCGTTTGTTTTCCTCTTCTTCTTATTTCTTTCCTTACGGGAGAGCGGCTACTTCTATCATGGGCGTCGTCGAATCGCGAACGAGCCACCGAGATCATCAAAGTCTCGCAACTTCAACAACTTCTCGCGTCTTTCGCGATTTCTACCGGCTCTTCGGCTCGATCGCGAATACCTTTCTTTCAACACCTTTGAAACGCAAACGCGAAGAAAAACGACGACGGTGTAAAGTAGTTTCGAGGACGAGCAAATGCGATCAGTGATAGGAAATTTATCTTAAAACATGGTAAATGAAACCCTAATGACATAAAATAATAATACAGGCACATAAACACATATATCACTTTTGACGAAAAACGAATATCTATATCGTTGGCAATGCTAGCTATCTGTCGATGACAGCTTATCCTGTAAATAATCCGTATCGAATGGATTCGCTAAATCCACGATATCGCGTAACAATCGCAAGGTCCAAATATCGCTATAACTAATTTACAACGAATCCTGTGGCCGCAATATACGTGCACGAGTAAAACATGGAATAATTTCGATCTCATCGTTGGCTAGAGTTACGATATATCTACACAATAATTAGGCGAACGTCCATCAAAATAATATTTGCACCATGTACGCTGTATTGGAACATCATAAATGGAGTTGAACTTACAGTGATCTGCAATTACGTATTTTCGTATATAATTAAATCATAGTGTCAACACCATAAATAACAATAAATCTCAATTGACGATTTACGCGATATTTTGTTTCCATAACGTGTATGATAATTACCGATTGTTATTTATTATTAGACAGCCATTGCCATATACGAACCAAACATTAAAAACCTACAGAAACGTTTCCAAACCATCGAAAGAAAATACACGAGATTAATTATAAAGTCCAATTATTTCAAGCAAACCCTTCAAATCTATATTCAAATATATTCAACGACCGCATAAAATACTCCGTTCCTTGTTATAAAAAAAAAAAAAAAGAAAAGAAATTCATGTTCCCCCTACCCTAAAACGAAACCTGCAACATTTCCAAGCGATAAAGTGAAAAGTCAAACCGACTCTCTCCGATCGCATGGACAAATGGACAAATGGACAAATGGAAATATGGAAATATAGAAAAATAGTAAAATGGAAAAATGGAGAAGAATAGTCGGCAATGTTTGTCTTGTCGTGAGTTTCGAAGCGCGGTAGAGCGATAACCGAGGCCAGTAGCCGGAAGGAAACAGCGCGGTGTTACCATTCATGCCGCGTTCCTGATAACGCTCGATCGTAGGATGCTCGCGAGCATTGACGTTGCTGCCGTTTTCGATAGAGCTCTCTGGAGCGAGTGGAGCGGACTCGAGCCCGGTCGGTTTCTTACGCGCGTAGGTAACGGAGCACGCGCGCCACGAGCGAAACAGAGAAGGAAGGAGAGCCGGTCAAGTGATAAGGAAGTGACAAATTGTCTAGCTAGACGAGAACGCTGTCGCCGTGGGCCGTTTACGAGCGAGCTGCGAAGCCGCGCAAGAAATGATTTACGGACGTTTAATAGGCAGAGTGTAGAGGCTAAGTGCGTTAACGTCGCCGGCGAAGAATACGGTGTTGCTAGACGTCTTTGCCTTTCTTACCGAGCTACAAGCAACGATTGTTACGAAGTAGAAACGCCGTGAATGCAGTTTCTGCGAAATTTCACTACCGTGATCTAATAGAGAATTTTCCAAGCTTCAATATAGTTAATTACTCGGCTAGAATTTCATTTAATTTAGCATGCGTTACGAGCCAACAGCAAAGAAACTACTTTAACTTTGCCTACGATATGTACGATGGTATGTAGGTTAGATGTAGATATTTTGATAAAGATCGTGAAGAACGATTTGAAAGAGAGTAGGGTTAACATTCGTTGTAAGTGACAATTTCATTTGAATGAAATGAAAATAAAAGCAATTTTTATATGGGAGAAACATAATCGAATATTTGGTTAGAATGTACAATGGAAGATACGACGAAAGTAATGGGAATGTTACGTGGGAACGTTATAGATTCTGTGCACGATCAATGACGAAAGAAGAAATCACTATCGCATACGATTACGTGATTCATAACAGTCATCAAAGAAGACAGTAACGTTGTTCGTCATCTCAGATAATTTGTCTCGTGTGTAACTACAAATTGTTGGGACACAGCTAATCGAGGCTAATAATTTTGCGGCTCTTCCAGCGTTTCGGTAATCATGCAATTAGGCTGATTGTCCCGTCGTTTAATCGGCCTATCCTTCTTTCGGAATGGTTAACATTTAAATCGTTCAACTGTACCATTTTTCCACGTGTTCGTAAAGCATACAACGAAGGCAAATATTTGTCGAATGTCTAGTGCGTAGAAGCAAATAAAGCAATTCTATCGTCCTCGTGTAAAAACGCGAGAGAAAATTCTTGTCAAAAGATTACTATAAATCGCAGCCAACGTAACTGTTGCGACGACATAGATATGCACATATTTCTAAGCCTAACAGACTTCAAGAACTAAAAGTTCCACAGTCCCAATGGTAACAAAGAAACGAATCTCAGTTGCGCAATTTCTACTCCACCACTCTTATCTCAAACCGCGACTCCACCGATCGACATTTTCGCACGAAGGAAAACATTTTCACGAATGGATCGACCACGGACGAGAACCGGTCGCACGTTCTACCGTAGAATCGGTTTTCCCGCGACGTCGCGTCGGTCGCGTCCATTCAGCCGTGCCAAGCGGTTGCGTAATCGTTCCACTCGGCAGGCGAATGCACTACGAGATTACGGCTGATAAAAGCGTGTTGCATTCGCGAGGTCAGTCGACCGCTTTTATGAATGAAAATTTATATTATTCGCTGGCAAATCGCACCCGCTCGTTCGCTCGCTTGCGCGTACGCTATGCGCTTCGTCGTTCTCGCGTTGGAACACGTAGGTGCTCCGACCTTTTACCAGTAGTGTACGCATATACTTTGTACATTCAGCTACCCTTTCATCGACACATTTACCAATTACATCTGTTTCATTTTTAAATAGTAACGCCATAAATTCGTATAGTCGTATTCCACAATAGTTGCTCACCATGTGTAAGAGTCGCCCTAAGAATGAAATAACAACATTTCTCGTCTTCTACCCTTTCCGCAAGGCGAACAACGACACGATCGAAGGAAACGCAACGGGGGTCGTCGCGAAACTTACAGGGTCGCCACGCAAATCCATTTAGCTCAAGTTTATCCCTTACGGAATAATCGTGTAATCCGGCAGCGACGTTCAATTAAATCAGTTTCAAAGTTGCGCGTTGGTATAACTCTGACTCATAATTTAATCCGAATCAGCCACCGGGAATATCCGGCCACGTTCCGTGCAGAACAAAACTCGAACTCTTATAAACGGTGGCCGCACGCTCTCGCGCCGTGTAATTACGAATATCGAATGGCTGATAGGGGAAGGGTCATAGGAAACGTGACGAGAAAACTTCTTTTTCCCAGTGGATCGCTCCCTGTACGGACGTACCAATTTTCAACCTACCAGCTGCAATTTCTATCTAATTTCATTCTTCTTGCCATCGATGTCTTTGATTTCCTTCCACCGGAATTCTCTGTAACGTTCTCGTCGCTCGATCTGCCTTTAAATACGCTATTCAGCACGTCACCGATTCGTGATTTCGTCAATTTTCTACGATCTATCGAGAAAAAAAGCTGTGAATATGCAGGGATTCGTGAAAGTATTCCAACACTCGTAGATACCTTTTATGAATATATTACGTGTCTTTTACCAACTATTTTCATATTTCATTGTACATAATGTACGGGAAAAATGCCTTCAACGATAAATATTCGAATAACTTCAAATATTTAATATTTAAATACCACAGAATCGCGTGAATTATCACAGAATGAAAGTTACTTTCTACGAGTAGAAGAGTAAAAGACTTTGTTTATTAAGTGGATACGGACGAACGAAGCCAAACATCTTTGTATTTCACAAGTTACGATACAACGAGAGTTTTCCAGTTTTCTTATATTCGTCTAACAATTAGCAAAATTACTCTCTCGAGAAACGTACGAATAAATACACGTCAGTTCGATAAGTATCGCTTCATGCGATCATGTTCAAATGTACCTTGACAACGAACTTTGTAGCAGACGATAGCGGTCCTTTTCATTTAGGTTTCCGTGAAGCCTCGTTCCTTGTACCTTACATCTCTTCCATTCATTTGACAACGTAAAGGAACTTTCAAGCATGTCCTCTTAACGCAGCGTGTAACTCGGCGATCTAACCTATTGTTATACGAAACAAAGGAACTTGAGACGAAGGGTATTCTTTTTCCAACCACGAGACATGTACGTAAAAGTTCATGAATATTAAATCACCTCAACCCTTAAACGACAACGGGATCAGTGTCTCCATGATCCGAATTTTTCTTTGCCTCCGTCATTTTCTAATCTCTTTGCATCCATTTACATTGTTGCTCGGTAGGCTACTAACTCAAAGGAATTGTTTCTCGTGGCACGTAAGCTACTTTACATCGGAAGATTTAAGCAGAACTTTGATCGCAACTAGGGTTTCAATTACGATTTTAAATAAAGATTTTTATAAGACTTTTAACCAGATCTTTCGATCCTTGAAAAGAGTATTTTCCAATTGCTAATTTACCTGTGATCGAAGCAAACAATTTTCCAACGAATTTTCAATTTTTCTCTGCCTTTTTTTTCAAAAAGAAGTAGGTAACGATGGTGATCGCAATCTTCTTTCTGGGCCACGACACCCTCGAGGCTAACGGGATATGAATTTCCGTTCGACGGTTCGTGTCGACCACAAAATATCGATTGGTCTGATCGCGCGACCATCGCGTACAACTCTCATCAGAATTTCATTACGCGTAAACCCCATGACCAATTTCAGGTCATGTCTTCGGTATACCTCGAACGATCCACGAATGGTTCATGCGCTTGGTTCACGATCGGCTGACAACCTATAGAGAACCGCACCGATATCAAGGCGTTCAATAAGCTCACTTATCGACCTCGCGCGATATAAGCAACCATTAAACGTAATTATCTTAAAGTATCAGTTCGACGTTAAATGATAAGTCATCGTAATTGTCTGTTGAATCGCGATGTCTATTCCTGTAGGAGATTATAAGCTGCGTACGATAATTTCGTGCTATAACGAAAACGAATAGCGAAGAAACTGAAGAACTCGATTGGGTGTGGAGTTTAATTAAGTTTTAGCAAAAATGGAGGGCGTTCCGCGACGTAGGTAGCGACTAAGTAGATTTACCATATTTTGCACGGCCAGTATGTTTGGATCTATGGGCCTGACTTGTATGCGAAATATGCCGATCTCCACATATCGCGCTAAATTATAACGTAGCCAAGTGGACCGATAAATAACATATTGAGGTTCGTTAGTTCATAAATTGCTAACGTTACCATCTCATAGCAACCTTAGATATAGGATAAGACTTAAGAACCATGAGTACCGTACTTTATGATTATCGTACGAATAAATTTATCGTAATTTAATATACGCGATCAACTAGTTTTTCACTTTTCACTTACAATTAACTATGTAATTTAAGCTGCGTTCTACGTCATGAATAATTTTAGTTCCAACGTCATGTTCCATAGAGATTCTAACGGGTAAATCGGAATGACATCGGACATTCGCGCAATCTCCAAAGACTCTAACAACAAAAGCCTGTAAAATAATTTAAGATAGTAATTTCAGATGAAGCGGCGTAAGAAGTTAATTCGGAGAACGGTATCGGTCGAAATGACACGCTTGCGCGGAATATAGACAGAGATAAGCTTTGCATAACGTCACTCTTTTTTTAACGGCTGTCCGAAATAACGTAATAGGTGGAAAAAAAGAAGGGGATATCGCTGACCCACGAACTTTATTACGATCGTAAAAATCATACGGTGGCTAAAGCATACACAGTGAACACATCTGGTGGATACAGAGAATTCTTGAGCAAACTCAGCATGAGATCACTGTGAATAGGTGAACTTACGATGACGTTCGTTCTCCATGGAAAAGAAGTAAACCGCCCCGTACAACCGGATCGGGAAATTATCACGAGATAGTACGCGATGTTCCGCGTTTACGACGAATAAACGGGGCTTAACTTATTGTTAGTAGTACGATACGTAACATGGCGTGGTGCGCGACACCCACCTTCTTTATCCTTCTTTTTCTCTGACAGTTCCCACTCGCGAGCAAATATTTTCATATGCCCTGCAGTCCGAATGAAAAGCACAAGCTGCAATAAACCGAACAGTTACATCTGCTGGGTTAAATATTGATTTTTCCATCGCAGATGTAAAACATTCTGCGTTTTAATTCTGTTTGTCTTCTTTCCTCGTTCGAACTACAATTTCAGATCAGAAATACGAAGTAACAGCGGAAAAATAAAATGTAGATGTTGAAAACGTTGCTAGTTACGCAACGCGCGTTATAATACGTTACGATTGTTTCCCAATTATTAGCATGCGATCATACGTTCGTTATTTCCTCTGGATAATGGCTTTCTATAAAATTGCCTTTAGAATGACATAGAATCTGACCAAAAAGTTATTAATTACCGTGACTGTAGATACTGAAAGAAATTTAAGCACATCAGAGATATATGAAATTAATTTGATTTTTTGTAATTCCTTTGCTTTTCAAATATTAAAATACAAATGTAGATGGAAAGATTCGCATCCTCTATTAAAATAATAATATTAAAACATTCGCTTTGCTTTCAGATTTATAATAACCTGGTTTCATAATATTCCCCGTTCTCGAATATATAATAATTAGAATTTCATACGTCGTGCGTATTTTCAATCACAACATTCGTGATCAATATTTTAACCCTTTCACATTTGCAGATCAGACACCTCGCAGTGTAATTTCATTTATGCGACGCTACGAATGAAATATCTCGTATTATTTAATTTTCAATGTACGCAACTGGATATTACGTGAATATTAACTGAATAAGAATATTAAAGAGATCCATTGTTGACAACATAAAATATCTCGCATTTATTATCGTTAATCCCTTTGCGGACGAAATATTTCATGTACTGACTTTTATTCGAATCTATGGATACATCGTGATACGCGGTCGTAACTCTCTACCTACTTGCAGAATAACAAGATCATCTACGTTACGTATTTTCTTATATTGTACTATTTTTCTTTTGTCTCTCTTATTTCTCTTATAATCATTAATTCGGTAAAAATCGTTTAAAATATCGTTTCTGAAGCTTGAATTAAAAAAAAAATGCATTAAATAAAGTATACATCAAGTAAGTAGCTTTATTTGACTGGTGAAATCATTTAATGGAATTAACAGAGGTGACTTTCTGTATAGAAAAGAACCTGCTGCACGTATAAAACCGTTGCACGACGTTTTTGTGTTTTATTAAAAAGGATTTGCGTGTAACTTTAGGACACGACGCGCGAACCAGATTCTATATTAGATACTATAACTTAGCCGAACCTTGGCAGACTACATATGAACTACATAGAAGCTCGCAAGTATCACGTTTCTCCATTTGCTCGCGAATACCGACGGTATACCCACGTTTCTGCCATCGCATTTGTACGAAAATTATTACCACAAGCCAATTTACACCGCCAAACGGTTTAATACCAAAATTTTCATATTATCCGATGTTGTATTTTAATCCTTTATTCGCTTTTCGTATATTATAATATTATTCCGAGTATGTAGGGTGTTGTATGCATGAGCTTACTACGCCATAGTTTCCAAAGTAATTTCTAACAAATAACTAGTCGTGTCTCGTATAAACAACACCTGGACGACACTGTAATTTTTACACGAAAGTAAATAGCACAAACGAACATCCTCGGTCTGCAGTTAACAAACAGACGACCAACCGTTCGTGAACTGTTCTCGAGCATCGACAAAGACGCGCCTCAAGACCAATCATTTAACATAACAACGTCCCCGACGAACAATTACATGTTTCTATTAGGCATCTAAACTAGAAGAACCTAAGGGACCGCTAATTATTTCGAGCGGCTAAATTTACTTTTGGAATCCTCGTATATGCAGGCAGCCAGCCAGCCAGGCAGCTAGGCGGCCAGGCAACCAGCGTTTCTCGTTTCGTGGTATAGCGAAGTTGCAGGTAATATTGTTTACGGTGCGAAGTTAGATTAGTCTTGTAATAACGGTACGAAACGCGGGGGCTACACGCTCGCTCGCCAGGGGAATTGAGCTTTCACGACACCGACGATTCCCATGGTAACGATCGAATGTGACCACCAGCCAGCCCCTGTACGTGGCGTGCATCTTGGTCCACTGGGTTGGTCAATAATTAAAGGGAACCCCACAATCGTGCAAGTGAAACGAGACACCCGGTGCACGTGATCACTACTGGTTTACATGTACGTGTATATGTGTGTGTGTGTGTGTGTGTGTATGCGTCACGCGATCATCTACCGTATTGTTTCCTCAGCTGGACTTCGCCAAGACTGTTCCTTAGGACGCGATCGATGTACAATTTTCGTTCCGTTCATTACTCGACTCGGGTGTCTCTCCTGGACTATTACGCCGAAATGAAAATTGCAATTGTTAATGCACGGAAAATTAGAAAAGTGGCGTGGCAGTTGGTTGATAGTAATAATTCGAGTACAGGTATACGTTCGATGGTGACTTGAAAAGTGTATAAAAGTACTATCTTTCGTCGGACATGTGAGTAATTTGGTTGAAAATTGGCGAGAGTTTGTTGTTGCTTATCGGCCTCTGGAAATAGATTAGCCTTTAATTCGTCTGGCATTGCCTGTTTCTTTGAACTTCTCGTTGGCTGTTAATTAAATGCTACTGGATAAAAATTAGCTGCCCAGCTCTTTGTGCTTCATCGGTGTCGCTACAACTACATCGATGTTACGAATATCGTTCTTTTGTATCGTTTTCGAACCACATTTAAAAGCTTTTTCTTCCCGGAGCGAAACTCTTGGTCTTAGAAAGATTTTTTAGAATAGAATAGTTAAGTCCTCGTTATCCAGTGTATCGGGTTGCAAACTAAGTGATAGCGGATTTTGTCAATACCACCTATTGACAAAAGATTCGTCACGTGGTTGCCGCCTACATGCGAAGCTCGTGCCCACAGATTATTTCGTGGGTGTCACCTATAAGCGACGCTCTTACCCACGGGTCATGTCGCGACCAAGCAAGCAGCACCCGAAGCGAAAGGGTTAAATGTCAAGGGAATCTCATTCATTCAACCAAAACGCTATATATGGCTTTCAATGGACCGTGTCACACTTACGTCAATTTCTAGTTCCATCATATTCCTCAATTCTTCGATATCTCTGCCAACATTCCACGACAAACTGTTCCATTCAAGTCGCTACTTATTCATAATTTATTCACTTTGTATACGTATACCATGTTCAAAACATGGGTGTTATTAGGTTACAAATTCTCCGATGCGATCGAATAATGACAGATCGACAATTTTTGATAAAATTTCGATAAAAAATATTTTACTATCAAAATACATCTACCAATAATGTTTTTAAGGGAACAGTAACAAATTGTAAAATACGTTGCTCGTAATCGTACGACTCTCGCAAGTATCGATGAACGTGCAATTAGTGTACAATGTTCCATTTGAAATAGATTAGAGATCAATTCGTATTTTGCTGAATGTACACACAGACAATTGACACTAATCAGCAACTCTATTCTTCCTTGTTACAATAGATCCGTTTTGAAGAGTATAAAAATTTAACGAGCCGAAATAGATACGATAATTTATCATATTCTGTACGATGTTTTACCAGAATCGTTATCTGCCGGTTTATCGTTCTCCTTTAGCATCCAATTAGAGAACATATCGATATTAACGAACCATTTGCATACATGCAGAAGCTAATTGACTTTTTTCTAGCCTATCATGGTAAATGACATCATAGATCACTCTTTCTTTTACGACCTTCGGGTAACGAAATAAAATAAAATAGGAAACTTTTGTCTGAATCTAAAAAATGCAAACACGTTACAATTTAATAGAAGATGTAGTATCGATAGCAACAAGAGCGATGCTAATTAAACGGAAGAGATCGGCAGACAGGGAGAAACAGATTCGATCGGCGTAGATTCCCGGCATGAAGTTAGATTAATTTACGAACATTCTTCCGCGCGCAGTTTAATTAAACTTACACACAAACCGTAGGCAAGGTTTCTCGCTCTTAGTCGCGCGCTCACGGTTGAATAGCGATCGAACGAGCGAAAGTATGAACTTGTTGCTGCGCGACGCATCGTTTTCACTTCGCCGGAGCGTCGTACACAACGCGAATTACGGCCCAACTTGATTATCCGCGACGCTACTTGCAGCAATTTCACGGCAGATTCTGAACGAGCATGATTTTTGCTTTCTACCCTCGGGTGAACCGAGAAGATCGAATTATTTCCGGCCAAACCTTCGTTTACCCGCCGTTGGAAAAAGTTATTCGCGATGAGATATAATATCCTACGTTTTTCTTCGATATGCTCGAGTTTCGAGTTTTCCAATTTCCTATTTCGTCGCGAGAAACTGGCGAAATATAGTGCAACGAACCTGTATTTCCGAGAATAATTTTTTCGTTATTTTTACGCGAACTGGAAGACGCAATTCGATGTAGCGAATGAAGCTTCGATGAGACATCTTTAAGGACCTTTTTCTGACGAAGCAACTTGCACTCTTACAAAAAGAAACGCGTATATCTTAAGCCATTCGTGGAAATAGAATGTAATTTGTAAATTAGAACATATTAGAAAATATTAATCGAGACGTGAATCGAGGTGTACGCGAATAAAATGAAGAATTGTCTGTTAGGATGATGATTACGTATAGTGTAAAACAACGTGTAAATGCCTTACTTATGAGGCAAGACTATCGCGAGGTAAGAGACGTAGGCCATATTTGCATATTATTTATTACGAAAACTTGAATTTATGTAACTTTAGCTTCCCTCGAATAATTCATTTTCTCTTTGAAAGCAAGTTGCGTAACATATCGACATTCTTGTTACAGGACTAATTCACCCCAATGATTCGTCCCAACAAGTACGACATTTATCGACTTATCTTCCAAGTTCTTTTTCAATAAATCGATATTTAAATCAATGTTAATAAAAACTTTCAAATTCTAAAGTACAAACTGAGATTTCCATAAGAATACGTTACGATTCTACTTTTATCATTTTGACGAAACAAATGTACAAACGATCCAAACACGTTGGAACAAGGTTGGAACGAGATACGTTAGTTGCTTAAAAACCGACGTAATGTCGTGATATTGCTCGATGCAAAATGAAATTTCTTAACAAATTGTCAACTACATTAGACGATGTATAACAGTCAGCGTTGAAACACGCTCGCGAAATCGCAGCAGCTAAAGGTTGAACGAATTTGCGCGAACAATTACATGACAATAGGTTACAATTTCAACTACTCAACGCTTTGCATGCGAGTGACGTAGATTCACGTATCTGTAACCTTACGATTGAATGCGGGAGAATGCAAATTTACGTCTACTACAGACGCTTCGTTCTATCCATGATGTCGCTCTTATAACTTTCTCTAAACTATTTATTCAATTACCAGTTCCTAATCCTCTCATGAAACTACAAACAAAATGTTTAAGAAACCTTTCTAACTGCTATTTTATAATTATAAAATGGTGTACAGATACTTTTTGTATCTCGCTGTATATTCATTTCGTATAATCCAATAGAAAAATTGAACACGTCGGTGTAAATGCACTTACACTAATTTCGCTAACGGACATAGCTGAACGCAAATAGAACTATCGACTGTAACAAGACAGCCGTACGCATTGTTTGATGATGTTTCAACAGCTAAATAGGAATCAGAGTTTCTCGAGACAAGAGAGCTGCTAATGTTGTACTAGCTCGAAACCATTACTCGCTAACCGTATAAATTATTTGCGAGCAGTTATTCAGACGGAAAAGAAGCACGTAGGCAGGAAGAGTCCTGAATGATTGATGCGGTAGAGCCGGCCAAGACTTAACGCCAACGTGTGTTAAACGTAACGGCTATGCTGTTCAACGGACGTTTTAGCGTACTACCCTTTGATCCGGTGGATTCCGGTAGAATATTACAGCATCGATGTACCACTATAAAAGATATCGAAGCGATATTATCAAGCTTAAATGCAAACTTCAGCACTAATTTCTCGTTGGAAGAAAGTGAACAAGAAAGGTAAAGTTCTGAGGAAGAACTTTTAATTTTAAGTGATAATACCGTAGAATTACGTGGGCATATAAGAAACGGTAATGACAGTAAATGTATGATATTAAATGGCAAGCAGATATTAGACGTGTGTAAGATAATTATCTAATATCTTAGACATAAATTTCAATTTCGCATATTCTACCGCGGAATATATTATATTAAATAATAATATAGCGAATAATTATTCTTTAGATAATATCTCGGGTATTATTTATTTTAACTCAAAATTATTCTATGTATACACGTATGAAGCCGATTATACCAAATAACTAGGTACGAGTACCAACGTATAAATAGTAGACGAGTATAGTAGTACGATATAAGTGCGCGTACCAGAGTATCGAGAAATTATCAAACTTGACAATTCGAACTGTATGTAAAAATTTCGAACAACTTTCTCATATATAGGTAGTTTCACAGCACGTGTAATTACTTTAGAAATGAAACTCTAAAAGTTGATAGACTAAAGGTAAAAAGCAACTTGTTGAATGTTGCAGACGAGCGAGGTGCATAGCAATTTCCAGAAAAAGGATCAATTATTTACCTCTGGTAGAGTCAAAGGTAGGAGAAACAGCAGAAACTGCTTTTGGCAATAATGGTAAATTCTTACAGTAGAAAATGGTAGCTCGAGATTGTACAAATTTTTGCTCTTCCATATTCTTGTATGGTACGCTCGGCTTGCGAACCAGTGCCGGAAATGAAGTAAATTCTATGCAAAGCAGAGATGCCGCAAATTAGTGTGCATATTAAATATCAAGGATTAAATATGACTTGCGGCCGGAAACACAAGATGGCGACTTCCTTTACGACTACTGAAAAATGCCACTTTCCAAAATTACCCAAACTCTTAACATATAATTTGATTAATTTTTCAAACATCTAAAGATGCATTTAACGCTAATTACCACGTAAGTACTATCCAAAATGGAATACTTTACCTATTATGATATACAGTACGCGAAACGAATCTCTGCTCAAAGTCCATCTCTTTAATTCGATTCACCAAAATATGAATTCTGTATAGATATCCACAATCTGTTACTCGCTAGGATGTTCCATTCTTATAAGAAAGTTTATCAGTCAATAATCGTTACCATTGTGAAACTCCAACTAGAGTAGAATCCCATTTATCCGACCTCGGAGACAAGCAGTTCATATAATAGAAGTTCATCGATTCTGCCCACTATCCACGACTTCCGATTCGAACAATAGTATCTCTTTGTGTTCGGATAAATGGATGGAACTGGATGTAATTTCGACAACGTCCACATACGCTGAACGGTGAAAAGGTAAAGAAACGACCGATCAAAAACGGCACTAACCGTGAAAATTTTCCGCCACTCGTTTACGCGAATACGACCGCGAGAAATTCAACGCGATTACGTTTTCCTATGAAAATTCTCACGAGTGATTACAGCGCGTCCTTCCGTGTACTAGTCGCGCTTTCTCGTTATCGGGATTTCTTGGACAGCGGCGCAATCAACGGCGCATACCTGCGAAATATTAATGCGACTCGTAGGAAACGCGTCGAGTCGGCCGACGAGCGATGTGCACGCACACACGGCAGCGCCTGTAGAAAGTGGCGCCAACAAAGAGGAACGGGGCGTTCTAGCGGCAATAAATCGGCACGAACCTACGATAATAATCGATACCCGTTGCCCACATAACGAATCGATTTATACCGCCGTGTACCGGTACGTGATTTTATCAGGCGTCTATCTCTCTGCGATCACGCGACCGGAGCAAAGCTCTCGCGTCTCTTCTTTCGGTGATTTCTACAAACTTCGACCGAACAAATATAACTTTCCACGTAGTACTGGTATATCTCTTTCAGAATATCAATGTAAACTTAACATTTACTCTTTCAAAGATATTTTTATGACTTATGCAAACTTTTTGTAATATAGCGATTGTATTTTGTAACGTTGGTGGGAATAGCAGAGTTTGCTCCTTTTTGATACAGTACACGTTTCGATATTGAAATACCGAATATGTAGATGCGTGGAACGATCGAGTATCGGGCCATCGATTAACGGCAAATTTGGGGATGGTCTGTCGTGACGATCTGGTGACGAGAATGTGACGTTTAACGCTCTCCCTTCCCCGACTCTTATCCCCGATGTAATATACGAGGCAAGTAGAGCGTGAGTTTCGTGGATTCTGCTTCTTGTTTCCCCAGCTATCTTAATAGCGTGGCTGTTTACTTGCACAGTGTGCACCGCTCGTTTGCATGCTCGCATTAACTTACACGGCGAATTGCCTTGACGATTATTTAACGCGATCTTCAACGTAAACAGGCTACCGTATCGTCGTGCAAACGTGTATTCGCATCGGTATGTTCCATTCAGATTGCTTCGAATAACGGCCAATGCGAAACAAACGTTCGAACGAATAAGTACACGTTCTGCTTATATGAAGCACCGATCGTCTATCCAATGGATTATGCAATGTTGTTGCAGTTATGTATACTTTAATCTCTTGTATAATAGGAGTGGTTGTCGCATAGTACGTATTTTCGAGAGAACGATGGAAAGAGAGAAGAATCGTTATCCATCTTTCAGTCGTGAAAAATTCATTCACGAAGAGTAAAAAAAGAAGAGTAAGAAAGAAAAGAAAAAGAAAGAAAGAAGAAAAGAAGCAATAAAGATAATAGAGAGAAAGGCACGTAAGTTAAACGTATGTAAATTTATCTTTCTATGGAATCTTCGATTTCAGGTAGTTCTCTTTCTTTACACACAGATAAGATAAAAGATGTGTAATTTGTAAAGTAATTCTGAAAAAGATAGTTTCTTGTAGAAGTGGAAAGGACAGAGCAAACACACGTACAGATACGCTACGAAACAGATGAATAATAGTTCGAAGGAATTCTAATTTTTGTAAGTTTTAAGGAAGCATAGGTTTATCGAAGATAAAGCAGTTATCTCGAGAGGAATGATTTTTATGTGTAATTTATCTTTACCGGTAACTTCTGATAAGGAAAAACATCATTTTTACATGTAACGTATTTCGAACAAGTATCTTTGATAAAAGAATAAAATATCTACAAGCACGTTTCAATTTCTATCTAAAACCAGTGTAATTATTTCCCTGGCGGAAACGTATTTTTCCACTGTCGACGTCGTAGAAAAATGCTGGCTGCTACTGAACGTTCCTCGAGAGAAACTTACGACCTCACGATCGATTAATCTCGCGAAGTACGATCATTTCTCGAAATTGATGAACAAGTATCGCAATGTTAAACCATATGAACTTCCGGGCAAGAAAACCGATTCGATTCGATTCGATTCGCGTCTATTTGTCTCAACTACTTTTCTTTAAAGAAAAATAGTTCCAGATATATAGCGAAGCAAACATGCGATATCGGTTCTATAGGAATATTTGAAAGCAGGATGCAAAGCACAGGAATCTCAAAGTCTGTTCTAGTTGAAAAGAGTCTCTGAAATCGATCAGAATACGCGTGTACGTGTGTACAGGTCTGCAGGTGCACCGCGAAGGAAATGAATTGCAGAAACTTGGTGAAGAACAAAGTTTGTACCGTGATACCTTTCCATAGGGTAGAAACTACTTTCATCGAGAATTCCTGCAATTTCGTATCCGAGGTAAGTGGATCTGATAGAAGAAACTTATAAATAAATCAAATATTCGATAAAAATAATCGGAAAGTATATTTGCTTGGGCAATTGTGTAGCTTACGAAAGTATTCCAACGTTGGTAGAAATCTTCTGTAAATATATTACGTGTGTTGCACGAAACGTTCTGGAATTTCAATAAAATTCCTCTATAATAAATATCGAGCGTGTAACTTTATGCGAGATTTCAAAACGTTGAATAGAACTTTTTTTTTTTTTTTTTTTTTTTTAATTGACCGATTTATGAAGAGCAAAACGAGCAAAACAGGACGTATAATTAATCTATGTACCGTGTAATCTACCGCTTTACGATCGAAAATAAATATCTCAATGTGCAATCAATGTCTTTGAGTATTTCTTATCGCAGTCTATTCTGAGATCTAATATTTAATATAGCGTACAATTACGCTATGGAAGGACTTTATTCAAACAAAATTACCAACTCGTTGGATTTGTCTGTCAAATATCTCAAACATAGCTTGAAATATAATTATTATTCGAATTAATTTCGTTGAAGCAAGTTTTAATTATAATAGTTTTTTTTTGTTAATTAACGTGTAATCCAAGCTCTCGAATACCGAAACTCTCGCTGAAGAGTATAATAATATAATATAATAGGGAATTACATATAATAGGAAATTCTAAAAATGTGTAAATTCTTTCAATGCGGTAACGAGGATTGAGTTATTTCTCTGTATCATTTGATATCACGAAGTACGACAAAATTTTCAGTTCGTTTCAACGCGTACCATTTTACGAATTCTTACGTGATCATTAATCATTCCTATATATCATTTTACGTTGTACTCTTCGTGTTTGCATTTCCACTTTTATCAAAAGATCGGGAAGCTTAAATAAGTTAAATCGAGAAGCGCATTGTTTCGTTGAACAACCTCAAGATCGACTATATACTGAGAAACCTTCCTGTCACAAATACATTATAGCAAATCTAATCGCAATTAACTGCGTATATCTTATTTAAAGATAAAGTTTCGTATAACCTTCGTCAAAACGGTCTGGATAAAAGAATAGATAAAAATCACTCGCGATATCTATAACTCGGAGAAAATGTATTTCGCTGTAATCGCTCATACCTTGAGGAATCCTACATACATTTTTTAATCCTACTGTTATCTTCGAAATTTTCAACTTTTAATGTTTCTATGGTATTCGTTACTTTCATTTCATAATCACCAAGAAAACGATACTTGAACCGACTAGAACAGCGATTTATCGTTTGGTTAACGCTAACTTCACCAGGCCTGTTTAAAAGACCGGTCTAAAACTTTATTAATTTCAAATTGTATATTCGCTGTTGTTTCTTTCGTTCGTCTAACTTTATGTAAATACTTATATTATCTCATTAATAAATTTCTCAATTTTTGTTGATGTAAGAAAGTATTATTCATTTCTTTCGTTCGTCCAACTTTGTGTCAATTCTTCGTCCGACATCTGACAAGACGTGGTAAAGTTAGTGTTAAGGTCACGAATATTCTAAATAAAATACTGCCACGAAAGAGGAAGCGAGAAACGTCGCGATAATGCGAGGTACTTCAAATTGTTCTCGATTCCTTTGCTCGAGAAACTCTATTATAATCCTACCACGATGTAGAACGAAGCATTTTCTGGCTGGTGGAAATCATTTTTAGATCGTCGAGGGCCCTCCATTTCGCCCGGCACTTCGACCGCACTAGCTAAGACAGAACTAACAACCGGAATACGAGCTCGCCGCGCCGCCGCAAAAATGTTGCATAAATCCCGAGGGAGGAATCCCTAGAATCCTCGGGTCTCGTATATTAGGGGAAGGACATCGAACGTGCAGAAACTCCAAAAACTAGACCGCTGTTGCCCGAGGCGAGCAACTGTGAAATTAATTCGAATCGATTCCAAGGAGAACTAACGCTTCTCCGTTGTCTAGATCGAAACTTCCTTATCTGAATTCGAGCGTTCTATCATGCGAAAGCAATCGATCGGATACCGAAATTGAAAACGTTTTACCAGTGATACGATGCGATTCGTACTAGGTTGTCCGAAAAGTGCCTTTCTCTTACAGACCCGTCTTTTACAACGATTCATCTTTATACAAACATGAAAGCTAATCTGTCGAACGTTGTGATCTTTATTTTGATAGAACAACATCCATCATACGTAATTCGATAAAATAATATAAAACGGAGAATGTTGCGCATCCGTTATTTCCTTATAAAACGAAAGAAACTTTTCGGACGACCTAATACATGGTAAACCACGTAACAAAATTGTAACAGAAGAAATCTGCAACCTATAACTTGCAAATTTCGTAAAATATTTCAATCTTCAAACATTCGAACTTTTTAATATTCAAATTTTTAAATATTTAAATTTTCGCTTCGCGTTTTCTCCAATTCGTCGACTCGTGTTTTTAAGCGAAACCATGTTATGAGAGCGCAACGTTGTACGGGAATACAATGAGCTAAACTATCGTACGAGAGGATTCTAACATCGGATTCAAAATATAACGTTTGCCGCTTTCCCTTGCTAATAAATTTATCATTGGAGAATAACATTTTAGATGTTGCTTCGATATACGGTATAAAACGTAAATCAACCAGGATGAATACAATAACGCAGAAACGCGATAAGACGCTGACAGTGTTTGCGGAGAGGCGTAAGCTGGCCGGTCGACTTTTCAAAATCAACTTAGCGGAGATTTATTTCATAAAGACCATGAAATTCCAGCGTTGCGACAAATTCTTATACGTGAGCGGCGGACCTTGCAGCTTAAGTGCACTCGTAAGAAACGTGACCCATAGCGGCTATCGTTGGAACATCACGTGCGAAACGTTAGCATAAAGTAAGATACATGGGACAACGAGGGAGACAAATGGAGTCAATAGTTGTCAACATCGGAAACCCAAGAGGACGAGATTGTCCCTCGGCGCAGACTCGTTGCGCTATTTCAAGCTTTTCCGCTCTTAAGCACGATCTTAAACCCCGAGACCTTAAACTCGCGTGATTAAATTCGCGCGGACGATACGCGAACGCGAAGATGGTCGAACGATGCGTAAAAGTGCGATGAAACGATCGAAAGAACTTCGTCGCAACCATGTTATATCGTAAGAAGAGAAACTTTGTTCCGTTTACGTGTATTTCGGTAGAATCGTTGTTATTCGATTTTCTTATATTCGACGATATAATTCTCATTTTCTCGTAATAATTGAAATCAACAAAAGAAAGAAACTGGCAATATCGTGGCGTAAGAAGCAAAGTACAAAATACGTCACCTCTGTATCGGTATTATGAAAAGAAACGCACGAGCATTTTTATTGGTGAAAGAAAGGCAAAGAAATTCGTAGAATTTCAATTAAAGAAACTCGTAAGAGTCTCGGAAACGAGCCAGGAGCGAGGACGGGACAAAACGTTAATCCACGAGAGAAAATAGCCGATAAGGAACGTAATACCGATCGTGGAGGGAGAAAAAGCAAACTTTCTACAACAGGATAAGGGGTGGCTTGACGGTAGTTACTCGGATGATATCAGAGAAGTTGTTGAAAATTTGAAAACGCGGTTGACTTACCTTATTCCAGAGCGGCAGTAATTGGCAAGATCCTTCCTTTCTGCTTTCTTCCCTTTTTGTTTGCTCGTCGTCCCTCGTCCAACGGTTCCTCTTCTTGTTCTTTGTTCACCACTCGAACAACTTTCGAAGGCGAACCGAAGAGTTCGAGGAACTAATACCTTTTGGTCGCGAAAGTTGCCCGGAATCTCAGACGGCCCGTAGAATTTTATTTCCCGTAGAATCGAAGGCCATTGTTTCCCGAGTGGTCTGACGATCTGAAACAAAAACGAAAACGTAACGATCGATTAGATTAGATTAGACGTCGAGCTACTTCAAATCGCATTGCGTAAAATTCCCTCTTCGCGAAGAAACAATCGTTCGATGACTAGGAAATTGTCTGTTTGCCGTCTAGTTATGCGACATAAATGGTTTCAACAATAACCATGATACGTGACGTGATATTTTCATTGTCGCTGTTAATTGCGCGATGCTTATCGCAATGCTTGTTTATCGGATGAAAAATTTGCACATCGATGTATATGGTGGAATTTGCAAGTATAATGTCAAGTTGGACGGAAAGATGTTTGCGTTTTCTTTCAAACCTCGCTCTGTTCTATCGTGCTTGGAAAACCTATAGAACGAATCAAGTAAAATTAACTTAAACGAAAAGTTGAAATAATACATGAGTTCGCGTTGTAAGTACAAGTGTACGTCGCTGAATATCTATCCTTCGAGTGCAAAGCGCGTTCTTTAATATTTTCGAAAATTATCTCATATCTAAAAGCAGATGTAAAATTTGTTCGAACGTTAAACTTCACCGTTTGCAAGAAATTCAACCTTAAAACGCGAGCCAACGAATTTCCAAATATTTAAATTCCCATTTAACGCGGAATTGTTGTCTAAATAGAAATATTTATGTTCCCTGTTTTTTGATAACACGAGGCGTTCTCCGTTCAACATATACTTCCAATTTCTAATCTAAGCATCTTCTTAAACAAAAAAGAAGACGTCTTTTAGAAGGGCATTAATTTACTATACAAACAACGTGAATCACGCAGAGACTCCGCCTGTTTATTCAGTCCCGCCGAGAGAAAAATCTTGGTGAAAAAGTACGTGAGTATCTGCGGAAATCAGACGCGGAAGAAAGCTTGCGCAAACAGAAAGAGGGCAATTTCGTGCAGAGGTCGCGAAGCTATAAAACTCGAAACCCTTCGGAACGCTTCGTTTCGTTCCTTTCCAGAAACTTGAATTTTCGCTTCTATTAACATGCATGCTCGCCATACGCGAACCCACATACGTGACAAGATATTTCCATCTAAATTGCAAGTTCTCCTTTTTATCTTCTCCGTGAATTCCATCATTTTGAAAAACATTTATTACGTAAATAGAAAAATGTTATTGACGTTTGTATTACCAATTATTGGCAACTAAAATTGTCATTGTAGGAACGAACAAAGATAAAGCGTTCTCCGAACCTTTGAACTGGATAGGAAAACGGAAGGAGCAACGATACCGACGACGCTACGCTAACGAAGCAAAGATAAAAATCAAACGAGACAATTAAAACGATTTTCGACACGACGATAAATGAAAGTCAGTGTCGGCAAACTTGCGAACGTAGTCACGCTCGAGCGTATTCAAGTATGCAAAGGAACAAGTTAATTAAGGCCCACCCAGAAAGCGCTATTTCCTTTTCTCTCGATGCTGAACGGTACACGATGGAAACGTGCCAAGAGGACGCGCACATAAACGTCGATTCGCTTTCCTTCCCTTTCGTCTTTTAACATCCCTGCTATGAAACTCGACCAACCTGCTGAATAAAACTGTATCCAGCGTGCTTGGCCAATCACGAGATTCGATTATCCTCCTCTGGCGATACACCGGTGCAAAATCTTCGATTTTGTTTTGCTGCGATCGAGCAAAGCATTTGAAAAGAATCGACACAACGGAAAAGAGAAGGGGACCTTGAGAACGTCGTGTCATGAGAAGAACGATGAAGGGATTGTAATTATGCAAATCGAAAATACGTGAGAACGAAGACAATGAAGCAAGCTCGGAACAAAGAGAACGTAAAACAACGTCGACTGATAATGAGATTAACGGTGTCGATTAAATTTCAATTCGACGAACGAAATTCCATTTTATGCGCGACTCGTCATCAAACTTCTCACGGATATCGGTCCCATGGACAATGGCAGTGGCTTCCTCGCGGGTCGATCAACGAGTTTCGCTCGTTACAAAAGAACAATGTCCCTTGCTGGAGAAATTCCGAACGATTGGATAAGAAGCGAAGGATCGGATGAAATTTGTCCATATACGCTGTCTACACAATTACGACGACGTTTATCGACTGTTTCGACCAATTGTATTTTATCAGAGGTAGAATTTTGTGGATGAAATAAATTCTGAAGGCAACGACGACGAAAGTTTTTGACCACGAACGCGAGGATTCGAAATTAAATTCAAATTCTCATTGAATGGAAATATGGAATTTTGCTCTTTCGTATCCGCTCTTCAAACTTGTTCCCACGAGTTGTTAGCTTTTTAAGCACTCGTAAAATTTATGGCAGCAAAAGCCGATAATCCCGAGGATTATAGGAATATAGGAACTTCCGAACAATTTATCGAATCAAAAATACTAGAACTTGCACGCGCAAAAACCTCGAATTCTTCGATGCAAGTTTCTTATTTTAAGAAAAAATAACGACGTATAATAGCTAACATCGCCGTTTTAATGTTTCTTCCTTTTTCACTTTCCTCTCTTTTTATTTCCCTGAAAGCGCTGCTTAGTCTTGCTGCTAAAAAATTTGCCGACATCCTCCGACGATCTCGGTTCTTTCTCTATCATTTCGCGTTTATGAAAGCACAGGGGAGACGAAGAAGAAAAAAAACTTGGATAAAACCGTCTAGGGCTTCGCGCCAGGCAAGGATCAACAGACTCGTAGGATTTTCAAAAAGAACCGACAACCTTGAACGCTGGCTTCCTCCAAGGATCTTCTTTAAATTTATCGCTTTCCGTCTGCGAAGGATTAACCGACGTTAGATGACAACGGGTGAGAAAGAAAAACGTGGTCGAGAAATTTATTACGATCCTGGAAACAAAGTCCCGGCGTTAAATCACGCATAGCGAAAGAGGCGGCGTCATTTCGAAATTCTTCAACGATGAAACACGATTGGACATTGGTTTCCGTAGGAAATTGCGTATTCGATCTAAATTACGCGATCCTTTGGAAATTGCTCGATTGTAAAAGCGACACAAAACGAACGTATAAAAGGAAGATACTTTCTTTAGTTCGTTCGACGATGATAATGAAACTTAAACTTAAACTCGGACTTTACGAGGCCGTAAAGCGCGCTGCTAGATTCATGGACTGTCATTGGAGGAATCGTTTTCACAAAATTGCCTGCTGTCATAAAATTGACAGCTGTTCGATCACTCCATCTAGTTAGCCAAGTAAACTTCGACTACTTGATATTTGTCTATTCCCATCAATTACCGTTACGTTCGACGTATGACGTAGGAATTGCAACGTAAATTGCGCATCGTGATCCAACTAATACGAGCTTCTAATCTTTTAACTGGTAATTTTTCTTCGGTCTATTAATAAAAACGATCGATCGTATACATTCAGCGATTAAATACCATCGTATCGAAAAGAAGCAATAAAATTGTACAACGAACGTTAGGGAAAGCAAGATCGAGTCGCGCAACGTCCAGTCTGCGGATATTTTTGAACATTTACGTTTGGGGAAAGCAAAGAGACAGCTGACAAGTTGCGCGAATTCCAGCAGTTGGTTTTGCGCGATCGTGCCACAGAGAGCTTCAAAGAAGACAGAACCGCCAACAAAGGGGCAACAGGGCCAACGTGTCCAAGTGACCACCGACCTCAAAACCGACCAATGCGTAATTTACATCATTGCTACGTTTCAAAGGATATTCGCCGGAGACCATTTTCATCAGTGAACAAAGTAACAGATATGCGGCTCGGTTACCGGACAAACAACCGCGTGTATCTTTTAAATAAATTTATAAAGGTACGCCAACATCTGTCATAGTTGCACGTTCGACTGAAAAGTTAACGCGAACATCGAATTACATTTACAACTTGCATGTGGTAAAATTTGACTCGACCGACGTTAACGAGTACGTCGACTGATATTTCACGAACATTCCGAGCTTTTGTTCGTCGCTGAAATAAGATGTATCGTTTCAAGGACGGAACAGTACCGATACCAGCACCCACAGTCACCGACAGTAACCGACACCAATTGCCCGAGGATCTATGCGTCTTATTTACCGTGAGACTTGGTTAGTTTCGGCGAAACTGGCTTTTTCGCCGATAAATATTTATACATCAGTGAAATGTGGGTTAACGTTTTGCATATCGTGCCCACGAAGGATATACCGGTGGCCCTGACAAATACCATGGATCCAGAGCGACAACGAGGATACGTGGCCCTGATAAGAGCTTCCTCCTTCCCTCACGATTTTAATTGCTCGTTCTTATCAGCCCGCAACTTTACGTCGCTTCGTTAAGTTTCGCCAAATTTCAACCGAGCGTCCGGCCGTGTGCCGAGTAAGAGATCTATGTCCCATAGACATAGGCAAATTGAGCCAAACTGGCCAACTGAAAAGGATTGACAAGTTCGATACGAGATTCGAGACGGTCTTAAACGTTTGGTTTGATAAATTTCTTTTCTTCTGTTAAGGTTGACTGATAGAGGAACGAGCGGATGAATTTGTAATAGAAAAATATATTGAAATAAGTATAGATGTAAGTACAGGTATAGTGTATGCTGATCCAAATCCTCACTCTTTCAGTGTTACGATACAATAAGAATATGATAGGGAGCACGTTCATATGTATCTATCAAAGGACATTATCAAAAAGTTAATCTAGGTGTGCAGCTGCAGCTGAAGGCTACAAGAAAAAGCAATAGAAATCTGCTTATAGCTCTTTTGTTTCTAGACCTTGTAACCCAAAACAAAATTTATATTCAAGAGCACGATAATATGCACCTCTCCTTATTTTCAACTTTTTTCACTAAATTCCATTCTCTTCGTAACAGCGGTCTCCAGGCCACGGATATACGAAAGAAAAAGTGTAGAGTTTTTCTTGAAGTAATTACTTCAACATCTTCGAACTCGCATTCGTCTTATTTTGCTTTTCGTAAGTTGGCCAACTCGAGGACCACCCGCGGCACTGCCAGTTAGAAACTTTAAATCCTCGGTTTCGCGTTCGTTATCCTCGAGCAACGGAATCGCCGCAGAGGCTTAGCACCGTGTAAACGGCACTTAGAACGTAAGAATGAACAACGACCTGTTCTGAATGGCGCGCGTAACGCGATGAAAAAGGGCGACGACGTCCATCGCAAGGTGAACGACAGGCGTCGTAACCTGAAAAATCCACGACCTTTCTCGCGAAACTGCTTCCACATTCTGTGCCATCCCACTGAATACTTATTCGAATACTTATTCAAATTCGATCCGAGGTTCGATAACTAGTCTCGTGGGCACGCTGCAAGGGCGGCTTTCCACTCGCTGGAAAAGGATCGTAAATCTTTTCCACGGCGTGTGCAACGTACGCACGCGTGTGTGTTCCCGTGTGGAATTCACACGGGCGAACGATCGCGGGATTCCATGGATTCCCAGATTCCCGGAAAAGGAATCCGGTGTTCGTATTCCTTTCTACGATGCTCTTGCAAGCACCTCTATTCCTGGCTGGCAGACATCTGAATGCCTTGCAACATCGACGTGTTTTTGACGTTTTGCGCCGCTATCGTTCGAGAGATACACGAAAAAGAAGAGATAACGACTTTGTAACGGTTATGCCGCGCTTAAACGTGCGTCTCCTACGTATCTTGCGCCCCCACGTTTCTACGAATGACCTTGTTGCTATGTTTTACATAGATAGCTCTTTCAGATGGTGTTGCGTGTCCTTGGTACAGAGAAGCACGAGGCAAAAATTGGGAAATTTCGTGGGAGTCGAACGAGAATTTCCGAAATTCTGTAACACGATCTGAATCCAGTTGCACGATTTTTCCGATCGTGTTCGTAAAAATATACACTTGCACGAATACTCGCAGTCGAGCGATAAATTAACGATAACAGGACAAGTTAAATTCTACGCATATAAATTTTATAAATCACAGATCAGCTCGCTCTGCTATTTGCTATGGAATTGTAAAATTGTTAAAGTCAATTATGCGACAAAAACCTGTAATTTAAAACGTCCGACTTGTCATAATATCAGATATTCGTCGTGAAATTGCGAAACGGTCAAACTCGTTTTCCTGCAATTCTTGTTCTTGGTTTACATTATTATAACAGTATGAGAAACAAAACGGCGAAGAATGGTAGAAACCATCGACTTTTCCAAAGTTTCTGAAACATTCGAAGCAAAGAACGAGACACGAACTTTCCCGGAATTGTTCAGACGCGATTTATTCGCGGTCGACGTTCACCTCTCCACCTCTCTACCTCGCACCATTATCCGTGCCCTTGAATTCCACCGATACCATTTTCCCGGCGTTTTGTGGTTCTTTCACGTTCCCGACCGCTATTTTTCGTAAGTGATCCACTAATTTCACGTACGATCGCCTATTCGTGCGGACCTCATAATTGAATCATTGCGCATTCGACGAGTCTTTATACGGACCGATAACAACGTTTTGTCTCGATGACAATTACGTTCGCTTTCGATACGTATCCGTTCACCTTGGCGGACGAAGAAGTGAGCGCTCGACGCCGCCTAAGGAATTTCGCGGCGATTCTAATTTTCGCTTTTCCTTTCGTACTTCCGTTTCTCATTTCCAACGTCTTTCCTTTTCGCGATCAATAGGATAAGCTAGAGTTTCTTAAGGCAATAGGATATTTCGATTAAGTTAAGCAATTCACCTTGCACCGAACTTGATTCGAAAAGTTCGTGTCCTTTTTATTCGTTCGTGAAACAGGTAAAAAGAAGCCCGTTATCGATACGTTATCGATACTGGTTAGCAGTAGCTAAAAAATCATCGATAGCGATTATTCGTCAGGGAGAACATTTTATCCGTTAACGATAACGTTACCATTAATTTAAAAAATGTCGATCGTTTAAAATAACTGACTCGAATAACGCTACCTTGGTCTACCTTATCGAGATGGTCGGAAAAAATCAGAAGAGAATTTTTCTCGTGATTTTTCATCTTGATAAGGTAGGCTAAGGTAGTGTTATTCAAATCAGTTATTGTAACAGATGAACATTTTTGAAATTACTGCTAACGTTATCAAGATGCTCGAGAAAAATCAGGAGAGAATTTTTCTCGTGATTTTTCATCTTGATAAGATAAGTTAAGATGTCGAACGATCTGACAACCATCTGTACAACGACGGCATCGGCCGAAAACCAGTTCCTCGCATTATTCCATCGAAAATCGATGTACCGGATATGAAACGAAGTTGCAGTGAAATGGAAGAACGATACGGGTAGAAAATTCCGACCGAAAGTTCGTCTTCGTAGCAAGAATAACGCTTCCTCCATCTCTGAAAGATCGTTTGGATAATAATAGGGCGAGCATGGACGTGAGAAAAATCGTGCGAGAAACAAGAAACGATGGTCCATTCGCACGAGCGAAAACAATAAACGTTCGCGAATATCTCGTCGCGATATATCGTTTCTTTTCGCTTCAATTTCACTCGTTTTTCCCCACCCCGCGTCATTTCTCCCTCGCTTTTTTCCGTCTCTTTATAAGGCACACAGTTTTGTCCTAAGGTAATGCAATTTTCATATGCAGGCATGTGTCTTTCTTTCTTGTTTAAAGAGAAAATGAGACAAAATAACGAGTAACGTTTTCTTTAATGGACATTTCGTGAATGATATTTCCTTTCAACGATAATATTCGAATATAAATTTCTATCGCCATTATTCAGAAAGCTCATTTAGAAAAAGCGCGCTAACGATGAAACATCAGACATTAACGTACTCTCTCGCACGATAGAAACGCGAGTGTAGTCCGCCTAACCCCTTGGCGTATAACCACGAGCGAGACTCGTGGTAAGCGATTTGTGCCATAAACAAAAACCGCGAGTCAGACTCGTGGTAAAGAATTTATGCCATAAACGGGACCCACGAGTCTGACTCGTGGTAATTTACAAATTACTAGCGATTCATTATCCACTTTGAAATAATAAATTGTTTTTGTTAACTGATCGATTGATCGTGATTACGCCCTAGACGTCCTAAAAACACTATTTGCCCTCAAACGTTGTTTATTATTCCACAATTGCTTTTGTAGTGCCTAAATATACATGTCATAAGAAATATACATTTTGTGCCAGTTCGGGCACACGGCTGAACAAATGAATGGCACGGCGCACGACCGAACTTCTTGCTTACCATGGCTCTCGCGATCGGCAGATAGCGTGTAGGCCAAGGGGTTAATATTCTCAGCTTGATACATTCGGAACAGAGTCGCGACAACTATTTGAGACAAACGACTGACCTAGTTTCCGCCTTATCGTTTCTCTGGTTCCTGCCGATTTTACAAATTTTTCTAACTTTTACAAATTTCCGAAACATTTTGAAACTTTGTTGACGCTGTAATCAGGCGACGATTATAATCATATTGACCAAATTTGAACCCACTCTGCAAATATACATAGATATTGCAAACATATATATTTAGTAGAAAAAGTGGTAAATATCATATTAAATACGAGGCCGCTGAATATCGAGGCTTATTAATACAGTGGATAATCGACTATTTAGGTATAATGTAATAAAAATTCTTAATTATTTCAACTATTCAAGGGCTCTGGCCGCTTTTCGACCCTGGCCCAATGTTCGCCACAGTATCGCCGAACTCACGCAACGTTCTCGACGAACGCGATTTCCTATAGCTACCGTCGAATTTTACAACGAAAAAACGAAAAAAAGAAAGAAAAAAAAAAGGAAGAAAAAACACCGACGAAAGATAAATCTTTTACGAGCGGTCGGTGCACGCCACTTTGCATAATATATTCCGCTACGAAACGCATAATGCATCCAAGAATAAAGATACGATTTGAAAACGCGTAATCTAGCGAACCGGTTAAATACGAAAACATCGCAATTTCCTGCCTATGCACAATATCAAAGCTCCAGCCGAACCTACGTACGTTCCATTCCAGCTCCTTTATTGCGCGTTTAATGCACGGAATGAAATATCGTAAGCTTACCGTCAGCAACCGCCAAGTCCTACGACCGCGGAATATTGATATATTTCGTATAAAAAAAAAAAAAAAAAAAAAAAAAAACGGAAGGCATCAGCTGTTGGCCCAAGTCTACGATAACAAGGATCCTGCGGGATCCGGAATCGCTCAAGTAGGAGAAACGTGAGTTGTAATTATAACGAATGATTATGCATACATGCGAAGTTATACTGAGAAATGAACTTTCTATATCGAAGCAGTTACGATCGAACCTTTATGTGGAGATAGTGGCCACGTGAAAAGACGTAAGTAAAAGTGGCGTAAAAGTTATGGAGTAAGGATTACGTCGACGTAATATACACGTACGTTATGTCAATTTCCGACGAGGTCCGGTTGAGAACGTGTTAAAATCATTAAATACTCGATATTTTTTTCTTCCATTAAATATAATCCCAAGTTATAACGACGTGTTATTGCCTCGAAAAATACGAAGATGAAAACCGCTACTCCGTGGTTTCTGCGCCAGAGAAACAAGACTAATCGACGGTCATTGGCAAAAATACTGGCGTAATTAAGCGAACGACAAGAGGAGGGTGGAAAAATAGATCGAAATCGTTTGGCCGGTCCCTCCCCCCCCCCCGGAGCCGTTTCACGCCCCATGAAAATTCCAACTGCGTCTAACGACGGTTTAACGATCGATCTTGACCCGACGTCGAGATAAAAACATTACCGATGGCCATTATTGACCTTCGTACCGAATGAACACGTCGTACACGTAACCTAAATACGGATGATCGCCAAACGAACAACGAGACAATTAAGCTTGCCGGAAGTCGTACGAATGGCCGCTGAAAATGTAATTGACACACAATGGTACACATGATTCGCCTTCTCTCTTAATTACATTCCAACGTCGCGCCCGATGCGTACGTATCTAGCATAACTGTACGCGTTCTTCGGCCAACTGTTCAACATGGGAATTAAATATCGCGTTTCCGCGTCTACGATTCCGTGCGTCAAGCGGCGTAATCGAATATCCCCATGGAAATATTCGCAGAGGGGAAAAATCCGTTCGCGGAGAAATCAACGCTTAATGTCAGTTAATCAGTAACGTTGCAGAGGTGAAAATCGCGATCGTAACGCGTTCATTCGAGTTGGCGAATGATTGACGCCGTTACGCCAGCTCTCGAAACGTTTCCCGTGATTTCTCGCGTACGAAACGATATTACGCGTCTGAAGCGTACTAACAGCGCGCCATGAATCTACGATGTAACGACGGAAAATTCCTTATCTCGTGCTGAGCAGCACGTTCCTTAAAAATCAAAGGCCGTCGCGTCGGCGTCACTCGGTTAGACGAACGCGGATAGTTGAGAGACAGACAGCCGTGCTGACTTCATCGAGACTTCGTTCTTAAACTCAACAACCGCCAGTCGTTTTCGAGAGTTTCACGTTCCCCTGGATCGCAGCTTAATTCGACCGATTTCGTTCTTCGTGGATACGCGCGTGCTTTGTTATTAGAACTAGGATTTTGTTTGAAAATCCGAGAGAAAATATCGTATGTTACGTATTATCTTTTTGTACAATTATTCGACGAAGTTAGTGCGAAGGTGTGTCGATTCTGTCATATAGAATTCTCAATGTAGAATTAAATAACCGTCGATCGAATATGCTACAATCGTTGCACATCTTGCAATTTAATTGTAAATCTATCGAGTATAAAACACTTGTTGCGCGATTTTCTAATTACAGAAGGCACGTGTGCGATGCGTTAAACGTGAAACAATGCGCCCACTGTATCATCGTTCTCGGTATTTATCTCAGGATAAATAACCAGATTATAAATTACTTCTTAACTTCGAGAACTTCGATTTGCCCTTTGCTCCCTAACCGAGATCGAACCTTCGCGCAGCCAAAGTGCCCCTCTCGCGATACATACGCTGTATGCAAGCACGTTCAATAGAAACCGTGGACTCTGTGTTTCACAGAATATATAGCGCGCACCCAAACTAAATTCCACATGTTGCTCGAAATATTCATTACCGAAGAACAAATTAATTCTTCGCGAAACGAATACCGTTTGAAAATCGTAGTAACTACGCGAGAAGTCCAAGACGACTGATATCCTGCCGAACGTCTAAGACGAAACGAGCATCGTATCCAACGTAACGATAAGATCTCACAAAGATACGGTAATTCTGTAAAAAAGAAAAATTACCATATAAAACGAAAATAGAAATGACGCAGAGTTATTTACGTCGACAAATAGTTACGTTTGGCTAAACATTTTATTCCGCGGAAAGAAAGAAAACCGTTAACGACGTCTCGTTAGTAGCAACAGCGATACGAATAATTAGTTCCGCGTAATATCATAACTCTCTCGTTTCAGCTCTTCTACGTAGCAACTTAAACTGCGTTTTCACAACATCGACGATAATTTGATCCCAGCCTCCTCGTTTCGCAACGAGATGCCCGTTTTCAGTTCGAAAACTACGGATTCGACTTCTCGATCGCCAGCAACAGCACGCCGAACGTGCGAATCTTGTATCGCCACTCGCCATTTGCCAGTTAATCCTCGGCTAATCAATAATTAGTCGGTCGAGATTAATAGGGGAGCAGGGACGACGCCAATTTAACCGCATTTCATCCGTGAAACGTAAATCGATGATTTTTCGATGCAGTCTCCGTGACAGATTCGTTTAAAATTATGACGGTAACCCTCCGCCACATTTTGTATTTAAATATCACGCCTGTTCGACTCGACGATATTTGCCATTTATCCCGTTGCCTCGCATCGTTCAACCCGTGATTTTATGAATACCCTACCCTCATAAAGCGATTTCCAATCTGTGCACGAATAATGCTCGATCAGTCGCTCGCTATTATCGTATTGTTCTACGACACGATTAATGCCATTCGCATGACGAACGAGTACCATTTGTTCGGATTATCGAGTTATCGTAATACAAACGCGAAACAACGAACGTCGAATTTAAGGCAACTACGTCATGGAAGCTGAGGAAACCTCAACCACGTTCGACAACTTCCGATTCGATACTTGATAAAATACAAAGACCGTAATCTGACGATCAGAAACAAACACAAGAAGAGGAAGAGACGGTAAAAACTATCCAACGGTCGGAGCAAGTTCTCGCTATATCGAAGCAGTTGAGTTTCTTGCGACGGCCATCGAGCTGCGACGCTGGCCCGTAGAAGTAGAAACGACGTAGCGGAAATTGAAAGGAACGAAAGAGAAACCATCGAAGAGAGACCGTTCCATGGAGAGGAAGAAATTTCAATTATCGTCCATTCGTTAGACGACAACGCCGGACTTCTCGTGGTTGTGCAGTCTGTCTGAAACGACCGTCTTGAAAAAAACTGTGAACAGATAAAACTAACGAGTTCGAGGGACGACGCGTTTCGTTTCTTTCGTTGCACACGTGTCCAGGTTTCTTCCCTTTGATCGTTCGAGTATTTTTGGTAATCTCTGAGAAACGCATGCTCGCGATAAGTATCTTCAGACTCGTTTCACATTTTATCAATATCGTCGAAAATGTTTCGGATAACGCGCGTGATACATTGGTAAATAGTTTCTATAAGTTTTAAAACACTTTCGCGACACCACGGTGAATGAATTTAACGTAAACGCGGGCCGCTGTTCAAGCAGCGGTATAATCGAAAATGTAAACGTAAACCGAAAATATAAAATAAAATATAAACTCGGCTTGATACGAGGTGAAACGTTTCTCGTTGCGACGACTGTTTCTCATCGAACGAAAAAGTCAGCCAAGTTGCAAGAGTGAAAGGACGAAAAAAACATCTGTTCGTTGGGTCACGTATCTTATCGCATGCGAGAAGAAACAAATCGTAATTATCGTCCTTTCATTGGATACTCTTGTCTTTTTCTCGTCCTTTATTCAACGGCTCCAACGACTATTAAAGAAAGAAAAGACGGGTAGAAAAAAACTGCTCGAGGATGGATGAAGTGCGTTCGGAGAAGAGTGAGCTGAGAGATCGATAAAGACCGCACTGCTGACTGTGAAACGTGTCTCCTGACCTCGATCAATACCGCGGTAAACGTAACACGAATTTAAAAACATTTCCGTCAGAACGAAAAATCAAAGTGGTATCGTTTAAAATCGAACAACGCGTCGAATAAACTCTCGAAAATGTTTCTCTCTGTTGTATCGAAAATCAGAAACGCTACCGTTACGGAAATTGAAATGTTTTCACGGAGAACGGAACACCTTCGTCTTATTCGATTTCACGTTACTCTGCCAAACGCATTTGTTCGGTGATCTTTTAATACAAGTTCGATCTTCGAACCAACGTATTTAACAAAATAGATTTATATATTTTATATTAAACGTAGAAGAAAGATTCTACGCTTTCATTTTTCTATTCTATTTCGTTACGATAGAGCTCCATTTATCTGCAGAATCGTAGAACTGCAATTTATATAAAATTAAAAGCACGTACAGTCCTTTTCCATACAAAGGCAAAACGGCACCTTCCTTCTCAAAGATGAGACACAGCTCTAGTTTGCTAGAACTTTGCTTGACTCATTTACTAGGCTAACAGTTAGCGATCCACGGTTGGCTCGATTTCCTATTCGGAGGAAAAATTTCAATCATGAGGCATACACCTGCATGCGTATACGTAGGACGACGTGGTAATCCCCTCGCTCTGAATGGCGAAACTTCTCCACGAACTGAGATTATTGCTATTTTGACGCGAGAGATAATATCACGCAAGAAAGGACAACGCAAAACCGCAATTGGTTTCTGAAATTATTCCGCCGGCTAGCCACCACGTCAAAGGTATAATGGAACCTGTCTAGAAACGTCCAAACGCAATATATGTCCACGGCGTGTCGTGGTGGAGCGTCGGTTATGCGTAACGTGCGTCAGAGAGTGCGTATAATTGGCAGTGGAATATTATTATTGCACGAAGCGACACGGCACTAACGAAGAGAATCGGTCGTGAAGAGAAATAGAAAGAGGAAGAGATAGACGTGAAGTCGCCAGGGATGGTAGCTATCCGTATGAAGGTCTAGGTACTCGTCGAACGAGATTTGTGTCGCCGAGCGAAAAGAATCCATGAAATATCATGCAAAACATGATAATAACAGAGAAATTTGCCGTCCAGTAATGAAAGATAATATAACGACTACGATACAAACGGCGAATGTTTCTTCTCTTTTTATTTATTTATTTATTTATTTATTTTCTAAACTATCAAAGATCGGATCGTTATTAAGGAGTTTATCTCGAAGTTAGAGCATAAAATTCAGAGTCTATTTGTAATTACGTTAGCATAGAAAATATCGTAGAAAAATAAGGGGATAGCTTCCAAGTTATATTTGTAAAGAGTTTTTATTGAAAAAATAGTCTAGCAACGGAGATTGAATAGCTGAATAAATACGTAGTTCGCAAATCCTACTAATACACGCTTTTTTTTTTATTCGTTACCGCGTCTATCAATAAAAACTCGCTTCTATCGATGCTCGATATCGGTATAACTAACACTACGGTATGATTTGCGATTCGTATAGATGTAAAAAAGAAAAAAATAATTAAAAAAGAGGAAAAAGAAGAAGAAAGAGAAAACTATTCCGATCAACTCAACGTATGAAACGTAATTGTTAAAAGTAAATCTGCTAATTTGAACCGCGATCAATTTGTCATTCATAAATGCAATTGTAATCGTCAGGGATGACAATTGATAATAATTATCGAATATAAATTCAGACCAGTTTCCTGGAATGAATTGCCATTTGTGCAAAAGTCGTATAATGTTACACCGGCTGTCAAAGTTCAAAGATCTGTCTGTTAACAATAACGCATTCTTCAACACACTTGTGTAGACAGAAAAAGCCATACAGGTGTACCAAGAATTTGTCGTCACATCCTGCTCGGCTGATGCATTTTTCATTTTGCAAACACCAACACACGCTATTCGTAACAGTATGGAAATACACGAAGCGGTTTACGCAGCCGAAATCGAACAATAAAGATAAGATACAGAAAAGCGTGGAAATTAAAATATCGATATACAGACATTTCACGCGTTACGGCCTGATAATTCATGAATTCGTGTCGTCGATAGAAACACAGGTTTTACGCTGTACGAGAGTTTCGAGATGGAGAATACGGTTGCAGAGACGAAGTAATTGGGTCGTAACGGCACGATCAGTTAGCATTTTGTAGCAGTGTCATCAAGAGCGAAGAAAAGTCCCGCAGGGGTAGTAACGGCGTTGCGCGTTGCAATAGTGCGGCGCACCTGCAAACCAGGGGTGCATCTCCTGCCACGATGATCAATAACTTGAACCATTCTCGACCGTCGCTATCGACTTGTCGGATCTTAGGTTAGTTTCCTCCAGCGTCGACACGCACCCTATGAAGAACGTTACGCCACTCGAACCGTTCTCTTCGCGCTTTGAATATGCCAACAATCAGCGAAACGCCCAGGGAAACTACGCTACAACTTGGATCGTTAATATTGTACCGGCAAATGCTTTCGCGTAATATACTTCATCGACCAAAGGAATTGTTCGGAAGTAAAGAAAACGAGCAACGAATAAGGTAGAGTAGCGGTTCTTTTCAGCAGAAAACGTTTGTGTTCTTCGAACGAAACGAATATTATAAATTTTCTTAAAAAATTATCCAAACGATCGGTAACTATCGATAGTCGAATATGAAATTGTATTTACGAAAAGTTACTTACTTTCAAATACCTAGGATGCAAACGTATCAATTTCTACACCTTTCACTGAAACTGTAACAACCAACGAAGCAACAAGAATCTGCCGATAGACAACCCGGCAAGGGATAAGACACGAAATACCAAACCAAGTACGCGAGAACCATAGATTCCTCGCATAGTATCGGATCAAGTACAAAACGAGTAACGCTACACTTTGCGACCAACTAGAGCAAACGGGATTACGAATCGCGATACGATCTTTCCGGACGTGACTGACACTCGACTCGTCGACCAATCCTCCGTCTACGAGTCCTTCTCCGAAAACAATTTCGTGCAAGTTGGTAACGCGCCATTTCCATGTACAGCTAAGTATATACTGCCTCTTCAAACGTGACTATTAAAACTGTACGATTCGCTCGTATTCGTACTGGATGAAAATATCGACAGCTACGATCACTGATTAATTAATCCACGTAATTAATATCGAGCTATCGATAATTATATATTACATATTATTACTACGTAGATTCGCATTATTTAAATCGTTCATCGGACATACTCGGAATCACAAAACAAACATAACAGAGCTAGTATATAACCAGAAAAAAGACCGATAATTTTCCATACAAAAAGTCAGAATAACCGATATGCTATCGATGTATCTGCATCTTCACCTGTCCGATACGTGTTATCGATATATCTGCGTCTCGTAATTCTGGTGGCCGATTACGTATCGCGGCCGCTATCCAACTTCTTTCCTTTTATTTCGTGCAGGTACTTTTTGCAAACGGGAAAGGCGAGGACGTGAAAACAGGAAGGAAAGAGAAAAGAGAAAAAAAGAGGGTCTCGACCAGCATGTGGCCACGATGCTCGTAAATTCCAGGGCCGCCAGCGATGGGCGCGATTTTACGGACACAGGAGCGTCGGATAAACGTCGCTCCTAATGTGGGCCTAAACCGAATTATGCGAATTAGAGGCCGGTCGTGGACAGATAATGGTCCCCTCTTGGAAAGCGACCGGCCTCCGGTTCCCTTCACTCCGTTTCCCCACCCCCGCACGCCGACGCTTTTGCAAGGGAGATTAAATGTTATTAATGACCACGGCACGGTCGTGCACGTGCAACTACTCCTTCTGACCCCTTTCGAAATAACATCGTCGTGTAAAATTAATAGAATCGCGCGAAAAAAATCAAGCGTTTCGGATAAGAAGCGGCGAATTTACGAGAAGCCCCCGCCTTGCTACCTAAGGCGCGGGTAATGAATTGCGCTGGATTTTTTCAAGCGAGTCCTTTGGGTGCAATCGGTTTCGTCGCTTTTTAATTAAGACTGGCCGTATCCTAATCACGGTTATATTTTATCGTTCGTAATTTATGCAGAGCACTTGGGTAACACGTAGAATACTAGAAAAAGGTAGTACTAGAGTCCATAAATTTACATTACATAGATTAATTAAATCTGTAACTCTCCAACTGAACCTTCGATAAGCTATACTATCCTTTCTGTATTATTTATTCTGCATGCCTATTATTTTTTCCTTTTTTTCTTTTTTATTCGAACAACGACGAGAGCTAGAGAAAGCGCAGGATCGTTGTAAACGAATTACACGAATCTCTTTTGAATTTGTAGAGCAATATGAATTTTTGTTATAGCTACATTTTTAAACCAACTTTTCTATGGCTCTCGATGTATTCCTCTTGAAGTGAAACTGCCAAGTGTCTAATTAGTTGAACGAAAAAAGAACATCTCGCTTTCACGACAAAATGACATAGATACATATTTACGCATTCGTATAAACCGTAAACCCTGTATATACGGGTTTATCGTCACTGGGAATATTCTATGGAAGTTAATCTATGTACTGATCTATCTTCAAAAATTAATCATCGGACCATATAATGCGCGGCTGCTTTATTTTTGGAGACAAGCAGTTTATATAATACAAATTCACTGATTCTCCGTGTTATCTATAAATTTTCGTTCGTACAATAGCAATCGAGGTTCAGATAAGTGGACTCAACCAACAAAAGTTTCGTTCAAATAAACGCAGTCGATACATACAGTATCCTGTACGAACATCGACAGTCCATTAATTACTTAAATTTGTATCACAACAACGGCAAACGATAGAAATCGTTCGATAAATAAAAGAAGCGAGGAAACCGGCCACCACGGTAAACGTTTGAAAATTCGTTATGGAAATGGTTGGCAACAATTCCTCCGTGACATGTATCGCGACTGGAGTCCTCGTGTTACACGACGCAACGAGTTTACCGAGTTTACTCCTGTACCAATATACGTGGAACTCGGACTGCTTCCCAGTTCCTGAGAGCAATTACTCCTGTCTACTATAATTACGCGACGTTGCACCGGCGTTACAAGGTAGTCGTACGTCGCTAGATAAGGTCAGGACACGACGATCCCTTTTCCCTCCTGTCCACGAACCTTTCCCGTTTGTCCTTTTGTAGCCTCTTCTCGTCGTTTTGTATCCCTATCGAGTCAGAGGCGAAATTAATCAGCAATAAATAAAGAACTTGTTACACGGATAATAATTTAACGCGGATTTAATTCGTTGCCTTGGCATTCGTTGACTTTGTTTGTTATCGTTCTGCATCAACGCTAGCGCCACAACAAGTTTCCAGTTTAATGAAACGAAAAATGGAATGGAATGGAATGAAAAAAGTGAAAAGCGCGCTCCGACAATTTGTTTTCTATTGGTTACTTTGCCAACGTTATTTCCCTATCGCGTTTCTCTCGCGAAATATCCTTGCGAGATATCTGCGCGTACTTCACTGAAACATTTTTCGTTCGACTGCCGCAGGGGGAAAATTGCCGAGAAGCAAGTTGATTAAATTTAAACACGTTTGCGATATCGGTTTCCGCGAAGATTTCCTTCCTAAGCACCGGCTTCTAACCTCGGTGTTCGTTTCGACGACGCTATCGTGCAACGGTTGTTATCCCAGTCTCGAGTGTTTTCGTTACGCCGCGGTGGTGCAGGCACAACCCGGTTTTCCTAGCCTCCACGGTTCTCGAGAAGAGAGAATTTGATACAAGAACCTATATCACGATTCTCTCTGATATTCCTAATTTTCCTATAAAAATTCTAATTCCTAACAAGAAGAAGATCCCTTCGGTTATTCTCGTCTTTTTTATTACAATTTTGTAAATATCCATACGGAGATCCTTTATCGTCACGAAACACTCTTCAAGTACGTATAACCACGTAGAATTTTAGTTCCATACTTGAATAGTTTCCAGGGATCGCTCGAAATATACCAATTTATATTTACGAATTTTCTTGGAACGAGAATATCAGCTGCGTTTTTAGCGATTCAAAACTGGCAAATTTGTAAATCGGCCACGTAAACTGTTGGCTACGGGTCGTTGAGAATTCGCGATGTATTCGGACGTTTCCGAAAGCAGACGCATGCACGAGGCAAAGAAGCATAACCGAACCATGTTTGGCCATAACCATAGACTAGCGATCTTGGCTTGTTCGACAAATGTCCAGCAAAGCCGGGACCAAAGTTTCCTTACAAACGCGATCATACACACAGTTACCACGAACTGATGTAAACACTTTACACGCAACATGATTCCTCTGTGGTCGGTCTACAATATCCTATCGAGAGTATGATCATGACCGTACTAAATTGTCTTTGAAAGGATGCGGTGACAATATCCTAGAACCTGTTATCAAGGAATATTGGATCAGGTGTAGCCAGATATTTCGCCTTCGACGCGATTTCGCTTTGACTGACTCCAAAGCGAGAACGCGTTAAAATGTTTGATACTTGATCGTTACGAACAGAGAGATTGAAATCTGTAGTGGAAAATGGAAAGCGAGGGAACAATTTCCATTTACTTTGTGTATTTACTATATCTATTATCGAAAGGGTATGGAAAAGGATTCTTTATATTCTTACTACGATACAAACGTATATTTCAATAAGGAGTTTCAGAGAACAAAATCTCGTGAACACGCCTAGACTTACGTTAATTCACTATTCATCTTTAAGAAGGTAAAAGGATATCTGCTTTTCCTTCTCCGTACGATTATCGGCGCTTTAAACTTTGAACGAAAGCTAGCGCTGCGTGTTCGAGAGAATCGTTTCGAAGGTACGACGAGAAGCCGAAGAAAAGAACATACCGGTGGGAAAATAAAAAGCAAGAAGAAAAGATGAAGAAGTAAAGGACGGAAGAGAAGATGAAGAAGAAGAAGAACAGGAAGGCGAAGAAGAAGAAGAAGAAGAAGAAGAAGAAGAGGAAGAAGAAGAAGAAGATGACGACGACGACGACGACGACGACAACGACGAAGAAGAAGACGACCGCGACGAACAAGAAAGAGAACAAGTCGTAGAGGAGAAGGACGAGGAGAAGGACACGGCGGAGGAGGTCGACGCGTGATGCTGGATGAGGACGAGAGCCGAGTGGAATGTAAGAATGTATCCGGCGCACCTGCTTGCAGGCTTCAGTTCTCAAACTGAGACGAGCTGGACCGTGCACGTGAAGAATCTTCCCACTGGCGTGTGGATGACGCTTACACGCTTTCATCCCGACGAAAGACGGCCACGACCAGACCAAGAAAAGAAAGAAAGAAAGATAAGGAGGGAAGATTCAAAGGAGAGATACAAGATCGAATACATGGTATATAAGGACCAGTGAAGAGAGTCGAAGTAGGATGACTCGAAGGAAAAAAGAAAATAGTAAATATGGTAAAAGAAGGGTGAAAAGGTGCAAAGGTAGGGCAGGAGAGAGACAGCAGGAGGTCTCGAAATTACTAAATCGTTTCGCGTGAATTCGATGAACATTATCGATACTGCCCAACTAATTTATATTCCTTTCATAGATTTTACAGAATAGTCGACGAACATCACGTCCGAAGATACTAAAAGTTTATTCGATCGAAGTCGATTTGTAAAGAGTGATAGAGGTTCTTCAAAATCTATAGAACGACAACTCGAAGCCTTTTTTCCGAAATGAATAGCGAGCAAATTATTCCGATCGATCGAGCACGTGTACGCGAGCGAGTAGATCGCGCGCGCGAGAGAAAGGGGCGTTTTATCTGGCTGAAAGCGAGGCTTATTGACCTACCGCTAGCCGACGGCCACATGAACATGTGGCTACGGCCTTAAAGGCGCGCTCTCGACCTTCTCGAGGCCGCTCGCGGTATCTAAAATCAAGGTTCGCCGAGAGGAACGAAAATCTCACGCGACAAGGGAAAAAGGAACAGAAAGATTTGGTATAAAAGCGTTCGACGATGCGTCGTATTATTCATATCGACGGATTACTCGATAGGTTGGATACGCGAAAGAAATGTGTTTTGAAGCCACTGGCGGAGTTAAGAACGTACCTCGGCTTCGATGGTTAAAGGCCATTCTTCGCAAAAGATTCTTTCCTTTCGTTGAAGATGCTAATTACTTGATTCGAAAGCAATGAGAAAAGAAGAGATAACGTTTGCTTAAATCTTTCTTGTTTTTACGAAAATGAGAAATAGATTTGAAGGGAAAATAGAAAATTTGAAAAGTATTAGAAATATTTCATTAAAGTACATTAGAGTTTGTATATTATCCCTAAGCTAATTTTGTTACCTTCTTTTCCTGGTTCTTTAAGTCGTAAAGGACCGGACTATAATAACAAACGAGAAAAATAAAATCCTCTTCTTACAATAAAATTCTATCTTTAAAAACAGACAGAAATATATTATACCAAGGATAACCAAACTAGTATTTTACTGCATTTATATGTATAAAATCGTTATGATTTATACCACGTTAAGCTGTTTTAAAAAGCATTTTAAACGTTGCTCCGCTCTGTATTTCGTTGGAATACAAATAATCCGGTGGCTATAATTTTCTCTCAGGCAAATGCATACATTGAAAATAATGCCGCCTAATGCTCCCTGACTTTATCGTTCGGGACCAAATACAAATTTTCGTATCTTAATATTTATAAGACTCCGAAATACTTCAACTTACTTTGAATTTTAGTTTACTTTGAATTAATTCGACATTCCTAAAACATATTCGTTTAAGATGCTTAACCTTTAAAATACCTAAACATTTTATACGAGAACAGAAAGGGGAAGATCGCGTTATTGAAAATTCGCAAAGTACAAGATCAAATAGACGACGTTGGTCGCAATTCGACACAGCTGAAAGGCTATTAAAATTCACATTCCCTCGTATGTAAATGACATATCATCGATACACGACGGATCAATGACCGATCTCCACCAGCGTATTATATCAGGTGCAATATCGATGTTACGACGTTATAATCAATTATTCGTCGACTGTGTTTGCACAAAGACCGACCGAGTGACAGCGTCTTAATAATCGCGGGATCGATACGGTGCGTAGGTCAAGCGCACTCAACGTAATGGCCAAAGATTAATTAATCGCTGTGTTGACGGTGGGTCCTTGATTTTGTTTTGTCTTTTTTTCTTTCAACTGACCTGTTAAGACTTCACACTACGAACACGATAATAACGATCGACGAACAAAATCAACGAAATCTTACTACGAAACGAAGAAAGAAAAACGATCGAAGCTTATTGGAACATTTTTGTTATCCCGCGATAATTAGCAGCGAAATATTGTTTTCATCATACCCGAAGAAAACGATTGATATAATTCGAATCACGCCTGCAGGTAGCATAGGAAGATCCATGATGAAAACGAGCTGCGACGCGCTGTAGCAACGAAATGTCGACATCCGACGGAAGATCGTTCTCATTCAACTAGCATCGTTTGTCCTACTAGAAGTGAACGAAGCACACACACACACACAGACACACACACACATACATACCACATATGATGCAACAACGCTTTATCTCGTGGTAAACCGGGTTTTGACTTTCGAACGATACATTATCGCACGGCAGAATGACGTGCACTTGGTCGCGCAGTCGTTTTTTGATGAATCTTAGCTGAATGAAGCCTCGGCACTGAACGTTCCCGGTTTCATTGAAAACTCGATCGACCGAACGATACAAGGATTAATTAACAAATTATTTTCTTATCTAATCGCACAATTCATCGTTCAAAATTTATCCAACTGTCAGAAAAGTTATAAATGAAAGAGAAGGAACGCGCGAGGGACGAACGCATCGTCATATTAGGTTGAAACATGAAATATAGGATTTCGCTGTGATCAATTTTCCACGTCTCCCCTTTTTAATGAACGCAGACGAGATATCATCGTAGGCGATCATTCGTTTTAATGCTGAGAATTATCTCTATCGTATGTGACTTTAATCTTTCTTTAATTTAATGTAGAAACGAACCCTTTTCAGGATTTAACGAAGCATAAAAATCGCCAAAAATCTAACGTACAATTTATAGAATATAAATTTTATAGAATGTATAGTATCTACTTGAATGCAAACTTAAAATGACTCTACATCGATATACTGTATACGAATAAATTAATATTTATATATAATTGGAGAAATCGAGCAGAGGAATATCGATACGATTGTACCTACAGTTGTGGCAATACATCGTGTCTTTATGCAAACCGATTTAGCATCGATAACAGATCGCAGATCAAAAGAAACATCTTAGGTATGGTAATTTGAAGTAGATGTTTCATTAGAAGCAATTTTCTATTTACGTACTCTATACACTCCGTACAGATATTGAATTCATTTGTGCAGCTTATCTTGTTATTACATACAATAAAGTAACAAGAAGACCTACTTGACCTCGGGAAACAATTTCATCGCGCCACTCGACGATGCTCGTGCACCTACTTTTCATCACGCTCATTTAACTTTTTTCCAGTACAACGATTTGCTCGAGTTACATTAATCTCGATGTTCGAGCGTTAAATGAAACATAGAGAACACACAGGTGAAGAAGTAACGCGAAAAATATACAAAAATGCAGGAAATAAATGATCGTAGGTATACGATAAAAGTTCTACGCGATCTACCTTTAAATATCTATTCCAAGATTTCTACTTTAAATCTGCTATTCTACGCATAAATTTCCTTTACACGACCGTGATTAAACTGGACAGAATACGCTTATCAGATGTGTATAATTATACTTGCAGCCTGTAAATTTCTTGAAATAACCTCTTTGAATAAATTTCATAAATTTCAGGTAAATTCTACGTCTTAGATCATCGTCCTGCGATCATTAATAACAGAAAATGTCACATTAACGTTACGCCAATATCGAGCCTGGAAAGTTATTAAAATAAGAAAGGGAACAGCGACCTTGCCCCGAGCGAGTCGAATTTTTTCATGATGCTGCATCTTTTAACAGCCGTTTAACCGGCCGGCGTGACCGATAAAAATGTGTTATAAATGCGTCTTCGAAGAGGCACACGTGCCCCGTGTATTTCGCGTAGGCGTCGGTGTCCATTTAATGTACGAGGCTCGATCTTACGAGCTGTCGTTCACTCCGATCATGATCGCCGTTCCCTTTTCGTCTTCTTGTTGTAGAGGTGTCTGTATCGTAAGCTGGAAACAAACCCCAGGGAGAGATATGAGTCGAAATGGAAGCTAAAAGAACGTTCATCCATGGTATCCAGCTTTATTTCCTGTAAGATTACGTAGTAAGACCACGTAGTTTGTTGTACGGCTTATTAAAATGAATTTTCTTCCGGGTTTCTTTCATAAATAAATAAAAATGTTCCCCTTCGTGCAATATTATCCTACGCGGTACTCCTAGAATTTTTCAAAGGAAAGCCTGAGAATCGCGATATAATACGATTTAATACAATTCTCATAAATAAATAAACAAACGTATATATGTATCTCTTACATTTAACATCGTTCGAATAATTGAGAGAAAGCACGCGTGGAAAATCGTGCTTTACAATTGAAAAATTCAAAATTAAGTAGTTAAAATAGACGATACTGCTACGTTACAAGCGTTTCTTACCGGCCGAGGATTAATAAACATTTCAATTGGAATCGTTTCCATGAGTTAAAAGCGAGAAAGACGTTGCGAATTAGATCAAAATGCTCCCATATATCTGTCCTATAAAAATGATTCTTTATGCGAGCGTTAAAGTTCCCGCGCGCTCACGTGCATAATAATCAGACGCGACGGCACACTCGATAATAAACGCTACATGCGAACTGCGTTTGCATTATGCTTAAACGACGTAATTTCGTGCTTGTACCTACTGTTTATAACGGTCCTCGGTTTTCCCTACCGCTCTTCCGCGCTCGATTCGTACGAAAGATATCCAGTCTTCCGTAATAGTTTACACCCGTATATAATTTGTAATTGATTCGAGCCTACGGCCACGAATTATCGATGTTACACAGATACAAATCTATCTGCTGTATTTTAATCCAAAATGCATCCGATACCGCCCCTTACGTCACTTCCAACACCCTTTAACGCCGAATATCTGACATTTTTTACTTTCTTTAATTACTAATTCTAATTAAATAACAGCAATACGATAACCAGCTTCGATCGAAAAAATATAGCGATATGTCAAAATTTTTGGCCGGATAGATCTTTCGCTTTATATTCCAAGAACGATATCTAAGAGAATTGAAAATATCTGCTGGGAAATTTGTTCGTTTTACGAGGAAGTAATAGATGCACAACATTTTTGGTTTTATATTATCTCATCGAATTACGTACGATCCATGTTGTTCTATTACTGCAAGAAATTTTTGGGATAATCTAATTTATGACGTAAAATATAAAACGTAATAATAATTTCAAAATTCGATTAAACGCGTGTTTTGCGGTCTTGTTGAACGTTTAAAGAAATGTTCGAATTCTCCGTATTCATAGCTGTATATTTGAATAAAAATTCGACCTAAAATTGAAACCCTCCGATGGAATTGGAGAAAGTGAAACCATGAAATTAGAATCGAAATCTTATTTTAAACATACTCGAGTGTAACCTTCAAAATTGATTACAAAGCTACAAGAGTAATTTGAAGTAGCGAAAAACTAAACGACCAAGTATATCAACGCGAATCCCTTGGTCGACTAAAAACTTGCTCAAGGATTCTCAAGAACGTTAACAAGAACCTCGATTACGAACACAGCGCAAGGTCTCCACCTTCGGCGTAAATACGTGCCGCACAAGCGAAACATTGTTGTCCAGTTTCGAGCGCAAATGCCTCCGTAAAGTGCCGGGAGCGACGATTTTAGTTCCGGATCGGACGATTATCACCGAGGCACGATCGACGATCGACTTTCGTCACACGATCGGCGAAACGACCCGTTGCGGAGTCTGAACGCGAACAACGCGTGTCTGGCGAAGGCATTAGCCCCAAGGCACGTCGATTAAGCGCCGCGGTTCGCGTGGGCAAAGCCATCGGGAGACAATAAAACCGGCGCCTCCGCCAGACGCTTCTGGAATCCAGCCAGATCTCCTTGCGCTCGCTCGAACCTGCGCGTAACGGTTGCCGACACGTCCAAGTAGCGCCGAATGTTTTTTCGCCAAACCAAACATAACAAAATTAGCGATCTCAAAGGTCGACTGCCACGCAAAATTGACAAGTTTAATATCGAGAGCCGAGGCGATAGAATGTGTACTAGAATAAACGCGAAATCGGATAATAATTCGATTAATCGAAGTTGTATGCTATTTATCTATACGGTGAAATGAAGAGGAGAAAGGACAGACGCATCTCGTGCGAAGATTTTGCAACAAACGTTAAGATTGTCGATAAGGAATCTGCGAAGAATCGAAGAATTCCAAGAATATTCTTGGAGTATCGGTCGTGACGCGAACCAGCGAATTTCTACGTTGTGTCTGGTCAAATTCTCTTAGCGATGTATCGTGCAAGCTAAGCATCGTTTGCAAGAGATCTGACGATCGAGATTTGGCAAACTTCTCCTGTTAATAGATTAGACAAAGATACGCCAGCTTCGCTTATATACATGGTGTATTTATTTATCTATTTATTAGCATAAGGATTAAAGAGGAAAGTGAACGATTAACTTTTTTAATTAAGTCCATAGAAAATTTGCTAATTTCGTTATTAATCTGCATGCTACGAGCATGTCGGCAGGAATTTCCTTTACCTTGAGAAATTGCATACCATGTTAATCTCGTTTTCGATACTTTCGTATAAACATTCCCAACTTTCACGAAGTACTTTTACTAAACGATCTTCTTGTTCTATTTAATCTCTCGTAGTATCTTGGCTGGAGAACAATCGAATATAAAGTCTAGGGTTACACAGATAATCAAGAAACTATAAATTACAAAAATAATCGATATAATAATAAACGCTCGTTAGTAACTCCATTCTGTGGTTTCATTTCAGACATTTTATAAAGTCCGTGAAAGATGAGAATCGACCCTATAACACTGATTTTTCTATCTCTACCTGTCCTTTTATCTGTACGTACCTCAAAAAAAAAGTTCCAACACGTTTTAATCGTTTCCTGAAATTTCTACCTTCCCGTCCACAAATCTCTGCCCGTCAAAGAATAATTGCTATGTTTTAAAAAACACATTAATATTTATAGCACTTATTGCAATAAGCGCAATAAGCGAGTATGATAAAAAGAAAATAAAAAGGAATTTTCCACTCCCATCCTCGAGACAATTTCCCTCTTTTTACGTCGCGAGCAATTACGCAGCCTATCCGTTATAAGAAAATCTTTTCCCATAGGGATACCGTCCGATCTCTCCCCTTCAGCATGGCTCTTCAGTGGCTTCCGTTAATGAACGTAGACAGCCTTAACGCCCTTCATTTATTCTTCAACTGATTGGATCTCGTAACCTGATTACTTGCAACACGAGTACTTCCAACACCCTGGATATTAACGATATTCTCCAAATAACATCATACCGGTACTAAACAACCATTCATCCTATAATTACATGAAATCGCAATTGCAACAACTTTCAAACGGAACTCTTTCGAACGTTTCAGACTTTCCTTTTGTTAATCAGAATTTAAATTAAACAGCATGGAAACAAAGTCGAGGGATAACGAAAGGGATGAATAGTTCAAGGCCGAACAGCTGAGAAGAAAAATTTATAGATCGTGCGCGACACGAGTCGTTTCGAATCCGAGATGCAACGGCGAGTGCTCATTATCGTTGGCGCGCGGCTGCCATTTGCGGCGATTAGCATTTTCATGTAGCTACCTACCCGAGCGACGAGAAAACGCGGCAGTGATTCATCGAACGAGTTCTGAGACCGGCAGACAAGCGCCAGAAGATTTTAATGCTTGTCCCGATCGAAGGCATCCGAGCAATGTTATCCTACATGGTAGTTCTTTTTTTTTTCCACCATCACCCATAAATCCGTAAATCTATAGGCTCGTATGAATCCAGGCACGTGCTAATATTTCTAGCGATCGACATTATTAAGGAAAACGTGTCGTTCCTCGGTACACCGATAGTCGAGTGACACTTTTATCCGATCGAGAAAGTTCATTAAAACGTATACATATACACAGCTTGAAAACTACGTCGACTGCTGCCTAGTTTTCTTGTTTTTCCAATCGGTCGTATCCAGTTCAGTACCCGGTTCTTCCATGAGACACACCAAGGTGAACACAGAAATCGAGGAAAGAATTATTATCGAAGAAGATTCTGAATTCTGTTCGATACGACTGTTGGAACTGCAGATTAATTTAATATTGATGATGTTCATGGTGTCGATATACATTATTGATATACTTATGGTAATGATGCTCGATACGCGATGATACACGATTAATCATGCCGGCTACCCTTTTTTTTTTTCTTTTTTTCTCAATGGTAAGATCATTAACGACCGCACGACCAATGGCCCTCGTTTGTTCGTGCTTGTACTTTCAAGCAAATACATTTATTCCAGCTGAGACTCATGTTACTTTAAAACGACATGTTCCTTTGCTTTTTAGTTATCAGTTGTAATTTACTCGATCTCGTATGAACGAGTTTTCGCACAAAAAGATAAACTAAAGGCAGAAAAAAGATTTACATACATGTAAATGCAGTGAAATTCCATTTATCTAAATCCATTGAAAGACAAACAGTTTGTATAACTGCGACTCACGCGTATATATAATACAAGTTCCTTCCAATTATTTATTCTTCATTCAAATATCAAAGTCTATGTTGAGATAAATTTATACAATTCTCACGAGTTATTTACCTTTTAGTATACTAGGCTGAACACATTCATCGAAAGAATTCTTAAGAGGATCCAATGCTAGAAGATAATCGGATATATATTTGTATATTCTATTATTATTACTTACTGTGCTATATTCAAACATTAACCAAAATCTTATTCCAATAAACGGAGTTCTACTGTACAGCGAAACTCATTAACTCTCAAATGGTATCCTCGTATCGTGGGTCATCCACGACAGCTTCGTCTTGGATTTCATTTTAGAGCACTTCGTTATTTTACACGATAAACATCGTCTATAACGTTTATCGCGTACGACGTAAAATAGAAACGAAAACAGAATACCTTTAAAAAATCATGTAACCTAACTTGAATTTAATCGAAACTATCATTTATACAAGCAATGCTATATAGTTGAGCGTTAAAATACAATACATAGTTTGGATAAAATTCACGTAGCGTTCTTCGTAGCGCATATAAACTCGTTCGACGATGAAATCGAAATTAGATGCATTGTTCATGAGAAAAAATCGCTCGAACGATCAGTTCATTAAGATCTAATCCGTAATAGCGAAAGAGTCATGAATGACAAATGATACGTCGGAGCAGAACGACAACCTCGTCTCATTTTGTACTATATCAGTCTGTTTAACCACCAACGGCAATTACGGATCCAGCATTATTATTACCGAAGTCCACCTGCACGAACGAGGTTAACGACACTTATAGAGGTTGCGTCTTTGCTATTTGTTTTTACGTATATCCTAAAAAAAAACAGAATGAAAATTATATGAAAGAAAAATAGACGAATAGTGGATTTAACGGAGTAGTTGTGAAGGGAAAAATATGAAATGAATATTTCGTACGTTACATTTTCAGTCGAACAAATTATATTATTCTCGCTACTGGTATAAAAGGAAGGGACGAGAAATGAAAATTTCTGTGCTTCTTCGAATTACAGTGTTAACGAATTTATCATAAAGCTGCAAAGGATAAAACGGAGGTGATATGAAAACGCTATAGCATCTACTATGCAGTTTCACGGGTTACTTCTGACGCAGAAATTCCATTTGGCTTCGCATTGATCCAAGAAAGTAAATCCCATGAGATTCAAGCTCCTACGTAAAATGGAAAAATCGAACGAATCCGGAATCCAAAATATATCTAATAGGAATTAGCGGAGCTAAGTAACGAAATCCGAAGTTCTGAAAACTCTTTCGTTGTCGCTTATATATTTTCGCTATATTGTTCAAAACGTGTGTAAGGAAAAACTCACGATATAAAGGATACACGCGAGAAAAGCTTCGTTCTACGGTACGAAAATTCCAAGTAAACGAAGAGAAAATACAGATGAAACAAATTGCCTGAACGATGTTTATGCAAAAGAAGCGTTTAAACAAATTTACAATTTCTGTGAAATTGTCTCGAGGATTGTTTCCATGCGAGTATCCGCATTCGTTCTGCCCCTTAAACTTTTCACGATATTACAGTGGAAGCTTGATTATTCCAACTAATCATAGTACACGGGATTGTGGTATACGTTGTTCGCATAATCGAATGTCTTCTCATCTTGATACGAGAAGAAACCATTTATTCCGAGCTGTTTTACAAATATGTTTTAATATCAATTCATCAACGGCGAAAATTCCATCGATGCAACATTTCATTTTGAATCTTTTCGCGTAACTCTTATTCGTCATTACTTATTTATTACAGGAATACAAATTTTCCGTTAATTAACGCGTTCCGATAATCGAATATTTTGCGAATCAGTGTTACGATAATCGAGGTTCTGTTGCATTAATACGCGTTTCTCTAAATACTTTGATATAATTTAAAACATTGTTTGGCCCTGGAAACAGTTGGTAATAACGAGAGGCTCCAAAATATTTGTACAAAGATTACAAGACTAAATTTATTTGAAGTTCCAATATATCTAGAATATTCCAAATTTCTCTGGTTGAAGCACAGCCGAAAACAGCTGTTAAATTCGTCGTTTCGGCGGAAACGTTCGAACGCGAGAAACGGGGTGTCTGTCAAAACGCTTCATATCGCTGGATGTTGCGTAATTGCGGAAAGACAAACGACCCATAAAGGTTAAAACTAAGCGCTCGCGAATCAGATTGCGCGAACTAGTTAGCAATAAATTTTCGAAACCATAAACAGAAAAGGCTTTTCGCCATATGTCAGAGCCGAAAACAGAATCGTTTCTAGTTGCAATTTGAGCTACGTGTACAATGAACAATCTAGAAACTCTTCGAATTTTGACTGCGAAAACAATTGAAATAAATCGTTCCTCGAAAAACATATCTTTCCTGCATGGAATTTCACAGTAAACTTAGTTATATTCCGCTCAATTTATTCGGTTTGATGTTTTGGTAGTAGCGACAATGATAAAATCTAGCGAAAATTTCAATTGCACAAAATACACGTCGTTTTAATATTTCCGAATCTCAACGAACAGACGAAAATCTAATTATCAGGATAACGAGAGTTAATTGCACAGTGTACGTATCTGATCGTACGAGAGTTACGATGCATCGATCCACGTGCCGCAATCGCTACGTTTCTCGTTCACCGTCGTCGTTCTTGTGATTTCTACTTTTTTCTTAATTTATCTTTCTCTTCTTTTCTTTATTTTTCCCCGAACGATCGAAGATTCGTCGAAAGCAATCAACCGAAGCGGCAAGAACGTTTCGCTCGGAATCGTCGGCTTTACGACGAAAATCCCTATCCCTCCATATACGTGCACGTTCGTCGAACAATCAACGTTCCAGCGCATCGATAGAAAAACAGATACCCCATCGAGAGAGAAACGCAGCTCCCGATTACGTAAAGTTACTACTGCCATGAGGCTGGCGATTCGCGCCAGCAAAGAAAATGCGTAATAACGGTACGAAGAACGCAGCGTCCTCGCCAGCCTCTCTCCACCCATTTCATTTCGGTTGCGAAGAGTATGTATAATAAAACACGTCGGTGGATATACGTCGTCGTTGGATTTTATCGAATTCGCGTCGCATCTCGGCCCGGTAAACGGAGGGAAAACACGATTACCGCTCGCCGTCGATCTCTCCCGTTCCCTCGTGTACCGCGCCGCGTCGTTTCCCGCCACGTCGGCGCAATTTTCCGATTTCCAGCCGGTTTTCCTCATCTCACGGCTCGGCTTTCGCGCGGTATCACGCGCGAACATCTCGCAGACGCACGCGTGCCATCGATAGCGGCGAGTCGAGGCGTTGCACTTTCAATAATTCAACGTTCGTATGAATGACACGCCAGGCGAACGAAGCCGAAGCGGCGACTCTATGGAAGAAACGATTTCCTCGAAATTCTCGATCGGCTGATAATTTCGAGGTCGCGCGCGAAATAAACGTCACGAGGATCGTCTATAAGTCACTACGGACAAATAAGATCTCTGACGTTCCTCGACTTTCTCGCTAACACGAGAACGACGAGAGTGACGAGAGTAGGCTCTCTTCTACCGTTTCTCTCTCTGTCTTTCACGCGTTCTGACGATTTTCCCTCTTCGTTCTTTCTTTTCCTCCCTCTCTCCATCCCCCCGCCCATTCTTTCACCTCGCCTATCCCACTTGACTTCTCTTTCTCTCTTTCCGCGTCTCTCTTCAACGTCCTCTTAATCGTACCTTCTCTGTCAGGCTTCTGGCTGGCGTATCTACGGGTCGTTGATATCGCGTCGCCTCGTGTTTTCTCGGATAACGTGTACAGCCGCCGTCTGCCGCGATCGCGGCACAGCACGCTGCGACGCGGCGCGGCGGCTACGTGCTCGTCGATAATAATTATTGACAGATGGGACTGACTAATGCGGCCGCCGCTGCGCCACGACATTTGTCTAGCGTGAGTAAACTTTTAGCTACGCAATCTCGCTTCTGCCAGCGGCGAGATCTTCCTCCGCAGCGGAACATCCAAGCCGACACACGCGCCGCGCTGCTGGCTGTCCTATGAATTCCGATCTCAGTTTCACGATTCATCCGCTGTCTTCGCGACGTTGACATTTCGCGAGATTCGCAGCATCGCGTACAGATACTTGCAACTTAGTACAGCATGCTTCAAAACATTGTACCGTGACATTTTAGTGAATCTATCGAGCAGATCGGATTTCACGTGACAAACGTTTAACGACTCGTGACGCAGCGAGTTTTCTTCGATAACGGGATTTCGGAAAAGTAAAGTAAAGTATTTAAATGGGCCGCGTATTCCACGGTCTTTCGCGTAATCGTAAAAGCCTTCAGTAACATACGACACCAGAAGTGCTGCAGATTTTGCTCCAAAACAACTTTTGCCGCGAGTGCCAAGTGGTCAGTAACAAACAAACATCTTTAATCTCGCGTCCATCTAATTCCTTTTACGTCGCCAAACGACCAGATTTCGACAGCGTCGTTCGCGTTCATTAGAACCTTCTTCTTAACTCCGACACGCAAAGTACACCGGCGAACCGTTTAACGTCATTTATGAATCATCTTGTATATACAACATCGACGAACTCTCGGAAAAGACAGTTTGTTTTCGCCAGTGAGTCAAACGTACCGAGCTGTGCGTAGGCTATTTCCACAAAAAGTTGGAGAATATCAAAATGAAACGAACCACGCGCGCGATTTTCGACAAGAAAGACACGGCTTCGCGCGTGTACACGCAACCGGTGTCCCCGGTTCGAACATTTTTCTTCTTTTTTTCTCGCAACCGCATGCACAAGGTGTATCGCCAGAGGTAAGGTATACCTGGTTAATTGCATAATTTCCTGTAAGAAGTATTTTTTTGGCGTGCCGCGGTTCTGGATCGCGGTATCCGTCGTCTGCGACACCAGCCTCTCGCGGAGTAAATAAAAGATTACCGGGAGAGGACTTTAACACCTACCTCGCATCGGCTGACGATGTGATGCAATCCGCGCGCTGCTCCAGGCATTCTCGAACCGTTCTCCTCTCGCGGATCGAATTCCTCGGCGTGTTACGCGCGCCGCGACAAATCGACGGTTAGCCGCGAAATTTTACCGAAATGATAGAAACTTAGGTGAACAAATTTTATCAAAGGCATACCACGTACGATTAGAATTAAACGAACGAGACGAACTATGACAATTAAACTCTTAACTACAGGTGGTATTCGGATTACATGGTAGTTTCTATCTTTTGTTTTTTTTTTTTTTTTTTTTTAAGAACGTGAGAAAGTAGAAGAAATATCGTAATTAAGCCCGTAATGGCATTAAATAATCGTTCGTTATTATCGAAATCGATGTAATCGATGGGAAATAGAAGCTACTACAACTCAAAATTAGAAAGTGTCGATTTCCACATACGTTATATTATTTATACACGTTTCTATCTATACGCTTTCATTCGAACCTACGAATCTGTTAGAACCGAGATTGACCAATTTCTTAAAAACAAATAATTTAGCTTCGTAAATTCGCAAGAGAATGACATAGATAATCGTACGCTAGTAGATAAATTTGAAACATAACGTGACACCATCAATTTCCCCTACTTTCAAATTCATAGAATTGATCAGCGTAGTTTCCACGCAGCTCGTATAATTCGCCCCAGTTTCATAAAACACCCCTGCTTCGAGCCTATACAATAAACTGTAACGTGTACGCTTAATTCGAACCACGGTCTCCTCTTTTAAAATTCAATTACGCGTCCACAACACCGTGACATGTTACGCGTTAATAATCCATGACGGTCGATGGAACGCGAATCTTAGTGTCTATTTAATTCTCGCCAGCAAGAACGAACAAAGCTGCGGCAGGCTACGATATAGATAAGAGCGCCTTCGTGAATTTGTTTTTCCAGCGCGATAAAAAGCTGCGCGCCGACAGATCCGAGATTCGCGGAAACGCAGACTGACTTTCGATTCGACGAACTTCGTCGCACGGGCCGTTGCACAGGCGAATTTCGTCGCTCAGCGAACCAGCAGCACGACGGCGAGGTACGCGATTTCGTGCTCATCCGAACGAATAACGCGTCGTTCGACTCGGATAAAACACTTGTTGCGACCCGTGGAAATCTTCGCGACGACGCGATGTTACCATCTGCGATTTACAACGAAATTACGATCTATCATTTGCAACGAAATTAAGGTCTATCATTTGTCGTTTATTCGTACGTTCCCTGATTTATCTAATCCTGAAGCAAAAATTTATGTCCTAATCTCATTTGTGTCTCAACGAGCATAAAGATCTTCGATGTTTCGAGAGAATCTTAGCATACACCTAAGACGCGAAATCTGTATCAGCAATGGCTTTTTCGTACTTTCGTCGAATTTACGAAGTTTATTGATAATTAGAAAATACTGTTAGATTTAAAATAACGCTAAGGTTCCGAAAATCTTTACGACAGCTCTTTTGTCAGTTGATATCGTCAGTGAAATTTTGTAAATTTTCCAAGTTGGCCAAGAGTGATATATTCTCTTGCGAGTAATTTTATATTTGTTATAACAGTAACATTTTTAGCAATAAAATAAATAATATTTTACAAGAAAATTTAACAAATTACGAGGCTGGTGTACTTTCGAATATTATATGAACGATGTAAAGAGATGTGGAGCACGTCGACTATGCACGGTATGAAGCATGTTCCATGTGCTGTCGATGATGATGACGATAATAGTGATATAGGATATTTGTTATCTGATATATACGTGCATTGTTACGTAGCGCATGGCTATAAAAATGTTAATGATGAGAAAAAGCAAATATGTATTCGCCTGTACGGACGCGAAGAACATATGGAAGATATAGAAGATAAAAATAAAATGTACAAAATGATACATATCTGTTCAAATTAAATATAGATGAATTTTTTATAACGGAAATACAATTTCTCCAATTTTTCCTTATAAATTAGATTACTTCGTAGTAAATATCACTTTTTCGCAAAACCAATATTCACGTTTCTTTTCGCGCTGTACGAATTATTATTATGCATTACTAGCATGTATTAATTTGTCCATATTTCGATATTCGTTTCTTTAAATAAACCTTTAAAGTCGTTTTCATGTTACGCGTGATTATCTTTCTACGGATATTAAATTAAGAGTTGGCTGCCATTTGAATGAAACTCTGGCTAAATTATTATCTGTGTTTCGGAGCGTTGCTTAAATATATTATTAGACGCAAAATTTAATACATTATTATTCATTAACTATATATAAATATTATAATTAATACGAGTAATATGAGTAATACGAGAGAAAAATGTGTATGTATAATGTATACTGTAATGCATCTATTAATAATTTGATTCGATACGAAATAACATGTCCGAATACCTACCGTTAATTTGATCACCTAAAAAATATATAAAAACCGTGATACAATAGAAAATCTGTTACACGTAACTTTTTAAACGACGTCTAATTGATATCTCTCCTAATGGAACTGTGTACACAAATCTTTTAATAAGATAGACAAACCAAAAATGAATATAACGACCTCAGGTGCGCTGATCCTTTTTCCCCTCATTATCGAGGAGCAGCAATTTAAATTTTCCACGCAGACACCTTTCTCGTAAGATTTAACGCCATTAGATATCCTTTTCTCGAAAAAATGTTGGAAGTGAAACTCTGAAGGTAAAATGTTTACTGTAAAATATCGGCTTCGTGGCGATATTTCCATATCGGTGAAATTCGTTTTCGCAATCCAACGAACGTTTACGATCAGATTAATATTTAGGTTAGAATAAACAGGGGAAATAATAAATTTCATATTTCGGGCGATACATATAAAATAAACATATGCAAAAGTATATAAAAATAATAATCACAAAATCGTTTTATCTTTCAAGGAAAATAAAGATGGGCTGTTTTACAGAATCCTTAATGAACCTAACAGACATAACTCAAAAGACGTTGCATTTGAATAAGCAATGCATTAAAAAAAATCTCGAGAATATAACGAAATTATTCGTAATGCTATATAATCCACTAACAAAACCGTTACAGTAAAACGACTCGGAGCAAACAACTTTGATTTAAGAGAACGAAATTCCTTATTCATCCCGCGAACAGATTTATTGGAATATTACCAAGCACATAAATTTTAAATAAGAAAAGCAAATCCGAGATGATTCTTCCTTCCTCTTGTATGCTAATTCCTACTAATAATTCTCGTCTCCGTATCAATGCCGTACGAATCGAATGTTCGCAATCGTTTGCATCTTCAATTAACGACACATTCATTTTTCACCGTATGCCGACCGATAAATAACTAGGTTAATTTTACATATACAAGCGATCCACGACAGTGATAACTGTTATCGCTGGAAACAACTTGTCTGTAAAATCAGTTCGAATCTCAATGATAAAACACCTCGTGAACACCAGTTACAACGCACCTAATATCTCTTCGTTTGTTATCACTTTGAAATTCATCTTGAACAAAAATTACGTCAACGCCTCGAGGCAACCAACCTAACGCTTGTTCGATATTATTATTAACATGTGTCCAATTCTGATTACACGACGGACGCTGGTAATGTCAGTGCTTGGAAATAACGAGATTCGATCGATGAGTGTCTTCGATCACATCTGTTTGTAAATTTGTTTGTACGCGAAGAAAAGAGAAACTTCCACCTATTTCGTTCATCCAACACGGCTACTTTTTAATGGCTATTGTCTACGTTAGAATTCCATTAGTTCCAACTCGTCTCCAGTCAAATAATTCGTGTAATTAGAGTTACTGCAATGGGAATCGTCGACTCTCTCTCTCTCTCTCTCTCTCTCTCTCTCTCTCTCTCTTCGATAACTATGATTTCTCAAACACATAACAGAAATTCACGTTCTGACAAGTGGACTCAATCGGCTTATATACTTTTAATCTTTAGCATATCAAGGATCGATATTCTTCGTTAACGATGAAAAGACCTCGTGGTTCTTTTGAATTATTGCGTTAGTTTATATCGTTGTATGTTTAACATACTAATGTACTCGTTGAATTTAACGAAGATACCATGCGTGAAAATTATGAGATTAATTTTGTTATACATAAATATTATTTATTTAATATGCAGGTTCTCCATTCATACTAGATTATACGATCTCAGAATTTTATAAATGTAATTAAAAATATGGAAGCTAAACAGATTAGTTTCACACACTATCGACATCGCTGAATAATCCTCCTATCTTGGTATGCTACATGTTAATCGAGCACTAACTAAAGTTTCGTTCTAATAAAAAGGAGAGTTATATTACACAACTTTCTTTTACTCCTAGTACCGTTTTCTAACGCGAATATTCATTCCCCTTTGGAACACCAGCGACGCGTTCTACTGGCCATTTATTATTAGTGATTGCGTAAATATTATGTAGTAGGTTCGCTTTGGCTTCATTCAGGACAAAGTGAACCGATAATATTTACGATGTATGTATGTACAAAATCTGGTGAGTGAATGTTTACGTGATACAAACAGAATTACGCAAACCTAGTAGCACAATGGCGCTACAGTAATCCTATATTCCGTTCATTTACGTGACAAACGTGCACGTCGATGCCGTTGGTGTCGACCGAATAATAAAGACTCCGCATGGTAGTAGTCTAATTCGCGTGATCAAAGGACATACGTTCCGCGGGAATTCGAGCGTATTCAAATTACCCGTCATTCAGCCGAAAAAGGATAAATACGATTCCTCGAAGATTTCCCGGTTCGAACTACGCGCGATTTGTATTTACACGCTTGACGTTGCATCGTACGTATCGTAAACCCAAGAACATTTAGGTTAGGAAACATTTGCACAAGAATGATACCTCGGCCATTATTAAAATTTAGATCTTCCGTCGTATACGCCAATGACGCCACAGATAACTCGCTTTGATCAAAATCAGAGGGAGAAAAGACATAATATTATTCTCAAAAATATTCCATCGACAAACGTTAGTCTACGTATCGAACGATCTTCTTGCATTGCAGTCGCAAAAATACGCACTAGCACGAGCCACGTTCCGCTACAGTGGATTCGTGGAACGATGTTTTCTTCGCGTATACCTACACGTAAGAACGCGTTTTGGCGCGTAACGATAGAAACAGACGCGACAATGACAGCACGTCAAAGAATGTCGCGTCAACGATAGAATGAACGAGGAAAAGTATGTACTCACCTCTGTTGCAAAAACGTCAACAACCGACGTATTCTTCGAACGGGATGTTTTTCGCCTTATCTTCGACGTTTCGATGTCGCGTGGGCAGTCCGCTTCTAAGTAAACAAAAACACAGACTTCAAATCGTCGATTCCCTTCCACGGGAGTTTCTCTGTTTCTCCCGTATATGTAATCACTCGCGTGGTCCTTTCTTTTTTCGATCAGTAAGAAATAGTCGTCGAGAAGAGCGCGGCAACAGCAAATGCGACAACAGAGGTTAGAGTCGTAACAAAGATATATGTAATATGAGAATCATACGGAGAAAGAGACGAAGATAGAAAGAACGAAAGGAAAGGATAGGAATAGAAGAAAAAGAAACGAAACACGAGAAAAGTAGCTAGAGATAACGAGTACAAGTTTCCTGCACTTGAAAGAGTATATATGTGAGATACGGGAATCTCACACGTCGATCACCAGACGCGAGAAATACTTTCGCCGAAACGAAAGGCTTTCGTCGGTTCGCCGACGATTCGATTCACTGGTCGTCAAGATGTCACGTCGTCAGTGAATCCACATGATTGGCCCGCGACTTTTCGAACGTCCCTGCCCGTTTCGACGTACGGGTCTCACTGCTACAGTTTTTCCACCGGGGGTCGTCAAAAAGTGAAACTTCCCTTAACTAGAGAAACGATTTGTAATTCTGTTTGATTTGGAAGATGCGTGGTTGCATGCGTGGCGCGCGCGCGCGCGTGTGGTTCGAACTCTCGCGATGAGGGAGATAGTCCTCCTCCTCCTCCGGTGTGTGTTCCTGCTCAGGATCCGATCGAGCAGACACTGACCCCACGAGACGACGTCGGAGCGAACGAGAGAGACAACGAACGAGACATTCGAGAGAGAGAAAATGACTGGAAGAAGCGTACGCGAAAGATGAACGAAGAAACGGAGAAGGGGAAGAGAACAGAGTGCAAGAGAAAAGAAATCGGAGAAAGAGACGAATGAACGCAAAAGAAAAGAACGAGAAAGAACGAGAAAGAAAGAAAGATAGTTAACAACAAATCGCGAGCGCGTATAATACCGGACTCACAGTTGGCAGTCTCTCCTCTCGTATCTTCTACCGCCAAATTAACACGCGAATGTCATTCGATTCGTCGAGAGATCACGAACTAATTTCAAACTGATTTTGTACGCACTGATTTTAAGTAATCGTAACACTGGTACAAAGTCACCGTTGATATTTCAGCGTTTCGTTCGGCGAGACACGAGTTCGCGCGCACAAACAAAACGTGTCAGCACGTCGCGCGCTTGTTTAGAATATACTGAATATATTTTGACCCGAGCGCTCTGTTCTGGCTCAGCGCTGGCGCTTCGCGCGTTCGGCAGTCTTCGGTAGCGATCGGTCGCGCTCGGACTCCGTAGCCGAACCAACCACGACGCCCGACCAACCGCGAACGAAACTCGCGCCCTCGCTCGATTGTAAATTACCTTGCAGGGCCGATGCACCGCGATCCATATTTACTGAAATGATAGCAATTTCTGTTTTATTTTTTTTTCCGCAGTTCGAAGAATAATGCTACGAAAATATACCTGCCATTCGAAATCTGGATTCTCGTATCGAAACGTTTACCGATTTCCATGTCCGCCTCGTCAAAATTCGAAAACAAAGAAACAATGTACAACGTATCGCGTATTTCTACTTGTTACGATTTTATTCGGTAATACTCTTATCCATTGCATTTCTCATGTATCGTATGATTAAGAGGTATAAAATGTCTTTTTTTTTTTTGCTTGCAACGTGCATTTGCAATTTCATTACATAACGAAGACAAACATATTTCTATAAAATGAATGCCAAAAGTTCAATTACATTGTTCAATCGTCGATCGTTGATAAGAATTATGAATGATCAAAATTTCAACTTCGTTAAATCGGTAAGGTTGTAAAACCCTTATACGTCATTTATTACAATGTATCGCGTCGAATTAGATTACAATTTTTGCTACGAGTGTCTAAAAAGCACGAGAACAAAGCGAATCAGAAGATACACCGAGAAATACCGGCATTCCGCTGTAACTTTGAACGAAAATTGGATGAATAGAAAACAAAGTGAAGCCTTCAAATCGCACGCTACTTACTTAACATATCGTATGATGCAAATAAACTGCGAATCGTAATAGCATTACAAATTCATTTAACCTCCGGAGAAAAATTTATAAATAAATATTAATGCGCAATACAAACCAGTGGATAGATACATTCCGTGAGCGTTTAATGAAACGGTTAATCGACACAGAGCTGATATTGCGATTTCATCGATGTGTTTCCCTGGCTCGTTAAAAGTGCGATATATATATATGTACTTGTCATTAAACGGTCACACTTCCATCGTACCACAAAAATCCTATCAAGAATTTTAATTGCATCGCGCACAAACGCGGCGTGAATCCTCCCAGTCTCCTTCGATATCATCGGATAAAGGTAACAACAGTATCGGAGAGCATTGTGGAACATACACTTTCGCATGTATACATTATGCAAATTAATTCCATCGATTGGCCGGTAGGCTGTACACAGCCTTGTCGAGGGTTTTAGTAACTCTGTTCTAGCTACTGCTCTCGAGAACACGGCTATTCTAGGAGCCCCGTTTACCAGACAATTTCTAGAAAACAGTATCGTTCTAGAGGAACCAACGAGGAAGCATCGAAAGGGTTAGTAGAAGAAATTGAACGAGATGTAGGTTGTACAGAGGATATACCTTACAATTATTTCCACCTACTGCGACCAACTCCCTTATGATTCCCGTACCAACGATGCAATGTTTCCAATATACCCTTTACGATGTTCTATATTTTCTTAAGTCAGCTAGAGCTATCTTATTACGTTTGAACTGCTTGTACAATTTTTCGTAATATCCTTATTAAAATTTTCTTTATACCTAGCTACTTAGAGTCGAAAAGCAACGAAGATAATACAGTAAAATAATATCGACTCTCGCGATTAAAACCTGCCTTGTGTGATACTTTACGATTCGTTGAATGCCGGCTACGAACTTCTTATAGCCTATGAAGTGTAATATTATTTAGCAGTTATTATCGCGTCAACATTGTGACATTTCCACGTCAAACCTGCACGATGACATGTGATACGTGGAAAAATCACATAACACGTATTTATTTAAGATGCTGCGAGGATATTCATATATTTCGATCTTAAGCGGTTAGGCCAGGTTCAGTTATTACGTTTTCAATTATTATATATCGTTCCTTGTGTGTATTCTTGGCTGTTCGTCAACTATCACCAACGATCATAAAGTAGGAGATAATCTTTTCGTCGAGCTATCCTGCACGGTTAGTCGGTAACCTTTGAGATAATGCTCCTTCCCAAATCAGTCCGATTTTGCTGTCTTTCTGCACGTATTGGAAGGACTCGCACTAAAAAACCAAGCAATATTTTCTATGAATTTACAAACGATTAACGACCATCATAATTATCTTAAAAGGTTCCTTCGTGGGAGCAATCGAAGGACCGATTATCGCGTGCCGCCTATGGCGAAGTCACTCTCCTCAATAGCACACACGCGATTAAAGTAAATGTATGTAAAGAACAATGTATAAAGTAGGTAGATCATAAACGTGTATGAAACCAAGAAACCTACTAAATATAGCAGTTCTCATTTCGGTAATGATTAAAAGGATGGATGAAGGAAACAATCAGAAGCAAATAATTCGATTGCCTTGTTTTTTCAAATGGGAAGATTGGAACACGGAAAACGGTGGAAAATTACATGCTCGTAGACGCGCGCCAAACACGCAATTGATCAATAAACCCTCACAAACGTAGCGTTTTATTTGCTACATTTCTTATTCATAAACTAGAAGTAATTTTTACAATAATCGTAGATGTTAAATTTTCATAATAGCGAGTTAATACGATGGTCGTTTTCATAAATTTTACGTTTTGCAGGGTAAAAATATGTATTTATTTTTGTTTGAATATGCCCTGCCTCTCTATTTTATCAAGGGAAAGTGGGGAGAATTAAATATATACATACGATGAAGATGGCGTCTTGTTCCATATTACCGTGCGAAAGAAACATCCGTGGCATAGATTTCTGCCTTACCTTCTTCGCTTTCTCACTTTTCGATTAATTTTCGTCACTTTGGAATTTCTTTTTAAAAAATCCTCCAATGCCATCGAATAAAACAGTTACTAGCACGTAGTTTCAGTCATATTATATTCAACAATGAGTAACAGGAGAACCTGTAAACATGTCCAAACATGGATCTAAGGATATCGATATGTCGCCTAGGTTCTGTGAACTTTATGCTATGACTACGTAGCGTAGCAATGCAACAGGCGTCGATGTATGTACTTACATACCTGCAATCGCAATTTTGCGATTTGTCTTTCCATCTTTCCTTTAATAGTAGTTTAGATACTATTAATAACCTATACGTGCAATTACTAATAACACGCATTCAGGAGGATTATCGAGGAATTTTCTTTCAAATCGTTTCACAATCACTCGTAATAATTTTCTGTCCTTCTAATATACTGGCATTAAACTATGAAAAAGAAAGGGAAAATTAATATTGAAAAAATAAATTTGAACGAACCAATGTATCATTTTCATGTGATATTACGTAACAAATTATACAGCATCGTCCTTGATTCTTATCGCGTATATTATTCCGCGAAACGAGCATCAAAAGGAAGTTCGATCGAGAGTTCGCTCAACGACGCAGTGTAGTGATAATGAGGATTCATTCCTGCGGGCAGTCAACTGTATGCAATTATCCAATGGTAATGCACGGTTAGCAGTAAGCTGTTAGTAAGATTAGCTGATTTGTTTCAAGGGATTCGTTTAGTTGTCAAATTTCGTAATTACGTAATCAGTTACCGTATATTATTGAAATTAAATAAAAATAAAGTTCATAAATTTTTAAATGTTATACTTTCATACCTTTATGTAGATCAATTTTTTCAATATATAATTGCATACATGATTAAAGCTTCGATATATCTACATCTGTTATAAATAAATCTTTTTTATTTTATCTCCATTTGTAATTACATTCTGCCTGATATTAGAAACTATCTGTATTCTTAAGATACATTCATACAATCTTATTCACTCATAACATTATAAATAAACAATATTGTAAATAAAAAGAAATCAATTTGTGTATTTTCGATCTATCGTGGGGAGACGCGGTCGTTAGAATACGCGTCAACGGGAGTCGTAAATTCCCGTTACGATTATAATAATCGATACCACGAATAGTCCGATCCCCTTATTTCGGTTAGGATAATAGGGGTAGTTGTTGTGGTATAACACTGGGATTCACAGAGTTATAAAAATATATATTTCCAACAATTTATACAATCACACTAATTAATAACGCCGTTGATTAAGAGACAGATAACGAAGAGAAGGATTATTCTTAGATGAGAGAGTGAGAGCTATAGGAGCTTTAGGCCCGTGAGAGCTGTAGGAGCTATCGGACTTCTGGATACTGGGAGAGCCATAGGAGACTCTAGGCCGTGTAGGCACTTTGAGAGCTGTAGGAAGACTCTGAGAGATATAGGAACTCTAGACACCGTGAGAGATGATGGAACTCTGAGACATATAGGAACGGTGAGAGTTATCGGGATTGCAGGAACTCTAGGCACCGTGAGAGATGATGGAACTCTGAAGTTTATTCTGATGTGAGTACGAAGGAAAGCTCGGTATGGGTGTGCCCTTTGAACGAAGAACGCGGAATCGTTGCTTACATTTTTAGTTAGGAAAGTGAGGGCAATGATCCTCGATGCCGATTGGTTATGACCAATGTTAGGAAGGAAGAGAAGAGGAAGAAGCCTCCTACCAACTTGGGTCCTAGGCGACATTGTTTATAGGGAAACTCGGATTTTCCGTTAGGTAGATCTCCGCTTTTTCCACTAGACCACTACTTGCTTTCTCCGTAATTCTTAAGAGCGCGTAATAAACCGTAAAGGACCTTTCTAAAAACCGGCCGAAAATACTTCTAGAATTAGAAAGTCTTTTCGGGCGAACAGATTGACTTAAACCATATGTGCGAACAATGCAGTTAGGATTTCAACTTTATGGTGGGTCCTTGGGCCTATGGAGTGCAGATGTGTTGCGCGGCAGAACAATTTGGAAATCAATAACATAGCTATTAGAAAAGATTTTATTTCAAGCTATATAAAATGATCACAGTAAAACGCACATTTTAAATTACATTCTAATATTGAAGAGATCGTTTTGTTTGTATGTCTTCTAATATTGTCCGAAGTTCCTCATCCTCTAATCGTCCTTCTAAACTGGGTATCAAAGCCTTTGCCTCTTCTGGCGTTTCCGGACAAAGATTTGCGAGCGAAGCTAGTTCAAATTTATGCAGCTTCTTTTGCATAAGTAAACTAAAACAATACAAATTTTATAACTTGCTGTGAATATTTTTTATTAAACAGGATAATTTAAGGAAGTAAATTTTTGTCTTAGGTATTTATGTTTAAGACGTCAGTTTTGTGAAGGTACTTACTTTCTTACAGCAGCAATGGTTTCTTTATTTTTAAACCGACGAAATCTATTCGTATAAGTTAAACTCTTCATAAAAACTTCAGAAAATTCCTGTTCCTCCTCGGCTGACTCATTTTGCGCTTTCCTGTGCTCCAACAACATCAACACTTCCGAAATTAACAAGGTCTCTGCATTTTCAAATTCTAAAAAAAAAAAATTACACATAGAGCTTTTATTAATCAGACAGTATCGTTTACACAATTTACTTAAGACTTACTTTATTTTCTTTAAGTCACTCGTGAGTACATTTTTGATTGAACATTACTAATCACAAATTTTTAACAAAATCTTATTAATGATATTTTACAAAAAAGATACATTTATTATATAATATAAATATAGCACAAAACATTATATATAAATTTTACATTTGTATGTTTTGCTTATTCTTATGTATATAATTTAAATTTGTTATATATATTTTATGTATAATTTATTATAATACGTTTTATATATTTTAATTTATATGCTCACTTTATTATTTTCAGCCGATCTTTTACAACTCTTATTTGAAATTCTTAATTATAAACCTTAATATGTAATATCACAATCCTGGCAGTATCCATAAACTATAATATACAAATATTTCGCATTTTTACTAGATTAACGAACTGTATATCATTGATTTGGTTTATTTATATATCCCTTTTCCGTAAGAAAATCATATATTTTTCGTGTTTTATTTACGTCAATTTTAAGCAAAACCCTAGCTTGTGCCAATCTAAGATAACCAGCTTTTTTATTTTCTGCTATTAAAATTTGTTTGAAATCGAGGTAATTCGTAGGTACTATACGTGTAATTGAACAAAGCTCTTTTTCGGCTGAAGTTAATTTCTCATATCCTGGAAGACCTTGAATTGCAAGTGGCGGCGCCGTTTTTCGTTGTGCGATTGTACTCGATATGGAATTACTAAAATTAATATTGCAACCAGGTAATATAGTCTTCCAGCTATATTCAGGATTATTCAAGTATTGCTTCCTTTCCTTTTCATTTTCTTGTCTAAGTTTGCTTAACTTTTGAAATATTGGAACACTATGAAAGTGTTCCAAACCATTATTGCGGAATTCAAATAACTTATTAAGATAATTTTTAAGTTCTCCCGCCCTATGTAAGCCTTCCATGAAATAATCGAACTCTATACCTCCTAATAATTGCATAAAAATTAATAATCTTTCTGCAAGTGCTCTAGTTATCGTACATTCGTATCTCTGTATCCAAGATATGGTCCTTCTAAATGCTATCAGTCCATGATCACGTATAATTTTTCTTCTCCTCATACGTTCTTTCAGTCTGTTATTATATGCTTGTACTATAGCTACTTGTAATTCTTTTCCTAATTCATAATTATTATCGCTTATATCAAATTCATCATAGTTCAAGTCAGAAATTAATAATTCTGCATGATTATCAAAATTGACTTCAAAATCTGATCTTGCTGCATTGTATCCAGCCAAAAGTTTACAATTAAGAGTATTAGGTGCAAACCGAGGAGGTTCTTCTAAATCTTGCAATTTATATAAATAAGGAATAGGTTCACAACCAACCAAACTAGCTTTTGTTTCTTCCATTTTTGGCAATCCTGGCAAAGCCTGATTATCAATATAATATTGAAGATAATGATTTTTACATTCTTCCATTGATTTCCCTTGTATTCGTCTGGCCATGTCAACCCAATTACCAAAACCACACTCCTGTAAAACATCTAAACATTCTAATTCTTGTTTCGCTGACCAACCGCTTCCATTGATCAAGGGAAATTCGTTCTTTATGATGATATAGTCGTGATCGTTTCTGTGATTGCTAATTTCTGATCCGTTGGAAAAACAAGAGGGACACAATTCAATACTATCACACACAGCACAACGAATATACGGCTCTGTCAATGCGGATTTACATACGCGGCATATTGGGTCTGAAGTAATGATTTCATCGTTCACGACTGACACGTCGAGTTCTACGTTATTCTCGATCTTTTCTGTTCTACTCGATGAGCAGTCTGAAAGAGGATAATCGTTACTTTAGGCCATGCCGCAATTAAACATTGTGTTTACACGATACAACGTAAAATGTTAATTGTTATCGGAAAAAACATTAACAAACGTCATATGATTATAGGTTAGAAACAGACAGTATTGTCTCCGTTTCTTGCTAGATAAAAGAAAAAAAATAAACATACCTTTCGGAAACTGCAAGTCCGCCGCATCTTCCTCTGTCATATCAGTTAAATTCGGATTAGTCATATTTTTTTATTATATTAATTCTCTACAGTGCTCAAAAAAGTCACTTCTCCTTAAACGGATACTATGCTACTAATCTGGCTACTCACAAATGATCTTACGCCAACTAGCTGGAGTTGTAAGTACTTGTTTTGCTCACCAGATGGCAGTTCTAGAACCATGTACATATATACTTGATCGGTAAATCTTTTAATCTTTTGTATTCTAGCGCCGCTATTTTGAATGTAACGTTTAAATCAGTTGACTACGTGAAGTGTGCAGAATTTAAGTTTCTAAAATAATTTAACATTTTTAATGTCCCGCATAATATGGAAATCGAAATAGTGTTTTAATTAGTTAATAAACAAGATTAAAAAGAACGCCAAAGATATATGTCAGCTTCGTCATATTGAATGAAAACGTTGGAAACGATGAGCATTTATTTTCCAAATACATTAGGTATGTATGTTATTTAAGAACGTATCAAACCTTGAAAACGGCGGTTGAATTACGAACATAACCTGAATGTATAAAATCGTCAAGGTCTGAAGTAAAATTGTATGTTTTCCGAATACGGAATTAAACAATTTGACATCGAAATAATTAACATGCGTAGTATACTATCTTTCAAATCAGTTAGCCACGCGTACGTGTTAGTTACACAGATATAATGCCCTCGAACTGAGCGAACGTAACAAACCACGAAACTAAATATCTTTTTGGCTCAGGTAACTCGATACATATCTCACTGTCTTACGAAGGATAAGTTTCTCAAGAAAATTTTGTTGTATATAATTATGACTGACGTAACTGCAGTTTCATAGAATAAATTGTGAGTAATTTTATCTTTCTTATAAAAATACAGCGATATCTCACTGTTTGTGTCCGAATTAGTTTATCTTACTTGTAGATCTCTACTTATTTTGTTACTTCTTGAACGCGTGAGTTTATCTAAAATGAGAAAAATATTTTGTTGTATGTAATCCAATGTTTCAAGTCGAGGTGGTCCGATACAGAAAAAAGCAAATAAGGTAGAAAAATGTATTGGAAAGATAGTATTAAAAAATATTTATCGAAATAAATATACAAACATTATTTGGTATCGTTCTAAGAAATACGCGAAATAAAATTAAAAAATATACGAAAAATACTAGACGAAGGAAGCCAGGTGTACGAACGAGTTCGCCTACGTTATCTTTTATAAAACAAACGATGCTTGTCATGTAACGTGGACACATTTAAGAATACGTTCACATGTTGAACTCTCTATCGGAACGTATAGTTTGCAAAAGAATAATAAGTCACTCGCGGATAATAATAGAGTCACTATGCAAATATTGGCAACAGTCTCGTGAAAGCGATGTATGAGAATTCTCGATACTGTAACTTGGAATTAAAAATAATTATTATATATAATTTTATAATTTATTGAAATAGATATAATCTTGTGATTTATTGAGAAGAATAAAAAACATCTAAAGAAACATTTTCGAAGCTTTTAATCTACTAAATCTATGGAATATAGAAATTTAATTTATTAAATCCAGAAAAGTTTGAGAAAATTTATGAAATCTATTCTTTTTTTTTCTTTTTTTTTTTTTACTTTCAATGTTTAATTTATCGTTCCAGTAAAAAAAAGCAATGTACAATTGACATATTCATTCCATAGTTTTCAATTTGGATTACATAATATCCACGCAATGAGAAGGAAGACCATTATCTTCCGTTTACAACCATAATTCTTTGGTCGATTTACGTCAGGATTATTGAAAAGACACTTAACCTTGGCCTTCATACCTTCCGTAAGGTTATAACTTGTTTTCAGCCCTCGTAATAAGCCAAAAAGATTCATATCGCGCGTTTATTGTGACCTGCTAGGCGTGGAAACCGGTTTCATAAAAATTTTTACGAGTCAACCGATCGAACCAAATCAAAAATCTTATCGCTTCGTATAATATCCTATTCTTTTCTTCCCAGAGGAAAGTATTCACCGTCCGGAAAATTTTCATTCTACCATCGAATAACGGGAACCGTTTCAACTGTTGTAACATTTTACGAATTTTAATACGACGATAGCCAACGTACTATATCATTTAAACACGTGTTTTATATACGGATGAGACATATTATACGTATCATGTATCGAGGAAAATACAGATCTATAAAAGCTATCGTGTGCATTACTGATTACAGTACTCTTCACTTCACTTTACATATGAAAATAATGGTACAATGCGGCAATTAATTTCTAATCATCGCCAATCATAAACTAATTTATCGTAAATCTTATCACGATATTTACGAGATATTAAAAATAATTCGACGTATCTGAAAATCTATTGCGCGCGCGTAACAAAAATAAAAAAGTGGAGGCGTGTTGGGAAAAAGTAGTTGGTCTTGGAACAAGATTAATTGGCATGATCTCTGTAGATATCTGAAAATAGGAATCGTTCTACCAACGGTTATTATCGTAACGGTTGCGTAAACATCGATCTTTAGCGACAGCTTCCTACATTGCGCTCGATTCTCTTGCAGGCGAAGAGAAGTTTGACGAAGATGAATTTGTACGTGAAATACACACCGAATGAAAATCCCCATATGGCGATATCTATGGCAATGTCACGCAACAAAAGGAACATCGTCACGAATAACACCGTGCATAGAACGCGAGCGTAATTTAAGACGATCGTCCGGCTACGACAAGGACTGAAACTGTTTCCAAACACACGGACAACGCGTCCATATCGTGGTACAACGATCGAATATGTATTGAGAGTCCTCGAAGAACTGACTCAAATACGCTGAAGCGTGTTTCTCTTTTGTTTCCTTCTTTTTTTTTTTTTTCACGTGACCGCGCTGTGTTTCTCATATTCGTGACTTGGATGATCTGTTGACGAACGAATCATGAATCCCGAGCAACCAGACTTTTCCAACGCAAGAACGCTACATTTCCGTACTCACGATGACGGTGATAACGTTAAAGAAGAAAGCGTCCGATCGGACCGAGGAAACATCTTCGACAACGTTTACAAAATGACCACTATAGATAGGTACGTTCCTTTTATTGAATCAGTGAAAATATAACGAGGCAAATTATAAAATAGTCGAAGAAGATATAAAGATACATTGGCTTTAAGTTAACGAGGGAATTCGATTTCTCGATTAAAGATATCTCCGCGTGTAGACTGGATCAACTATGAAATATGCTTTATTTTTTTCTTTCTATCCTTTCTTTCAATTTTACGTAAGATTAGATCGAGTATTATTTGATCGGGTTCCTTTATAATAGTTAGAGTATTAAATAATACTTGAATACATTGCCTATAACCTAGAAGATATATAAGAAAGAAAAAACAAATGATATCGACGAATTCACTCGTTTTATTTATTCTGAAGACGGTTTCAAAGAAGAAAATGATGTAAACGTATGTATCTCTCGTTTGATAGGTCCCTAGAAAGTTCGTTTCGTTGCTTTTTATCGATCCTTATATTTTCTTCGTAAAGTACATTCTAACGCTTCTTTCATCTCGTGAGCATTATAACGAAAAAAACTCATCGATTTAACGACTCTCGTGGAACAGCTTTCATAAGAAAGAATTAATTCTGTGAGAGAAATATGGTAATATTATTTTAGAATACTCATTTAATAACATAATGTTCGCGACTAACGAAGATCGAACGTAAAGTTTCTATTTCGAACTACGTACATGTGCATGTAAAAACGAATGATACTTTCATGGATAAATGAAACGTCAGACAACAGTGATCAACGGTGAAAAATATGTTATTGTTTCCAGAACTTCCCGTTATTTTTACACCGTTCCGACATGAGAAATGAAACAGGAGCATTTGCTTCTTTTAAAGCTACCAGAACAATAAGGATTTCTATTTTCTCTATTTTTCATAAGAAAACACAAAAAACAGAATATGTAGATTACATGATATTGAAATTAGTTTAAAAGCAGAAAAAAAATTGATAATGTTACATATATAGATTTTGACAAGGAGCAAATCTCTCTTTTTCTTCTGCGCTCTACTTGCTATAATTTTCGAATTTCTATCTTTCAATCTCACATCTGGTTAGAAAAACAAAAAGACTCGTAACGTTGCGAGGCAACTTTACGTGAAATTAAAACAGACGATCACCTACCTATGTCAAATAAAAGATTGTCTAACAATAAATAACGTCAGTTTGGATCGAAAATGACGCAAAGGATGCAGCAAAATCAATTAGCTTCACCTGTTGCAGCTATTAGCCATAAATCTGTCTCACAGTACCTATTTTAGACAGACTTTGAACGTTAAATAAACTAATAAATAAAGTTCCTATACATGTTCATAGTTAGCTATTCATCTAACAGTCTAAGAGTATATGACCAAATAGTAAAACCAAACGTGATAAAACCAAAACATTTAACGGTCCAATGAAAGCCTATACGCTACAGACTAGTTAACGAATAATGCACAGGATCATTAAAAAATTAACTGTGATTTCCAGGAAATTAATGTCAGTCGTGTTTCCTCGTTTCTTCGCTGGGAATTCCGTATACGAGCACGAAGATGCCGTTACCGGCTGACAGTAAATTTCCAGTCGTTCACAGGAATTGAATCTGTACGGTGAAGATTTAGGGTTGCCTACATACGATCGGATATCTTTTTTACACGAGCAGAGTTCGGATTTATTTTCCTTCGCGCCGTATTCTTCCCCAATCGAAAGAAAGAAAAGAAAAAAGAAAACACCGTTTTCGAAAGGGTTATCGGACCTTTTATGGCATTTGTGACTTCGATCTACCTCATTAGCATCGCCTTCGGCATTTCTATATAACGGAACAACCAACATACATACAGAAGCAACCAGTGCGTCCGAAGGCGAACGGTGCAACTTGCACTTTACGACTTGGTTTACGATACTGTACATCTTCGTTTCCGTCGATCAACAAAAAATACATGTGAATTTTGTATTAATCATTTGTGACAAGCCATGTCGTGACCGATATTCCATAGTTAAAAGTTTATTCGTTTGGCTTTCTTTCATGAAATACTTTAATGAGGATAATTTTGTAATATTTTAGAGAAATATTACTCGAGATATTCAAATTACAGCGATTGTGAGTCGATGACCTGCTTCGTTTCAACTGTAATTTCGATTCTTCAGTGATACAGTGTTGCAATAGCTAGAAACAGTTAAAGGAACCAAAGGTTAAGCTGTACCATGTGCCATCTAAGAAAGAAATTACCGCAAATTATCGCCATAGCGTTCTTCCAATTTAAAAACAGCATTTCCAAAATGAACAAAGAACCGCTTCCTTCTTAAAACATCTCCTTGACGCATCGCCAAACTTCTGCTTCCATTTCTTCCTTTTCAATCCGTTTCCCTTTGTTAACTCTTACGATGATTCACGCTTTTAAATTGACAGTGAAAAAGAAAAAGGAACATTTCCACGAATGATTTGCCAACAGTTTTCTGATCGATCATCGGAAACAGTCTCATTTAAATGCAACGAAGATAACAGACGGGCGGGCTCAGCGACAAGTTCTTTCGTATGCAAATGCGAAATGATGGTCCTATACGATACCATTGAAAAGCATCGCTTGCTTATTCTTGATAAGATTTATTTTAATCGTAATTATCATAATAGTTTTCTTTCTAATTATCACATCTAGATACGTATAATGGTATACTATGATTGGAATTAAACTATGGTCGTAAACGATCGCGTAGAAACGAATCTTCGAACATTTTGCATCCAATCTTGAGTTTGCGTCCGATCGTCCGATTGCTTCGTAAATAGCCTTCAATCGTAGAATGGCATCCGTGTAGCAGTCGTGCATGATTATTAGACAGCGGAGACACGAATGAATATTCATCGCGTTGTCGAGCAGAGTAACGTGGTATGGTGTAGCGTAGCGTGGCATGGTTCACTGTGGATTCTTGGTGGCAAATCCTGTTTCTGCACTTGGACGACGAAATTACGCGCTTCTAAACGCAAATTGCGAGTTACATAAGCAACAAGCGAGCCAATACCGAAGCTAACGCTTGCGAGACTGCAAAAGTGAGACAAATCGAGAATCCTTTGATCGTGTTAAATAGGCTTGTTAAGCTGGAAATGAATTGTTCCTTAATTGTCGACGTTCAGGTAGCTCTGACGACCATCGAGTTTTTACAACTGACTGCCTCCTATGGATATAGATAATGTTTAGAATAAAGAGGACTCGTTATCGCGAACGGAAACGATCGTTAAAATAATTCCTTCCTCTTCTCTGCGAGTTTCCATTGTCTCGAGCGAAACCTTTCGAAAAGCATCGATACACAGTTTGCAAGTGGGTAGAATAGGTGAGTTGACTTTCACTCGTGTAATTTCTGATAATTACGACTTATTGTGTTGGATAAGTATGGAAATTGTATTATAGGAATTTAATCGAAGATAAATTTGCATCGGCTTTAATAGAATGGATCATATTTTATCGTAAAAACGATTATTGTTCCGTTCGGAATCTTCAAACTTGTTAGGGGAGCATGGGCAGTTGCATTTAGAATCGTTAGTTTACTTTACTTCTACTACTCGATAGCCAGGGATGTGTTGCAAACTCGGTGTCTCCAAAGTCCATTTGGCTTTAAAACCATATCGTGACGGTACAAGTTTCCGAGGTTTCTGACCTGGAGGAGTATCGCGACCTTTTCAGAAAACCGGACGTCTCGCGTCAATTCGGATACCACCCCACACTTATCAGGAGAAGGCGCGTCAAGGGCGCATGGAAGAGCGATCGTGACATTCAGGACACCGTTGATTGAAAAAGTAATTTTTACAACAGCCAATCAGCGTGTGTCCTGAACAAACTTGAAAGCTCGGACAGTCCGAGCGGAACGTGCGTATTGTAGCTTTCCATCGGTATACACAATCGAGCTTTCAATCAGTTGTAGATGTGTTCTAACATTCAAGCAGTATACATAGTACAGACTACGACACACGTACTGTGTGTCGTACTCGATTACACATGTTTTTCATGAAAGTAAAAGTTCCCTTCTGCTATGGCATTTAAAAGAGTGTAAACTTTAGTTTCTCTTACGCATCACTCGTACACCGTGGCTGATAATTAATTAAATCGTATTGAATCATCATACGACATTGGCGTTCGAGCTAACGAATCACCGTAGACAGACGTAAAACAGTAATTTATCGAATATTATAGAAAGTTTTTTTTCTAATTAATATAATTATCGTATCGTTGTTCCTTATTGCACTCGATCGCTTTAGTATCGTTGGAATATTCGCTTTCCATAAAATCTATCTTAGACACATACATATATACAATATTATTCAGGATATTTCACAACATGCGTCGGATGTGTTAATCTCTTTTTTTAAAGTATGAGTTTTCTGCTCATTAAACTTGGTAATTGGATTCGTTTGTCGTGAAAACATTTCTGCTGTATCGTTTTGCCAGCGATATATCCATTGGAAAAGATTTCGATTTTTCTTGCAAAGTTGATTAATCTACGAGTAGATGCCTAATGCGAATATTTTAACAAAATCGCGCGAAAATCTAGATGGTGATACGTTATTAATTTTCCAGCCAATGAAATATCAGGCTGGACCGGTTGCCATTCGTCATCGATTCTGTATGCCACTGACACCGAAATGAGACAGGTTTAAAATTAGTTTCACGATGAAGCACTCGTATCTCTTCTTTTTAGACTAGCATTTGATTATCTGTATTCGGATTTGCATGGATATAAAGATCTTTCGTTCTTCTATTCCTTTTCCATTCGAAAGGAATCCCAATACGACATCGCCTTTGCCGTTGTTATTATTTTGCACTTTCGATATAAATTTGATATTATAAAATGTGCAAGAACCTATCGACTCTAACCGATATTAGGAAATAAATAAAATAAAAGATAACAGTAACTTCAGGAAGCGATAAGAATGTATTATCGAGTTTCGGATTTAAATCTTTTCGTTCTTAGAATAGAAGAAACACCAAGCCATAAAGGTCAGCAACAGATTTCTTCCCCATAACTTTGATATTCAAATGGCCACCACCTACGAATCGAAGGAATGGATCAATTTCTTGCAACACGATGTATCGTTATTTAGAAGTTTAACGATCTACAAGGTGAAGCGAGTAGTTTCGATGGAAAGAAGGATACGTGCGGCCGATCTTTGATAAAACGGTCACTGCGACCTGAGCCTAACGGGATAACCTCGATAAACTTTGGCTGGTACGTTGTTGTGAAGCCACTCCTAGTAACATCAGTTTACGTTACGTTTCTGTATGCGTATCTCGATATACGTAAACCAGACTATCTATGATAATCCAGACGGGCGTAATCGACCCGATTCGACTTATCCCGATTCAAGACAGATTCTGATATAAACGATGATACAAAAATAATCATTTCGTCAGAATGGTACAACATAGTACGTTAGACTAAACGAAAATTCCGGTGATACGTTAGCCTTGTTCCCCGATGTTCAGTTTCTACGATGTTCAGTTTTGTTCGTCGATTAAAAATCGTTATTTTCATACGACTGAAAACAATTAAGAGATCGTTTAATCTCATCCGAACTCTCGTTCAGATGACACGAACGATGTCGAACGTAGCGGTTCGACCACTCCATGCGACACTTCACTCACGAGCCACCGATGTATCAGTTCAACATTATAACGAGCGTTAATTATGCATGCTCACGAAGGCTCGATGGTATTTCGACCATTAAACGTTTCAGACCACTGACAAAGATCCTCCGTATCGCGGGATTTACGCGGACTTTTCGAGATCGTCAGTCGATAGAACGTAATTAAAAGTAAAACGTCGGCTAACACTCCTAAGCAAGCCGAGTCTTTTGCCTCGTAAATGTTACGCAACGAGTTACCGTTGAATGGACCGCTTCCTGTTATCAACACGAACTCCTGATCGACTTCGCGTATCCTACAGCTAATTACATTACGCGAAACCAATTCGACTTTTCATTTTCTAAGGTCTCATGCCACGTACACGCGGAGTCAGGTGCAACGGTATAACTGTATCTCTCGAGTTTCAGGCTTTTCTTGAGAATCGCAGCATTCGACGCTTCCTGTCGATCGCCAGGTAAATGCAAATTCACGCGTTCGGGCGTTCCTTAGCCGGTTCACGCGTTCGTACTATGCATCAGCCGAGAAATTCAGGCCGGGGCGTAAACGATTTCGATCGATAGTCGGAAAATGATCGAGAATCCCGTTTTTGTAATGATCACCCGACTGAGATCGTACAGATATCGTGTACGTTACCTGTTATCTGGATTATTATACGCAACTTTCGTTCCATCTCTTCGTTTTTCTTACAATTTTAAAGTTTGCGACGAAGCTTGCGACGAAGAATAATGAGTTTCGATCGTGTTTCCGTACTGTGTCTCAATAACGCGTCGCGTTTCGTGAACATCGCAGTCCAGTTGCGTGGATCTGTCGTGTAATAGAATTTTCTTTCTAGTTTTTCCAAGATATGCTACATATGAACACAGCATGAACCATTACGTAGGAATTTTTATGCTTCACATGGATTATATATATTGCGTGTATGAATTTGTGTTTTATTATTCTTTAGCCTTTCAACTCGTTTATTTGTTATTGTTATTAGTTCCTTCGGTATATTTGCATTGGCAAAAATAATGTTTTTATTTGCTATATATTCGACCTCGCGAATATCATAATGTCACAGTTATTACGCAGTTGATCGCAAACACGACGCCGCTTGATAGAAAACAGGATTATAAGGATAGGCTTTCGCACGAAGATCGCGAGCAAAACATTCGAGACGGTACATATATAGCGGATAAATCTTTCCTGCAACATCTTTTCCAATGGATGGTTTTTGTGATAATTTAGATTTCCCTGACATCGCAGTCGTTTTAACGTCACAGTAACGGTATCCTCGATCTTCGACCAGCCATATGTTCGGTCTACTGGTTGGAACTTTCCTTTCCAGAGGCCCGTGATCTTGCCAGGATCCTAAGTTCGTCACAATGTCATAAATATTCTTCGACTTTTTCGAAGTTTGTAAAATCATAGAGATTAGACGAACGAAGAAATAGCAACGCGAAAGATACCGAGTTAAATCTTGAAAATTCGCAACGTTAAGAGACTATATAATTTAAATGAAAAACACAAGTCGATCGAAAAACGTTATAGATGAAATGTTGCATTAACGGAACGTTAGCTCTTAAGAAGTTAAACTAATAAGGAAAAACGATCAACGTAATTATTCGAAATCTCAAATACCGCAAAATATTAAATTTGAAAATGCAAAATTCCTGTTACGGTTACAGGAGCGAGATAAAGATCGATAAACTCTGGAAAGACAATACGTAGCAAGAAATATCGAAATTCGCAAGCCTGAAACATCGTCATAAGCCTGAAACTTAAGCCACGTTCCTCTAACGCAATTATCATAACTATGTCAAAGGAAAGATTAAATAAAACCGTCCAATCAGAATCTTAGGTAAATGAGATCCTTTATCTATCAGCTGTAGTCAACTGCAGTTTCTCCTCCCTTTGATGGGTAAACGTGATCAAACGTCTCTTTTTTTCTCTCCGCGTTCGAGCTGTTAACTCTAAGTGTCAACCAATAATCGATGGGATTTCTTTAATTAACGTCGACACACTTCTTGGATCGCGGTTCACCGACCTTACTCCAGTTGGATTTCTTCGTCCTCGGCTCGTCAGGCGTCTCAAATCGTGATATCGAACTGCATAGTGGCTTGCTGCGAGATCCCGCGATTCTGCGACAACCAACACAACGTGAAACGTATAACGGGATCGACCTTAGCTATTGTTTCGAATGGTACTGCGAGAGCGATCGATAAGCTAATCAACGAATTGCTCGAAATAAAAGCTTATTATCGCCAGCGCTTTCGATCGAAGCCAGTTATCGCGACGATGCTGCGTTTTCTGTCGAGGATAGCGGTACGATCGCTATGGAGCAACAACGTAATCGGTCATGCAGTTGGTACAACGTTTCATTGAATTATAAAATAGCGCGTCGATAGGATATTTCGTTGGATTACGGAATCGTGGGTAGCTTGATAAACAACTGAAAAATATCATATATGTAATATGATTAAAAGATAATAGTAAACTGCATAGTATGCAATAGTGAATTAGAATAGGAAGATGTTACGTTGAATTTTTCGATCTTTTCTAGGATTTAAGTACATTCATCGAACACGTAATTAACCGTGTTGAATTAAGTAATTTGATTATCCGTTGGAAAGCTAGAAGCTGGTGTGCCACAAACGATAATTATCGTTGACGTTGTGCGACAGTGAAATCTACAAGATCAATATTTGTCTTTCTTTTATGGGACAACCTTTATTAAAGAGCGCGTGTAGAACGAGTAATTCAGGTTAATGTAGACGTTAAAATATTCCTTTGAGCATGATTTAGTGCTATTGTAGCAGATGATAGCGTAACTTGCACAGGCTGCATCAAGCGTTCCACGTCGTAAAGAGCAGTTTCTACGAATCGGGAAAAGAAGGTGAAGGTCGGATAGAACAGCAGGTATTCACGTGGGAACGAAATTGCGTTAACTCGTCGAGTTATCTACGAAACTTGATAAATATTTCGCGTAACAATCCGACGATGCATATTTTTCAAAAGCTAGATTGTAAATCGTTGAATATTACAGTCGTTTATAGTATTTGTCTAAAAGAAGATAATTTTATAGTTAGGAGAATCGATATTCTCGTAATGCTCACATATTCTTTTATCTTCAAGCAATTAGTTTATCATGCGATAATCGTTTTTTATCATTTTTAATAAGCATAAATACGTAAGTTGGTTTCTCGACGCGCTTCAGCCTGATTTTCGCTAATGACATCGCACAAGAAACGAGTAATCGAGCTAGAGATTCACCATGGTGCTGTTTAAACGCTTGAAATTCACTTTTCAGAGCGATTATTCTGTCGAGAGCGGTTCTTCTATCATAATGCGGCGAATCGTTTTTCAAGACACGATTTACAACGTTGCAAGTAAATCGTTCGTAATTAAAGAAAGGAAAACATCGTAAAAAATTATTCGAAAGCGGACTATGGTAATAGCTTGCGAAGGTAAAAGAGGAGGAATTTCTGAAAAGCATCTTTTATAAATCTTGCGTTAGGTTCGTCCGTTCGTCGTATTTGAACGGACGCGTCTGTCTGCGATAGTTCATCGACTTGGACGCGAACGTTGTGTGCCGATATAACTATGGTTATCAGTCGTGGTGTATGAGTGATTAGGTAAGAGAAACCAAAGTTTACACTCTTTTAAACGCAATAGCAGCAGGCAATTTGTACTTTAGTAAAAAACGATGTGTAAAAGAGTACAATCCATAACGCATGTATTTGGTTGTTTGTACTGTGATGTTTGAGCTGATCGACAGAATACGTATACTGATTGAACGTTAGAACATGTCTGTACTGATTGATGGCTCGAATGTGTACATCGATGGAAAGCTACAATATGCGTGTCCTGGTCGGACTGTCCGAGTTGTCAAGTTCGTTCACGACACACGCTGAGTGGCTGTTGTAAAAATTAGTTTTTCAATCAACGGTGTCCTGAATGTCACGATCGCTCTTCCATGCGCCCTTGACGCGCCTTCTCCTGGTAAGGATAGGGTGGTATTCTAACTGACGCGAGGCGTTCGCTTTTCTGAAAAGGTCGCGATACTCCTCCAGGTCAGAAACCTCGGGAACTTGCACCGTCACGATATGGTTTCAAAGCGTGGACTTTGGAGACACCGAGTTTACAACGTATCCTTCACTATCGAATACGAAATAAACTAACAATTCTAAATGCGATCGTTCTCTTAATACGAATTTACGACCTCGTTATAAACCTCGCCGACGAGCACCGCACGTGGCTACTTGGTGTGTTCGGTGCGTTCCATGACGGAAGGGTGTTGGTAATTTTCTATAACATGACTTACAATCTTACGAACAAATCTTAAAAAAGGTATCTTAGAGATGTTGGATCGGGTTGATCGCAATTTGTCGCATTGATAATTTTCCGAGACGCGGCTGATTCTAATACGATTCGTTTTTTTTTTTTTTTTATCTTTGTTTATTAATTCCAGGTTTTTTACATATTTTTTTACATCATTTTTTTTCCAGAATAAACGCTGAATTCTAATTGTAGGGTGGTACAGGCAAGAGTACCGATACGCGACGGTACGACGTAGCCATGCATTATTACATTCTTTTCTCTTTTTTTGGGGGGGGGGGATTATTAATGTTAAATAAAATAAAATTAAGCCGCTGTTGCGCTGTGCTTATGTACGATATTTTAATTTATGTCCTGAAAGCCTGGACGCAAAAACAGGACAGTTCGCTAGCCTATTAGGGAGGGGCTGGGAGGGGATGGACTGGGAGGGGTGGGGAGGGGTGTTCTGTGGGATTAGTATAATATTTGTTTATTTAATACGATTCGTAAGTAAACGATGGCAATAATCAAATACGCTTAAAAAGAACGAATTTCTGAAAAATATCTTAGGTCAGTTTAATCAGGATTCTTCGTAACAGCGAGTAAAACAGATTTCATTAAAAAAAAAAAAAAAGAGAGAAAAACGATTCGAAGAAACTACCTACATATTTAGGCTTTCCGTTCACGAAGAACAATCCTGCAGGAGGCAAAAGAAATAAGAATTACCCGGAATCTATTTGACTTGCATGACCGTATGATAATCGTTGGACTAAATTCAGTCTACAATGGCCGGCTATTTATTCCCAATTTTTCGTTGCTCGTATCGGCATTGACACGGTGTCGACCTGCATTGTCCCAAATCAGTCTCAGATCATAGATAAGGAAACACGGGACATTGCTTCTATCGATGGAAAATAATGAATGAAGTTGAATGAAACTTTGCTTCTATATAGACATATGAACGTAAATTCAAAAGGATGTATTTGTACGATCGATTAGCGAATAATAGGATAATTATTCGGTTGCCGGTAGCTAATTACTAAGGGAAACCTACTTGTTTGCTTTCTTTAATTATTCCCTCAATATACTAAGTACATCGACTGTATTTACATACTGTTTAAACATGGTTTAATATAGTCGACAAAATAACCCCTTCAGGCTCGATGTTGCGTATACCCGACGACAAAATATACGAACATTATGTCTTCTTTACGCAAACACGTAAAAGAAATTCGGCTGCGGACGGATTCGTTATCAAACGACATAACAGAAAATGACGACGGAAGAAATACGTTTAAACGTAAATCGAAAGTTAAATATTTACCATTTGACGCGAAAAAGTCACGCCGTGAAGAGTTCGCAATTGCTAAAAGGTATCACGTTACTTAACTGCCAGTCAAATATTTCAGTTGTCCGATCGTCCAATGAAATACAGCCTAACGCGTAGAATGGAACGACCTGCGATTGTATGTTCACCCTATGTAGGTTGAAGCCCTACAGAGTTTCGCAGCCGTTTCTGGAACAGTAGTTTTAAAGTTTGCGCGCAATAGTTTTGAAGCACGAAGCTAGAAGACCGACGTCGGTCTCTATAACTTTCGGAAACTCGGCCAAACTTACGCACTCGCGCTTCCCACCTAGTCAGACGGTAGACGCTAACAAATGAATCTCGTCGGAGACGCCACTCCATAAACCGTAACTTTTTCAAAGAAATCGATTCCCTCTCGAAATAAACGACGCTGTACGAATAATCGAACGGCCGAGGAGATCTCCCGCGTGGGTGTATTTTAAACAGTTTGTAAGTGACTATTTTAAACCTGTCGTACTCTTCTTCTAATAGGAATCGTTCGTTTGAATCATCGTTTTTCAAATTAGAAAATAAAAGTCACGATTATAAGATTTGATGGTGTTTCTTGAAAAAATATCGTTCGTTGTATCGTCGCGGTATTATTTTGGAAAATATGCGACGAGTTATCTACCTGTTGTATCGAATCGAACGTGCCAGGAATATAGTACAACGCGGTTGGTTTGATGAAAGCAGCATTTTTTACAAACTATTTAATAAAGCTTATTTCACGAGCGTTATCTGTTTTTCATTCATGATTGATGTGTTTGGTACACGATTTAATTTAAGCTAATGGATTATACCGTTCGTGTATTGTTCTCGCAACCAGTTGGAACCAGTCCCCTATTTTAATCTCGCGTATACAATTCATGGTTTGACAATCGTTCTCGCTAACGAATTCATAGGAATGGAATACTTGCCTTTGTATCAAGCTGACTAATGTATCGTAAAACGACAGAAATTGCAATTACCTTGTTAGCGAATTAAAGCTCATCTTTCTTGATGAGGAAGCAGAAGGAAATAAGTTTGATTCTAAATTCATATACGCAAGATGTCTCGATTAAAAAGTTGACAAGTTCGAAGATTAAAACGTTCGATATTTGCGATACGATATTGCGATGAAAATAAATTAGCGTAAGAAAGTATTAATAATTGTTCTATTGAAAATATTAATCATACGAAAGGTTTTGATAAATCAATTTCAATCGAAGTTCGTAATCCTGGTATTCCGTTTGAAGCTTCGGCGTGCGACTATGTGCACGTTACTCATTGACGTTCATCGGCACAAAATAAATGTTTCCGTGATGCACGGTAATCTCAGTGTCGGTCATGTAGAGGAAGAGAACAATTTTTCCGATGTTTCGGAAATCATTGACGTGCATAGTATCATCGTTCCGTGCAGAGGACGAGCGTCAGAAAAAAAAAAGAGGAATCTACCAACGCACGAAACGCTTAGACGGCTTTATAACGTCGGAAAAGAATGAAACTTCATTCGATCGTTCTTGCAAACGATGTAGAATAATAAAATGAAAAATAGACATTAGAAAAATAAACGATAATTTGTCAGCGTTTAATTTCTCATATAATCGTTGAAAGATAAAAAGATAATTACGAACTTCTAAAGTATTTAACGAACTATATAACATAAATTTCCTGGCATCTTGAAAATCATTGATCTATATGTCCACAAAATGTAAAATACTTTATATCTCAATTATAGATTCAAACACGTGCAAATATTCGCACGTGCGGACGCTTTGTTTTAACGAAGATCAAACGAATTTCTGATATTCCAAAAATAATTAAACTGATAAAATATAAGGGGAAAATGAAAAGAAAATCAAATCAAACGTATAAAAATAAGATATCGTCAAATAGAGTAAAGTTCAAAGAAATAATATGACGAACACTAGTCAGTTTTTCCATATTCCGTACTCAAATACACCACCACGCTCTCGAACCACTAAGAGAAGAAGAAAATCGATGAAATTTCTAATGACCGAAATTACTTCAAATTGATCCTTCTGTGCCGCGTAATAACAGTGCATTCGTATGACTACGAAACTTTAATACTATGAAAAATAATAAACGAAACGTAGAAGCTGATAAAAAGAAGAACGCCTCATTGTAAAATAAGGATATCTACGATATACTTTCTATAGCCACTGTAAAAAGACTCGGAGAATCCCCCAGTGAAGATATTATTTCCAAAAAGTTAGCAACTCGAGCGACGAGTTAACTCGACTTGCTCGGTCAACAGGTTAAAGCGATCTACATCGAAAATTATCGGTGCATACCGATATAATCCGCGATCGAATCGCAGATTTTCGGCAAATTGGCCAGGATCCTTGCGGGAGCACGGAAAAAGGAAAAGGAGAGTATCGAAACGCGGAGCCGCCGAATGGGAACGAGAAAGAGAGGGCGAGAGAGGTAGGGAGAGGGCGTTTAAATACGAGGAGAGATGCGCGTGCTCCTTCAGTCTGGCGCTAACAGCCCAAACCGATTCATATCCGGCCCCCAGAGGAAAGGAAAGAAGTATCGTGAGGACGCATCATCGATAAATAACAGAAAAGGAACATCTCGAGACGAAGAATCTTCGATTTCCGGGATTCGCGAGAATCGCGTCATTTTACAGAGAGAAAGAAAGAGAGAGAGAGAGAGAGAGAGAGAGAGAGAGAAAGAGAGAGAGAAAAGAAATTGATAGTGAGGGCTATTTGAAAGGACCAAAGAAAGAGTGCGTGTAGTAATGTGTCAGTGAAAAGTTTCGATAGAAGCAAACAAGAAGAAGAAACTTTAGAGAAACCGAAGAGAGGACAGAATGACAAACAGCATGAAGCAGACTGTCATTAAGTGAGTTTCATTCGTTTACAGTCGCATGAAAGTTGGGTAACGGTGCATAAGAAAATTGGCGGAATCGACTCTTGTGGATTCCAAGAGAAATTGTATGCACAGTGTAGACATTATCATAGAGTTTGCGACGATGTTATGATCTTTACATGCACGACGATCCATAACACGAACATTTTATTCGATGATTTATCTTTAGGATAGAAATTTATCTTCGGGAAAGTAGTCTCGTTCCATGATATCGTTTATAATCAGGATAATCCGATTTTGTCGCATCGTTGTACTTTCCTGTTTTTAACTTCGCTTCAATCAGAATGATCCTACCGTCTATAAGATCTCTATTTTTCTTTGCTTTTCGTATTGTTGTTTTGACAGAGTTACATAATCTCGTTAAAAACTAGTCACCTTGGTAAAACCACGCGACGTTAGATTATAGCGAAAAATTATCTTGTTTTGGCGGATGAAAGAGTGTTATCGTTGATAAGGATATGTGGAGGTAGTTAAAGTAATCGTTTGCTTAGTTTATTATCATTGCAAATGCACATTGGCTATTGTTCAGCTATAACACGGCGAACTTGTATAGGGACGTTTCTAGCAACGATAAACTTAACCGACTTCTCAAATAACCGTATGAATGTCCATAAATTGAGTATACATTGGCTCGACGGGAGGTTCATTAAAATTAAAGAAAAGAAAACAAAGAACCAACGAGTGTTTTGTTTCCTTTAAACGTGGAGCCATTGCTCTGTTTATTTGGCTGCGAATTTGGCGCCGAGATAGAAACTTATCGTGACGTACATGTACGATTCGGTATTATATCGATTTAAAAATAACGCTCCACGTTGTTTATCAAAAATGTTTCCAAAACTGTCAGATGCATTATCGTCTGTCGTAAATACAATAGACCTATTTCTTTTTATTTCGAAGCACGATATTCCAAATAAGCCATGTAACTCGTTAAGCCTTCGTTCGTTCGAGAAGGAAGAGGAATTCTTTATCCGGTAGAATCTCCGTTAAGCCTGGCAAATGTTCATAATCGTGACGAAAGAAGATAACTATCGTAACGAAACATAACGCGCTAACAAGCCACGAATACGCTAAAAGGCCGGAATAATCGTTAATTCAACGATATCTTTCGTTTCTTAACTATTTAGCAGTCGATATCTTCGACAGTGTTTTATATCGTTCGGTAAAATTAAATTGTTTATATATAAATCTAACGTCTTATGAATCATCGTTCCTCCTCTTCGAGAGAGATCTCGTGATTTCAATGCAGGCTGGGATTCTCGGTGATAAAACACACCAGCCAGGCGTTGATGTTACGTCGTTATTGTAACCGCAACGTTTTCGAAAGCCCCTTAAAATTCGCCCGCAAGTCCATCCATTGGGTCGTTCGATTTCACTCAAAGAATTTCGACGTTGTGCAAACCACTTAACGTTTACGATCGTATCGTTTATCGATTAGGTTCCTTTTGTTCCAATCGTCGACCTAATACGTTGTTTTTATAGAATTTTCTCAAGATTTTCTCTTTGAAGATTTCGCAACTCGTAGCATTTTTACGTGCCAGTCGTGCTTCATCAAAAACTGTACGTTGATTACGCTTGTAATCGAATAATCCTACGATATTGTATTTACTCGTTCGTTGCTACATGACGAGAAACGACGGACGATTCGTTCGAGACATCGAAATAACGTCACTAATTCCAATTTACTCCCTACTCGACGAAACCAATTAGTAAGGCATTACTAACGATTTTATCGCAGAGTGGAAAGACGTTCTTAAGCTTCTGACGAATCCTATCGCGATATTCAAACTTTCCATGCCTCGATCTCGCTATAGTTTCAATCGAAAACAAATTTCCATGTTTTCAAAATATCTCCAACGTACGATCGGAACTCGTCTATCAATAACTGTTCTCCGTTCCTTCGCGCTTTCATCAAATTTACTAAATTTTCTAACGTTAAAAAAATACGATTCGCTCGAAAATGATAGAAAAATATGCAGCAGAATGAAATTAGACGATCATCCGTCTCGTTTTATAACGAGTTACGCGGATCAACGGATCATTGTATAATTGTACGAAAGATGGAAGGATTTGAAAACTTTATCAAGACGCTTCGATGTTATACGATTGAAAGGTTTTCTTAGCTCGACCATTTTGTTTGTCGCGGGACATCGACACGGTCTTGATCGAACTCTCGTGTTCACAGCTGGTTATAACGCGAATGCCGGTGGTGACGCACGAATGCGATCAACCACTTCGGTAATCGATTGCGTCAAAAATGTTTTGCGCCCGAGTTTTTGCAAACGCGACATGCATTTCGAGACGAGGAAACGTGCGGTGAACGTACCCAACACCGAAGACACATCGATCGTTGTGATCGTGCCTTACACTCGAGTCACGGTGAAAGTTCTTCGCAGCCAGTTTCACGCTATTATATTATATCGCGTATTATATCGTGACGATCAGAAAACGATTAATCCGTTATTAATTATCACAGCGTTCGTTCGAAGATCGGAAAAAATTTGGTCAAACTCTATAGAATCGATCGCGATCTTTAAATGAGAATCTTTGTTGGTTGAAATATACGTTTGTCGACAAAACGATATATAAGTTACTTTACTTACATACGTGTTTCAACGTTACCTTTTTATTCCACTTGCATAAATTATAGCGTTATACGGTTCTAGTATTATTTCACTGGCTGGTTTTTCATGAATGAACACAACTAAGAGCGTATAAGGAAATGCTTACGCGTACGTTCAATTAATTGCAGAGAAATACATTGGATTTCTATTTATTTGCATAGAATTTAAAAATACGTTTCTTGTACTTCGCAGCCACCGTGTACGCATGGAACGAATCTTAAACATTTAAAATGGTCGATCGTTCAGAGAAATCTACGTGGAAAATAGCTCGCACTTTCCAACGTCGCGTCGTTTTGAATTTTAAGCTTGATTTCACGCGACGAACCTTATCGCTTCCTCGACGCCATGTTTCCGATACACCGTCTCGGTTTCTTTTTCCAGGTCCTTCGCGAGGTCACCTTCTAAATCATTTTTACAAACAATCGCGACAACCTTGCATCGCTTCCCCACGATTGCACAGTCGCCTCTCTCCTTTATTGATTCCGCGTGGTTTCACGGTCGATAAATGGGATAACGATAATTCAAACGATAATAACGATCTTTGTTTCGATCAAATTTCCCGTGAACCGGTAAATAGAAGCGAATACAATATGTTGCGCCATTGTGAAACGTACGAGGTGCAAAATCAATTTCTGCGCTTGTGATCTAAACGAATACTGTTTTCTCCTCTTCCTATTTTATTCGCTTGTACGAAGCAAAAGCTTCTACTATAGAAAATCTGTTAAATCTTATATCCATAGACTACCTAGAAATAGATTTTTATCTGGAAAATAAACTATCGACCATATGTTAAAGATAATACCAATGGTTTCTTTTCTGTCGTGGATCAACTTTCCACTAAGTAAACTCACGGTGTTCTGTAATTATACATCTCGTTCGCTTATAACAAAGAATGTTATTGTTAATCGCTTTTCTTGCATATTATTTTCTCAAGCTGTGAAATGAAGCGTGTAAAAGGAAATTCGTAAATGCAAATAGGGAGAAAGCAAATGGAAAGTAAGAAGAAGCTTTATTTTTAATTACCTCGTATATTGTATGCAGATGAACTTTTTTTTTTCTTGATTATTTATCACATTGAGATATTGCCAGCAAGAAGAATTAATAAAGACGATTAATAGATGCGTTAATAAATATGTGTACGTTGTTATATCGTGAATACGTAGACATTGGTTGAATTGAATAATTGTAGCTGTTGGCAGTTACTGTCGTAAAATTTGTAAGGCCATGCAATTTTTCATTTCACACAAATTACACTCTTTGCGATGTACGTAATGGGAAGTGATTATTTTATTTAAGAAATACCGTAATAAATTTACAAATTAGGACTAAAGATCACCGTTGCGTAACAGCTCGGTTTCCTCTTTATTCGAAAACAGATTGTCTTTTAAAAATATACGCTTTTTCCTATGGAATACGATAATTGTTAGCACGTTCATAAGCTGTTGCACGTTCGTCGAATTTAAAAGTAGAGAAAAGATTGAAAAATACCCGCATGCAGGCATTCCTTCGGCAACAGATCCAAGGTACATTCGTCTCATAAAGACGTTATTGTCGGTGTTCGTTCAAGGTGGCCGTTTATCTTAGTGAAAAACGGAACGGAAATATACACGACATTGAGCCAAAGATATTGCTACAATCTCATTAACAGCTGAAAACAGACTCGCTCGGTGTAACATTTTTAGCGATTCACCATGTTCGTAAAAGTATCTATATGCATTGATAAAAGCAGCCATATCGATAATTCGGAATGTAATTAATATATTTGACGAAACTCGCAAAGGTGGTTCTAACGACAAGGCGATCGTCTGAAGCAATGATTTCGTCCGTGGAACGAAGGGAAACTCGATAAATAAATGATCGAGGAAAGAAATAAACTTATCGCTTAACAAGACCGGTGTCTTGTTAAATTTAATTAAATTCGACAAAGTAAAATCGTTTCTTAAAGTTTGAAAATTTGTGGCCACAAAAGCCAAGAGCGTAAACCCAAAACTGTCGCGCGAAAGTGTTCGTAAAAAGGAACGAAATTTAAAAACTTTCGAATTTCTAAGATAAAGTCGATAAGCGTTGAGTAAACTTAGTAGCGTAACGTTTCAACGGTTTAATAAGTTTTTATATGGACGGCGCTAAATTGTCGATGAAATGGGACAAGTCGTTTGTGTCATGACGCTAATTATCTCTGGCTGCCGCCTCTGTGGCATACCTGGACCTGACGACGCGACGCCGCCACGTTACGCTATTGTGATACCTCAACGTTGCAACACACGTTATCGTAGCGGCATAAGCAACGTCGATGGTTAGGTAATTCGTCGACAATATCCTAGTCGATGGTATAAGTGAATTTCGTCGTTCTTTGAAATAAACAACAACGTACGAACGAAATTCGCAGATTTTCTTGAATTCGTTGGACACGATGTAGATGCGATTTGGAGGTATAAGAACGAGTAAAGGAAAAAAGTGGTGCACTTTTTATTAAAATTTTTACGATACCTTCGTAAGAGAGGAAGTGAAAGTGCTCGATTTCCAGCGAGTGACCAACTGGGAGAAACCTCGTGATCTTAAAATAAAACTTAGCCAAAGATGCACGCACGTTGTTTGCACGGCATGAATTATGAAAGTCGCGCGTGTTGCAAGCATTTTACGCGGTTCCACGCGAATCGAAGGATAATAAAACAATCGTACGTATGCTGATGCACCATATAAATATTTGCAAGCAACCGCGGCCGTGTTGAATTTTGAAATCAAGGCAAACAAATGGTGCGCGATAAATATCCTGTTCGATGGTCTAAGATGTAAAGTTTATTTGCTTTTTTATTGAAAAGAGAGAAGATAGTTTTAAATGTTCTATATCACGCCTAGTATATTTTTATTTTATTTTATTGTTTTATTATACGGTAATATCTTAGCGTCGTTACGATAACGTTCATTGAAATTAAGGTGTTAAGCCCAAAACGTATATTTGCGGGGGAAAAATAAAGCAGGTATCTGCTACAAATAATTTTTTACGTTTCGGTTCGATACATAAACTTCAAGCAGAATCTAAGCAGAGTTCTAAATGTCTTATTTAGTTTAGAATTTCTTTCGTTCGGTATATCTGGCTTTGGTTAATTTCAAGTTACGTAGGTGCGTTTGCTTGGACACGTGAGAAAATATCTAAAGTTACGTTTTATAACAACTTTTTTAGCCAACTTTGCTTGTTATAGTATATCGTGTGTATGTACTTTCTCTTAACTCGATCTATATGCTTTTGCCTATAGTAGAAGAAAAACAATAACAAAGAATGTATAAAATTAATTTCAAGCAGTCTTGCTGCTACCACATCTCTTTTCTATTTTTACGACTTTCCATTTCGACTGTATACTTTCACAATATCTCACTCCCTAAGAGATATATCCGATAATTTTGCTGTTTCGAGCGACATTTTGGACGAAATTAATTTTCAAGGACCCGTTATCGTAAAATTTGAAACTTGTTCCCAAGTTTCGCTGTAAGTGATTCTCGGAAATTAATTTCATGCAAAAAATTGTTTAAATTTCGTATCGATACTGCTTAATCTAATCAACGTGGAATTCCTTTCGTTCTATCCTCGAGCGATCTGCACACAATACATACTGTGTAAAGAAGTAATGAAAAAGAAATATTGTTCTTGTCTCTGGTACGTGATTATGGCTGAATCGCGACGTTCTTCGTTTACATAGCTGCTTGTGCATAACCGGTTATATTTACCGATAGATCTTTGTCTTATCAAGCATACTTCTTTGGCTTCTGTAGAAAAAAGACACGTTACTTTCTACAGGAAGTGACTGTTTCGCGTAGTACTGGTTCAAGACTGATATAGGACGACTGTTCGATCGTTCGAGCATGGCTGGTGTTGGAATTGCACGTATCCGCGCATATGTCTTTCGTTAACGTTTTAAAAAATTGACTCGCTGATGATACAACGATATACGATTATATGTACGATACACGTTCGATAAATCGGATTCGAATCTACGTGCACGATGATTTTTTTTAAACCTTTAAGGGCGCGATAACCTCCATCGAACGTACTTTAAAATTCGTTTCACCTTTGCTAGTATCTCGTCTCTTCCTGCTACTTTTTACTTCCGTGATAAGCATTTGCAGTCACCTTGAAACCGCAAAGTATCGTGCCTGACGGAACTGGACATATCACGAAGGTAGCCAATCGAATTTGTATTCCACGCGCTCACTCTTTTGTTTCCTTATCGCGTGCACCCTGAAGAACAGCCGAACGAGGTCCCCTAGTTTTGCAAATTCCTGCTAAAGAGGTCAGCGAAGAAAGGAACCCGGTTTCAAACGAATTAATTGAAAATCGAGGCGAATACCGGTAAACCCGTACTACGCTGTTGCGAGATCTTCGTTCTTGGAGAGGACCTCGTTCGACGCCCACGTCGTCTCTTCAATAAGAAAATTGGAGAAACTGCGCTTCGCAACTGCACTTTTTAAGAAGCTCGAGCGATCGTAACGTTGAACGTGATATGTCCCATGCGAAACGGGCAAATTGAGGAAGCACGTTTTAAAGTGGCCGTACAACGTGAAGCTACGAAATCTACAGACTCGCCGTCTCCAATTTTAACGAATCGTGTAATTTGCGAATATAAAACGATCGTATAATTTCAGACAATTGAATTGTAATTCGTTCGCGAGAATTTTGCAGAGGTGGTTTATGGCATTCGCGGTCAAGATCGCGAAGAACTGGCGGCGCAGTTCGAGGACACGAGACGAAGTAAACAATGGAATTGCAGAATTAATTTCACGTTTGGAATTAAATAATCAAACTTCGATGGTCAAATAATCGAACGCTACTTTCCATATCTATTTAATTATTATTCAATTACTACGTTTAAACTTTACTTCGATAGACGGTGAATATGAAAACGCGTTATTTATTATGAAACGATAGATTCTCTTTTTTTCTTTAATTATCGAATTTTACCCGACGGAATTTCCCTCGCTGAACTAATAATTTCTATTCCAATAAACCGAAAGAATCTGATTAAATTCGATTTCGATGATCAAGCGATGATTTCGACGATGTTAACTAAAAATAAAAGGGATCAAGTGGAATGGAAAAATTATAAGATGGTCCGAAGAAGGTCGAGTCTCGTGGCACGTGCAAAGGACGCGATTCGATTATTAGCATGCAATCCACGCTCGCTTTGTACCATTTCAATCCGACACGGTTTCGTGGTCGCCTGACCGACGAAATGCTCGCTGGAAGGTTCAACCGGGCCTGACCGGAGAATTTCAACTCTAAAAGGCAACAAAACATCTCATTACTTCTACCTCGTTGCACACAATACACCCATTGTTCAAGTATATTTCGAAGAACCGATTAGTATCGAGAATTAAATTAAAATGATGGACAAAGTGCGAAAAGCAACGACTTAATCGGATCGTTTCCTAACCGCAGAGTTTAACGAAATTCTTCGCCGCTTTACAGCCAACAGACTTTAACGGTAAAAGTTATTATCGCAACACTACTTGTATAACGTTTGCTCGATTTCGTTTAAGATTTATCGCGCGTTATTTACTTGGAGTGCAGTTTCCAAGAAACTTGTTGTTATTCCATGAATCGAACTAAATACGTTTGCGTGGTTCCACGTGAAATTGGATATTGGCTGCTCGTTTTCCAAGCTGTTTACATCGTCCGAACAATCTATTTCACGTGTTTTGCGACCAAGCGTGATTGCCTGGCTACTGACGCGACAAATTCGAAATTGACCAGGCCGCTAATTTTGTCCTCCCGAGGGCAGATAGCACAAAGTAGGGGATGCCTCCTCGTGCTTCTCTGATAATCTCTCGATAATCTTGATGCTTTTGCACGAAACTTTTAAGAAACTCGGCTTCTCGTTGATACTTACCTAACGTAACACTCGTTAAATATTCCTACCGCTTATTCTCATATCCGATGTATTTTTAATATCTCTCATTCCCGATCCTTCGGCAATTTACGACACTGTCGAATGGCTAAATAGCTTATACATTCGTTCAAACAACTTTGATGCCTTCAAAACCTTTTCTTCTAACCGTGTAAAAAGATTTTTCTATCGATCGTTAATAACAGAGACTGACATTTCCATAAAGAAGAAATAAAACGCACCAGAGTCAAGATCAGTTTTTCCCACGCCAAATACATGCATCAACCCGAACGACGCTCCTAAGAGAATATCCTAAAGAGAGAGAGAGAGAAGGAGGAGAGAAAAACAAAAAGAGCGGCGTTACACGGTCGAGTTACCCATTATCGATTCATCGATCGCGCGAGCGGCGAGCATCGCGATATTTACCGCTGGATCGCTGTTTCGTTCGCACAGGAAGTGTGTCAGGGTGATCGTAACCGAGTTTTCACACGATGAAGCGCGCTGTTGTGTCGGTTTCGTAGCGCTGTTAATGGCATGGAAATTCGACCGCGTGGAGGGAAAGAAGGACACGCTCCAAACGATTTTTCCCAGGTTTTAGCCGGCTTCGAGATTTATCACGAGCTTGGCCATTGACTTCAAAGCGTCCCGGTGCACGCCGTCCCTGGAAAAGGTCAATACACTCGAGTTACATCGCGTCGCGAACCTTATTGCTCGGCTCGACGCCCGCTACGTCGTCGTCCAACTTGAAACGGTTTACTTACTGTAACGGCGGTGAGCCGATTTACTTGCTTCTCTCGCCTTTGTTGCCACTCGATGCCAGTACCCTAGGTGTGTGCAAACGATAGGAGGATCGAGCCTCTCGTACGCGATGAGAGCTGCTTTTAATTAAAATTTGATTGCGCTACTCGCACGGCAGGGCTGTTAAGTTTTGTCGTAAAGTTAGGGCTGATAACGTAGTTGCCAATGCGCCAAGTGCAGAGTTTTAAGAGAGTTTTGCAGGCGCGTCTAGAACATGACAAAGGAATATTTAATCTTCGATAAACCTGTTTCATTTGCATTCTGTAGTTTGTTATGGCGGGACATTTAATCCTTTGACGCTGATTCTAATTAATAGTTCCTCGATTCGGATCGAGGAAGTAATTGCGATCAATCGCAGCTTGCTATTCCGATAGCTAAGTAAGATTCTCATTCTAAAAAGTTAAATTGAAATATTTCAATTGGCACGCAACGTTGAAAAGTAAAAAAATAGAAAAATATTATAAGATGGAGCAGCGGTTAATTTTTTGTTATTAACCGAATGTTAATGAATCTTTCATAAAATAGACATGGCGATAAGCTCATTGATGATTCGAATGGCAAAACACAGATTAGTAGGATCAAGCTCGTTTGATAATATTTGCGTAAAGAGCGGATAAATTAAATATTAATATTCTTTTTTGCTAAAACGATTAAACGGTTATCGTGCAGTGTGAATAACCAGGAATTACATAATCGCGAGATTATGTCCATAAACTTTGTACAAACGACGTAAAGCTATAATAACGTAAGTAACGTGAGGCTATATATCGTATCTATGCGTGTAGGATATTTATTTATTATGAGAACGTTCACCTATTTTTCCAATAACGTTGTTGCGTCTGCCATTTGAAAAGTTTACACGCTTCAAACGTTGCACTTAAATGCGGTATGTTAAACTTCTTCTGATACGAACGGAGTTAGCACGGTATTTAGCCATAATTCTTACAGCGGAAATTATAAAACGGTATTTATGGTTACTGCCTATGTATTTCTTTCCTACCTTACTTTGCATAGGATGTTCCAATTGAAAGTACTGTTGAACCACCGGTATTTGAATTAACCATCATCTTCCAAATAACGAAGCTATGGATTACGCGATAGAGAACATTGATATTGATTATTTTTGAAACATTCGTAGACAAAATAGTAGAATATTAGAATAGTAGATATCCGGATAACAGAGACTAACAGAGACGAAGTTTGAAATATTCTGCAATTTTATTTTGTGCTCCATGATCGATACCTATACGATATATCTAGCGAAACCAGAAATTGAAAAATCTTCATCATCGTAGATAAGTATCGACAGGTTTTACGCTATTCTTCGCTTCGTCGCTAGTATTGGGAAATATCTAATTTTCTTACGCGACGACCAATAAGCTGAATAAGTTATACCAGTTAGCCTTGGGCTGTATTTTATCGATAAATGCCACTATATCGTCTACACCCATGATCGATCGAAGAAATCTCTTCAACATGTACGTTACAACATTGTACGGCAAATGTACTTCCTGTTGTTCAAACACGTCGCGTTTACACGCGTTAAAAAATTTGATCCGGTTTTCGTTAGCATATATTACAATGTAATATATCGAATTTGAATGTAGCAGCTAACAAAATAGAAATCCAATGGAACGATAATATAATACAAACGACATTAAGCGGTTGAATGGAAGAAAAACAGAATTACTACAAATAATACAAAGATAAAATATTACATCTACGTGTGTTGCTAACAATGAACGCATTTCGCTCGTTTAAGTGGTATTTGTACGAGCTGTTTTAGTTCACGCTTGGCCGCCAACTCGAGCTACTACTCGCTATCGAAAGGTAATCAGGTTCTGCGTAACGGTGATCTAGAAGAATATCGCGACTGGTTTCAACGTTCTACGCGTTCGTACTGCTGCAATTATTCGTGTAGAGCGTAGAATCTACGGGGAAAAGGGTCGAACCGCTAGTTCTAGCGACACAGTTCGGTGAGCCGTGGTTTTATACTACGCGCCATAAAAAGATGACGCTTTATCGACTGCTTTCGGAATCCAGAATTATAAAAAAACGTTTTTACACAAAACGTAAAAGTAATAGTAATAACAGTAGTAGTAGTACTACTAGTAGTATTTGTTTATTGCATGGACTTTCGTCTGTTATTATCTTAAAGTCAGACGAACATATCGCGATAGTTACGCTTACTCTTCTAGTTTACGCTATGCTTATTGACATATCATTTATTTACAATCGGTACTTCGATCTATGTTACCATTGCTTATTACCGATGAAAGAGATATACGATACACAGTGGTATAACATCAAGGAAAATCTACGTGGCGGAAAATTTGTACATTCCGATATTTATCTGCCTTGTCGATTTTCTCGATCACCGTTTGATTTTGTTAAAAATGTTGAAAGAATAGCGTTACGATTAATTGTTACGCAGTTTACAAAGAACACCAATTGCGCAATACGATGTTGTGTCACGATGAATAATGATCCGTGTCTATGAGGTGACAATGCGGGTAAGTGCAACAAAAGAAATCGATAATGACCATTATGTATATGTGTTTTCGACGGAATCCTATTCTATCTTGAAACGTATTTCTGAAACTTTTATATCATCGTTGCTTCTTCCATGATCCTTCGCGTTATTATTATTAAATTTATCAACACTTTCGTGCTACTACTATCGCTTTATTCGCTTCACGATCGGTAAATTAATTTTACTTCGTAAAAGTACAAGTATATATTCGATCGTGATTTATAAAAAGTGAAATGGGATTGAAAAATGGGAAATGTGTAGACGGGTGAGTCATAAAAGAAGGATAAACGCGTGTAAAGCTAATGTTTGAAACGTTTTTACAAAGTAACAAAAGTAATTATTGTGTTTTGCCCGCAGCAGTTCGTTCATGTAGGACGAGATCCAATGATTGCCGAGTAATAAATTGCCGCTTTGTAACTATTCATGAGAGGATTCGCAAGAATTCCATTTCTCATCCGCTTAATCTCCAAACTTACGTAAAGGATGGATATAATTGTAAAACTAATGCTTACATAATCGTCATTTAGAAACTTGTTTATTCTTTAAAAAACATATTGAATTTGAATTGAATAGAATCGATTACAGGGACCAGATTATTCTGGTCGGCTCTTAGATTTTCGTTTTTATTAAAATACGAATTTTTACTAAATTTATAAAATAATTTGCGTCTTATTTCCTACGAAATCCTACGAAATATCGTATATGTGAAAAAAATGCGATTTTCTTTCGTCAGATATTATTTTATTTACGACGAAACAGGAAGCTATTCTGGTTTCCCTATTTCGAAACCGTACCACCGCGAAACTATAAAAATGACGATCATCAACGCTCATGGAGTTCCATTTTCTCGAACTCTTTTCTTGTGAATCATAGTTTGCGGTTAATTCAACGTAGACTTCAAGGTTCGCGAAACCATTAACACGAAACTATACTCCGACGTATTTCCATTAACAGCCGACTTTTACTACTCGCTGCTGTTTAGCAGAGCGGAGAAGATCGATCTTCGTGGATCATGTACGATCTACCAGTTCCTTCCAAGGACGTAAATGCGCGAGGAGCGACATAAATCTTATTGATGGTCACGTGCCTGAGCGGGCCTCGCGTTAAAATTCAAATTACGTAAAACGGAATTCTGAAATATGCGGTAGAAATTGTTAATTCATGCCTAAATCTGCTATCGGTAGATTCTTAAAATAGTTTCACGTAGAAGTTTATGAATACGCGTTTTTTAAAGGTTCGCATGATTTCTGATACGACGAATAAAGTCTTGTTTTCCTTTGCGTTATATATCTTCTCGTACGTCGTTTCATTCCGATATCTTTGATAGCAGTTTCATATCTTCGATAATTCCAGTGTTAAAAATCTTGCCACATGCCTATTCCATCTTCTTATCGTTCGGTTAACGTGTCTCTCTTTTTCGTACAAAAAGCACGAGATTATCGACGTTCAGATGAACAGCGCGATAGAAAGGGAGAAGAGAAATATTGACATCATCGTTTTTTATTTTCAATTGCGAAACTTTATTTACTGGCTTGTTAATTTTAAATCGCGTAAAACGCAAGTTTCTCGTGATAAAACAGGCCGATAATAAAATACAATGAAACGATCGCGAAGAGAAATTTATCGAAAGGGAAAAAATATTCGTTTCGATCATTCTATGTTTTGTTTCAGAAATCCAACATGGTGGAAGAGGCGATCGACGTTGGAACGCGGGCTAACTGTGATAGCAGTTTGCGGAGTGCTCTTATGCATCGCTTTGGCTGTTGCACTCGGTGTTCTGGCTGCGAACACCGCAACCTGCGACACGTCATCTAGAAACGGTAAGAATATCTGCAAGTGCACGGTTTGACGATTTGCAAGAGATGTTGACCTATGCCTGAATCCACGATCTCGTACAAAGTGTATTCGATATCGAATACTCGTTCTCGATCGTGGTCTAAGAGCATGTTGAAAGTTTAATAAGAATCGTGTTCTGCATATTTTTCCCTGACTAATTGCACTCCTGTAGTTAGGTCGTATGACTTAAGTACACGCCTTAACGAGCTTATAAATGCCATAATTACTTTCAACGTGGTTTCACGAAGACGACGAACCATCGTTACACTTCCGCTGCGATTAAAACACTGTCTAACATCGTTTAATGGCTACCATTAACAATCGTCGAAACATCGATCGAGTCCTGTGATTCGTATCGTGAATATCGGTTTTCGCCGAAATCGTGCAATTAGAATCGCAGAGTGATCGTCGCGTATCTCGAAACAACAAACGAGGAAACGGAGAAAACGATTGTCCGACGATAATCCGTAAATTGTTTCCGTTGAAACTCGTATTATGGCCTTTTAAATGATTTCAAGAAAAATCAGATAGATGTAAAAGTTTTGTCGGCTCGCGCATTGTCTTCTTCAATGACGTTGCTTCTTTTTCTTTCTTTTTTTTTCTTTTTATATAAATTGCGATGGACTTAAATAGAAATTAGTTCCACATAATAACTAGACTGCGCATTTTATCCGTTTCTTTCCATGCAAGTTCTTTTTCTACCGTTTTAATTCGACCCGCGTTCAACCGATAAAAATTCGGAAGCGACAAGCTTCTCGATCTCCTGCACGAGGAAACGGTTTGATAACGGTTTCGTGGCTATGTCAAAAGGAAATATTAAAAAAGAATTTCAGTCGCGTGAAAGCTGGCCAAACGGGCTTACGATCGAGTCGTCATAAATTTCATTGACAGTTAGTGTCACGTGTGACCTATTTTCTCACGTTGATTTATCCTTGCGAATCTACGCGCTTCTCTTGGTTTCTCGAAATATCATATTGTTGCATTAAACAAGTATATTAATATTCTTTTTTCGTTCGTTAAATTTTATCGCCCTAGCCTTTGCAATCGTAGTAATTAGTTTAAACTATCGATCTATTATTAGGACTATTAGTCTTACTTAGGAGAGTCTTAATCGCCGTTACTAACCGTACCTGACGAATGTTTATATCGTATTGTTGTTATGTAAAATCTATTTAGCCAAGGATATATGTATGTATTAATTAGTTTCGTTAGCTTCTACAGGTGCGTTGCGTAACTTAGCCCATTTCTTTCCTAGTCCAACGCATATCGAACGAAATACGTACCAACTGACTACGCGAATCATTGGGAATTCAGATGGCCAAATTTCGTACCACTACTCGTAGATGACCAAGAGCGATCGATAAAAATACACGTAATGGTTATTACGTAACGTTTAACGTATGGGAACGTAGCGTGTACTAGGTAAATCCTGAAATCAAACCCAAAAAACAGCGCTGCCGTCTTACCCTTCTCTCGTCTACGAGATTACGATCATATGAGTAAGTCGGACTTGATCGTGCGATAATCGCGTAACTTTATACGGTATGGTGAATCCGTGAATACACATTTCCTCTTTCTTTCGTTATAACGATCGGCCGACGAAGGATATACCGTATCACATCCGAAACGCGTGATTTAACGTAAAAAAGTCGTGACGTCAATAAGAGCGTCCCGATTCTGACGCATCGAGGTAAGTGATCATTGTTTTGAGAGTTACTCAGCGGGGCCAGGTCGTGCTTTTCGGTGATCCACGCCCGCGAACTAAATAAGAAGCCCAGCTTTCCAATCTGTATATTTTCGATCGAGTATCGATCGACCACCCGCTAACATCATTAAAGAAACAACCAAATATGAATCATCGAAATATTTTTACGGATCATCGGCAAACGATCATGTTTTAGGAACTAATCGTCGAGGCAATGGCGCCGATACAATGTTTCTTTTTCTTCTTCTTTTCGAACGGTCATGAAGTCGATCGATGAGAATAAAACGATCGGTTTTACGATCCGGTCAGAGTATCTCGACTTTCGTGAATGTGTAAGCGTTCGAAGGCTAGCGAAGCCTTTTCTCGCGTCTCTATTTTCGCTTTCTCTAGAGGAACAGCGATGCTTGTTAACGAGAAACGGAACGAATGCCGAAGACGAACGTGGTTGCAGGCTTTTCGATGAATTCGCGTTGATTGATAGGGGAGGTGGTTGTACACGTTTCAATGGATCAATCGCTTAAGGCTGATTACTGCGATTACACTTTGAGCGGCGTCGCATTGCACGTGTTTGCACGAAGGTTCATTCAAACTGTGAAGCGAATAGCGACTGCAACGATGTAGAAAGACGCGTGACGCCGCTGGTTAGACGGTTTAACGGTTATATTGCTTTACATTCCTCGTTCTCGGACGAGCAAATTTATTCTGCCACACCTTTTTATCATTCGAGATAATCTTCGAGATACTCTTCGAGACCGCTCTTTTAGCTACTCGTTACAGGTGGATGCGATACGTGGAAAGTGCTTTCGTATCTCGCATTCATCCTGAATGATTCTTCTCCTAGTGAAAAATAGGACTTTACGAATATACGATACAGCACTGTGTAAATGCAATGGAAATAAAACGTGATAGTGGAAATCCGTAGTCTGTTAGACGATAAGATTGCTTGTTATCATGGCTTAAAAAACGACCGGCACTAACAATCATTAACATTGTGGTCCTGCGTTATTTTTGTGTTGCAACTGCACCTGCATCTGCACCTGCACGAGAGTAGATCCTGTTAACTCAGAGGGATTACCATCCACAGCCGATGCCCTAAATGGATATCAACAGAATAAAGGCGTTCACGTCATTGACAAAGGATCCAGCTGTGACGAGGACGTATGTTACACGAAAGAATGTATCCATACGGGTTAGTAAAAATTTGATCAACTTAGACAAAATTATTCGTCGCGATAAAACTTTTAACCAACCCGGTCGACCTAGGCGACCGTAACAGGTAGCTGGGTTTTCAAGTCTATATTTTTCTGAATTTCCATTTTTTTTTTCTTTTTTTTTTTGACATCTTTATGTTGAAATTTATATAAAGATCGTAAATATTAACGTTCCAAACGCTTCTAAAAGTTTTATCGTTCAGTTCGGTTGCCTACCGCTGTAGTATTTCATTACGACACGAAAGTAATTTTACTAATAGCGCTAATCGTGAAACTTTAGCCGCTAGATTGTTGAAGAACATGGATTCCGAGGTAGAACCGTGCGACGACTTTTACGATTTCGCTTGCGGTGGTTTTCTGAAGTCGACCATCATCCCGGATGACAAGACCAGCGTAAACACATTCACTGAAATTAGCGACGAGCTGCAGAACCAGCTAAGAGCCAGTATCGAGGAGAAAAGTTCACCGGATGAACCGAAACCGTTCAGACTCGCCAAGAATTTGTACAAGGCTTGCATGAACAAGAGTGAGTACATACACATGTACTTGGATTGGTTATCTCCTGTTTGCAATAAACAATTAAAATGTATGTGGAAAATGTTAAACAGTAATCGCAGGACGTATCTTAGTTAGCAGAAGAAACAAATAAGAACGTAAAACGGATTGAGAAAATATGTGGTCGGGTGATTACGGAACTTTTTTAGTAGCTATTAAATAAGATGCTCAGATTGGAAAATGTAATTATTTCAGCGGTCATCGAGCAGCAAGGTTTAAACCCGTTGCTCAACATTTTGCAAAAACTCGGTGGCTGGCCTGTATTGGAAGGTGACCAGTGGAACGAAAATGATTTTAACTGGAAGGAGTCGGTGTACAAATTCCGCGAGATGGGTTACTCTGTCGACTACTTTATAGATTTCAGTATCGGCGTTGATCTGAAAAACAGCACGAAACGAACAATCGACGTACGTATGAGAACGAATTTTCAATCTTTACGCGTACCCGTAAAACTTTAATCTCTCAAGCCAGCGTGAAATCGTTCTCAAATAGAGGCGAAACGTAGAAGTCAAACGCGCGAATTGCTCGTGTAAATTTAACTTTCCTTAAAGATTGTACCATTTAGCGGAATTTTGCAATGGTAATTATTGATTGCGAATTCAAATTACATTTACAAGTATAATTCAATATTTATCTAAGCTTGAACACGTTTCTTAATAATTATGATTTTGTTTGCCAAATGAATAGATGATTTAAAATGTGCTTGCCGAAGTAGTGATTATATCAATGTCGCAACTCGGTTCAATACGAAATTTAATATTTAAGAATCTTTTTTCCATGGAATTTGAAAATGCTTTGTTCTTGCAGTTGGATCAGGCAGCCCTTGGACTATCGCGTGAATATTTGTCCAAAGGTTTCGATGATAAAATCGTGCAAGCCTACTACAGCTACATGGTTGATATCGCGGCAATTCTTGGAGCAAATAAAACCGATGCAAAAACTGAATTGAAGGAGTCGTTGGAATTTGAGATGAAACTTGCCAATGTATGTTAGTTGTTAAATCAAATCGTATGATAATATACAAAACATCGTGCAATGATTAACGAGTCGAATATAACGCTGATTCTGCAGATTTCTTTGCCGAATGAGAAACGTCGCAACGCTACTCTGCTCTACAACCCCATGACGATACGAGAGTTATCCAAGACCTATTCCAGTATCCCGTGGAAGGAATACTTCAACACTCTTCTGGCTACTAGTGCTCAAGTAGACGAAGACGAAGTCGTGATCGTTAGCGTTCCCAATTACATCACAAGCTTGGAAAAATTATTAGCCACCACACCGAAAAGAGTACAAGCTAACTATGTGATGTGGAGAGCAGCCGCGTCTTCTGTAAGCTATCTGACGGACGAAATTCGGAAGAGACAACTGCAATATTCCACGGCGTTAAGCGGAAAAACGGAGAGAGAACCCAGATGGAAGGAGTGCATCGATACAGTTTCCAGTAGCTTGGCCATAAGCGTCGGCGCTATGTACGTTAGGAAATACTTCAAAGAGGATGCCAAGAAAAACGCTGTAGACATGGTGGCTGATATTAGGCAAGAATTCACTAAGATACTCAAAAAGGTACGTTTGTTTCAGATGAGAAGACTTATCGCTTCCACCTACAATATCACGATATGAATGCTTCGAAATTTTTCAATTTAAAGATAATTTGACGTTCTTTAGGTTGATTGGATGGACGAAGAGACGAGAAAGAGTGCTCTGAACAAAGCAGCCAGCATGTCCAGTCACATCGCTTATCCCGACGAATTGCTGGACGACAAGAAACTGGAGAAATTTTACGAGAAACTGGAATTAACGACAGATAATTACCTAGAAGGTATCTTAAATCTGACTTTATTCGGGGTCGAGTATTCTTTCAGTAAACTGAGAAAACCTGTGAACAAGACCGACTGGGTAACTCACGGAAGACCCGCCATCGTTAATGCTTTTTATTCGTCCATCGAGAATAGTATACGTGAGTATCGTTTTATAAAAGTCGATGGAATGATAATTTCGTAATAAATCGTTGACTGATACCAAAAAGACGATAACATTTGTATAATGCTTTTGCAGAGTTTCCCGCTGGTATCTTGCAAGGTGCTTTCTTTAGTAACGATCGACCAAGGTACATGAATTATGGCGCTATCGGTTTCGTTATTGGCCACGAAATAACGCATGGCTTCGATGATCAGGGCAGGCAATTCGATAAAAACGGAAATTTGGTCGACTGGTGGGCACCGCAAACAAAAGAAAAGTATCTGGAGAAAGCAGAGTGTATTATTCACCAATACGGCAACTACACCGTGGAAGATGTTAATTTGAACGTAATGATCGACTTTTATTATACGCTGTCTTGTTTCCGTTTCTTCCTCGTTCTCAATTGTCCACGATCATTTGCGTCAACCGATACAAATATTTGTTTAATACGAATTCTAATTTTAGGGGTATTGAGGAATGTCAATCTCTTTATTCTATACATTACTTTACGTAAACTTCATCGAGCTCTTGCAATGCACATAATGCTCGATATTCACCGATGATATTCAAATATTGAATTTTTTCTTACAGAGGTCAAACTCATGCATAATATGCACTTGTGAATCAAACGTTAGATAACAGCTGGTATAAACACGAAATTTGGCTTCGTAGACTAGTTATTTTAACGTAGAATAATATTTCTTAAACAACGAACATGTTCTTGACAGTTTTATTTTGTAATAATCGCAACTTTTTTGTCCGCTAAGGTTTATTGAAACCAGGCATATACAGATATAAATATTGATGACGTTCTTTAGTTTTCTTCTTTTTTAGTATCAATTTCGCGAGCTCGCTGTTTTTTAGATAGGCAATGAAACATCATAATTTATAAATCTTTCGTTTAAAGATTTGAAGGCATGTATAATAACGCTATAGAAATTTAAATGCAACGTTATATTTCTTCTTCCTTCTCTTACTTCCATTCGTTTAGAAAATAATGCGTGTCTTAAATATTCATCCAGAAAGAAGGAAATATAGACATATAAAGAAGAATCGCTTCGTTTCCTGTTACAGTTAAATGGTATCAACACTCAAGGTGAGAATATCGCCGACAACGGAGGAATAAAAGAAGCCTATTTAGCATATCAAGAATGGGTACAAAGAAATCATGCGGAGCCAAAATTGCCAGGACTCCCTTATAGTCCTGAACAATTGTTCTGGATCAGTGCAGCGAACACTTGGTGTAGTAAGTACAGGCCGGAAGCGATGAAACTTCGCATTACCACTGGTTTCCACAGTCCTGGTAAATTCCGTGTTCTGGGGCCACTTTCCAACATGGAGGAGTTCTCGAAGGATTTCAACTGTCCTCTTGGCTCGAAGATGAATCCCAAAAAGAAATGCGCTGTTTGGTAAAGATCAATAGAGTACAAGAACAATGAGATAGCAGAAGTTATAGTTAACCAACAGCGATGAAATTTATTCTTCAAAATGTTAAAGAAGAAATGATTCATGTCTGAAACAGCTTTCCTCTGGAAGTTTCGTTAGAATTGACAATCTGGTTCAGACAGCGGAAACTGTTAGAAATAAAATTTTCGTGTAGCTCGGCGGATCGTCGTAAATCATGATGGAATCTGCTTAAGGAATAAAAGTGAAGGTGCTTCAGTAGCAGTGGAACTGATGAAATTCAATTTAGAGGCACGATCGTGCTCGAGAAAGATCTCACTAAAGATGCCCAAAGAGATCCTGGTTCATAAATTGACTTGAATTACATGGTTACACAGTGCATGTTACTAACATTGTTCGCTAATATATAAGTCCTTTTTTATGAGAGAGACGTCCGAGTTCCGACTAGTATTGTAAATAAAGAAACCAACGAGAAACGAGGCAGCGCGTCATGATGATATGAAATTTTCTGTAATTGCATTCTAGGAAATCGAATAAGCGGGTGTTATAGGTTCTGAAATATTGAAGAAAAATGGAACGAAAATGGACACGTTTAAACTGTGATGATTTTATAGGAAACGACAATAAAATAGTGAAAACGGTCTTTCGATTAAAACTGTAGGATGACGCGCAAACAAAAAAATATATATATAATTATATTGTTAATTATATTTTCAAATGACATTGTTTTACTGATATATATATATATATATATTTATATATATATATATATATATGTATATATATATATTATTAATATATATATTTATATATATGTATATATTAAACGATGAAGTTAATACGTGTTTTTTTGCTATCTGTATGATATTCATTAGGCTCCGTTGAGCAGCGTAAGGTTGTTCATTAGAGTTACCATTTCAAAGTACTTAGACAATGTAGTATTAATCGTAGTTTTTAACGTACAGGTGATGAATAAACACCTGTGTGATTACTTTTATACTATTTTACTTTTGTTTTTGCATCTATGTATCACATAAGCGTTTATTTGTATCGGAATTTCTTTGTTTCTCGATTTCAATCACAACATTACCGCGTGAGGATCTAACACTCAGAGCCAGCGATACTACTTATATTTATTATAATATCATATTATTTTAAGTTTAAACAGTTTAAATGTATTCAGTTTAGGTTTAAATGTATCCAGTGTATTTTTGTTGAATATAAAATTTTTAGAAAAATATCAAAGAAAAAATTTCATCTTAAATTTGACAATAGGATTGAATACGAATGTCTTTTTACATGTTATACATTGCAAATATGTACACATTTTTAGTTATATTATACAATTCCTTGAATAAAATAAAATCATAAAATACCTAACATAGGAATTGTTAACAACCAATAAATACGCTCCAAGTTTCATGGCATATTATTTATTTTTGATCAAAAAGGAGATAAGGATACAAATTACATTTTAATTGATACATCATTTTTTAAAGTAACGAATACAAGAACTTCATGTTCGAATGAATTAAAAATGATAATAAATTGTGACACCAGGAAGCAGAGTTGTCATTTCGCAGTTGGTCGCATATAATTTAAATAATTATATTAATAAACTACAAATATGGTTATGAATATATTTGCTACGCTAATTTTTATTGTGCAATGCATTAAAATTTGAAATAAAAAGTATTGTACTCTGCTCCTGGTGTCACAATTAAACATCTACATATCATCTATATTTTTACGCGGTGTGTAATCCAAGTAACGAAAATCGAATTTTCATTTAACTCAATTACTTTGCTGTTGCGGTTTTGACCAGTCTACATTCAAGATAAGGTGATCGTAGCCATACCCATTAAGCGTAGCAATAGCTTTTGCTGCTTCCATTTTATATTTGAAATGTACATATGCAAATCCTTTGCAAAGATTAGTTTGTTTGTCCTTTGCAAGATAAAACTTAAGAACAGATCCAAATGGCTTGACAAGTTCATCCAAATCTGCATCTGTAGTACTTTCTGATAAATTGGAAATACGAATAGCAGTAGTATCGTCACGTCTTTGCATCTGCATAGAATCTCCTCGTTTACTGCCTCCATCGCGCATGCCAGGTGGTATGTATTTACTACCCTGAGGTTTCAATTCTGTCATTGCTCCAGGAGCACTAGTATTAATAAGTGGCTTTTTATCATCTGGCACTTTACCTGCAAATTAAATCACATATTCTATTAGAATCATATAATCTTAAATGTTTCTTTCTAAAAATTAATTTATCATAATGAAACATACCTCCAGCAAGGACAGTGTCTTTGTAAGGGCATTTGGAAGTCCAATGGTCTCCATTACAATTACGACATTTAACTACACCTTTATCTCCCATACTCTTCAACTTGTCAAGGCTATCTTCTTCAACCTTATTTTCTTCTTCTTTACTAGAAATGAATTGCATGAAGACATCTTCACCTCCAACTGTAGTAGCAGGATTAGGTCCAGGTCGGTCATCTGCAGAGTCTCCGAATTTTGCCCAATTTTTACGGGCGGCAATTGTCTTTGAAACAACACGTCTCTCGATCTTATATGTTCGAACTACCTTGACCTTTTTATTATCTTGATTGTACTTGTATTCAGTGAGGATTTTAAACCCATTTTCATAAGTCTCTGAAGGCGGAGGTAACGCTCCTCCCTCTTCTTCTACTTCATCTGCCCAGCTGGATTTTACTTCTGCTACAGGCATTCCCGTAATTTATCTGATACAGACAAATATTACTATTAATGATATTTTCAAATTATTCAATAATAGATGAAAAATATAAAATTAAACTGCTTTGAATATATGACAGACGTGACGCAATAGGTTAAGTAGTAACATTAGTAAATGAAACGATATTGATAATATTAAAGCTGTTTAACTACAATAGGCAACAAATAATTAAAACGTAACATAGTAAGCGTCACATAAAAGGAATTTACAATATTGTATTTTGTAATATAGTGAACACATTGTGAGAAAAGGCACGTTTACGTTAGAAAATTGTAAAAATAATGTGACGGTAGAAACTTTATCTTTTGATGAAAATATATTAGCGTGAATATTTACCGTTCAAAGTTATTGCACAGAGAATCGATGTGAACACAATTATTATAAAAAATTGACAGAAAGCAAACTCTATGAAACGTAAATGAAAATGAGCCGAAATGGAGAATTTTCCGCATGTGATAAATTGGCGTGTCAGCCGCTCTAGTGGTGGTTTTTTGAAACATGAATACTCGAGTATTAATGGCGACGTCTAGCGTTGTCGTGTTCAGTGTGAAAAAATAATGTTTTCCGGAACCGTACCACAATCGTGTACGGAAAAGTGTTAACGAAAATAATAACAAACGTGATCGAATTCGGTGTAAAAGTAAAAGAGTAATCGTGATAATGGACCAGGCACCTGCAGGTAAGAAAAGAATGTTGTGATTTGGTGATTTGGCCAAGCGCGGTCTTGCACATTCCCACTCCGGGCGAGCATATTAACGTTCCATCTTTTTTATTAACCGTAATGTCTATGATCTATCATTTTAGCATTTTAGTTAGTCAGAATTGAGGATTTATGAGTTTCCATGCAATGGAAATAATGAGATACGTTTTAAAAAGACAAAATGTAGATTCTAAATAGTAGGTTATGTAAACCTGTGCAGCGTATTAGGCTACCATTAAAAAGCAATTCACTCGACGAATTAAATTATCCTCAGGCAAATCTCCGTAGATACGTTCACAAAGTGATAAATTTCAAAACAGATTCAATATTTCAGGTTACGATGGGCTGATTTAGGACTGCGTACTTTAAAAAAATAAGAGATCCTATTTCAGTACTGTATTTAAATATTGCCATTTATATTGTAATAATTGTATAAGTAATTCATTATTGTTAGGTTATTGTACTAATTCTGTTTATTTTGGTATAATACCCAGATACAGAGTTACGGAACATCATAGACAAACTGGCTCAGTTTGTGGCTCGCAATGGACCAGAGTTTGAGCAGATGACGAAAAACAAGCAGAAGGACAACCCAAAATTTGGTTTCCTGTTCGGTGGAGAGCACTTCAACTACTATCAATACAAAGTGACTACAGAGCAAGCCAGTAAGTGGGATACAGCCCCTTAACAGCTACAACAATTGAGAAGCATAATGGCCATGCTTTATTCAACGAACAAGGAATGACTTTGAAAAAGAGATACGGGTGAAAGGGTCTGAATTCGTCATAGTGAACATACAAAACTATTATTCATCGAATATGAGCACTTCGTTTCAAGATTTTGGGATTGCTATTTATTAAGCAGAATGCTTTAGCTAAAGACATATTCTATTTCTTGGCAATGGTGATTTTAAGAAGATGTAGTTTTAAGATTCTTAATGGAGCTTGTCTAATACGGACTACATTGTTGATATATTGCTTCAATCTATGTGGGAACTGCAACCCACTATAATACCCTGTAATACCCTAGTACTGTAAAAAAAAAAGTAAAAAATACATGTATATATATAATATATAAAACAGGGAAAGAATATAGTGCTCCCAAAAGACTTACCGAATTTTCGATATAATTCTCTAATAAATGCCAAGAATTTTATTATGCACTGGTAGAGGATAAGACTCAACAGAAATTGGACTATTTGTATACTTTTTCAATATCCATTGAAGGAATCAAACATCTTACAATAATCCACCGTCATTCGTTTACAGTTTTAAAGCAAAAAGGAATAAATCCAATGCAAAATGCAGACCCACGTTTAAACGTTTCGCAGCAGCAGCAGCAAACAGCCGCTACCGTCGCGCAGCCACTGAATAACGTCAATCTTGCACCTGGCCTAAATACTCAGAACAATGGATTAAATCCAGTTGTGGGAATTGGACCAGTGGGAAATCAAGGTGGTCCAGTTATACCTGGAGTACTAGGACAAATTGGAGGGCCAGGAAATGCAGGACCACCAATTGGACCAGTCCCTGGTGCTATGGGAGGTGTGAATCCATCTATTGGTGGTGTTACTCAACCGGTTAACATTGGCGGACCTCCTGGATGGCTTCAAAATGAGTTAGCAAATCTTCAGTCACAGCAGACAACGCTACAGGAACAAGTTAGACAATCAGAACAAAATTTGGCTGCGCAACATGCTGCATTGATGGCGCAACAACAAGGAAGGGTTGAGGATGCTGTGAGACAAGCTCAAGAAACAGCTTTACAAAACAGTGCACAAAGCACAAACACAGACCTTGCTGCATTTGATGCGGTATTACAGCCTATCATTGATAGTTGCACAAAAGATAGCATAAGTGCAGGGAAAGCCTGGATACTTCAAAATTCGATTACTCCGCAAAGTAATCAAGTCGTTGCGGATCATTTGCTGAAAAAGTATGTTATATTTGACTTTAGCCACATACTATTAACAGTAGTAAATCAATTAATTTTTTATTGTTTCTTTCAGAGTCATTCAGGCAACCAATTTTAGTCATAAACTCCATATTATCTACCTGGTCAATGATGTCCTACATCATTGGTAAGTATGATATTTGTTTGGAAACAGTAACAGATCTTATATCTTAAAACATTTGTAAAAGATTTGAATTAAATTACATTATCTAATTAAGTGTGAATGGAAAATTTAACACTTCAATTTCAGTATAAATATAATATTTATAATAAAGTTTGATAACTTTCATAAAAATAGTTGTGCACGATATTTAATTTTAAACTTCTTTAGTGCAAGAAAAAAATCTATGGATCTTCGCAAGGCGATGGAAAGTGTTGTTGTTCCCATGTTCTGTAACACTTCATTAGCTGCATCAGAAGAACAACTTAATAAATTAAATAAGCTATTAAGTTTATGGGAGTCAAAAAATAATTACTTTGATGAAGGAATTATAGATAAATTGAAACAGCCAAGCACATCTTGGTCTGAATATCAGGCTAACTTGGTTGAACAACATGCCAGCGCAATTACACCGATTACTACATCAACGAAACAAACCTTTGATAATTATCAAGCACAACATCAAGCGTTTGTTACACATGCTTTGAGACAAATTCAAAATATTGAGCAACAAAAGATCGCAATTGATCAACAGTTAAAAGCCCCTCCTCCGCCACCACCGCAATTGGTAAGTTGATCTTCTTTCCTGTACGTATTATGTATATGTATTCGACAAACGATAATAGAAATTCATACTTTACAGAACCAACAAAATATGTCTCTGCCACCTAGTCATTCCGGTCCTCCCGCCCCAATAAGCACAGATGTAAATTTCAGTCAACCACCACCTGGATGGGGTGTACCACCCGGGAATGAACCTCCACCGTTTTCAAATGTTCCATTGCCAGATTTTTCAAAACCACCGCCTGGATTTGGCCCCCCACCTGTTATACACGAGCCCTCTGTTGAAGATTTAATGCCCAGTATGCCTTATTACGAACTTCCTGCTGGCTTGATGGTACCTCTAATCAAATTAGAAGATGCCGAATATAAACCTTTGGATCCAGAAGCCATTAGGCTTCCACCACCTGCTCCCCCAAGCGAACGACTAGTAGCGGCTGTAGAAGCATTCTATGCGCCACCGAACCATGATTCTCCACGGGACAGGTAAAGGCATATAATGCAAATTATACACAAACTAATTATGTTTGAAATATCGAGTTAAGTTTTTAATTGTAATATCTACATATTATAGCGATGGGTGGGAAAAATTAGGTTTATACGAGTATTATAAAGCAAAGAATGCCGCGCGCAAGCGTAAAGAAGAAGATATAGCAGCTGGTATAAGACAAAAATCAAAATCGCCGTCACCAATTCTAAGGCCAAGATCCAAAAGTCCTAGTCCACCAAAGAAACGATATCGAAGTAAATCGCGAAGTAGATCACGCTCAAGATCTAGAGGTAGAAGCAGATCTAGATCTCCTGCTGCTAATCATAGACGTAACAGTCGAAATAGCAATCATAATAACAGAAGCAGAAGAAGGAGAAATAGCAACAAGGATCGAAGTCCTGATAGGAGAATGGACAGGCAAGATCGAAGTCCAACTCCACCCAGTTTCCTGTAAGTATTAGTACTTAGTATAAAAAGATATTCTCTATATATATATGTGTGTGTGTGTGTATGTGTGTATATATATGTATATATATATTTGATTTCTACGAATAAATTCCTTTCAGCGGATCAACCTACAGTAAAGCTCCTCAAGAAATTAGTCTCGATGAGAGTAACAAAGGTCATCAGTTGCTCAAAAAAATGGGTTGGGGCGGTGCGGGACTTGGTGCCAATGAACAGGGTATTGAAGCTCCAATATCGGGGGGTGAAATTAGGGATAAAAATGATCAATATAAAGGCGTCGGTATTAATTTAAATGATCCATACGAGAACTTTAGAAAAAGTAAGGGACAAGCGTTCATAACTAGAATGAAAGCAAGAGCGGAAGAACGTGCCGAAGAAAGGGGTGAACGGGACTGAATCTAATCAGGATAAATAATTAATTTGTCTATAATCTTTTCGATGAAATATAATTATCGCATGCAGTACGAATTCGCATGCTCTCACAACCGTAGTCGACACAAATTTCCAATGATCAATGTTCTACAATTCTACAATGTAACTTGTGTAATGATTTATTTTAATCTTTATATTTTTTTCAATCTCTATTAGGATAATCAACGTTTTATATCCATTCTCTTATTTCATTGCATAAACGTTATACGATAATTGTTTATTATTGAAATTGTAAAGTTACAACGTACATTTATACATATGTTATAGAATTATGTATTCTTGTTATAAGTAACAATCAATTTTATATTTTTAATTCAAGGAAACAGAGAAAGTGCATTGACTGAATATTGTGTCGATCATTCGTGGGCGCAAATCATTTATCTGTATATTTCCAATTGAAAAAAATACTACGAGTGAATGATGAAAAATATGAACAATTGTTTATAAACTTAATTACGTGTCAGTTCATAAATAAGACAAGGATTACGAAAGTTTGCTGTTATACTTGCAATGGCTGTTACATACTAAATTCAATTTTCGTGGTGCATAACGCGAAAAGAAAAAAATATAATTTTATGCATCTTTTGTACATTGTGTACAAAACTATTCGATTTTCGGCAAAGTTACCGTTAATAATAATAGATGGTTTGTCTATCGATAATTGGAGATATCTTGATGAAAATAATAACCAAGTACACCAAAAGGATCGATTAATCAATATTGACCAATCGCACGGTTTATGTTCATCGCGAACATGACATGCAAGATTACATATTATGTAATTGTATTCTGCACGGCAAAAAAATTCATTCTGTTTCCATATGAAACGATGATAAATTAATTCGCTGAATGTCTATATAAGAGAATAAGAGAATATCGTGCACTTATCATCCGCACGTAAAAAAACAATATATGAAATTTAAAAAGTACTTGTATTTAGTAAGTTAATAAATGATTATATTCGATACATAAGATAAAATCGAGGAATAAGCATTATATGTTTAAACATAATGGTAGAAGAAAAGAATTGTAGAAAGAACGAGCGAAAGAGAGGAAAAATGTTCTTAATTAGAGTTAGCACGTCCTCGAGGCGTGCTATTGACGTACACTCGTACAAACTCTGCAGAAAATCATCGTAGATATTGTTAAAGAAAATTAATTTAATCGGTTCAAAGATATTCCAGAATAATAATGTTCTTAGACTTTTTATATTGGTAGATTTATCGCCAGCTGTCACGTGCACGCGGATTCAAAGAAAAATAAAAAGATCTCGATAACTGGCTAGGAACAGCCGACATCCGATGGCATTGTTAATCGTCAGTTGCCTTCTTGAACTCCCCTAGTGGCAGTCGATATTGGAACCGAATACATAAATCCAACGTCAAACCGGTTTCACAGCGATAACAGTCAGAAGCCACACACTTGGTGGCGTAAACAACGCCGGAAAGATGTGTGCGTTTTCCTATAGCTATCCTATAACTTCACTCTCATTTTAGTATTCTTTTTACGTGTATCACGTGATATATTTTTATCGAACGAAATCTATACATAAGAAATGTAATAAAATGCTTACGTCGTAACGGATCTCGAAGTATCAACCAAGAAATTGGTGTTTGTAAATTTGGAAAGGTCATTTAATATCTATTGAGCATCTTAATTTCTATTCGGTATTTCTTTTTCTTTTTGTCATAAATATTGTGTATCATGACAGTCGTAATATCGTTCGATAATATTCGTTTGTCGAAAGTCCCAAAAATAAATAATTTGGTTCCCAAAGATCGTAAACATTGAATTCGACGATGATTCTGCAGTATTAACGGCCTCCTTGGAAGTCAATTTCGTCGAAGGCAAAGGTCGATGATAAAATGCAACAGTTAAAACAATAGAAAGAAAAAAGGCAGAATGGAATTAATAAATGGAAAAATATAGTTTGTGGGAGAATATTTTTTTCTGAACAATTTATATAATATAGCGTTATTGTATCGGTCTCGAGATGCAGTCATGCCAATGTACTCGATGGTAATATACGTACTTTGCTTGCGTGATCGATAACGAAATATATAATTACAAAAAGAATATACAGACGCCAAATATACATTGGATGGTTTTATAACTGCAGTGTAATCAAACACGATCTACCTCTTTCGCAAAGCATGACGTCACGTTACAATAATCGCGCATACGTAACAACAGATTGGCACCAAAAAGTCGTGTTTTTTGTGGATCGATCGATTGCTTATCTCGAATCAAAAGACGATTGTATTTAAAAGAACCGACTACGTTCGTGGGAAACCGGTACGTATATGGATAAGTTGGTCGACTGATGCAGCACGTTTAAGCAAAACGTGACATCGAGTCCGAAAATGTAAGGATAAATATGTGTATGAGGATATGCGAAGATAAAAAATAGATTACGTTAACGATTTTGACGGTGACACGTAACCATTGGTACAAGGCTTACTTCAGAAGTGTTATTCTTAAAACATAATCTTTAAATTCGCGACTACAGATATTCTTCGAAAAAAATCGGAAAGTGAATACATTTACGAAATATTCTTTTTCATTCGTTTTAATTTGCTGCCTTTTAAACCATCAGCTTTTTCAAACTGATACGTAAATACCTCGTATTATACAGCAATAAAAAGGTATATTTTTAGTAATTTTTAGATCGATATTTCACATACGTAAGATTTTTAATATTTCGATGATTTTATTTAATCTATGTTTGTTCCGTTCTAAGTATGTCGGTGAATAATGAAAAACATGACCTTTCGAATATTCGCTTCATTCATAAAATGAATATTTAATTTTGCGACACGGATTTTAATGTGTAGACATCGATAATGTTATTCATAAACTTTTACGTATTGGATAGAATTTAATTTTTCGAAACAGTATTTTGTACCTACAGTGTAGTAACAATAACGAAGTTGACAAGTTACAAAATTGCATATTCTGATATCAACCCTATTTTGTTAAGGCATAAAAGTAAAAAAGGTAAGAAAAATCTAATCAATACATAATAAGATCATGGCAGTTCGTGTGACGCCATTCTAAACGACGAAAAAGAATTTGTATGTGAGTAAAATGAATCTCATATTACTGACTACACGTAGTAGGTGCCACGTATCATTTTACCCTCATTTGTCAAGGTTTTCACGGACGTTGTCAAATTAGAACGACTCTCCTTGGACCTGTTACGTTCAGGGTTCCATATAAAGACATATCGCAGTTTCGTCGCTCGATTACAACAGATTGCAGCATTCTTCTATGTTGTACGATGAACATAATAACAGTCTATTGAAGTTATGGTAACGTCGAATAGAATGAAATAAAAGTTTCACTGAACGATCGAAATATTCTCAAACTTACAGAACATGAATATATAAACATTTGTAGACACGAATTGCTCGTGTTATTGGTATCATCAACCTTGTGCCATTTTTACATTTGTTCGACAAATGGCGAATAAATTGTCCATATTATTAATTTTAATTACTTATAGCGAATGTTAAGAGTATTTTTGCAAATTTTATAAATAGGACGTATACTAGCAACAGTTGCGAAGAAAATAATTCAACTCTGCGATAATTAATTCACCGATTCTCAAGCAGTAACTACCTTTTGAAAGTCAACTATAAATCACGATCTGTCGCAGGTAACAGGTGACCTCAAAGTAATCAGAAACCGGATCTCGCACCCGATCCGCGTATTTAGGCCGGAAGTGCGTCTCTAAGGTTCGCTTTAAATAGTCACTCAGCCTGTTGGTTTCCTTATAAGTAGGTATCGATAACAAGCACCCATCGTTGATTTCAAACCAACATTCTAGACAATCTATTCTTAGTATTATGATAACAGAGTTATAATTAGCTCTTCGTCTTGGTAATAATTACTCTGCTATGGAATTTTATCTGAATTTCAATAACACGTCATTATAAAATAAATATCAAATTGGACCGATATATTTATTAAAAGATACCAAAAAAATATCGCTATTTCCCATATTCACATTATTTGCAAATAGAACATTCTAAACGTTACTCGAACGAAATAACGAATATCTGAAACGTCAGAATAAAAGCTTTCATTTATATCGTGTAACTTGATCCGACCATAAGTTAGTTGTTCAAATAAAATGGAACATTCTCGATCACTCTCGCTATTAATCGAACTCTCATTTCTCAATCTTATTACTGAAAATTTTCATATATTTTGCAGGAAGACTCGGTCGATCTGTTCGTGTATACATTGCAATTCTTTTTTTCCCAATTGCTTGGCACCTCCTTCTTCTTTCGCGACCGAAAGGTGCACGCAAAGAGACGCCACGATGAACGTGCAGTGATCGGCATACCTGCGTGTCGGTTGACTCGGACAGAGAAAACGGGTTAGCGTGACTCGTGAATTAGAGAGAACCGCGTGCATTCGCAACAGTGCCGGTAGAGGATCGCGGACGAGGATAGAGAACGCGCGGAGTCGCGCGAGTGGAACGAGGACGACGAGAAGGTACCGCGTTGCATTCCACGTGATCAAGAGAAGGGCACGCCTCGGCCGTCGAGTCACGCGCTCGACCACGCGTTTATCCTTACCGACACGTGCACGCAATGTGTCCGACCGCGCACTCGGTAGAACAGAGAGCTGGTTATTTTCGCATACGGTGCACGATGACATCTCTTGGACGTTAGTTCATTATACACGTCGAATTACGAACGATGCGACACCGTGCGGTTGCATCAGATTCCCGTGTAATCGTTTGACTTTGGAAATGCAACCTCTTTCATACGGATCTGTTTAAATAACGTAACTTTTCGATTGTGTAATATCGCGTCTCCGCGCTATGTCGTTCTTTTAGAATTATCGACTTCGATCGAGGTAGCTGAAGGATAGGCGAGTTATGTAGCACAAGCGAAGTTATGGTATCCTTCTGGAACGCTATATCGTACTTACACAGGCTGGCTGGGAATTATTGGTTTTTACAGAATTAGGAATTCAATGTACCATTGACAGTATATATGTATAGGATTTTTCAAAATGAATGTTCAAAGCTGATCGACGAATCTTATTCTCCATACTTGGATACGTATAACAGCGATCAACGTATTGAAATTCTGCAACAATTATTTTTAATTAATTCTCGTATATGTTAATGTTCACAGCTGGTAGTTTCCCCGTGTGCTTTCAGACAAATCGTTGATTCGTATCGCGAAGATTAAATTGGAGCGTGAGATACTGTAGCGTAAATACATTGTCCGATGAGCTCCGTACTATAAAAAGGAGAGAAACATTCGTGGGATTTTCAGGTTCAAGTACGAAGCCGCGTTCGAAGTTTATTTCTTGGGAACGCGCGGACCTATCAGGATTTGTTCAAGGGAATCGAAAGCTATCCAGAGCGAGAAGGAAACGCAACGTAACCGGCTGTAATTATGAGTCGGCCAGGCGAATGTTCTAATTTGTCAAGGACAAACGAGCGAACATTGCTGCGAAACGTGATTTTCAGGCGATAATCAAGGGGAAGCACCTCGATGCATTCAACGATGCAATCACCGTGACGTAATTACTTTCACGTGCCCTCGCTCGACCCTTGTGTAACGTTCTTTTTTTCCTCTCTTTTTTTTTTTTCATCGTTGTTCTAAAACCGTGGCCACATCAATTTCACTTTGTCGCGTCATTACTAATTCAACGTTCTTCGATTTTACGTAATGCGGATTGCGCGGTCTTGAAACACTACGTCAAAATTGACACAGAGTGACAGAGGAACACAGGTAACGTACTTCATTCATAAAAATTTAGAAGATTCATTCGAGATACGTTATGGTGGATATTAGAAGAATGACTACAAGGTACAAAAGTAATCGTAATACACCATGTCTGTGAAAAAGCTGCAAACATCGCTGAATATTCATCGACGTGTGTTCACCGAGCCAGCCGTTTTATCTAAAAGTCACGTAGGCATCACAGTTGAGACATGGTCACCGTTTGAACGATGCATAATTTAATTCCAGCTCAAAGAGGAATCGTCGAGTGCTCTAGAAGGAATTTAAATTGCCCCGTCTTGTGGTAGAATCCGGAATCAAAGGTTAAAGATCTGTCCACGATAACGACGCCCTATCGGGCCTATTTGTGACGAATCGTTCGAGTACCAAAATATCGCAGACCATACGTTACGGTCAATTGATGGGCATTAGGTTCAATAATTTCGTTTTGGAACGAGTACGAAGACCAAGCCGATTAATGCATGACACAGGACACGTAATGGTGTACCAGATCAAGAATAACTCGGAGTCGCCACAGATTGCGTTTATTTTCTCCTGAGCCGTGCAGAAAATAAAACGCCTATTTTCGAATCGGTCGTGTTACGCGCGTACTCGTGCATACGTCAAGTTCGTAGCCGCTTTAAAGGGAGAACGAGCCAAAATCTTCACTATCTTGGTAATATGAATATTTAAACCGAATGCATCGTACGTCGAATATCGTAAGATCGTTTGAATCGAGCATTATCGACATTATCGGACATTCTCGAATATGGTCAGTATCCTAAGTTAATATTTTTCACGGTATTGCTTATTGCTTAAAACTAATCAGAGAAATTTAATACGAACACCGCTGACGATTCCTTTGTTTGCAGACTGCTTCGTTCGTCTTGGAATTTCTTGTCCACCAGCAGGCCACCGTTTACATAAGTACAAGTGCTTATACTTTCTAGTCCGTCTGTAGACGTTCCACGTTCAACGTCATAAAAGTGTTTCGTAATGCGTAATCCCAGTGGCAAAAACGCATCGTTAATTACGTTCTTTCCGCGCGTTATCGTAATTTCTTTTTAGTTGCAACGCAGTCGCGTGATCGACCAATGAAAATAATTACCCACGCGACGTGTTCGATCTCGTGTGTATATTTGTATGTGTAACAGAAGCGAGATCTGGATTCCACAGGTGACCTGTAAAAGTAGAAAAGTATGTCGCCTAGAACAAGCGTTATGAGTGAGATTAAAATCGTTTAACTTCACAGTTAAATCGGCCAAATGCTACACCGTTTCTGGTTTTCCCGCCTCGTTTATATCACATTATTCATTAGAGACGTGCGACGACCTTATTTGAAAAGGTTGTCACATTGTCAATTACTGCCTCGCATGTTTTATTTAAAGCGACGTGCACAATATCAAATTGATTGCAAACGGCACGTTTTCAAATCGTTACAATAATGGCAGTATACACGTGAAATATCGATTTCCTTAATCGTGCCCATAGAGTCACGGTATTTTTTACGATGAACTTATCGTTTGTTTCGAAAGCTCAATTATAAATATACAGTAGACCTTCTTTATGTTAACCTATGAGAGGCAAGCGGTTTATATAATGAGAGCTCACTATTTTCCCTACCAGCTGTGATGTAGCAGAAACTCACGTTTGTATAAATGGATTCAATTATCGAAAGTTCGTTTAATCGGACGATAACTAAAATTTCGTTGAAATAAATGCCGTCGTCTAAACGAAGTTCCACTGTAATTGGAATCATAAAGTGTGCATATATGCATTCTAGATCCTTCTTTGTTTCCAATACATTTTTCGGCAAACATGCTCCGATAACCCAATTCCTGCAACGCAAGCTCGGCGTTCGAATTCACGTGAAGCAGCAACGCGGATGCTGAATAATTAAAATTTAATCCGTTGGTTAAAACGGATGCATCGAACGTCCGGGAGGATACGGCACGTTGCAACGTGTGCGTGAACGATCCGCAGTCCACGCAAACGGCGTGCAGGTATAAACATATCGTCGAATCGCGCGAGAACGAGAACTATCATTACCGCGTGTCCTCGTGTCACGACGCGGCGGAGCCTGAATACCCGTTGAGTCTGCGGTCTCATACCGTACTCCGTTCCGATGCGAATCGGAGGAAGGAAGAAAGAGTGAACTCACAGCACCGGCACGTAGACAGTGATTGAGAACGAACAAGGAGAACCAGAGTGCAATAAAAGATGACGAGAGAGACGGTCGATAGTCCCGTAGAGGAAGGGATGCAGTCGTTGAAGAGAGCCGCGGCAGCAGTCGGGGGAAAGAGGGATGGAGCGAGCGCGTGACAGGACACGTGACCGGGAGCACACGGTGCTCGCGTGACCGGCCCCGTGACGTCACGCGCACGTGTCACATAGCGTGGTAACTGCTTATCCCTCTCTTCGTTCGCCTGTACGTCCCAACGAACGTTCCTCACCTTCTGCGCCCCTCCAAGCATTTCCCACTCCCCGCGTTGATCAGTAACGTCTCAAGTCCCCACTTCACCCTCTTCGTCTAAAACTTTCACCTGGAAAGTCACTATTTTTCGTTCCTTTCTATACCTTACCATTACTCACCCTCGCAATACTAGCGCCTCTGCCTTGTCCGAGTGGCGAACGAATGCGGATTTGCATCATCGAGTTACGTGACGCGCTAGCGATCCTTAGCCACGTTAAAGAAAGAAAAAAAAAAAAAGAAAAATAGTCGGTTTCTCCTCAACGGGTATCGTTGAATCGTATCGACGAGATTCCAGCGAAATGGAAGGGCGAAAGTATACGCTCGAGAAATTTAGTCGACTTCGTGACACGGTATCAGGCAACGTTAAATTTACACGCTTGGTATATCGTGTTCTGTAGTGCTTCGAGAGGCACAGAAGTATCTTATCTGCGTGTCGTTCGTCATTGAGGTAATTCGTTTTCATTGTCTGCGACGGAAATTCGTGGTCCTTAAATTTTTGATGCGTCCAAAGGATATATCGTATTTATTGTATATACGTATTCGTAATGCGAGAATCACGCGAGCGTTTGCTTGTTTATGTTTATACCGTGACAAACAATGGTACATATTGACGCAACAAAGTGAATTATCGTTTAATCATGTGTCGATTTATGCTTGTAAATTTGCGTTAAGTTATCGAAATTCTATAATCCAAGGGTGGAACCTTTGTATCAAATTGTCAAGTAATGTATAGTAATAATGATTTCTTAGATCAGATAAACAAGAGAAAAACGAACGATTGCTTAGGCATAGATTAGCTTTTTTTGTTTTTGTTTTTGTACAATATACCGACACGCGTATCGCTAAGGCTATTTCGAGATCACCATATCGATCCATACGTAATACTATCAACACGTGATGTATTAAGAACAAATTGTCTTATCGGAACATTTTACAAAACTCGTAAACGCACATTGAATCGACACGCTACCCTCGCTGAAAGATATCGTAGATTATAAGAAAAATATCAAGCTACGTAACAATTGTTCGGTTACTATCTATATCTATCGTATTTCAATACGACGGAATTAGTCCGATAAGGGGAACGAAGATTTTGACGATATAAGATATCGAATGATATCGAGCGAATGGAAGAATAGATACCGGTCGATTTACATTGGACCTCGAGTTGCATGGCTCCGGGATCGATGGTTCCGTGCCTGAGATGGTTCTGGATCGCTCCCACCAGTGGTCTGCGTGCCGAGGACCATCGCGAGAATCGAACAGGGCCGCGCATTATACGCGTAGTGTAGCCTGCTAAGGAGACGACACGCGTTTATATACGCGAGCGATACGAAACTACTTGAACAACGTTCTTTTTATTCCTGTCATTGTAGAGAATTCCAAATCACGAATCTATATGGTACGAGAAACCGCGTCGATAAAGTGCACACGATTGATCGAGAATTCAATCGTGCATGTAACGTAATCATTGGTCCAGAGCACATCTCGAGCGCCGCCAACCACTGCCACGTGAAATTCGTAAAGTGCATGCGTACACATCAAAAGAAGCGTACCTATAGGTTCCCGAATACCGTGACGCGCAAAGCGAGCGCGCGACCTGTTCAATTCTTACGGCCCTGCCAGTTAGTATATCGCGGAATTTCGCGGTCGAACGAGTCAACGGCCTTATCGTCGTTCACATTTATGTCTTAAGATCGACTCGTGTTTCTTCTTTTTGCACTCGTTATCGCCTATTCGAGCGGAAACGACTCACAACGGATAACAAAACAAAGTTTAAAAATTTCTGTTGCTACGCTTATAGGATGTCACAGTAGAGAGATAGAGGAAGAAAGAGTGAGAAATCGATCTACGATCATCGGCTCTAAAAAAAGAAATCGGGAAGTAGGAAGGAAGACGGAGAAGAAAAGAAGAGGGCGCCAGTACAGATATATCGGTGAGTGTGACTGGACGGAAAGACGTGGGCGATTCCCAAGTACCGGCCTCCTGGTCCGTCGTGTCGTTTCGAGTGTGTCAGTGAGTTTGTGGAGGCGAACCTAACCTAGTCGTCGGGTGCGCACTATCGATCAAGAAGCCATCGGTTTAAAGAGGACTTGACTTTTTTTGTGGGTACAGGTTATGTATACGTAATTTCGCGGTCGGTGTAAACACGTTTTGAGCGTTTCGTTAAATTTCGCGCTAAATTACGGCGAGCTGCTTCTAACTGCCTAACTTGCCTGTTACGAACGTGAATTCAAAGGAAAAAACTGTGTGCAAACAGAGTCAGATTGAAAGAGAACAGTGGAAGAAAGTCGAAGACAATAGAAGAAACGCAACGAAAGGAGTGACAACTACTAGAAATCGGAAGTGATCGTGTTGTGTATTGGAAACGATTCTATGCGGCAAGATGATGGAGACACAGAATTACTGGGAGGACAACTCCGCTCATTCTATGCAAGTAAAATACGAGAGGTAAGTGTTTAAATAATTATTAACAATTAAACATTTCTATAATCGTGGGAATTTTCTACTTTTGTCACAGAGAAGCTATTCAAAATCTCGTATATAATTGATATTAGTTTAAAACAACTATAATCTTCGAGTATTAAAAAACGGACTATGATTATTTCTGCGTACTGGTATCGTTTTGATCGTACAATAGTGCGTTATAGTTATAAAGCGCTCACACGCGACATGAATCACCGCTGCATTCTAGATTCTTTCTCAACGCCAGAGGAACGTTCCACGCTGTCGACCTTGCCGGCATTATTCAGTCTAATACCATCCAAAAATATTTACACAGATTTATTACAAGCTACATCGAGAACTCTCGTTAAACAGGGTGAGCCAATGTTCGCGTGACTCGTGTTCGTACAGGTATATCAGCTTCGTTATCGTGCTTACCTGTATACACGCGGAACAGTTCAAAACAACCGATCACACGGAGGTAACGTTATGTCGTAACGTAAAGATTTTTCTGAAAATTTGTTTCATCAAACTACAACATGCGACATACGGACTATGCAAGTGTGAGCGTAAACAGATCGCCGCTGTTACGTTTCTAGATCGCTTTCGAGCAGTCACGTTTAAAACAACTATTCATGTACTTGGTAATTCTGTTCGAGTTAATTGAGTCATCTAGGACTAATTTCGCAAGTTTTTTTAATGGTATTTATATTATACAAATATATTGACACGGTTACAAGTAAAACTTGATTGATTCGTAGAGCAGATTACCATAAGCCAATATGTTCTTTGGCAATACGGAAAACTACATGCCTCGTTATCACTAATGTACAGGTGTTCGATTTTGACATTGTCCCTTCCCCCTCGCTTGGTCTCTCTTGTTCGAGGTTCTTCCCCAGGTCCTATACCATATTGATAAATAATTAAACGGTTGCTGATACGAGTGGAACCGTCTTGAAGGCCCACGCGTTGTCAAAAAATTCATGGCCGCGCCAGAGATAAGATAGGTTCCGAAGAATCGGTGCTATCGTTGATGTCAATTAATAAACGAGAATATAGATATCACGAGTTGTATACGTAACCGCGTGGGACTGGCCGATCGATCGAATCGCCGTGAATTCAACGAGTTATCTAAGAAGTCTATTCAAGAATCTGTGAATAGAGCGACGTGCAGTGAATTGAAAATCGTTCATCAAACGTGATCTAGAAGTAATTACGACTTAACTACAGTTCGTCCGTGATTATAATCTATAAGTATTCGAAGTAACCTATAATGCTCGATCCTGCGCGCAAGAAATCGAGACCAATTAACGCTAGCGCCATTTACGGGGCGATTATAAATCACATCTTTCACGCTGTGTAAGAGAAAGGAATATGTAGAGATCACTTGACGTTTTAATTTTTATCATATCCTACTTCATTGTCGAAGGAAAGAATTTAAAAAAAATGTCCTGGTCATATTACATTAATGGGCGTGTTACATCGATATTCGTGGCTTCTATCGTCAAGGAAAGTGACGTTTACGCGTATTCACGTCGCTCGTAACGAGTGACTTTCACGAGTGTGTCAGCACGGTCGGTCAGTCATAAACACTTGTGCGAGATCGAGAATAGACTGGAGAGTTGGACACACGGTGTATATATCAAGGCGTTGAGGGGCGCGCTGACGGCGCTCGCAGCAACCGGGCAATTTCTTCGGGCCACGCTATAGAACACGGTTTCGCATCTTGGCCGCTTGAACCGTCGCATCGGGCATTGACACTGCAGATCGATCCGCACGGATTTATTTGAGCACCGTCTATACAGCGCGTGAATGTGTGCTGTGCGTATTCTGTCCTGTATTCGCTCGCTGTGCTCGTCGAATTTAACTTGGAAATCGAACCATTCCTCTCTTTTTCTTATTTTTATCCGCGTTCGGAGTTGCATCGATTTCATCGTTTCTCGGGATCGACAATTTAAGGTACAGCCAGTGCGATGGTGAACGAAGTGAATCGAAACGATCGATCTAATGTCACTTCTCGTAAGGCACACGATGAAATCATCGTTTTTTCGGAATAACGACGTCGTGGCATCGAATTTCAGCCCGTGAGAATTTGTATAGGATAAGCTAGGATTATTCGAGTCAAGCCAAATTATTTACCTTGTAATTCATCAAACTCGGTTGAATTTTAAAACGTCGAAGGCAACTCTAATATCTTACCGTTGTCTCAATTTTCGTGACGATGAACAAAAACTCCATAAATATAATACACCACTTGTATATAAGATTTGCTTTGATTAATCGACAATTTTGAAGGAGGAGTAAGTCGAAGTTTTTATCGAGCATACCTGTAGATAAGACTGTGGTCTTATAATGCAAGGCCGCGTTATAGATGGCTCAGATACGAACAGCCATTGTGACAGTGACACCTTCGGATTTTGCGCCACAGAGGATCACGTTAATTGACGCAATCTGAGTAAACGACCGCGTCATGGAAACTAACGTAAATACGTTCGCTCGAGTATGCTACGAGTGGGCGTATATTACGTGCTCGAGAATTTCGGGGATACCATATATACGCATTGCGGTCTGTAGGGTTGAGCAAGTATCCAAGGTAGTGGTAATTTCCGCAAAACGGATGTGTGTTTTTAGATGGCCTACAGCTTTCACGTCTTATGGGAAATTACAAAATACGTATTTCGTGCATGATGGAACTAGCAAAATTATAATCAAATTAGTCGGAAATGATTAGTTGTAATTATCGGTGAAAGAAGAACGTCCTGTTAGCGAGAGTTTTTTCTAACGATTTTTCTTAATTAAATTGAAAATCCTGCTAACCGAAGTACTAGAATCAACCGGAATTAATCGATATTTTATTCGATACCGTGGTCCTTGACAAAGCGATGCATTGTATGTTTAAATGCATAGCGTCATTTGGCAGCGCAAGTGTATTTCCTAATATATTTAGATGTGGCACTTGCTGTATAGTGTGTTCGAATACATATACTTACATATTCATTCTACCAAGGTATGAAGCGTCGGAGATAAAATGAAGTGGGAATAAATGCAGTATCTGTCTGTAAATAAACTATTTTTTGTTTTACTATCTGGAACTCGAATGATTGCACTATTGGTAACTGCTGTCTTCTAATTGTAAGTATATATGTACATACTTTAGAAATTGTGTTATACACATATTACGTGTAACCAAGTGAATAGATTTCTATGCAAGTAAGGCGAATACCTTGCTGTATTTTCGCAATGATTAGTTTGTAATTAGTTTGTATGTCCTATACACGTTTTAATCATTTGCCAATGAATCTTTTCCCCGAATTAAAAATGCAAAAAAATAGATTGTACTTTGTAAATTATTTTCCTACAATTTTATGGGATAGAAATTAGGAATTTTAAAATGGTTCAGCATCGTTGTTAAACGATTACCGAGTGGTGCCACTCGATTGTGAAATCCAATCTTGGATTCCTTTTGTATAATTTCGTAATTGACAATCTCAGACTGATTAATTACCATGGTATTTTCGAAGAAACTTTCCTCTATTTTATATTTATTTCACACTTGATTGACACTTGCGTAAACAGAAGCAAATCCGATTTCTTCGAGTACCCGATAAAGCTGACATTTTCCCAACTGACTCATTTTACCCACATTCGTTTTACTCTATTTCACCAATGCCATGTATATATATCCCCAAGCACGAAACAGTTTTTCCAAACATTCAATAAAGGTACTAGTAATTTAATCGAAATTAATCAAAATACTTTGAACAATCGAGCAATTACAACAATTCCAATTAAAATTAACCTAATAGAGACCAAGTAAATAATGCCTAAAATGCATCGTCTGTTGGAAAACGCGAAGAAAGTAATTTAATAAAAAGAACACGTATTTAACGTAATTAAAAACAAACAAATTCCTTGATTGCTATAAATGCTTGAATTTCTTTAAACTTCATAAAATTGTAAGATCCAGGGCAAGAAAGAGATTGCGATAGAAAAATATGTCACTAATCCCTAAACACTTCTTTTTATAATTACAATGCTAAAAACGGAAATTATTAACGCAAAAATTTACGTCTTAAAATATCGTGAAAAAGATGAAACGTATTAAAGCAACGTTCGCTTTGAATGGATTTGCTTTTATCGAACGAAATTCCCTCGAAATGGAGAAGGGGCTTCTCCTCGTTTTCCGTGATACGTAGGAAACCAGTTGCACGGCCGCGTTCCTCTGCTTTCCGTCACGTAGGCACGCGTTGCCTTTCCGTTTTGCGGGAATTCGAAAACATAGATCAGCAATATCGATTCGATCGTTAAAATGTCTGCAGATGCTCTATATTTATCGTAGTAACGTTGTAGCCGCACATGCGTGCCATTTTCCATAAGCCTTCTAATTCACCTACTTCGCATTCGAAAAGATCAGAGACTCCACAGATCACGTCGATCGCGTAAGAAGGAAGGCAGAATTTTCGAATTTTCTTCGATCGGTTTATTCTTTTCTCTTCTCTGGAATTCATAATTGGTGATATATTGAAAAATCTGGAGCAAACAGTATACCAAATGGGCTGTGTATACCGCGCACCGCTCCATTTTCCTATTTCCACACAAAAAAAAAAAAAAAAAAAATTGCTAGGTTTCTTGTAGACTCCACCTTGTCAATTATGGGTTAACGCGAGTTTCTTGGAATGTAGCGATGAAAAGCGCAAGGCACCTGCATCCTCGAACAATAGCAGCATACGTATGGAGGTCGATACAAAGGAGAAGGGAATTGCATCGATCAGCGATAAATTATGGTCGCACGAGGCAGCGGCGTCAACCAGACCGACAATAACCGTCGTTACATTCAATGCAATTAACGTGTCTCTCGTTCTCCATCTCGTTTCTTCAGTTACACGTAAAACGTCGCTCCGATCTCGTGCTTCTATTTCACTAGCATCTTGACACAGATATTTTCTTCGTTCGCGTTGTAGCTTATCGTGGATCGATGCGAAGGTCCTCCGACATACTTCGACATACACCGCTGTCCAACAGTATCCAGACACTTGCTTATCTTTCACAAGATGTAATTTAATCGCGAATTTATTCTTCGTGGCTGTTATTAAGAGCTATTTTTAAAAGGATAAAATTTGTAGTATTACTTTTCTGCTTTATTTGTGATTCTTCGAGCTTCGGTCGCATTCTTATTATTATCGACACGATATATAACCGTAGATTGGTAACAGTCAATGTTGGCGAAATTCGGTCGTGCATCGTCAGCAACCTTTCTCGTCGGATCCTTCGAGCAGTCGCGTGTGTGCACGCGTGCGAACCAAGAAATCGCGACTAGGCATCGATCGATCGGTGTTTACCTTTCCCAGGTTCGATTGATCAACGTGCGAGTCACATTTTGTTCCTACAAGCGACAGGCATCACAGCGGATGGTTGTCAAATCGCGTTAGACGGCTTGTTCTGTCTTTTTCCTTCTCGTTATCTTATAACGATACTCGTTAAAAATATACGCAGAATGAAGAAGATGGTGTTTGAGCATTAGGAATCGTTTTGTTTATTTTCTTGCTTAAACATTCATTTACACAGCAGCGTATAATAATTATGGAAAGAAAGTAAGAAACATGGATCGCGTGTTTTTCCTTTGGCGACGTCGCGGGTTAACGTTGCGTCGTTTCGTCATCGCTGCGAATTTATTACTTTACGATGCGATCGTTCGATGCGTTAAAAATTTTCCATTTGCGGACCAGTTTTTGCGTCTTCTTGCAATTTCTTTATTCCGTAAACGTTCGTTCTTTATTTGCACGGCAAATGCCACCAGTCTGATGTCTATCAAAGGAATCGCAACTGCGAGATTGTGCAGATCGATGTCTGATCGTGCAGTCCGTTTCTACCGCGACATTGGGTCTCTGAATTTACTTACGCTTGTTATTCCTTTTATCTACCAGTTTCTCTATCAATTGCTTGCCTATTTCCTTCGATATAAACTTACATAATCGCAAGTTCACGAAGTTTCTTACTTTATCGCTGTTAAAATATCCGTCCGAAACGTAATTAGTTTCAGTCAGCGGATGCATGGTTTATTATTTTCCCAGCTCTCTTACATCAACCAGCAGACAATCAGTCATTTAATCAAGTCTCAACGCAGTCATACACTAATTAAGGATGTTTATTCGCGGTATTTCGAAACCCATTAACATAGCGAGTGATTGTAACCTCGTGACTAGTAGCGTATTTCACGCGAGACTCGTAATATATAATAATCACATAATAGTCATCCGTCTTTCATCTTTCCTCGTTAAACGATGGCTAACGAAAAGGCTTGGACGTTTGTCACGCGTTAATCTGCCTGTTAACGACTTCCTCTTTTGCGATAAATGATGAAAAATAGCTCCTTCTATAGATAGTCGACCTTCGTGATCAAATCAAGGCACGTTCGAAGATACGTCTATAGATAACTGAAGTTTTCGGTTAGATATCCACTAGATCACGTTAGATTTGGATTAGATCAGATTTAGACTCGAGTTGGTAAATGAGATTTGCCAAGTTTCATTTAAATTCAATCCTACTCCTAGAGTACCTAGTATCGGAAAATATGGACAAAAATCTTTGCTGCCCTAAAACGAACTTTAACCTGTTATGCTTGTCCCGATAATCAACAGCAAATCTTACGACATTCGTACAAAAAAATCATATCTGTAATATTTACAGCAGAAAATATTACAAGCGCAATAACCGCGACAGACTGGCAAATCCGCGAGTAGCTGCTTTACAACGAGCAAGTTTCCAACAGTCAGGATTACTCAAAGAATTAACGAAACCTAGATACTTGTACCTGTCGTACGATCGTTGCTTTCTTATTCTCGTTTCGCGTTTTCATCAGCGAAGATAAAACATCGGAGCAACTGTAAAGAACGGGCGGAAAATTTCGACGATAAAGCGATATAAGTGTGGCGATAAGATCTAACGAGCGCCTTTCGCGTTACAATTCTTTCTTCCTTTTATGAAAATTCCGTTCCATTAACGACTCGTCGTTAATTTCTTTTTACTGGCAATTGGTCGATCGTTGTCGGCATAATTGGTATGGCGACGTGCCCGGGGGATGTTCAGTGTCGTTGGAGAAAAAGTGAGAGTTACCTTGGCTGTTCCAGCGCCGATCGACCGTGTGCGTTTTCATACATGCGCGTTCGTATACTACGAGAGTCGTAGAGTGGCTTCTGTGGCTGATGAATGCGCGTGCACGTGTACAGACGGGCGTGGAAAATAGTACAGCGATTTGATTAGGCCTCGTCGGTGGAGATGATTCATTGTGAAAAACTTCGAATTGTTGTAACACAGGAGAACGTGAAGAGATAAACAAGCGAGTTTACTGTTTGATGATCTTCGACGTTCACTCGCCAGAGATAGTCAGTTTATCAATTATACGTGGAAATGTTATAGGAGGAATTTTATTTGTCAGCTGCTTCTGGTACTATGAAAAAGTGGTTGTATAAGGCGGTTTAACGCTTTTAACGCTCGTCTCGTGACACGCGTATTTCTGAAAATGCTTGCCTTTACTTCACCGCCAATCTTTGCGTCTTGTCGTATTAGAAACGTAAGATATAATATTAGAATCAAAAAGAAAAAAGTATTATTATATAACCAAGGAAAAATTTATCTAAAAAGAGAATCGAGCATTCTTGATGGGTTAGTTCATCGGTACGGTGGTTTGTACGTCACGGTGATTTTCAGTGAGTCGTTTTTCTCTCGATACTCGATGTTTTCGACATTTTGGACCACGGTCGTATCGAGTCAAGGTTCAGCCCGAGAAATCGGGGCCGACACGAACAGATTTAACTGCACCAGTGAAACTATTTGTAGAATTATGAAATGTAGTCCGTGGCCGTTGCTCGTGGGATAACGAGCTGCTCTGTACTCGTGTGCAGTGTGCTGCACGAATGAAGTCATTCCTCGCAAGTCCGGTCATCGTTTATTAATCTTCGATTTCCATTACTTATTCGTGAACTAGTTGCTTGATGTATCGCTCGGATATTTTCAGAATTTATCGAGAAATATGTAACGTATATATATATATATATTACATATTTCTACGTAAAATTGTATTTATATACGTTATTACAGATATAACGTATCTTACGTTTAATAATAACTGTATTATTCAGAATGATGAGACTACGTCAGATTAGTCGATTTCCGGCTTGAGAACTGGTTTGTAAAAATGTGAGAGGTGAAAAAGAAATCGTTACACGTGACGATAAGTGGGCGTACGAGGCATGGAATCGTTTCGAGGAATTTTATAGTTTGCCTTATTTCGATCAACGATCGTATCTATCGTTAGCGCGAAGTCTTTATAGGTTCTCGAATATAGCGACGAAAGATAAAAGCCTGTAGTTACGTCTTAGATTCTTTTAATATCGAGAAAGAGGAAAAGTAGTCGAGTTATGGTGTAATAAAATTTGGATGAGAAGATGGACGTACTTACGGAGAAAATTCTAGTTATTAACTAACAGTCGCTTTAATCGAACACCAACGTTAAATTATATAGCAAGTTATGTATGATCAGCTATTGGTAATATATCATACCATAAATTTTAGTCGCAAGGGAAGATATCAGCTTTTTATTAGCGTCACGAGCAGTTCCTGATTTTATTTATAATGTTAAAAACTCTTTTCCTAGGTTATATAAACATCTGAAATGAAACGTAATACTATCGTTTGCTTTAATACATACAATACATTTTTGAAACGTATTACGAACATAAGTATTACGTTTTTACAAGGGGAAAAACCCAAGCATCAAGATTTCTCAAACTCTACGAGAGGATTCAATCGTATCGTATATACGAATCATCCACGTTGACTAATAGCGCGAGCTTACAGCTTCAGCTTTCGTAGACAGCTTTCGTAGCACCTTGGTTTCGAGATTCTACGTAGAATAACGTGGCTTCTAGCTTTCACGAGCGGAAAGGACCTACGTCAACTGGTCTCCGTCGAGTTGTTCACGGCAGAAAAGCAAAGACGCAGTGCGTCATCGTCGCGTCGACCACGAAAGCGTTAAGTAGAAAGTTACGTCACTGTGCGGATATTTTTCGTGGTTGCTCGGTGACTTTCGAGCGTTTCTTTCGAGTCGCGGGGACGCGTTCTATCTACCGTGGACGGAAATTGAAAGAGAACCGGCGACCAGGGGACGGAGTGCAGCAAGCAGCACACGATTACTGGCACGAATCAGCTAGTCAGAAGTCACGTTGCTCGACACGCGCTCCGAGCTAGACCCGATGTAGGTTAGTATTTTTACGCGGGCGTCCCGGTGTATACAAATACGGCACACCGTGTCGTGCAAAACAATACCGGCGTGTGACTGACTATACATCACATCCTAGACGCCATTTCTATAAAGGGTGTTCCCACTCGAGCGCAGGGTATTGCGGTAGATACGTAGCTTGTAAGCTTATTTTAAAGGAAGAAATCGAAATAATAAGGATGTATCTTCTGTACGAAGTTAAGTTTAAGGCTTTAAGAGAAGAAATTAGTACAACAGGATACAGGTACAGCAGCTAGTACAGTCGCAAGTTTCATTCGTCGTGGAAAAACAATCTCGCGAATTTGTTAAAGGATTAGACCAGCGACCGTTGCAACCTACGAAACCGTAAACAACGTGGAAGCAGCGGATGAAGAGGGAAGGACCGAGCGAGTTTGCTTGAAATTAAAAATTAGGCGGACCGCTCTCTCGTTGTGCATCGACTCTGAAATTCTATTTTCACGCGTGGCTCCCCTACCTAACCGCTTTCAGAATTTTAATTATAACCGGGGTAGTCCACGTCGCATCCTTGACCTTTCGTCAGCCCGGGCACGCGTCATTGTCGCGTAACTATGCAATTTCGCGGAGGACTTTCGGCGCAGTTGTTTACGCAATTCGCTTCGAATTATATACTTTGTACGTGCCGCTATATTGGACGCGAGGTTAATCAACGATATTGTCTCGATACCATGAACATTGGCTGAACGTTTCATTTTCAAGGGTTTCTCGGAATAGAAACGATCGTCCGATATCCGTTCGCGAGAAGAAAAAGGGAACGAGCAGCTGTTTCGCAATATTTACGAGATCTTTTTTATCTTTGTATCGAGAAATCCGATTAGTACGGTCTTTTTCGATCTTGCCCTCGTCCCTGGCTCGTTTCCATCGGCATGCCCGAAGCCCGATCGTTTATGTAGATAGCAGTCTCGAAGAACTAGGCCTAGCTTCGTGTCGTTCGATCGTAAATCGATTTTGCGCTCGAATAGAAACAGGCGAACGACTTCCACTCGATCGAAAGGTTGTCTCGTGCTTGATAATTGATAATTAAGCGTATCAAGGCTAGACGACGCGACGCGTGCTCGATGCGAGACGATAGTTGGTAAAAAATTCAAAGACCGAGAAATCGTCGTCGTTCTTCTCGCGACCGTTTCCCTTTACAGTCTAAACGTTCAACTCTGTCACGTGTTGCTCTGCATGCCTGGTCGGATGATCCCATCGCAAGAACTTGTCATCGTCGCACTTTCCTTTTAAGGTGTCTGCGGGCGTCGTCGACTGAAAATTCCTTCGATATTGATCGCGTTGTGAAAAATCACGGTTCATGTTCTTCGATAAAACTACTTGCGACGTAACGATGTTTCCTCGCTTACAGTTTAAAACAAAAATTCATTTTCCTTCTTCCTACCAAGAAGCTTTTCCTACGATAGGCACGTACCGTAGAACGGCCGCAGAAGAACGTCCGCATCAGAGATAAAACTATCGCATACGTTCGTCGCTAAAAGAAAACTGATTCATTTCTTTTTCCCAGTAATTATGCCGCGTCCGACGTTACGTTGCACAACGCTACGTAGTAGAGTTTATCATAGCGAAAAGAGAAACGAGCCGTTAAAGAGAGAAAGAAGGCAAGAAAAATGTAGGAATAAAGGAGCGTGGACGGTTCGTATCTACGTTAGAGTGCCACGTAGAGAATGTGTGCAGTGTGCAACGTGCGAATCACGAGTTAGAAACCGAGTCGAATCGGTTGGTAGTTGCATCAGCGGGCGGAGCGTCACGTAGAATTTTTCTTTTTCGACTACTCGTTACGTACACGTGCGCGTGCATGCGACGTCGTGTACATTTATGCATCGTGACTTTCTACTTACGAGCGGGGCCATTCGTACAAGTATCAGGGCACGTAACGCGCGCAATCCGATCGATTATATGGTCCACACGTGGCCGATAAGGAAGTCTCAGTTTAAATGTCCTATCGTCGTCGTCCGACCTTGCGATTATAATTGAACACCACGTGGAGAAAGTACGATAACTTTGTCTTTTGTTCAGTTTGTGTCGCTTAAGCGATTAAAAAGAAGCATTTTATGAGATATTACCGTCGCCTAAAAATACCCCGTTACTTGCTCGACTTCGACAGCAACGGGACAACGAGTAGCTGTTAAAGATTTAATTATGCGCATATCGATAATTAATAAATGTACCATGATTATTAATAAATATGCAACGAGCGATACCGGCCGCGTTATAACCTTTCGATAGAATTCGTAACAGAATCTTCTGGACAAGTTTATTGTGCCACTCGATATTATCCTACGATACGAAGGAACGACAGAGTCACGACGTGCGTGCGTGCGCGAAATGTTCATTGCTATTCACGTGTCGTCCGATCGACACTGTCGGCCATCCTCGACGATTGTCGACACACGTACTTTAGCGTTATAACGTTAATACGGATAGTAGGATGGAACGTTCTGGTCTCCCCTGAAATCGCTCGTTCGTTCTTTCTAATCGATTATCTTAGATGATTCATTACTCGTTGGAAGAAATTGTAACGAGTACGTGGAGAGTCTCGCTCAATTAAATCCGCGCGATTATCGTCCACATCAGGACAGTTTTTTTACTAAATTGCATAAATAAAGAAATTGCATTTCGTTTGCAAGAATTACAAATAACGCTACGACGATACGACAATATTGGAATAAAATTTCCACGGTGTAAAATTTTACGCCCAATGATCTTCGGGCATTAATAAAATTGGCGATTGTCTTAGGTTAAAATCGATTGGTTTAAACAGCAATGCGATCCGGTTGACTTTTTGTAGGTGGATATGTACGTTACTGCAGTGTTACGGTAGAAACGACGCGATTTCGAGAACATGTTTTTCAAGTTGTCGCTGCGAGGAAGTTTGAGTTATCGCAACAAGGAAATTCCTGCAGTTTAGGGTTCTTAGAATAGATTAAAATAACGCGTATGTTCCAGTGTAATTATCTGCCTTTTTACAGAAATATTTTAGCCTTCGGTAGGATCTGGTACTGTTCGATCTGTTAATCGATAAAAATTACATCGCCTCTTGCGCAAAACGATACTAAAGAAAAAGCGATACTAGCAACGTGATATTTATTTTCTTGAGATTAATATTCTGTAGTCTGTTTGTTAGCTTGCATTGGGAAATTCGACGATCGCCAAATGATGATACAGGTTGATAACGTTTAAAAGAAAATCCTAGTTCCGGAAATTTCTAAGTTTCTAATTCGTTCTTTGCAAATAAGACAGATTTATTCGTGGTTACGCGATCCCTATGCTAGTCGTAGGAGTCGCGAACGAGAATGATAAACAGACCGAAGAAACGTTCAGCGTGGCAGCGATCGACTGATAAAAATGCTGCAGATTTATTTGCTCTTTTCTACGTGGTTATGAACGCTGCCCACTTTACGCACGTGCGTGAGTCGATTCGTGGTTTATGATATAACGCGAAAGTGAATGGCGTTAATGACTACGCTTCGATTGGCAGAAAGGCCACGGAAGGTCGTTGAATAACTTTGGACGATGTTTTTCTTTATCGATTTCGTGTTATAAAATAAATAGATATATCATGCGTATGTAAAGATTTAGTCGAAGATCCTAACGGTTACTATTTCTCTATGGTTCCGATCCAAAAATATCGCATAAATCTCCGAGACACGTACAACAACATTCTTAGTTCTCTGTCGAAGGCATAGTTTCTCATTCCGTGACGTTACATGAAATTTTGACTAACGAGAATTCGGTGATACGCGGATTTCCGCGCGATCTTACGCCAAAGTCAAGTACGCAGTTTTAGCGTTTAAAATGGATTTTCATTTTGTCATTGCAAAGAATAACTCGAGATAAGCGGCGAGTTATTAATCTCTTAGCTGTGTAGTGGCCGACTAGATGTCAAATTCCAAATTACTCGGTTCGAAGAGATACGAGCGAAAGATAATAAATTATTCTCTGTGTCCACTATTTTGAATTTTGTCGTTTGTTGAAAATGTAGTACGAGAGCCTTGCCAAATTTATGAATTTATCTGCACGCAAATTGTAACAGATATTTTGTAATTTGGAATATTCGGAGGAAAATTTTGACGATTGATGTCACTTTTTGTGGGTTCGACAAATATTATTCTTGGCCACTTTCTTTGTAGAAAATAATTGTTACGGATTCCGAGATAGAACAAGTGAGATCATGCGTATAATTGAGACGTCAAGAACAGAAATCATGGTCACTTATGCATTGAAATACAATACTTATTTACATTTTATATAATTTATATAATTATAGGTTGTCGAAAGTATAGTTATGCTACAGATAATACGTATAATTATCACAGAAAACTTTAATAGTTTGGAAGAAATAATAGCTTCGAATTGACAAATCTCTGTACAGTAGTAACCGATTTACAAATTTATACATTTAACATCGCGTTGTATCTCGATAGGGCTGGTATCGATCGAAAGCTTGATCGATACGGCATACACTTCCAGTGATAACGTATTTTAAAACTTACGTTTTTAAAAAATATGAATCATTTGACAATGACAACTGAACTCGACCGTGACTCATTCTCCTTTTAAACTTGAAGAAACGTTCTCTTCTTCCAAACGATAACGAAACATTAACGAAATAACCTGTGGTGGGGAATAGAGAGAAAGAGAGAGATGGGAAAAAATCATCGTCCACTAATTTTCAGCGAAATTTCTAAATTACAGCGTTAAAGGGCGAATAATTCGGATAAAATGTCGAAAATCGCGAAGAATCGCGAGAGCGTATGAAGTAAGTAAACAGGTCGTCTTCTGACTGAGCGGCTGACGCACGTGCACGAGTCAGCCAATGCTGTGGGTGCAACCATATGTGAAAGTGACAGCACGCACGGACAGAGCCAAGCAAGGTGGTGGGCAGTAAGGTCGACGAAGGACGTCGTGAACCGCAGGTACAGTTGGCGGTGTTTCGTGCTTGGATTTCGAGCCAATTAAAATCCAGATCGTAATTAAGGTCACGCGTGATTTCGACGGTTGTTTAGAAATGTCCGCATTAACCAGACTCCAACCGTGTAGCCCCGTTATTACGAGGACGCTAATCGAAACGAAAACGAAAGAGCTGACTCGAACGTTCGCTCGTTGAATACGTTTTATAAATATAAGACGATTTAATAAATAATCAAAGTTGTTTGTTGATTCGCGCATTCTCCCTTACTTTATTTACACAGCTTCGATTGAGTTTTTTTGTCGTATGTATAGATGGTAAAATTCAGATGAAAATCCATACGAACATCCGTTTGTTTTTTCAAGATCGAAAACGTATTAGCCACAACTAGAAGAATGTAACTCGCAATGTTTGTTTCGATATCCGTGAAGTTTGTTTTATCCATGCGAAACACTCACCAGCATTCCATTTTCTTAAGACAAACAAGGAAGCGTGTCCGTTGGTGCGTCGTGTCGGTACGAGGTTGCATCCTCTCGACCTCCTTTTTTGGACTTCCTTTTCTGTTTGGCCCGATTACCGACACAGTAGGACAATCAAAAACGGTTCGCGTGCATGAACGTGTTACGTCACGAGTAGAGTTTGCTGCACGTCGAGCGGAGAGTTCGCGGATATTCTTGTGCCGATGGGCGGATCCGTGTAATTGCAGCCGCTATTAATGGAGAGTAACTCGAAGTCTCGTTACGAAATCACAGCTCCGTCCATCCTGCGCTTTCGCGCGCACCTGATGAATGCCACCGTAATTCGCCGGATGCCAGAAAGAAAAAAAAAAAAAAAAATTCTCGTCGCACGTGTGGCGCACGGGCAACGGAAGCCAGATAGAATTCACGGATACCAGCGTTTTGCAACTGTCGTTGGACTTTTAATGTAAGCTAATCATTGCGCAATCCCGCAACACGTGAACTGTGCCAGTTCGAAACGAGCACGGCCACGAAAACGACGATGGATTAATAAATTATCGTGGTTTAAGGCGCAAACAATTTTTGGCCCCTACGTATATATACGATATATCGGTGAAAAGTTTGATCGAGTCAAAGCGTCGTAATCCTTAGGATGCAATAAACTAATTCTGACCTAGAAACCTTATTCAAACGAAAGAATAGTAAAACATTATTGCTGGCAGAAATGAAAGATAAGAGTAGCAATAAATATCATTAATAAATCTATCGGAATATACATATACAATATATATAAAATATTGTATTTTATTTTGCTCTCGTAATTTGTAAATAATATCGGAGGTGACAGCAAACTTTTAAGTAGCAATGCGTTCGTCGAATTTGAAAAGACGGTACTACGAATGTTAAGTTAGCTTTGGCACTGATTCAGTCTGGAAATGTTGTCCCAGCGGGCGGAGGAAATTAATTTTACTAATTGTACCTTTCTGATTCAGCCGACTTGCGATAGAGATGAAAAACGAACGGCGAGGGATATTCATGATATTTTTGGTTCCCGTGATTCATATTTCGATATTAATATCAGGTCGTGTTACACTTTCGAAGTTTGGAAACTTGAAATTACTATATTTCGCAAGTTCTACGATTTAATTATCTTTTACCAGGAACGCTCCTACGAAATTGGGTCGAATTCTTCGCTCAACCGCCTTGAAAATTACTCCATCAATCCCTTCATACGCGGAACGTATCTACGATCGAGCGTAGTTTCGCGTAAACAATTTAACAATTTCATCGAGTTATTAAGCTTTAACAATTTCGTCGAGTGTTCAAATAAAAATTCCGAACTTTCCATTTGGAGATCAACGTGGTTACACGGACAGTTCTGGCGTTTACTTACGAAAGCGTACAGACGACGTACAGAGGTGCGTGCAGGAATGGATGTACAGGTGTGCGTCGACGAACAGTGTGCAAGCGGTGCAAAAAATAAAGAAGAAGAAAGGGGGAGCTGGAGTCACATGTCGGAAAATGTCAACCACGTGCAGATACACGAGGTTTCTCGCCTGTAACACGTTCAACGTGCTCGTGCTCGTGCAAGAAACGATGCAGAAAATTGTTTCAGATAATTTACTTGCGTGTTACATCATTTACATCTCAGCGAAGCGTGCGGAAAAAAATAGATACCGTGTAACGAACCGCTTGCTTGTCGATGAAGCCAAGGACGCTGTCTTGTTGTTTTTTTTTCTTTTTTTTTTGTCGAAAAACACGTAATCGGTATCAAACTGCGAGAGAGTTTAGCTTGTTTCACATACGTGTTTCTGCCGAGTACGCTCTATCCTTATTAACATTTTTATTACGATGGCATTCTTAATTTAACGCTAGAGTTATTGACCTATGTGTGCGTTTAAAAATACAGTACATAGATAATTATAATTATAGTGGTACGATGAAAATAAATAGGTATACATAAATACCTTAGATAAATAACAGCTATATCTTGTTTTAGTATAGCGTTGCGATCGCGCTCGACCTACCGGTATTTAAATCTTGTTAATGGATAAAGCTGATTCTTCAATCGTCTCTTAATTATTTTGATCGATAGATCAAATCAGTGATAGAAATTTAGAACAGATTGGATCGGAAAAGTTTCGAGCCAATTCTAAGCACGTTTCTCTATGTACGTTAATCATAATCATCTGCAATGCTTCAAATTTTCGACGTCGTCGAGTGGTCAAAATCCACTATTACGCGTCGCATCATTATCGTCATTACATTTTGGTGTTGCAGCTACGTAAATAGATTGTTCGCAAATTGACAGCAAATGTCAAAGCGTGAAAGTAATATCATTAGTGGTTAAAGCGTTGCTAAGCATTACATAGACAACGGTACGTGACTGTACGATAATCACTCGACAATAATGCGTTCCTTTCATTACACAAATTATGCGCCACGCGATTAGCCATGAAATTTCTCTATCGTGAATTCTGTTTCGGAGTTGCGCGACGAATAATAATGAAGAAACTTAATTTTATCGATTCGTGTATGTACAATTATATATCGATGTCCAAACATTGATTTAACGTTTTTTCTGGTGTAATGACAGACGACATTGAATTAAATCATTTTCATCCACATGATACGAATAATTATTTGTACGATAAATTCTGAACGGAATTTGATTAATATACTTCATTAACCGATATCTTCCATCGTCGTAACGCTTCATTAATTTTTTACCAAAGAGAATCCTTCGTGTAATGAATTCGTAAATAACCGGAATCCGCTTTGAAAAGAAATAAAAAAAAAAAAAAATTAGAAATTTTGTATAATCTTGCCATCGCTATGTTAATTGCGCTAAACAAGGTTATTAAAGCTAATACGGAATTCTTATGCGAAATATCTTTACCGTTAACGCGAAACGCGGAGAAAAAAGAAAAAGATGCGACTGTTTTTCTTTCTCCTTGATCGCAAGAATCTCGCGTCTCTTTAACTCGTCGTACGTGTTACGTGATCGACCTAATGTTTAACACGAGCCGAGAAAGAGTGGGCACGTGTCGCGTCGACGGAATTTTATGTACAATTCCGCCACGAGGATATTGTCTTTATATAGCGCATAGCCTTCGGCGTAAAATGATTCTTAGTACGCATTTTAGATTTATAAACTGGGGAAAAAAAGGAAAAAAAGAAGAAGAAAAAAGACCAACAGGGAAACTCGCTTGACTGCGAGAAATTATTACCTAAATAGGTAATTTATTTACTCAGACATTCTGATGCTAATATACTTTTATCTTGTTTTCGATTTTACCTTACGAAACAGATAAATGTTCCTAGAAATTTGCACTTTTAAGAAGAACAAACAAAATCTTACGTTCTTACCAGCGCAGTATATGCGATGTATCCGAAGGTACATCGTTCTACTTGCACTTACCTGCGAAGCAACGATATTTTGTTTATTGTAGCCTAGCAAGACTTGTACCTCGGCTGTTGAGTCATTCCAGACACACAGCTTTAATTATGTGTGCATAGTAATTAGCTAGTGCAACCGTTTGTGTATTCAACTATTCGCTATGGCGTAAGCTTAATTTGGAACGTCAGTCGTCACGCTTAGCAGTCGTTCGAAAAATACCGTTTACGTCTTAACAAAGGCATTATTGCATAACAAATTCCTCTTACGCAATGCCTCGTATCAAGTAAATAATATTAACGAATTGACAAGTTACAAGTTGTAGGTTGTAGGGATTTTCTTTCTTTATAATCGGAAACTCCGATTTTGAGCATAGAAAATTTCCTATCTCTGATTGGAGTACCAAGTTTCTTGGAATTGTTTCATTCCTTTGCTTTTAGGCGCCTCTTAGAAATTTATCGATGCAACGCAATGCAAGAAAATTTATCAATATCGATAACTTGTAAAATTTCACTATGAATATCGCTTGAATTATATCCAAGAAGGTTGATCGTTTGGTACCGTTCAAAAATTCGAAACCGTTCAAAGTTTCCACGTAATTAATTATTCTTACCGTATTGGTACATAACACGGTTGCATTTGCGATGTAAAAGGAAAACAGGAGCTAGCACGTTTTTATTCGGTCTCACCGCATTGTAATCGTTTCCTCGTCGATGACTGGTAAACGAGCTGTGACGGAAACCATTAGACGTTTGCCCGCTGAAAATCACGATTTCTTGCATCCACGTTCTGTGTGTATAGCGTGATTTAATTTGCGCGTAGTTATTCTACAAATTATCAAGTATCAAGCAAGTAATCGTCTTGTCGGACAATTTTTCAATTAAAAAACTTTGTACGACATTGAAGCGTACAATGGTGAATGAGATCGAAGAGAATGCTCTATGAATAACTTCGAAGAGAATATTTGCTGAATAGTCCATCTATTAATATCATCTAGCTGTTTCGGTACGTACAACGTTTCCTTCTGATAATGGCTCATAGTTTGAAGGAAATTCCAAAATTAACCGATTATGTCGGGTATTTTTCTAGACGAATTACGGTGGAATTTTTTAAAGGAAATTCTGTAGAAAAAGTTATATCTTTAAAAGCTGTTTAACATCGATCAACATCTGTATAGTGTAACTTGTAATAGCCTGTGTAATATAACTTTACCAAAAAAGTAAGGAACACGGGTAACTTCAAATTACACTTAACACGTCTTGAAAAATGAAAAGTACTAGACAAAACGTTTTAATTAGGTTTTATTACGTTTTATTAAAGTACCAACAAATTTTTTTATCCCTTTCAGATATTCGCCGTCTATGTATGTATTACTTATTCATAGGCTGTCTGATCGATCTTGATACCTAGCGATTGACTCTGTTAATTCGTTGGAAAGCTACGTTTTGCCCTACATTAGCGAGGGTGATTCTCTCTAGACCTTATTGTATTCGTTGTGATTCAATGCTCTTTGAACGCGACGAATCGCAAATATCTGAGAACCTTTAAGCTGTTCCTCAATATTTATGTCGATGGGAAAACGGGGGTATCGTTAAGGCTGTCGTAGCGTTCGGTCAGCTGCACGGTGAACCGGTGTCAGCTGCAACTTTTACGCGGTACGACATTGCTGGTGTTATCAATAATGCGCGGATACTCGTGCCTTTTCCGTCGACTCTATTTACAGCAAGAAATCTATAACGGGGCAGAGGACGTGGACGTGTCGGGTTATTGACTGAAACGTTCGCTTCGTAGTTCGAAACGTTACGTAAAGTGTGCGCCTACAGCTGCGGCCGAGCTGCATGGACGACGATCATTTCCGCCTAGAGAAATTCCGCGAGTAACGCGCCGATCGATGAACACGTGCTCGACATCTGGTAACTCGTCCGCATCGCGGAACTTCGTTCCATTTACCCATTGATTCTTCAAACTCGTTCGGATTAATCGACTCGTTCGAATTCGAGCTACTCGAAGCAAGTAACGACTCGACTAATGAGAACGAGAATAGAAACTTCAATAGATATTTCGAGACAAGTAAATAACAGGTTCGTATACATTTGTCAAAATGTTTCAATTTATTGGAACCTTGAAGTTGCTTGCGATTTATTATACATGTACGTTCTTGCCTATTATATATATCTGTTCGTGTATATTTGTATAAATTAAAATTTCCAACATACGCCGAAACGTCTATTTCTTGTACATTACGAAACGCATAATTCAGGCATGAGACTTCCAAGAATTTGTTTTTTATTATTTAGTAAAATATCTGATAAACGATCTCCGCGAATCGTGAAAATTATAAATTTCTTATAATTCCAACGATCACTGGAAGTCGTAAAGTATCGTCCGCTAATAAATCACAAACTCGTGGTTCGGAGAGGAATTCGCATATGTTTGCGCGTCGAGTAATCGTAATTGAGAAAATCAGTTTTACGACCACGAGTTTTGTTAGCTTGCACGGCGGTGGTGATCCGCGTTTTTCAACATTTTACAACGATCCATTTCTGGCTGGATCTCGAGCAGCATTTTTCGAGAGTTTTACGAACCCTCGACGTTTCTACTAAAACTCGCACGAATGTGAAAGCGACGAGAGTTATTCGAACACGACATCCTTTCTGCTGTCGCTGTGCCATTGTTCACGGAACTGTCGCGGGAAATTTCTTTTCGTCGGAGCACCATGCGTCACGGTGCAATCGCGACAGGAATTCACGATCTTTACGTGACTGCCGTTACGAAATTCCAAGGATCGAATTTTGAAATCGTTTCGCCTGATATCTCGCCCATTAGGGACTAAGCGTTGAAACAACCCGTAAAAGTTGTGTAAACGCGACACTATCGACGTAATATTATTAGCGATATACGAGGAATAAAGAAAGCGAGCTAGACTCTGGTATAAATGGATGCTATGTTTTGTTTGCAGTCTGGATGCTAGATCTTGCAAGGACGAAATATACAGGATGGGAATAGGCGCTGGGTATTGCGAAGGAAACTTGAACTTTGCTACAGCCTCCGAGGATGACGAGGTTTATACCAAGAAGAAGGTTTCTAGGGTGAGTCGTTTTGTCTTCTCTTTGTATTACTCACCGTGTCGCCGTTTTTGTTTTCTTCGTAAGATTCGGAAGAAATTGAAAGAGACTAAGAGACTATGCTAGCTAGCGGTTTACGACTATAGTAACCGCGATATGTATCAATCTTCGCAAGTTCGTATACGGTACAGAGACCGGAAAGGCCGCGGTAAGATCCGTCGCTCGAGGAACCGGTATTTAGGCCAGCATAGAGAAAGGTTTTCCGTGTTTTCGAATCGACTGGTGATGCAACAGCTGGTTGCCGCCGATGACGGTCACGTTTCTCGAAAACGAGGGTTGCGACATCGCGTCTGGGCGAAATTGGTTTCAGCATGGCGTTGTACGTACCTTGGCCAAACTTATAAAAGCCTTTCTTATTTATTATAAAATCCGTATCGAATTTCGACTTTCGATAAATTTTCGTTCGCGCGTTTCCTTTGATTCGTCGTCGATTATTCATTCAAACTGTGGTTCAGGTTACGATTCTGTTATATTAACGAGCAATACGTGCCAGAGAACGTGGCCCCTCGAGGCGCATATCGCGTCTCGAGGAATGCACCTGTTAAAGTCGTTGACGAATTATTCGGATCGCTGGCATCGCCACGTTGTTTGGCAGTATAGCTTGATTTTACGAGGTTGGCCAGGTGTGGCGGATTCTCCGCTCGGCAGTTTCCATTACATAGGTTCGCCACACGATATAGGTACGGCTCTTTCATGAATATTTTATATGGGCGATTAACCATTACGCCAGAATTATGACATTGATATTCTTGGCTTTTTTTAAATTGATCGAACTTACGCGAGACGAAGTAAAATTAATATTTATGCGTCTCAGAATACCTTAACGGTTTGCTCCTTTTGCGATTCATATGTTTTATGTATAATCCTTTAAAACGTATCGCCGAGAAAAATATTTTAGAATTAAAAATCATTTCGTACTTAAGGAAGCTGATAATTGGACGTAAGAAACGCGTTATTCGATTCAATCAGCGATTCTAATGTCGCGTATCTTTCTACTTTTTGCGCTTTTTACTTTTCTTTACGAGCGTTGCGTAGCTTCGACGACATAAATTTTATTTTCGCACGATATATCGTATCTATATATCGTAGCAATAAACGCAAATAGACACGAGGCGAATCGATTCCAGGAAAACGGCTTGTCGCTGGTTTAAGTACGATCGCTAAACAGGTATTAGCTCGAAGAAGCTTCGATCACGCGCGCTCCAATTTCCGTAGAAAAACAATAGTACTGTCTAACCGATTGCGTGATATATATCGGAGAATATAAAACCTTAGGTAGTGGCGCGGCATTTTATCTCGATAAAAATGGCCCGATAAAACGTGACGATGATCGAAGATTCGCAAGAAGGGAGGTCGGCTTGTTCTGAATTAATATTTACACGCAACGGGCATGCGACTCGCTCGTGAAACGATATCCTGTTCATTCTGTAATTGCATCGGATCACGTGCAACGAGCACGTTCGAATCTCTGGCGTCGTGTCTGGCGTGAAACGTGGGGAATGCCGGTTTTGGCAGGGGCTGGCTTCGCGATTAGAGCAACGTGGCGCGTCGTATCGCGTTGCGTCGAGACATCCAGCATCATTCAAGGCAACTTGCACAATTGCTTTTGCGTGCGTCCGCTGCACTTGCGTCGTTGAAGATTCACGCACGGATAATTCTAATTCACGTGTTACTAGCTTCGAAGGAACCGGCCGCGTTCTCTCGTTCTCGTCGATGTCTGTCGGCGACGATCGATTCGGTTGTGGTTTAAATCGAGGGGTGGCTCGAACCAAGGGACTGCAATGGCAAAGATCGTAAAGTAAAAATTAATATTAGCACGATGGCAGTCAAACGACGGAGCCTTCAAAGTGCTTGGTCGAGTCGTAATAACGAGGTTTTTCGTTACGCTTCTTAAAAGTCTTAAAAATGATGTATCACGCACAATGTGTTCGATGCTCGCATCGAAAGGAACGTGCCATCTCTCGATCGGTCGTGCCACTTTTACATAAGTCCACAGTTCACGATACACGTTGCGATCAGACGTGCACGAACAACAACGTTGTACAGTCATTAATGAAAGCGCTTTAATCGTTTGCGAAAGGCGACGCAATCTTACTGTTGATTACAACTACGACTGATAATTAACAGGGATCCTGTTTATTTTCGTAAAGTTCCCCATGGTGATGCCATCCGTGGCGTAACGATCATTCCGATTACATTTATCATAGCAAACGTTTCGTTTTAAGCGGAAGATGCCAATCGAGGCACAAACGTCGTGAATCGAAGGGCTCGTAATAAAAATAAGGTCTGTTAAGTTTTACGACTCTTTGGATAAATCAACGCGCGAAGACAGCAAGGGAAGCGTACATGAGTTGCATCTGCTGTTTTATAAACGTTCTATAAATTTGATTTCGGTTTAAAACTCTGTTGAAAGTCTGAAACTTGCCGAAAGTGGGGCACTGAATGCGTTCGCAATGATTCGTGCATATACATACACATACGTGTATACAAGAATTAGTACGAAATATATTCGAAAAAGTTGGAGGTATTTATAGAATGTGTTATTTTTAGAACGTGTCTGAAATTGGAGGATAAATTCTGTGCTTCGGTACTGGTTTCGCGATTTCTATGCTTCCTAGATCCATTATCGGTTCTCGTTCAGGAAGTGACCGTTGAGCGTGACGAAGCATCTCCTCGCGATCACGTAAACCAAACGACCGATCACGCGGATTCGCGATGCAAACGAATGCCTTCTCTCGGCGATTATAGCGAGCGTGTAACAGGGAATTCACGGCGAAAGAAACGCGGCTTTCGGTGTTCACGCCCGTACAGCTAATCGATACAAAAGTTGGGAATTTCAAGTGGCCTGCTTTCATCGCTAGGTCGCTTTATGGTAATTCGCGGATTACATTAGAATTTCAAGAACGCCCGAGGGATTCAGTGACCCCCTAATTTTCACGCGCAACAACTTTCCAATTCCTCGTCATGTCCGAACGTCCGTGCGATCGTTCCTCCAGACACGCGACATCTTTTTTCAAACGAATCGAAATTACGAAAGGAATTGACTTTGAGACGCGATGAAAGCATCTTGCCCGGGAAATTCGCGCAGTAAAGTTCATATTTTATCTTGCTGTAGCGACGACGAGCGACCGTGACGAAGTCCATCGCGCTTTCTTTTTCCTCTTCGCTCGATGCAAAGTCAATTTAGCGACGAGACGATTCTAAGCGGTTGACCGAAAAAGCGTTCTTATCGGCTTCGCGATACGCTTATTACGAACTTTGATTTGGACTAGGTTTCCGTTAAAATCGGACGGCCAGTTGCGAAAGTGTCGATCGGATTGGTAACGTAAGCTCACGCTTATTTTCGTGAAGACACGAGCACTTAAAAATAATTTATTTCGCGACCCGCTCGAAACGACGACGTCTCGCCTATCCTTGACTCGATTCTAAGGATCGGCGCAGAGTCGAGAGTCTCTCTCTCTCTCTATATATCTTCGAAATCGTCGCGACTGCCAATTCAGGTTGTCAAATCGAAGCTAAGGTGAAAATCTCCGGCTCTTTATCTTCTGTTACGCAATCACCTTCGTTTTCTTGTCGTTATATAATCTCGATCAATTTGGAGAGGATCGGTGGTTGAAAACATCGGACGCCTGCGATGTCAAGCATTTTCTTTTTTTAGTAAAGATCCTGTAATCTCGAAAGTTTGTTCTCGTACTTTAGTCTTATGTCGTGATAATACCTGTTTCGATTAGAGCTTACGGCCGAGATTACGGAGAAATCGTAGAGCGAAGCGAAGATACGACATTTGAAAAATGGTAATTCGTTTGAACTGATTTGAGAATAATCGATCTACGGTATAAAACGGTATGCGTCTGTTGGAGAAATTTTGTTCCGTTTGTTAGAACTTGCTGAGCGAATATCGATGTTCGTCATTTTGTTAATCGATGCTGTTACGGTAACTTCGATAAGCGTTCATTTTAAATAAATATTCGAAAGTTTCTTAAAATTAGAAAATAACCGATTGATAAAAATGCTAAAATATATAAAGCTCGAGTTGTTAAAACTATTCTCTAAAGCGCATTTTTAAAGAAGCGACGATGCGAGTAAAAATGGGGTGCAAAAAGGGAACTGCGGTTTGGCTCGAATTTATCGATAAGTTGAATTTATCAACGTTACCTACGCAATTTTCCACCAGAACGGTATACGAAAATGTTCGATATTTTATGTTTTTTTCCTCTTGAATTTCTTACGACGCTATCAGTGATACCTTGTGACCTGTTTTTGACATGTTTCGTACTCGGATTAAGTTGCTGCTCGATTAACATCTCGATTAAACCAGGTTGTCAGATAAACTCTCTTGTAATAAACACGATGATTGTTCTACGTTACAGATATCGAGGTATCCAGATACTTTGGCTCGAAAAATTCAATCAAGTTTCCATCAGTACTCCGGTTATTTTGAAATTACCACGCGTTTTCCATTACTTCTTACCGATCGAATATTGTGTTACTATATTGCGAATCGAATAATTCTAAGAGTTTGTTTTTCCCTGTTATACGTTTTTGCGCATATCAGTCGTTGCATACGTATCGAATCACCCGGAGAACGATACAAGTGATAAGGTAAAAAATAGGTAGGGTGTTTCTTAATCCCCTACTCCAGTAAATCGTAATTTTCCATAATAGTCTTCTATGCAATAATTTCCCACGTGCTCGATTCCCGTCGCTCGAACGAACACGTTATATAAGGAAATCGACATTTACGACTTTCACAGATTTTTATTTATATCTTAATTACTGTCATACAACCATTTAATTATGATTAATACGTATAATTGTTTAAATAAATCTGTTGCCGCGATAATTTTATCGTATTTAATTATCTTATCGTTTCTTGCAATTATCCAGAATTTAATACAATTGATAAAGTAAAAATACCTATTCGCTTTTAATTTTCGCAGATATCTCATAATCGATGGTTTCTTCCTTTTTTTCCTTTTCTAGCTCTGTCATTCCTCTAACAAACGATGCTTAAATATAAATAACTAGAAAGATATAGCCTTACATAGATATAGATACATTTAATTTATTTCGTAATGAATTAACACTCGATGGAATTGATTATCTTATCGTTATTTAGGATTAAATACGATGGAATGGAGAATCGAATCGTAACCTTCGGAATGGTTTGGTGAATGCAAGGTTCTCCGATGAATTTCCCAGAAGTATGGTTTGTACCATGCCGTCGTTTTTTCTTCTGAGCGATGCACGACGTGTCGCGGATGTGCTCGATGGCACGAACGTGATTTTCACACCACCGTAACGTTTCACGCGGGGAAATACCTGACCGGATTCTCGGTCATGGCTTCGGCAGTGAGTCAGGGTCTCGATACAGCTTCTACGTCATCGGGTGTTACCACGGGCCAATGACGATCCCCAAGCGCGTACTCTGCTCGCGATTAAACCGTCTAAGATTAGGCGATGCTTCTTTGGGTTTGCTTTTTATAGTGTTCACTCGTCGACCAAGAAGAATATTTCAAACATACTGTTCACACGCTACAAGATAAATATTTGCTACGAGTATACGTATCCTTTTTTCCTTTCGCGTTTTTTCATTTTTTCATCGACACCTATTTTTTTTTTGGATAACCAAGAAAAAAACTCGAAGTTTGCCATAAGTTTTTATGTCGTCTGGTGTATTGGCATTCCTTCGTTCGTATGCAATCGACATACGTACAATAAAATCAACGTTTGCTCACTAATTCGATTCTCATACTTTCGAAACGATCGACGTTTTATCGTCTATTTAAAGTGTAAACGATCGGAAAGTCAAATAATTTTCTGTGTGTATGTAATGAACCTTGGCCACGCGAATCCACGCGAAAGAAATGAAATACACGTTTCACGTAAATTATCATTAAGTCACGCTGTTCTTAATCGCTTTCTTCCTAAATTTCATGACTTTTATCTTGTCTTTTTTCAATTAAATTCATATTATTCAAATATCGCAGGTATTGGAACTTACACGTTGGTTTTTGGAATAACAGTTTATGGCGGAGTAACAACGATTAACCTATTTAATTAAAAGCTGTTTGACTGACGTAGTTATCAGATATATGTACTTACGCTTTTCTTTGCTCAACCACATTTTCTTACCTAACCGCTCCTGTTCTATGTCTTTCACGCGAGCCACAAGCAGTAGCGGTCTCTCGGTAGATGTTCCGTTTCCTTGTCTGTTTTGCACGTGACAATCGAGATAATGCGAGTCACGCGCCTCTACGAGTTTTCTGAAACTTCGTAGAGTAGCGTAGAGTAAGTACGTTTATCGCGTTTCGAAGAAAACCTGTTCGTAACGTCGCACGAAAAAGTCTTTAGCTTATCTCTTTATGCAGATCGTATTTTCATTCTCGTGCTTCGAAATGATTAGTTGTTTGTGAAACGGAGTAACATGGCCAGAAAATCGTTTTGACCCTCGTTGCACGTTCGAGAAAAAACGCTCACGAAGCGATGATCATCAGTAGCGACCCAAATAATAAGAACACTGGTATAGAAACGATGTGCGCGAACTTATTCGTGTTCCACAAGAGCAGCGACCTTTTTTATATCGTTCAAGTTACGAACGTTGTGACACGAATTTTACAGAATTCGCGTGTCACCATTAAAAAGATTTCCATTGTTACAAAGTACCCTGCTTTCGCTCAACGCTCTAACTTTAGAACGTACTTTTCTTTTAGTCTCGTTTAGTTTGGTAGCGAGATGAGCTTAGATTAGAAAAATTGAATTTTTACGATATTCGATATTTAACAGTAACTTTTCATTTCGAACTTCCATTTGCGAGTTAAAATTCTCGCCTATTTAAAAATTGTCATTTGTACGTTGTTCGCGATAGAAAATTTTCAAATTTGCTTACCTCTACTTACTTGTTATATAGAGGTTATTATCTCTTACTTTTTAACCTCACATATTCCGCTCTTTTCGTTTAGCGATACTCTTAACGTGTCGTCATTTTTAAAATCGTTTCTAGAGACAATATTTACTTCCAAATCTATTAGATGCAGTTATTTGACTTTAACGAGCATTTAAATTTACATTCGAAACGTTTCCATAAGTTATGTTTAAAGTTCCTAACATCGAACATTGACTGCTATTATTTCTTAAAATAGAACGGTACGACTGAATAAAACGATCGTACAGACCGTGTCGCTCGACTGTTACGGATCACATAATGGTTATAGACTGAACTGGACTCGGTTATAAGCGAGATCCCTGTAAAACTAACCTTAGGTATCGTGTAATTTCATAGTTTCGCGCTAAACATAGCTGACTAAATTGAAAGGTCGCGAAATTGTATCGAAATAGAACGACAAACGAATTTCATAGCCGAGCTGAATACAATCTTCCTTCGATTCAACTTACATGCACAGACAGATAACTGTTATCTCTTCTCTTCGTTGCACCGTTGCACGTGTTGCACGTTGCGTGTCACTGATTCGTCTCGCACGTGATGCCATCTAGTCACCGATTAGTTAAATTCCCCATATTTCAACAGAGTTGTCTGTTTCGGCAACTACTGACTTTCCTACTTACTGAGAAACAACGATTATACGCTCTTGTCCCTCTCCCGTTCCTTCGCATTTTTAATTCTTTGTCTCTTATAACCTTTGTCTTTGTCTTTTGTCTTTGCAATCGAAATACGAATTTCAAAGACGAAGAAGAGATACCTTTCTCGAGCGAAATAAACACTCTGCTAATAACTTTTGTATTCTTCAAACGTGCTAATTATGCACATAATCGTTAAATAACTCATCGCAATATATTCATTATGGAAATGTGACTGTATGGAAGTACGGGCCAGTGAATCATTCGACGATATCGCTTGTTTGCTTTAACCGTATGAAATACTCACTTGTTATTTTGTCTCCGGCGAATGAAGCGCACGACCGGCGTGAAATTGTCGATCTTGTTACGAAATGGCTGGTTGTTCCCTATGTTTTTCGCCTGTAGTGCCCCCTGCTATTCCTTATCGAGATACAAAAGGGGGAATTCGTATTTTCTTGTCACGTGTTTCGTTGGAGTTTGATTACGAACAAACGGAGCGTCACGAGGGCTTGACGTAGACGTAACGATTGCTATGAGCTTTCTGCGAACGAGACGCAAGTGCGTCGTTATGGGATATCGTCTTGGACTTCGCGCGGTGCCATTAAACGAAGTCGATAACGGAGCTTTCTCGATAACCGATCGGAGGTTAATCATACTCCAGTGGACCGGCGCGATGCAGATTCGATTCTGGAAAATAGTGCCTCTTGGTTTGGACTTTAGTACAACTTCTATCGCGTTTCTTCACCGGCGTAAAAATCTATCAATACCATGATTCTTTATTTCGCCAATGTGTTTCCGTTTATAGCTAATACATCGTTCATATGGGATATAAAGAAGGCACTATGATTCTCGCGAACGTTGCGTTTTTGCGGAATTTATAGCCGCATTGATTGATATTAATAAACGATTGGACTACATGATATTAGTCAGGATACTATCGCAATATATGATTGGAATAGCAGTGTGTGTCGATCGAAGTCGAACCAACGACTAACGTTTCTTTTACTCCTGGGAAATCATAATAATTTATGTTCGTAACAAAAATAATACGTAGCCAGTTGCGTCAGAGTTGCTAAAAACAGCACGTGTCCATTCACAAGGTGTTGTTCGTAATCAGTCTCGCACGTTTCTTCTCGTAAATGTATTTTTCGCAGTCAACGTGATCATTCGTCCACCGGAGACATTAGATATGCGATATTCTAGAATTAGTCGACTTATGCGAAAAGGAATGCTTCATATGCATCGAGAGTGGCGAATTTCCGTGAGAAGCTATGTAATTGTTCGTGTTACTGGTACAGTCTTATCAGCAACGGAATCGGCGATTTAACCTTTGATAAACATTCGGATCGCATAAAATTTTTTTCAAATCATTTATATCCGTTTCTCTATCTTCGCTTAAATTTTTATTCAAACAGCATTATCATCCTCGCACGGAATTGTTGTTCTTTTCTTCTTATCAAGGCCATTCATCTTTCCTACGTCAAGATGTAAAGTCTTCGTAGGAAGGCACGTTTCCGGGTACAAGCGACGTGAAAAACACGTTTCGCAATAATATATTAAAATCAACGGTCGTGCGTTCTAGCTTTCTGTTATCCGATTTGCTTATTCAAACGAGTTGGATAACAATATATTAATGTTCGAACGTTTCGTTTTTATATCTAATGCGATGTTACGGATGATAAAAACTATCGTTTACCTAGGTAGCTACTAAAAAAGTTGTAAAACGAGAAGAGTTTTTTAAGACGTTTCTTTTATTTACCGATCAACTTACCAGTTATATTTCTGCTTTTCGGTAAAGTCATCGTTATCGACTCACTATGTCGCTTGGCTTAAATTGGGCGAAGTTTTCTTTTTCGTAGTTATAAAAGCGCCCAGTGTGCGGCGATCTCGGCCGAAGCGTTTTGCCAATTTAAAGAACCGTAACGTTTTTGCTGCACCGAATTACCGACCGATCTAACGGTGAACCGAACGATGCTCGATCGCGGTAAATTTTTCAGCTCGTCCAAACGATTATCGATCGGCGGATAAAGCGCACCGTTGAGCCGATGCTTTGTAGCGTGTCTTAAATACGAACCCAGACGTACCGTAAAATGCTTACAGCGTTCGTTTGTTATTACCAGTGGCGATGAAGCTGCTAGATCCGGTGATACCCGGTTATCGTTTAAAAAACACCAGGAGGTCAAGCGTTTCTCGATAAACTCTGGTCATAACACAGGCTTCGATGTCAGCCGCAAAGTTCTCCCTGGTCCGGTTATATCCGGAATGTCGATAACTCGACCCCGTTAATGTGGTTCCCTAGTGATTTTTCACGATCCGGCTCCTTTCCCGGATCGCCGCGCTGTTCTCGTCGCGTCTCGTCGAATCAGCAGAAACGTCGAAGTCGAGGGTCAACGAGCAATTCTCGATTACAGTTCGCTGTACCGAGCCTGCATATCGAACGCTATAGCGTTCGTCGGATAAAGCCACGAGGACGAACTTCGTGGTATCGAGTTTATTTCGTAGGATCTTCCGTTTCATTTATTACCTTTTTCCTCGTTAAGCGTACGATAATTCGCAGCGAGGTTTGTTCCAACGATTACGATAAAAGCATCGATCTCGCAAATTCGCCGATACTCGTTCCTACATTTTTCTCTTATAAATTCGCATTTCGATTTCGTCGAGGAACGCCTATGCGTTCCGTATTCCGATTTCCTTCGTTTCGTCCAACTACACAGGCTTTCCTAAAATACCATTACGGCAACTGCGATCATAAACATTTGGCCAGGCTCCACGATCACGATTCCGTGGCACCGATGTGAAATAATTTATTTTATCTTGCCACGTGCGTGATTAGTCGTGGTCGGTGCATGTATCTGGTTCAAGGCGGTAATCCGCGTGTTCGTCGGTTAGAAAGAAGGCGCTCTCCTCGACGCACGGTCGCCGCTTTTTTCGCCGCGGTTGGCGTTAGCGGCGATTCAGTTCGAGCCGTGTGCATCGAATGCACTCGCGTGCGAACGAAGAAAATTGCCACGGAAGAGAATTCTCGGGGCTGGCTTCCTCGGTGAAACGTGTTTCCTCACGTGTTGGGCGTTATGCATCGCGCTTACAACACGTGATAGCGGCGGCGCGGCGTCATCGTCGAAGCGGCATCTCCCTCCTCGTTAAAGGAACGTAGGCGCCGCCGGCTGTGGATCGCAGTCGTGATCGTACCATATCGAAGCACGCATAGTGTGTCGCTGCCTTCGCGACGTCGTACGAGTCGTATCGTTTTGTCTCGTTTTATCGACGGTGTTCCTCTATTTTCGTCAGTTTATACGAGACGTTGCTTTCCTTTACGACAGTATGCGCAACTCTCTGTCGTTTCTTTATCGAATATATCGTTAATCATCGTATACATAGATCGTGAAATAGAAGTATTTTTCTGCAGTGGATACCACCGAAGTAACGTTCGCCGAGATTCGAATCGAGTGACGTCTTTGAAAGGGGGCGATATAGAGGCGCGATTCGTGGAAACGTTCGAACGTGCCACTTACAGCAATATTCTTGGATGTAAGATACAATTTCGTCAGGCTTCTAATTAAATTGCTAAGAGGGCCCTCTCGTAGCGTGCCACCATTCCGCCAAGTTGTTCGCGCCTGTGAGTGTCTGTGATTGTACGATTACTTGAAAACGGAGCAGGACTACGGCGTATTAGTTTTCACGCGTTCTTGCGTTCCAAACACGATGGTGACGCACAGTATGGACAATATTTTGAACATGCAATATTACACCGCGAATAGCCACGTCGATGCGGTAGCGCATTCACCACCGTTGAGGAAGAGACGCTGTGTGAATAAAGAGGTGACATCTTATTTCATGATCGGCAATTTTCTTCTTTTTCAAGCCGCGCCACTTTGTTTTCTCCTTTCGCCGGGCATTTTGCGAACCGTCTTTTTCGCTTCTTTTCCAACTCGAAGTTCAACAAATTCGAGAAATTTCGGTCTTCGTTTTCCAATTTACCGTATCTTAAATAGTGCGGCGAAACGTGCTCGTTATCGAACTGCATCTACGTAGCAGGAGAATCGTGGCATCTGTGTCGAAAGCACAAAATGACATCTAACATGGTCCGACTCGTAATCGTCTTTTTGCATCGTATCAACTTTCGCCAAATGCAAACGTAACGTTCTGCTACATATCGGATATCGCAATTATTTATCATAGATCGGAAAAATTGTTGGCAAGCTTCAGATAACGTAACAATATTACCAACGACGTCATACATACTGCTCGATCATATACACACGCTCTCGGAATAGCGCAATGATGTATCGTATTGTTAATTATCTCGTGGAAACGATCGTTTCGCTATCATCTTCGTTGTCTGACGAAAACGATCGAAAGTTTTAGTAACGTGTTATTTCTTTTCTGCTGTTGCAGCAAGATCCAATGTCTCATAGGATTATCGAAAAACGCAGGAGAGATCGTATGAATAATTGTTTGGCCGACTTGAGTAGGCTCATACCGGCCGAGTACTTGAAGAAAGGCCGAGGAAGAGTGGAAAAGACCGAAATCATTGAAATGGCTATACGTCACATGAAACATCTTCAAGGTCTTCGACAAGGTACTAATCAGATTAATCGAAAAGAATATTTAGATATTAGGATAGATAATTAGGCTTTGCAAAGAATGCTTGTAATTTTTTTAACCACTCAGCAACGTTTGAACATTTTTGTAAGATTTTTGAAAATAACTTAATAACAATTTCTTATTACTTTTTACTTAATTTCCTGGAAGACAACAATTCTCTTACAAAAATGTCGACCAATATGAAATTACATGTCCCGTGATTATCCTTTTGATAGTATAGTAGATATATCTGGGTTTATTTCGTTAAACGGCGTGTGTCACTTAATGTTTAGTGATCTCGCTTGGAAATAGTTGACACCAACTTTGGCTATATCGATAATTTGTCGTATTTACGAGAGTTTTATCAAATTTCAGAGTCGAAACACCCAGCCGTGACGTCGGTGCACACGCATCCAGAAGACAGCGTGGACAGTGTATCGCATTCGACTATCGCATCTACCGCGGCAGAACACTACAGGCTGGGTTTCCAAGAGTGTCTGAGCGAAACCGTGCATTTCCTCGTGGAGGTGGAGGGCTTTTTTGCCAGAGACTCTTTATGTGTTCAACTGATCAATCATTTGCAGCAGCACTGCGAGAAGATCCTAGCTACCAGTGAGTAAAAGTTCTTATGAAATGAAACAACGAAGGTTAGCGTAAGTTAGTATAGCGCAAACTTTCTACAAATGTACGAAAGGAAAAGAGAAAACAGGAATTCAAATAAGAAACCGAAATCAATGGCATGAGTTTTATATGATTACGAAATTCACGATTGCAGGTGACAGGCTAGGTTTCCCTCATCCAGAGATGCCAACCGCGAACGGTATCGCGAATGGCTCTAGTTACGCGCACACCAGCATTCCGACGATGTGTCAGCCGAACGGTCATTCGGACCACGGCTCGAGCTCCGGTGCAAGTTCCTTCGGTGATCCGGAGCGTCCTCTGCGCCCAGCGATCATCCCACCGCCGACTATAGCGAGCGACGACAGCAATCATAGCAGCCATTCGCATAGTACACCGCCGAGTACCAACTGTAAGCCTTCCAACTACAAGTTCAAGAGCTCTATCAAGCAAAGGTTCTCAGCGGAGAGGATAAAATCCAGTCCCCCGCCTACCATCAGCATGGAAAAACCATCCGCGTCTCACGGAGTTCCGATCTTTGCCCTTCACGACGGTGGCGCCTTCTACGTTCCGTTAACCGTCGAAGCTTCTCTGTTAAGGCCTCATCTGAACTTCATGTCGGACACCGGTCCTGACACGGTGCTTCATCCGGTCACGATATCGGTAAACTTCAACCATTCGAGTCCGCCAGCGTGGTCACACCACCATAGTCCTACGCACCAGCAACAGACATAAACGAAAGTCAGGAATCGTATTTGGATGTAACCCGATATCCTGTTTCGCTCGTTCCAACCGTCGATACACGTGTACGCGTATACGCGTGTCTTCGTACGTCTTGGATCCACGAATCCTAAATCCGCTCGTGCTAAAATTGGCGTTGTCGGTATGCCGAACACCGTGTCACGCGGTGGACGATGGAGAATGGACGACGACGCGGATCGATCGCGCTCGTTCGAGGACACGATCGACTACCTAGGAATCGTGGAATCGTCGATTCGTCCAGATGTTTCGAAGATCGTGTTCGATCGGTTCTTGGAAAAGAAACGGTCATCGTAGCACGGTGACGGCGATTTTATTTTCTTTCTGGTTCTTTAGCTTACGTTAACGTCGGAAGAACGCTGGTGTATAGCGTGTTTTAGCGTTTTACGAAGGAACGAGGTGTCGAGGATGGTTTTTTCTTTCTTTTGTATATTTACCGAGGCTGTGGGTTGTCTTAGCATTTACGAGATTTGAGAGAAAGAGCGATTATAGAGACGTCGTTGGTAGAGATCGAGCGTTAGGGCTTGAAGGCCCGAGGTTGCTTTAGCTTCGGTATGTTTCTCCTTTCGTCGGTATCGTCACAGTCGAATCCCGTTTCTCCCACATTTTTCCCTTCTCCCTTTCTATTACGTCGATCTTTGTTTCCTTGTATCTTCTTTTCATCCGTTTCATCCTTCCCCGTGCTTCATTCTCTCTTTGTTCTTCGGCTGGACAAGTGCGTCGGGCGATGAATAAAAGTCGCAACAGTATCGAACTCGTTGAATTACGTCAATCGGAGCGTAATTAGTATTAAATAAAGATTAATCGATGTGTTTATGTTGGCGAAGCAACCGAGCTACCACCGTAAAAATACATATGTACGTCGAACTCTTTCGTAGCACTGGAGCCTGGATTGCCCGCAACATATTCGATCGGCCGACAAAGTTCTGTTTTCGAAACGTAAGCTAGCCGACAGAAGTGCCTAAAATATTTTCAGTTAACAAATTCCATTTATGTGATCGTTCCGTATGTACGAAGATAGTGGTTTATTTCTTTTCTGCGGATAATTCTGTGTCACGTTCGATCGCAAGAACGATCGATTCTGCTCGGCGCCCTGGCAAACGGGCCTCAGCAATTAAAGACTGACCAAGACCTGCATTACACTAAATTCTTGTAAGATCATTGCATTAAATATATATTTGTACATACCACGTTTAGTTGTAACGTTAACGAAGAATTTATGCGGAATAAATTATATTTACCATAGCCCTTTACCTCTTATCTCATCTTCCATGATTTTCTTATTAATGTACACATACATTAAACGTATTTATCGTTACCTTAACATGGCTGTGAAATTGAAAATATTCTTTATATTCAGGGATCCTTTAATTTTGCTTTTAATGCGATATAAATGAAATTAGAGAATGCCGATTAATTCTAATCTATAATCTAATAACTTTCATTAAGAACAAAAGATGTTTCGTTCTGTTGGCGCTCGAATATTCGAAGAATTTATATAAACGCCCACTAAATGTTTTCAATTTTTACGTCGAGAATTTTATTTCACGAAGGAATCCCCATGCGAAACCTGTGCAAAGATCGCTTCAGGAAGGAATAAGAATGAAACAATGCGGTTAAAATTTTTTTTTTTATTACATCAACATAATACTGGCTAAGGGTCAAAACAATTGAAGAACGCGTCTATTAGGGGTACCGAGATTAACACAAGCAACTCGGAAGAAACTCGCTGGCGAATTCGAGGAACGTCCGGTGCAACCGAGTTAGTTGCTCGATCGGGAGCGAGTTTCCTTCGAGCCGCGAAAGGGATGGGAGCACGATCTAATGTTCCCTAACTAGAGATAAATACATTTCTTATACTAGTAATAAAATTATTCGCAGCGAGGCAACCAAGTCTTCGAACAAATCAGCCTTTAACGAATCCTTCGAAAAGAAGATTAAAAAGTAAGGGATGGCGAGGCAGCAGCGGGTACACTCTTTATGTGTCCAACTCGAATCGCGTTAGGTTGCGTTAGTGTTTCTCGTTTAGGTATATGGGAATCTGTATGCGTGTATTATATGGGTGCGTGTTACGTGTTCTACGCGTGTTTCTTTCGTAAACGTCAGGAAGTCGTGAATAAAGAATGTGTTATCGAATTAATAATGTGGCGCGGAGGTCTTAAGTGATTCGTCGTGACCGACCGCTGCCCCGTGTTTAGTATCGCGCAATTAAGCTGTGATGATCATACGTCATCATCCCGTTCTGTTTCATCGGTTGTGTGTAATTGTTGTTGTTGTTACATTTAATTGAAAAACCTAACTACACATAGTTCAAGGGAACTGAATATTGTTCTGCTTTTTTTTTTGACGTTTTCTTTCTTTTTTTTTTGTATCTTTAGTTTTTTTTTTCTTTTTAGTTGTTTTGTTTTACCTGTAATTGGACACATATTCGTCAATGTAAAGAATGAAGTAAAAACGTAAGAATCCACCTAGCATATGTGGGGTGTGCGCGGGGCGTGGGTGAACTGAATGTGCAAATTCGGATAGATGCGCGGATTCAATACTATCGGATAATGTAACGGGGGTAAGCACAACATCTTTTTACTTTTTGTATTATTATTATTAGTCGAGTATGAGTTGAATGAAGCAGCCGCGGCGCACTGCATCCTATCGGAGGATCCCCTCGCGGAGGAGACGCTCGTCGGGCACCAGCCCGCGGACTGCGAGCTTCCGAGGAAGCTTGATGGTTACTTTTTCTTCTGGGCTTTCTCCGCGGCTTTTGTGACCTTGCCCTGGGTATCTTTAAAGGTGACACTCTGCAAATTAATAGATTTTAACGTTAAATCTTTTCCGATTGTACTCTTGGAAAGGATAACAATACGCGATACAGGAGACATCGTTTTATCGTACAGAAGGTTTGTTAGTTGCGAAAATATCTCCAAACAGCGATAGCTTTGTTATTTGATCGATCGATTTATGAAAAAATAACGAAGAGGAATATAACTTTCACTAGTTTCTTACGCAATGCCACGACCTGGATTTTTCTATGATTTTCGTATAACAGAAGATTTTGAGATTTTTCTTGGATCGATAGCTCTTGTTGTTTGTTTGATAGATGGGTTTAATGCGCGTACTACGGTAGCGTTCGAAATCAAAGTACAAAAATTAAATTAATTCTTTACAAATGGTTTAACACGACGTTTATCGAGTATCCTTTTGACAGTGAAGCTTTATCTTTCTTTATTTTTCTCATAAATCTATATACCCCGTGTAATCTACGTAAGAACATAGCTGTATAAATTAGATAAATAAATTTTTGAAATATATTTGGTAAGAGCGTCATGAAACTAACATAACGATCGTTTAAAAATTAAAAACGAGGGTTGATTAATACGAAGAGTTTCAAATACGCATAGTATCTAAAAGTAGATATAATTCCTCAATAATTTTCCTGCCTGAATAAACGTATTTGTACGGTTAATTTGATAAAGTACATGTTTCATATATTCTTTCTTTTTTATCACAATTGGCGTCACTTTATCAGTTATTTACCAAGCGTTTGACGCTATCAGACGAGGGTTAACGTCACGTCACTCTTTCTCATGTCCTAATATAATATTCTTTAAGATTACGCAATCTTTAGAAAAATATTCCATCTTTTCTGAAATTTCAATTCCATCAGAATTTCCTTAGTATGCCAATTATAGTTTCCTACGACGGTAAATTCGTCATTCCAAAAATATAATATTACAATACTCGCGCTCTTGGCGAATTATCAAATTACTCTCAAGATGTACAGCAATGAATATTTCATCCGAGAAAATGGTTGCATTATATCTTAATTTCGTAGAAACAGTTATTAAACTCGTCGTGAATATATTTATATCAACGTGATCTTCCCTCGCGACAAATTTGAATAATATCTTTGCATCCGATTGAAAAAGCTTTCGCTTGAGACAAAGTACCTGCAGGTTACTGTACCCGATACTTTAGATCGCGTAACGCGCCAAGAGATGTCAGAGGTCTGGAATAAAATAAAAGTCATTATACTCTGGTCATGTTGCCATGACATTTTGACCATCGAAAACCATTAAATATCAAAGGTGAATACCGCATGGTGTACATATCCATCGCCGTCATCGATGCGCTGTATTCTGTATTCTTCCAATTTTTTAAATTTATCTAGATCCAGCGAATTCTCTACGTTTCAAGAGCCTCTTTAACAAAGATTTTAATCAATGGAAGAGACGAGGAACCTTCCACAAAGAACATCAAACGTTGTATGCGCACATATCGGTTTCAATGAAACTCCGCAAATAATTGAAACGTATGCCGAGACATTCGATACTTTATAACGAAGTTTTAATCAATTACAGTCGGTTACACATCACTGCAAATGTTGCGATTAATTCGTATCGGAGAAGAGAAACGCCAGCTACGTTATTAAAGCTTCTCCTCGCAAATGAAATATTTTCCATTTCGCGTCTATCACAGCTTTATAAAAATATAAAAAGCGTAAGAAAAGCGTTTGAATCGCTCGATGTTGTTAGATTACTTTATAGGGAATTACTCTATTACCTGATAAATTCCCCTTGCACGATCGAACCGACGTTATCAGTGAAATTGCACAAGCTACTAATTACGAGTTATTTAATATCCATAAGAGTTACCGAATTTAAACGGACATATTGCTCTTCTAACGATAATAGTGCCAATAATAACGATAACGATAATGCTCGTAAAGAATCGCCTACGAGGCACGAAATATCCGTATGAAATAACCGTACCTTTATGACGCCCACAGCGACAGTCTGACGCATGTCGCGAACAGCGAAACGTCCCAGCGGCGGGAATTCCTGGAAAGCTTCGACGCACATCGGTTTAGTCGGCTGCAACATCACGATCGCGGCGTCTCCGCTTTTGATGCTTTTCGGATTCTCTTCGGTGGTCTTGCCGGTACGACGGTCGCATTTCTCTTTAATCTCCGCGAATTTGCAGGCGATATGAGCAGTGTGGCAATCGAGCACCGGCGTGTAACCGTTGCTGATCTGCCCGGGATGATTCAGGACGATTACTTGAGCGGTGAAATCGGCAGCTCCTCGCGGCGGCTGATTTTTCGAATCGCCTGCCACGTAACCACGTCTCAACTCTTTCACGGAGATGTTCTTTACGTTAAAACCGACATTGTCGCCAGGCAATGCCTCTGTCAACGCCTCGTGGTGCATCTCCACCGATTTCACTTCGGTGGTCAACGCTGCCGGAGCGAATGTTACCAGCATGCCTGCGAAACCAAAACCATGACCATCTCGAACGAAATATTTCAAGTCGTATAAGTCAAAGAGAAAATCTTGCCGATAATTACTAGACATTTCTCGTGAAAATCAAACTCATAAATTGTACTCATAAATTGGAAAATATCATCGAAGAGAAGCGACGAAGCATTTAGGCAAGTCATAAATATTCTAAGTATCCATACCTGGTTTCAGAATACCGGTCTCCACACGACCGACCGGTACAGTACCGATACCACCGATCTTGTACACGTCCTGAAGCGGTAAACGAAGAGCCTTGTCGGTAGGTCTGGACGGCGGCAATATAGCGTCAAGGGCTTCGATCAGGGTCTTTCCATCGGCGTTACTATCTTTACGCTCCACTTTCCATCCCTTGTACCACGGCGTGTTGGGCGATGGTTCCAGCATGTTGTCACCGTGCCAACCAGAAATCGGCACGAACGCCACGGAAGCGGTGTTGTAACCGATCTTCTTGATGTACGACGATACCTCTTTCTTAATTTCCTCGAAACGAGCTTCCGAATACGGCGGATCGGTCATGTCCATCTTGTTCACGCCGACGATCAGCTGCTTTACACCCAAGGTGAACGCCAGCAGAGCGTGTTCGCGCGTCTGTCCGTTCTTCGAGATACCAGCTTCGAATTCACCGATACCAGCCGCCACTATTAACACGGCACAATCGGCTTGACTCGTCCCAGTGATCATGTTTTTGATGAAATCACGATGGCCGGGAGCGTCGATGATCGTCACGTAGTATTTTGCCGTCTCGAATTTCCAGAGGGCGATATCGATCGTGATACCGCGCTCGCGTTCAGCTTTCAGCTTGTCCAACACCCAGGCGTACTTGAACGAACCTTTGCCCATTTCCTGAGCCTCCTTCTCGAACTTCTCGATCGTACGTTTGTCAATACCGCCGCATTTGTAGATCAAATGACCGGTGGTGGTCGATTTGCCCGAATCGACGTGGCCGATCACCACGATGTTAATATGAATCTTCTCCTTACCCATGTCGACGCTCTAGTTACCTGCAAGATTCACCAGGCTACGTGAATGCTCGGCTTCGTTATCGATTTCTGGGTTCGCTCGACTCGTTTATGGAAAGGCGATTAGTCGCGACGCGCGCGATCCCCTTTTCAGTTATGTCGACATCGAACGCTGTTCGTAAGAATCGAAACGATATTTCGCACGAAAATAACGCTCGTTTCTTCGTTCCGTTTTTTAAATTTTTAATCTACACAAAGGACTTCCCTCTTCTTCGTAGATCATGGCCGGTTAAAATCGGATTAATCGCGCGTCCTGTTACGTCGCGTAACCTTCTATCAAAGCATTAAAGTATTAAAAGAGCCAGTTAAAAATACGATTTTGTCTTTCAACTCGATATCGCGTATACAGTTTCTTACCCTCAAATGCAACTTTCTAACGGTATAAATAAGCTCGACTACCTTTGACCGAAGATAGACACCAGACGTATACATTGCAATCAATAAAGCTTATTTCTGATCCGAGCTTACTTCGACTTCTTTCAGCAGTTCGAAGTTATAAACGATGGATAAATTATAGAAGGTGACAATTATTTTTACGCTAATTCGATAGTTTAGCTGCTACTAAGCTATTTTCACAATTATTGCATATTTTTAGCTTATACGATTTAATTTCATCAAATGAGAAAGATATATATATATATATATATATATAAACAGTTATTTCAGATTACGTAGACAATTTTCGTTTCAAAGAACCGAAAGAAGTTTCAAAGGAGAAGAGGAATCGTCGAATTCATCGAATTTATTTGTCTCGTGTACGCACATTGTGTCCTTATTCATTTACGCGTAATTGGTCGTACACGTCCTTAATAAATGGCCGGAATTCAATAGACCACGGAATGTGGTTCGTTATCCGATGGGAATACGACGAAACGTTAGTTTGAACGCGATGAGACGTTTGAATCGTTGGTCGCCGACTGATCATACGCGTGCTTATACTACTGGCACGTCAGATATTCGATAGTTGATCGCAGTTTTGTTGGTTCGTTAACAGACTTTGCGTGACAGTCGTGTCCGCTTCTGTTTCATATTTAATGTCATGGGAATATGGAAAGATTATATTTCTCTGTTACATTTTTTATTGTTCTTTCGGGCTAATTTTTCATGTAAGATCCTTTAACACAGTTAAGAAATATTATCTACAGAAAATTAAAGAAATTAAATTGAACAAAGGAAAGAGACGTATTTAGATCTGTGATATATATCCTATATTTGATATTTTAAAGCAATGAAAATTTTATTGGAAAAATAATAATGTCTTTTGTTAGATCGAATTTTCTAATTATTTTAGATACTGTATTCCTTCTTTAAGTCGCGTTGTTGAAACGACGCTACTTTTTCTATCGCGATTTTCCTGTTTTCCTTTCTATTTGTAAATTTAATAAAATTTCTTTTTCTTCTTTAAACCACACTTCGTTTGTCTTAATCACGAGAGGTGGTCAAATATCATATCGTTACATAACAAACGTTTTCCGACACCTTTCAGTGTATGGTTCACACATTGACGAGTGGAGCTGTATCGATTGCTCGGATTCGACGAATCATGCCGCTTCCTAGAATTATTGCATCCGTAGGATGTATCGAATTGCTCTCGAGTTTGTAAGCAATAACGAGAGTGCAACAAACCGAACGCGTTTGAAAATAAATCACGCCTAAAAAGAATATGAATCGCTTAAGCGTGATACGTTAAATGAGAAAAAGAAAAAAAATCCGAATATACGATTCCACTAAAAAAACAAACAAAGAAAATGTGAAATTTTACGTTTAAAATTTGTCTCATTAAATCAATCAATTTAAAGAAGTTTGCATATTGCAGGAAAATTCACTTCGAGAAAGTGGCTACTCCTCTTTAATATCCTCTATGCAGCGCTTCGTTTCTTATTGAAAACACCTACGGAAAACTTGTCTCGTTAACTCCATGTTACCCGTATTTGTCGTCTTATTACGTAAAAGTTTACAAGAACTCGCGAAACGACCAGCTACCCTTTAAGAACACACCCCGTGCATTATAATCACGTCGCTCTCATCGAGAATACTTCGCCAACTCACGAATCCTGTCAATTGCGACATTCTTTCCCCATAACTATCGCGAACAAAGTAATCTCGGATGAGTATAAGACGAGAACACGATTGATTATTAACAGAATGCGTTGAGTTTCACTGGCTGATCGATCGTAACACTTTTTTACTCGGGGTAAGTACTGGATCACGATGGGCGGTCGGGGTAATTACTTATTACATTCTATCGGATTACAGGACGATTTCTCGCGGATTATCAACGTTTCGAACTTATATCGCGCGGCGAATGACCCGGTCGTAATTGCTCGGTGGACAGGGTTCGTTGCACGTTGTCGACTATCGAGAGAACAATTAATATTTACGTGTCAACGGAGGCTAGCTGACGAACCGCGAAGGGTATTGATTCGACGAAAGGGCCCCATGCGGGCCACATCGAAAATACCATCGGTGCGAGTATGCGCGCTTATTCGGTCGAGCCCTACGAGAAAAAAGAGAGACAGACTCACCACGGCGATCAGCATTGTCGTGCTTTAATTTTCACCCCACGAAAATGTCTCTCTGGCAGCCCAGACCTCGCTTTCGATCGATATTATTCCAAAGAATCGCGATTAAACCCTATCCCCGTATTACGAACCTCTTTTCCGTGCATTTTCCCTTCAAAAATTACGACTCTCGATGATACGATATTCGAACGATTAAAAGATCCCATAGAAATCACGTTAACGTAGCGCACACGTTCGATAGCGTGCAACGATTCGCATACACCGGCCTCTTCTAATAATAGTCAGAGCGACCGTGCGAAGCAGCCATTTCGCGATCCGCAATTTCAGGCTCGCGATACGGACATCGCCTATCCAACATCTCGAACAACGCACCATCTCGAATCAACAAAAGTGCCATGCCGCGCGTTTTCTCCAGTTTCGGAGATCGTTGAACCGTAAACACGTTTTACAACGTTCGCACGCAACTCGCGCTCGTATGATGCAACTGAACATTAAGGGTAAAGAGGTTAAGCGAAGACAAAACCGCCGGTCCTATCTCAATACCGCTTTCTAGACACTTACCTGTTTTCCAATAGGTTTACGCAAACTCCAGCAACGAACAGGAAGATAAGTCACGACGAACAGGAAGATAAGTAACGCGAATTAAGCGGATGCGATTACGTCGCGAGATGCTCGCCCTCGACCGCTCAGCGTAATGGCCGCGGCAACGAACTAGCGGCGCACTTCTCGCCAAGTGCCCGGTCCTCGCCTACTCGTACTCTACGCGATCGGTCGAATCCGTTCCAACGATAAACTCGACTTGGAAATCTTTTATACGCAACGAATATGATCTATCGAGTCTTTTACATTACCGTTAGTCTCTTATCTACGAAAAACGAAACGTGCACAGGGCGGATTTGCACCGGGTCGAATCAATATGTCGGCAGCGGCCGGTACTGCTCCACTTCCGTGTTACTGTTAGAAGAGTACTGTCTGCTTCGTTTACATCGATTTTTACGTCCGTCGCGTTACAATTTCGTAATATCGGTTGGCTCGGAGTTGTCCGCAGGATTTACTTACCGGTATCGACGGGATGGAGAGGCTGGAAAATCCGCGTGGTATCGCACGTATTTCTCTTCTAGCCACTAGGACGGGACACGGTGACAGAGAGAGTCGCGGAGGGAGAAGGAGAAAAGGCTCGGGAAGAGCGAGAGAAGCGGGCCGGGGTGAAATCGCAGTGTCATCTGCTGGCGTAGCCTGCGGCTAAGGGTGAAGGGCGCATGTGCCATCGACACGGTCGACGATGGTCCGCGAACACGATTGGGCGGACCAGCCTCGACCGTCTATTTTTCACCGGCGCCACCGCTCTCAGTTTTGACCGATGATGCATCCGCGAGTAGATTCGCCAACTGCCGGATAAAAGCTCGGTCGGTGCATTTCGGGCGAGCGTGCACGCGAACGCTCGCGGCCTCTCGCGACGGAGATCAGCTTCTAACGTCTCGTCGAACGATTGCAACCGCGATGATTGTCCGAGAAGTTCGTTGACCTTCTCTGTGTACCGTTCCTCGACGGTCTTGTGCAGATCTGTCCCTCGAGATAATCTCTTTTAAACCTAAAATTTTCCACCGATACCTTTCTTCGACTCTAATAGGTCTTTGTAAAATTCGGCAATAGTTCACTTCTCAGAGGATATTTTTTCCTTCGCATTATCCCTTAAATTTCTAAAGAAGAGACAAATATCACGGATCGATCGGCAGTTTTACAAACTTTTGACCGATGTTATCGCCACGAAGGACAAATGTTTTGTTTTCTCATGTTCCAATCGGATTTGTTCGTCGTGTGATTAATTTCATCGAACGCAAAATAAAATTACGTACGTTTAGCTTTTCTGCGACATGTCGTTGCAGTCACGTGCTTATTTCATCAGAAATAGAATCGCGAATAGTTATTGCGAGCGAGGTCAATGCTCGGTGTATCTAAAAACTGACAGAAAGATTTTTGTCTTATTTCCCGTAATTTATGATCGAATTACGTATTCTCCACTATCACTATCTTGTTTACAAATATCGTAGAAAAAACATAAATAATAAGTATCTATATGCAGCGATGAATAAGAGTATCGATAGAGACTACATAGCTATTCTTGTAAAATCTTATACGAAAGTCTGGTTTGTGACAATGTTTCGTCGCTGCATATTTTCTTGACGTTATTAATTCGACTTAAGGTTCATCTTTATGGAACACCCCGCGAACTTCTTATTTGGGAATTTCCGATTGACTTTGAAGAACGTCTCATCGATTGTTCCCTTGATTAAACGCCGATCGAACGAGCAATTGTTCAGCGAATACAGCGGCTGCGTGGCGTGCGTTATCTGAAATAATGCAGCGTCGCTGAACGTCGAGTGAATGGAAATTTTTGTTTAAATATTAAAAACTATATTTATGCGATGCAGGAGTTTAAAGACTTGTAATTTTTCAAATGGAATACGTAGATTTTGTTTGTACACGAGTTTTATGCAATTTTTATGAACACGACTAAAGAAATGGAAATTTATTTCCTATCAGATTATATAGCGAGTACCTACATTTACGTTGAATAGTTTGTACGTTTCTGCGCATTTAAATTTCTCATAAACGCAAAAACATCTCCCTTTCAGCGATGCAATTTCTATATCCTATTAGAATCCAAATATCTTTTGAAGTTGTGAAATTTCATAATGAGAAAGTTCGATCTTGAAACTGTGAAAGACAATGAAACTATTGGAAATAGATATTCGAATCGTTGCGGTGCAACTATTCACACTTGGAGAGTTTCGAGAGTCGCAGGATCAGGGAACTTTCCGATTTATGGATTCACGCTATGGTTAGATATTAATGGTGGAAGATGGAAGAGATCGAGGAGATCGCGTAAGCTCCAATAAATTGGAGTGTTATAAATTTCAGGCGAACTGAAATGATTTTGTATGAATTATTATTTTTTTCATTATTATTTTCTTTCTATTATTATTACATATCGCATTTATATACATCTACGTCGCATCAATAATATCGTAAAACATCTGCGTACATGTTGTTTAAGTAATAATTTTTCTAAATGTCAAATAACCCTTAAGTATATGCAGCATAAAAATAAAATATGTAAGAACTAAATACCTTCCAGGTCGTAAATTAAAATTAAAATATTACCTTTCAAATCTTTGCACAATTGTCTATTATTAACAGTTGCCTTTCTTTCGCTTTTCTTGGTCGAGCCTGGTCGGTATATTTCGGGTAGACTAAAGCGTTTGTCATACTTTCCATACTTAAATTACAACTGACTTACCTGTTTCATGTTTAAGACTCGTTCTTCTACAGGATTTGCCGAGACTCAGTGAACTACCTGTTCATTGTTACCTTTTCGTGAGAAATTTCGAGAAAGTAATTTGCACGGAACCGAAGGAGGAGTCTCTTTATGAAAAGAAAAATAGTTTTACTTGGCTATATAGATTTAAGCTTTCAGTAATTTTCCATCTTTTGTGACGATTTGAGTCCAATTCCTTTATTCGGTCTCTGTCGTACTCGACTCTTCTCCCAAAACGTAATGCAATTTTGAGATCAAAATTTCGGAAATCAATTCCGACATTGGCGTTTGATCGATACATTCCCTCCATACACGGTGTACACAATTTTTCTTTTTTCTGTTTCTACCGTATTTTTATCTTTACGATAATAAAAATGCCGAGAACGAAAATGCTCACTTTGGTTTTCCATTTTTGATGCGACAACAAACAGCAACAAACAGCAACATTCTTTCTTGAAATGTATAATGATTTGAATGTTAGAATAAAATTGGCTATTTAAAAATACGACTAACGACATCTAAATGTACAAAAAAAAAAAAAAAACCGGAATTATTTTCCGTACAATCTAAGAGAAAGCTACTAATTCGTTATATTAATTAATCATTATCGTTTCCATTATTATGTATTTGTGATATTAATATTCAATTCCTACGACTCAAATTGTTAAGCGTTATCGGAAATTTGGTTAATTTCTGTTTTTATTGATTGAGATATCACTTTTCGGAAGTTTATTTTGAAATATAATATATATGAAATATCTTATTTCTTATTTCTATTATATTTTACCAATACTTTACCATATTTATATACGATGACTCATGGAAGTACTTGAGCACTTGCTACAAAAAATTTTTATGAATAGGTATATTACGCGGAAACTATTATATATATATATATATATTATTCTGAAACTTTATTAACATTGCAATGAGACACGAACATCGTGATTGTATTAGTGAAATTTGAAAGCAATTCGAAAATGTATATAAAAGGTTGCAAGGTATTTATTGCAGCATCTGATAAAAAATTAGTATACGATGCATGTGTAATGTAAATCTAATAACAATTTTAATTGTAATCTAATCTAAAACCAATTATAAAATCACACAATATCATATTTTTTAAAATTCTTAAAACGATAGTAAACGCACCATGGTACGTTAGAAATGAGGACATACGGAGGGACCTGAGAATCCCAACGGTCAAGGAAACAACTCACAGATACGCAGAAAAATACAAATCAAGAATTAGCAACACACCCAAACCGGCCAGCTGCGGAAACGTTCAAAACCATAAATATGGACAGAAGACTAGAGAGGAAGCTAGGAAGGAAGGATGGTACCCCGCTGGGGGTAGCCACCAACATGTTAATATAATTGTTAAAAAATTCTACCAAATGTCCAAATTGGACAAATTGTGAATTTCAATAAATAAATAAAAAAAATCATATTATTATATCACTATTATAAGCATCCTCTATTATTGATACATACAAAATCTAATAACCAATAAATATGACAAAAATAAAATGTTCAGAAACTGTATACCTTGTACGAAAATAGATTTAAATAATATACACTTGAAATATATGAAAAGTATACTATACTCTCTATACAGTTATACTATACTATACTATACTATATGCTATACAGGTAGTAATAGTCTATAGTATTCGTTTGCTTTATCCCCTGCTTGCATACCTGCTCGGATGCGGATGGTATATAAGTCCCAAATTTTTCTAGTGACCACTAGTTGCGCTGTTACTCTAGTGCGAGAAACATGGAATTCTTGAAAGCATTGTTTCACTTTCTTACGGGGCATTACTTTGACTCGGTGTCTCGCAACCAGAAGGATTTCATTTCGGAATTACCTATAGAAATTTCTCACGCGATACTCCGGATGCTGGATCCTGAAACGCTCTTGTCAGTACCGCAAGTTTCGCGCAAGTGGCATGAAGTGTGCAGTTCTGATTCATATTTGAGAGAAAAAGCAAGAGATTATTTAGCACTGTTAGCGCAAGCGAGAGCGGAAGCGGAATGGGAAGACGTCGTCGACGACGACGAGGAAGAGGAGGAGCTTTCGGAGTTTGAGTTTGAATTTCAAGAACGGTGGTCAGAAGACGATCTATTACTACTGGATAATGGTAATGTAGGGAATATAGAATATCAGGTATGTCCTGGCTGTCCTGTGTGTGCGAGACAGAATGTAAGAGTATCGATCATAGCAACTTACCGAGTTTTTGTAAGAGGCTTGAGAATTTCGAATTCGCTGCAACTTCCTAGACTCTTCTAAATTCCGTAGATTTGATTAAAAAAGTTACTTGACAAAATTAGATTTAGATACGTTAGTTTAAGTTAAAGTATACATTAATTTAATAAGAGTTAGATCGTAAATTTTTATGAGAAATTTCAATTTCCGAAAATGTGCAAGATGTATATAGTGTATATTACAAAGCCTCCAAACGCCAGAATCTCCCGCACAATCAAAAGCTCAACGCGACCAAAAATGATCTGTATGATCAACTTTATCAACGCATTCCTATCTTGCCCGCAATGGATATAATCTCGTTCAAAATGTGTCTGCGCCATCAACATGGAAACCAATCGATTTAAAGCTTTAGCGCAAGCGCTAGAAAGGAAAGGCGTACGTTGCGCCTCTACTTTCAGGCGAAGAGATTGATAAATTTCATCAAAACAAACCAAAGAGCATGGACAATAAGAATAAGTAGCCGTTAAAGATCCATCGTTTTCCTCTTTTCTTCGACACCACTCATCGATCGCGATTTAACCAACATGAGCCCTGGACTTGGACACGACCCTCTTCCTTCATATAATATCACCGCATTAGGTAAAGTGAAATACGTTTATTCGTTTTTTCTTGCATGTCGCTTTTTCTTATAATATGTAATCAGTAAGTTGTACAAGTTTTATGAAATGCAATTATTCTCCTATCATGTTCAGGTAATACGGCATTGTGTTTGTGGCAGCAACCGCAGCATATATTGTTTCAATTGGCGAATTTCTGCTTCGCGTTGTCGTATTCAGCACCTTCTTCGAAGAAAGGGATATTGTTCATGCATTCTGTCCTAATAATAGGTTAATAGATTTATGCATTTTCCGGGAAGAAGTGAACGAAATTTCTCGAATCGAACAACTCGTTTATTAAACTTCATAAATTTTGTCATTTCAGGATTCATGTTGTTGTCAGGCTGGGCATGGCACGTGATCTGCGCACCGGACATATTCTCTTGGAACTTCAGCTTCCTGGTGTTGAACATCGGTCAACTGGTTTATATCGTTTATCAAATGAGACCGGTCCGATTCGACCCTGAATTAGAGGAAGCGTATCACACTCTTTTTTACCCATTCAAAGTGAGTACCTTAAAACGTTCGTGAACAGCCCTCGAAGATTTTGTGTGCAGTTAGTGTTACCGTTAATATTCAGTGGTTAATTAAAACGTCAGAAGTGTTCAAAAGTGATATTTGCAACAAAACAGCGATCTAAATTATCTTAATTATTATGTGTTTGTGATTGTTATGTGTGACTTTTATAAGGAAGATTTTATTGTTAAAAACAGGTGTCCCGATTGCAGTTTAAGAGGTTGGTGTCCCCAGAATTCGCATCGATAATGTCGTTGCATGCAGGTGAGGCATACGCAATGCAAAATCTAACTCGGACAGACAGATTAGGATTACTGCTTAGCGGAAAGGTAAACGTTCTCAGCGATTCGAATTTCCTGCATCCTATCCTGCCTTGCGAGTTCCTAGATTCGCCGGAATTTGAGAGCTCTCGGGCATCCGTGGACGACAAATTCAAGGTAAACACACGATATCAAATTAATATTATCATTTGGAAAATTTACTATTTATTTGTTTACAGTATTACGATCGTTCTGCATATCTATGATACGTAAAATAAATATAAACTGAAATAGCTGAATTAGGGAGATTATTTCTGAGTCACGTTTCTTATCAACTTTTCTTTATCAGTAATTCGAAATATAGCGATTAAGGATGCAAATTTCGTAGTACAAGGCTGAACAATGTCGGTGTAATAGCCTGTAATCGATTAGGTCAGCGATTTATCGCTGACGAAGGCCGCGCGTTTGCAAGGTGTCGGGCAAGTTCGTAGCGGATCTCGTGGTCGATGGAAACTCTTATCCGATCAGGGTGCACGTAGTACGTACCGTATGCGTTTTTAAGACGGGATTTGATTTTGAACAGAGACGTTTTGAATTCGGTGGACATGACGCTGTAGGTGTAGGTTTTTTTTTTTATTTATTAGAATATTTACAATCAATTCTCGTTGAGAATTTTCAGTAACTTCATTTGGCGTGATACAATGACATGGCTTATAATAGTTTTTATATTGTTGGTTCTAGTAGAATCTAAGGATTTAATCTAGAGGGTATTTTCTTTTTAGTCTGCGGATCTGGTTTGTCGTGTCTAGTAGTTGGGTGACTAATGGGTTGTGGTGGTTGTTGACTCTTGTGTTATATCTGCTTCTGGACTTGTGTATTTTATCTTTGTCCGAAGGTATCTTGAGGTCATGGTGGATTGTTTCGTTGGTAACATACCAGGGTGCATTTAATAGGGATCTTAGCGTTTTCGATTGGAAGCGTTGGAGTATTTCAATGTTGGAATTACTTGCTGTTCCCCATAGTTGGATTCCGTAGGTCCAGACAGTTTTTATTACGGTCTTGTAGAGCGTAATTTTGTTCTGTGTGCTTAGGTTGGAGCAACGGTCAATGAGCCAATAAAATTTTTTGAGTTTGTCCCTGAGTTGTTTGGATTCGTCTAGGATATGTTGTTTCCAGGTTAATCTCCTGTCCGGAATCATGCCCAGGTATCTGACTGTCCTTGTTGGGAACTGTTATATTGTTAATGGAGACCTGTGGGCAGGTTTGTTTTCGCAGCGTGAAGGTTACATTTGTAGATTTTTTTTCATTAATTTTGAAGCCCCATTTGTGGAACCACTTTTCCATTGAATCGAGACCTCGCTGGAGAGTGGATGAGGTTATTGTCGGGTTGGCGTGGGACGCTAATAGCGCTGTGACGCTAGGTGTAGGTGAACGTAAATCCGTCGATGGCTGTGAGATTTCGGAGGAATGTTGACGAAAAATGTTGACGGATGGGTGTAAAGAGGAGCAGAGCGACAATAGAGAATTGAGAATCAAGATCAAGGGTCGAATTGGTAAAGAAAGTCGAAAGTTGTGCGCGGGCCGACCGTGTTAGTTTGTATATGTACTTTTAAGTTTAACTTTATTATACGATACTTTGATTTCAAATGTAATCTATCGCAATATCGTAATAAAACGGAATTGGATAAAACGAAACAAAGAAAATAATTATAAAGTTCGAAAAGATGAATTTATTGCATAAAGTTACATTAATTTACTTTTGCATTCAGGTGTCAATCGTCGCCGCAAGCTCCTGTAGGTACTTATATTGGCAAAGATCCGCGCTGGAGTATCTCCTCGTGAAGGAAGCATATTTAGCGACAGTTTTAACAACGTTGGTTGCCAGAGATATTGCCACCAAATTGTACGCTATGAACAACAAGGTAATAACAATCTCTGGTTGTCATTAGTTCCATTCTTTTGATACGGGGAATGACTACAGTCATTCGTAGTACGGTGTTTGTCGAATCCAAAGGATGATTAAAATTGCTCATTTGCCAATTTTTATGGAATTTTTATTGAACTTAAATAATTCTCGAATTAACGTATCGCCATAAGAATATAAAACGGTGTAGAAAACGTAGCCTGCGAATCGAAGATAACATTTTAATACGACGATATTAAGACCCTTTTAAGATTATTCTGCTCGATTAAAAACAAATGAACATCTTTTGCTTAGGATAACATCTGGTTAGATTGTTACAGATAAAGGATCGCATTTGGATATAAGACTGCCAACTATCAGCGCAGGGTTAACGATAAGTAGCGAATACAGGAGTCCAAGAGCATCCAGACAAACATTGATTCGCAGGAAGGAATCCTCGATGTCTTCCGATAATGGTAATCTTATCTACTCCATCTTATCTACTCTACTTCTATTCGATTTTAATATTTTATTCGTTTATTCGGTCAAGTATTGATCAAAATTACGTTCATACTTTTACTTTATCGATATTCCTATAATTCTTTCTTAGGTGTTTCTAATCTAAAAGATCGTCAGGTGAACAATCTGTCGAAGAAAGGAGCACCGAATATGGAACCTCTTCCAGAAATGCCTTCATACGACGACTTGGCGTCCAGTGGTGTGGAAAGTTGGTTAGATTCGTCGAGTAAGTATCACAGTTGCGAGATCGTGGACGAAGAATAGCAGGAGGCCTCCTTAACGCCGGACACATTTTACGAGGGAGATAGTGAATAGTGTTGCGTTGGGGAATTGCATATTAAACGAAATGAAGACTGTTTTAATCGAACTTTATTCCAAACTAAGTGATAGTGTAAAATAGACTAAATCATTTCCTGTCGGTGGTTTCGTTTGGCGAACGAGAAACTTCATGAACTTAATTGCTGAGAATTTACTCAGAATTGTTTAGAAGAAATGCTGTAAGAAAGGACGAAATTTAGCATATAAAATAGTTTTGGCGAATGGTAATAGAATATATTGTCGATTTTGGTATAAGTTTTATAATTATAAGAACGAGGTATCTAGAAATTCTAATTAATATAACTATTATCGTTCTATCGATATGCGTATTAAAAATTCAGTAAAGCCTTTAAACTGTTCCTTAGATAAGTGCACGACCTATTTTGTAAGCAAAATTTTCTATCTTAGAAGCTTTTGTAGATTGTTAGAACGAATATTTCTCCTCGTCTAGAAATATACACACACACATATATATATGTTGTATATGGTGGACATTTTTAATAGAAAATACTTTTAAATTTTCGTCTGGGTGAAACTTATGTGTAGCCAGAATTTTATAGCGATTTTAATACGTAATTATGTTGCACTCACGAACATACAACTTGATAATAAAACAAATTACGGCGATCAAGGATTATATATGCGTGATTATCATATGCGAGGAAAAATCTGTGCACCTAACACACGTAATTTGGAAAGCACAAATGTCTGTGAAAGATATTTTATTAATTAATGATGTAGAAAAGTTGAACTAGTGTCATCTATAAAGGAAGCTTTTTTTTTCTCGAACATTTGATTTTATACAAATCTTTTTCTTTTTTTGTTCGGTTTTTCATATTTTCTTTCCAGTAACAGATACGAGAAGTTGTTATTGAGAACATTGATTTTATCTTACAGTATCAGTTGTGTGTTTGTAATGTTTGTAATGCTAGATTAATAATTAATAAGATTCAGCCTAGGATGTAATAAACGTTAATTTTTCACCGTAACCGCATCAACGGCGGAAGATTGATCGAATGATCGAGTTAGTTTGTAGTATTTCAATACGCATTTTATATAAGTTTTAATTACTGTTTTCTTGTCAATAAATAAAATAAATAAAAACAAAAATTTGTACGGTTCATTAATCAATGTTCGCTCCTCCATCAGCTGTTAATTTTTGCTTTCAATTAAAACATTGTAAAACTCTGCGATAGATAATCATGCTGAAACAGGAATATTCGCGTTGAAATTCATTTTTAGTTAACGAGATAGATCGAAGAATCTATTACATTATCACGACATTTTTAGGATATTTATAAACCAATCGAATTTTATGAATTTCTTTTTAATAAAATTTTGAGAATAGAACTGAATATTTGTGTCATTACTTTATATGGAAGATAATTACAATTAACACATATTAAAATGTTCGACGTATTCATTTCATAATGTTTCGTATGGATTATGCATATTCAACTCATTTCATTAATGGTCAATCGAACATTGCGATATACACTGCCGCGCATAACTCGTAATTTTACTTTTGTACGACTTTCGTTTCATTTCCACGTTTGTTACCCAATAAACTAGTCTTGCTATCTGATTGTAACTTGCTTTAGGAACATAAAATTTTACTTGTGATTTATTCGATTCTCACAGTATGAAGCAATCGTTCTATAATCTCGCACCCTTGACGTAACGAGCATTATAAATTATTAGCTCTTTCAATTTTGATAAAAATTTCATTTGTCCAAAAATTGGTGGGACTTTACAACGTACAATATATACAATTTCTAAAAATTCGGAGTCATTTAAGAAGTTCATGAAGAAGTTTCAGAATTTTTGTAAAAATATTCATTGCATATTTAAAAAATAAACATTCGTTTCAATTGTATCGGAACAGACGAATACATTAAATAAAGATAGAATTTTATTCAAAAATGAATTTTTTAAACGACGATGATGAATCGATGTTAAGGAAGTAACGTGCTCAAGGCGTTATTCACGTGTCTGCAAGAAGTTATTCGCGTATAGTCTGAGACGATCAGATAGATTGACAAAAACGAATATAGGCTAGCAATTAACATTTGCTTTATTATCTTTTCCCTCTATCTTGCCCGAAGCGCCATTATCTACTCCAATTCAAAGTGGCTCGAAATGTAGCACGGGTAGTCGAAACGGACCTTCAGCGGAAGGAGATTGATCTGATGGCGAAATACGACGGTTAAGTCATTCGTAAGTGTAATTACCAGCGGACTTCACCGAAATAACCCAATTACAGCATCTTCGATTTCACGAACGTCAGTGGAAAACTACCATTCTTCTGCTTATAAAATGCAATTGGTCTGACATGCAAATCGACGTTTCATTTTTCAAGATAATTTTATTGCTTTCTGTATAATAAAACACGATCAAATTAAACGCGATACTAGTTACGATCACTCATTCAAAATAAAATTAATCGTACATTTCAATTACGTGGAATTAACATCGATGTAATTTGTACACACAGTTGCTTGTGTGTAATTTGTATTTGGTATTACGTAAACACGTTCTGCGTGATAAATCGGTGTAAAATGGTTATCTTGATTAAGGGGACCTGAATTAACAAAGACGGTGAGCGTTGAAAATTATCACGACTTTTCAAGAGATAGATGATTTTACGGAATGAAGCGATAAGAACGCCGAAGAATGTAGTCTATTTCTCTCAGACCTGTCTTGTAGTAAAAATTTTGCTTGACAATGTTCAGTGAACTTCAAACTATCAAATCTTTCGTAGTATCGAAACGTAAAAAAGCTCATTATGCATCGGATAATATCTAACGAGAGTATTACGCCAGAAGCACTATATTCAATCCTTAAAATACAAAATATGATACGTACTATCTTGACTGTTTTAAAAAATAAAAGACACAAATTATGTCTGTTTGATATTAAAGCTTGGAGACACATTTTTGAAATTACCAATTTAAACATGATTAAGGACAAGAAATTAAGTCATACGTGTTACATATTTTTCATGAAATTACGAACGTTTCAAGATTCATATGCCAGCCACTGTTTCTCTATTTTCCTCATTTCCGATTCGCTGCAAAGTGTAACGACCACGAAAACGCTTCCACAAACGTGTTCTCGACTCTAATATCGAGCAATCGGAGCTTGATCGTTTGTGGTACGAAAACGCCGATTCCGCGCCTTTGCTTATGCAACCAGGTTACAAAGGACGAGGAAAGTGTAACATTCCTGCCTTATGACGATGTCGATATATGTATAATCCGTTTCTACCTACCTTCCTTTATTAAAAGATATTCAGCTTAGTAGATATTTCCTATTCTACAAATTGGTTTAATAATTTGATTCTTATTTTCATTCTTATTTAGACTCTAAATCTGAAAATTTCTAGTAAAATTGCGAGCACAAATTTGATTAAAAATCATTCGAAGAAAATATCTTAAATTGGCGCAGCATATTGAAATTTTCAGCAAGAATAATAAGAGTGTGTTGGAAGAAAATGGAACACAAGGGAAAATGGTCGTGAAAGGATATAGACGGGAATGTAGATCGGGAAGGGGTTAGTACGAGGGAAAGTAGGATGAAGATATACAAGTAAACAGTAACGAAGTGGTATGTAAGCATCGAGGAGCCGAAGGAAGTGTGCAAGATGCGCGCGTATAAACGCATCCTTCATGCATCCTTCTCGCAATGTTAAAGGCTATGTTCCCTGAAATGAGCAAGGAGGGTGTTCAATACGAGAAAAGTTAATGAGGTACATGTGAGAAAAGGTAACGTTGAATCAGAGAGTTATATAAAGATGGGAGAATTAAAATTGGAAAGTGATTCGTACTGTGTGCAACAACACATTAAAAGTAAAAGAGACGTGCGTATTAAAAACAATCGAATAACAGCTAGTAAGAACAAAAGAATAAAATTCTTCCGAAGAAGATATCTTCTTATAGAAAATACGTAAATCTTCGATTGAGTACAAATTATCCAAAAGATACTATATAAATATGGAATAAATATAAAATACAAGATGTAATGAAATCAAACGAACAAATTACGACGAACATATTTCTGATAACATGGAATTAAATTTATTTTACACTCGACCCGGTCGAGGTAATAAACTATAAGAAGAGCAGCGACCCTGTAAAGTAATACCTGGAAAGAACGCGTTACAATGTACGATGGAGGAATGCAAAAGATGGATAAGAGTACAGAAAGTTAGGAAGAAAGGCGGTATTGAAAAATACGTCTGACCAAAGTAAGTGGTAAAAACGGAAGGAGGGTAAGGTCCAGCGAGAACGGGGTACAAGACAGCTAAGTAAATAGGAAGTAAGAAAAACAAGAAGAAAGGAGACAAAGGAGAGCGTAGCGCGGAAGAGGGCAAGGGTGAACTACTAAGGGAACGAACCATCAGTTGGAAGCGACTAAGGCTAAAGGGGAATACAGGAGGGAAGCATTGTGGTGAAAGAGAAATGTTCGGTCGCAGTCGCGGCGGGGGTGCGATGCGAAGTTCGTGGGAAGTTGGCGAGATGATAGCGGCGGGTGCTGCCACCTGCGTGGAGGGCGTGGCGCTAGTTTTATCGGAGTTTAGTCTAACGAGAGCTTTGGCACGCGTCGCACAAGTTGGAAGCAGCACTCGTGTCGCTTTAGTCAGCCGCGTGAGAGCGAGAGAGTGACAGAGAGGGCGTGAGAGCGCGAGAGGTGAACGACGGAGAGGGAAGAGAGAGAGGCACGTTAACGGTGAGCGTGAGCGAGACAGAGAAAGGATAACGGTAGAACGTCGAGAGGACCAAGTGGAATACAAGCGAGAAAAAGATAGATCGGGAGAGAGTGGGCTAGGTACGGTAGCAAGTAGTGAGATGGGTGTATGCGTGTAGCGGAGAAGAGCAGATCGACGGCGACGACGACGAAGAGAGAGAAACGATGTCGTGAAGATGAATGAACGAGCATTCGGACGCAGTTGATGTTACGACGATGGGGAAGGTTCCCAAGTGGAGGACGCGATATGTATCGGCGCCGCCAGAACGAAGGACAGCAGATCTAAAATCACGGTGCTGATCGTGCAGACGAGGAGCATAGCGGCGGCAGTGACCATGGCGCCCCTGCTCGCATGTAAACAGTGCTTCATGCTCGACGCACGCTTCGAGAGTAACGTTACTGGTGTCAGCAGCATTTTTCTCATCGAGAGTAAACGTAGTTACAGTCGTCGTCATCGTCGTCGTCGTCATCGTTGTTCTCCAAGTTCTCGTCGGTTCCCCCGAGTCCGATGAACAGCCATCATCGAAGTCGCAACGTCGTCGTCGTCGAGAATATCGCGGACGTCCCCGAGGCAAGACGGTATGGACGGTAGAGACGAGTCATGATCCTCGTCCTGCCACGTCGTCGTTGTCCTCGTCCTCGCCGTCGCCGTGGTGGTCGCCGTCGCCGCCGCCGCGCGAAACCGTGCTCCGGCCGTTTGTGTTTGTTGATTCGTCGTCGATGCGTCGAACGTGTGTGCGCGTGCAAGACGCTGAGCCAAACCTTCGAGCGACGGTCAAACGTGATTGATGCGTCACGCATTCAACTGCTACCTAACAAGTGGTAACGAGCCCGAGAAGCGAGTACGTTAGTGTTTATTCTTGTGATTCTTATGAATTTTTTACTTTTTTTTTTCCTTCGTTGTTACGTCTTTCTCTTACCTCGTCTATATCTTTTACGCGAACTCGATCAGTTTTCAGTTGTTCCTTTTGTATCATCGACAGATAATCGAACGGTGGTCAAAGTATAAAGAGAGAGCACATGTAACCTGAGCGAACGTGCACCGCGAGAACAGCGTGAATGCGGCGTTATAACGAGTCTTGATGATTTTCGTCTTAGTATGTAGAATTATGCCTGAAATGTCAGAGATGTGTTCTGCACGCGTCTAAAATTCATCTTAACTTCCGTACTCTCCGAAACGTTTTTCGCGCAAAAAGAATCGTATTGTGATCTTCTTTTATCATGGAAATTGAAATTGATTTGACACGCGTCAGTGCAAAGATAGTCTGTTGCATCAGTAGTAAGTGATACTTGTATCCGTCAACGTATACCTTCCTGAAAACTCGCGTTAAGGTTATTTGCAGCTAATAACTGTGTACCGCATCGATTTTCGAGACGAACGTTTTTGTAAACGGTCTTAAACTTATTCGAGTACAACGTCTCTGTGTTGTGACAGATAAAATGGAGCATTGTTATTAATTCTGAAGCATTATAGTATTACGACTCTACGCGATCGTGACTTTGTTAGAATTGAGGTTATTTTCTTAAAAACGATCAATTTGTTCGTTAACGTGTATCTTGCAAAATCTATCGACGACTTTTTTTTTAATTTCGGTTTGATTCTAGAAATCTAATCTATATAACGTTTTTCTACTGTACGTTATCTCTTTCTTGCTTTTGATTAAGAACGTCCCGGTAAAGTTAACGCGGAGAGGGAAGCTGCAACGTGCATCGCAAATCCGTCTCGTTTCTTTTCTTTTTCCCACGTTTCTTATTCGTGAGAAGTTTCATTAATACGAATTTCATTTATTCGACTTCTTTTTCGCATACTACAAGCTTTGAGCTAATTTTGGGAATTTATTACATCCTTGGCGGTGCTGTGCCTTTTTTACACGAGTTTCTATGTATCGTGAAGCTCTATACGCGTTGTTCGGAAGTTCGATAGTCGAATCGAATAGACAGGTGGCTCTGTGCAAATCTTTCACGGATTCCTCAGTGTGATTTCGATCTCTTTATTCTATTCGACGTTTCATCAATTGTCTTTTCTTCTGCTTTCGCTCGGTAAGAATTTCCAGCGACTAATTTTCCCATTTCTGCCAGCTTCGATCTAAATTCGTATTATTAGTTATGCGACATAAAAGAAATAAAGATCGCCATGTTACACAGTTTAAAATACTATGGATGTTGTTTCTTTTGCGATAAGCTTTTGCTTACCACACGTTCGATGATATATTTTCAGGAATTGTGATTAATTCGCTGATATCGATGCCAGAGGGCAGCATTTAGTTTTGTCAAATAATCATTGTTTACAAAGTCAAATGTAATTATTGACGATTAAAAAGTATTTTCGCTAAATGTCTGTTGTTTATGAATAGATTATCGGAAACGTGATGTTATCGTTTTGGCGAATACTTGTGAAATTGTAATTCGATATATATTTTAACGAAGAGATATTCAAGCGGTAATTTTTTGATTTAGTTAATTTATCGTAACGTTAAAAGTACTAAAGAGTAGATATCCATGTTGCTGGAAATACGTATTCATACGACAAAATTTATTTACCTTAATCATTACTCTGTCAAACAATTTGTGAATGTTATTGAGACGTGCATAAAGATGTGTGCAAAATTGTGATTAACAAAATTGTACAAGTTCTTTTTTATAAAAATGCGTTACACACGATGCAAAAAGGTTTGCGATAGAGCATTCTCTTTTAAAGTTTGCATATTAAAATTTTGATCTTGAAACCGGCGATAAGAGAATGCACACGATATCAGCGCATTGCCGAAGATTTATCTTGGAGGAATTAGGCGGCCTGGTTTCCGATCGGAAAACATAAATCTCGAAAGCTGGCTGGTCGATCGCGTTTGATAAAAGTTCTGGTCGCGAGACTTGCTGAGATTCGTGATCAAAGTTGAGAGTTTCAGCCGAAATTGTTAGCTTTCAACCTTTTCTTCCATGTCGATCTTCAGAAACTTTCTGGACGCTAGTTACTTTCGACTCTATCCGTCGAGTTGTTTTTCGTTGCAAGGGGAATCGATACGTCTCTAGTCTCGACGCGTCTTTCCAACTGTCCGGAAGCTGGAGGCATTTTGTGGAACATGTAGAAAATTATAGGAACTTCGCTGAACGATGGTTTGTCCTGAGATGAGACAGACATTAAAATGCGTTTGCACAAAAACCTTTCGATAACTAAGGTTACATTTGATAGACATTTTCTTTCGAAACATTGTCAGAATGGAGTTAACGATCCAAATGAATCGTATAACTGAATAAATATTGCTATGTGCTATCATGAATTTTTGGAACGTGGGAACTCGTTCAGCGTTGTTTTAAAAGCTTGAGCTGTGTCCTTTGCTTTGTGAAAAAGATAACAATAAGCAACGAATGAATAGGCAAATACAATATTAAATATACTTTAAAACTACAGTATTAAAATTCAAATTGAAACATTTATTTAAAATCTAAATATGAATGTTCTTCAAATGCGTCACCGATATGAATAAAAAGCTCAATTCTGGATTAACCTAGATCTACATTAGATTCTACAACTTTTTCAAACATAAGTGGATCATCGACGCGAATCTACAATCTCAAAGAAACCCACAAGTATAAATAAGCACCAACGATCAAAAACTTTAGTACATCCACCAGCCCTTGATAAGAAACTACGTAAATACCTAGTTACCAGTAACCGATGTATCACGCTACTGGTATTTGATATTTACTCCAACCCGTATGTTCCGCTACGATAAATATAATAAATGTGTTCTGTAATCACGGTCCACTTTGAACACTAATTGTAAATTACCAAGTTAAACTAGTAAAATCAAATATCGGAAGCATGATTGTCATTTCAAGCATCGATGTTCGTACCGCTGAAAGAAATTGTAGAACACGTAGAATTACTGTTAATTTCGAGTTAAATTGTTCTTTGGCGAGCCGCTGGATAATATGTAATTAACCACTGATTGTCGTGTGATGTTTCAGACGAATTCACGGGCCGTTCGTGCTGCGAAACGAGCCGCGATATCCAGTGACTCGTACGCCGATGAGAGAAAGGACGCGGTTCGCGCGAGTGTTAGCACGCGAACGATCGATTACAGGGCTCGATCGGACATCGTGACTCTGTCTGGTCGTTCGGTGGTGAGGCAAGTCGATGGCAATGGTGTTGCACGAAGTGATGACCTTCTGCGTGCCCGAATTCGGAAGAAGCTCATCTCTGTGTTGCCCCTTACTATCGACGCATACGTACAGAAGACTGAGGTGTATCATTCCGCACTCCAAACAACATATCGCTTATCCACCATAAGGTAAGAACATTTTTTTCCTACGAAGATTATAGATATGAAATTGATAGAGAAATAAAAGTACAATTATTATGATACTTTTGAAATATACAATATAGGTTTGATCGATTTTAGTTCTTTTAGTTTAGCTCTTGTTGGAACGTTTTACTCTTTCCAAAATTCCAGCACGATCAAACCTGTATATCGTTATCAATAATCTAAGTTTATGTACCATCGATTGTTCATTCGTCGTTGAACGAATTTCCGTAAAAAATTACCTGTTCTGAAAATAGATTATCTCTTGGAAAATTATGCGATCTCGTAAAAAAGAAGGGCTTTTGTAATCAACGTCATACGCTTTTGAATGTGAATGATATTAACGTGGAACTCGCGTATTCAGCTTTATGAATAATTTTTTATTCCCCTTGATCGGATATATGATAGAACTTTTAAATATATTTGCATAATTCGAACAGGAAGATATTGTTTTGTAAAGTTTCTCATACATATGGCTCGAACGTATTTTATTTATTCATTAAGTGGTTTATATGACGTGTTCCTCCGCATTATTTCTTAAACCGTTTTATAAAGGTTCAGAAGTATAAGTCGTAGAAACTTTTACATGACGGAACTCTGGTACATTTAAGCAATAATTCTTATATAAATTATCTCCTAATACCATTAATTCTAATTGAAGGAAAATAAGCACGGATTTAAAGATTCTATATAAACTACGAAATACTATAATTGAATTATTATATCACAGTTTCAACATCATAATTTACCTTCTTATAAAATTTATCTACCATTTATCGTATCAAAATGGGAAATTTCTTCAATCACATGTAATATAGAAGTAATTCGATTATTGCCCATGTCCAATTAATCATGCTTCATCGTCGTACGCGGAATTCGAAAATTATGGATTAAATTTCCTTCGTTTCTCGTGACATGCGAAATCAGCTTTAAACACGATCGATGGAATGACCGATCTATACACGAGACCCGTACATTATATTATTTATCAAAGTTTAATGAAATTCACTGCGCAGAATCAATTGCAACGAAATCTCGCGCACGAATATACATATAATACATGTTGGATCAACTTATCGTCGTGCGATGTGTTCGAAAACAAACATGCAGCCACGGCGTGCAGAAAGGACGAGCTTCTCTTTCATTTGAGCTTGGCGTCGCTCGATTTGTATTTAAATTTATTCGAGGCTGTTTAACGCGTTCCAGAAACGCATCGCGTCGTAACTTCCATCGCTTTCGAAACTTCCATCGCTTCCGAAACAATACACCGTATCTCTGGAAGCGGTAGAAAATTCGAGGCCACGGGTTAGTCATTAAAAAATTAATTGCGGCATGCGATCTTAACGTATTACCATTTACCTGTTGCGCGTTCGTGACGACGTGTAAAAAGACGCGGTACGATCGAGTCTCGTGAACTGTCTGGTATTACACGGGGGTGGAAACAAACCTGTGGTACAATCGATTGCGATACTTGGTTTTTCTACGAGAAAGTTATCCGGGTTGATCCTTTTGTGGACAGTTAATTATAACAGTTTTCGGTTAAGGTTCCACAATATCAATCGTATCATAGTTTCGTCTTTACTCGTGTCCAATAAAAGTTTTCTCATCTTTCCCTTGCCTCTCTTCGTGTAGCGATTCGTATTAGACGAACTAGTATTATATCGGACAGAGAACAAAGCTTACAGACAGACGTGTCTAAAAGAAGTCTCGTAGGTCGGGCAATCGAACGATATTTGTTAATCGTTGCAACGCCATTACGGGACAAACAACGCAGTTTACTTGGTTAACATCGTTTGCGCGGAAGTAATGTTTGCTTTCGTCAGCGACCCTTGCTTTAAACGAGATTATAGGCCGCAAAGGCGAGCTTTTATTTTTATCTCTATTCACTCCGCAGATCGTGATCTGGCTAATAAGCGTTTTCCGGATGCTATTCTAACCCTTTTTTGTATACACACTAAAAAGCCGTGACATTTTCCCCCTAGTCGCGAATCGCCTTTTTACGAACTTCTACGTGTCATATTCACAGAGCCAAATTTTCCTATTCATATCGAGGTACTATTAATATTTAAATTAAATTACGTTTGCACTTAATTAGTTAGTGTACCAAATGCTATAATAAATACAATGGCAATACTTTTTGTGGCTATTATTTTTACTTCACTTATTATGTTTTATAAAATATTTGTAGTTGTATAATGTTGTTAACGATCTAAAGTCATTAACAGTGTCTCATAGGCAACATATTGCGCAACAGAATTACCACCGAATAATTACTGCGCGTGACATTTGCATATACACGGCACTCGGTCCGTAGTTATTTTCGTTATTGTTCGTAGAATGTAATGTTTCTAAACAGTCGGTTTCCACTAGAATTGCATGTTTCCAACCCGCCATACATCGCGCTCGACGACACGTGATTAGCAGCCAGCACTTCCTAATAGAGAGTTTTAATCGCCGTTTGTGTCTATTCTGTTAATGCCGTTAATTACTCTACCGTGACGAACGAAATCATTCGTCCCCTTGATCGTATAGTATCTTTTTCCGTGGAAATAGAAATCGAGAACTTTTAGTCACGGGTTGTATTTTATAACTTGGTTTATATATACGTTGTGCCGACACAAATTATCATAGATACATAATTAATCGTTAGATAATCGACTAGACATTTACCCTTCTTGTTTCACGCGACAATAATTATTTTCACAAATTCCAACTTGTTTCTCGTTAATCTTTTCTTCGTCCAGAAAGCGTAGCTCCGTAGTGGTTTCTGTAAAGCGAATATTCGGTATAGAAAAATGGCTTAATGCGATCGAAGGCATAACGAGCTTGTCAGCAAGATAGAAAGATCGTGTGTTAATTGTTATCGAGTATTAATTAATTCTTTCGAGTAAACGTCATTTTTTTATCTTCGTTAAGGTTTAACGAGGAAAAAAGTACGCCGATAACTGTTATATCAAGTAAAAAGTTGAAAGATCTGAAATTTCTATCTCAACACATTTTTGTTAGATTTAAACATATGAAATTGATTTTTATACCTAACCAGCATTAATTTCGCAAAATATCATTTTTATTTTGCTAATTGGTATTTGCGTTTTATATTAAATACTTATAAGTTTAAGTAAATTCGTTTAATTCGGGTCTGCTTTCGGTTTCAATCGGTTACAAAGATCGACAAAGGGAAGACCTGAAAGTTTGCTTGTCGAAGGACATTGTAGTTTTGTAGAAGAACATTAGTCTCGTTTAATTACTTTTACTTTTCGCGTAGTCTGTCAAAGGGTTGGCAGAATGTCAAAAACTCTTTGCCCCTTTGGTTCCTACATCGTTCCATCATTTGCATTCTATTTGCCTTTCTTTTTGCATGGACGAAACATCTTGTTCCTGCATATGGATCGCACAACTTGATAATGCTATATATTGCTTTCAGTTTACATATATAATCACAGGATATCGAATTAATCGAAACATTTGTGCGAGGAGACGTTGGTTTGACCGAATACGAATCACGAACTAACGAGCAATCTGGACAAACGAGGCTAATTCATGCGGCCAACTGTCGTGAAAACTCGAGGCACGAGCGTTCTAGAAACGACCGTGTATCTATACGCGTTCTCCAGTGAAGCTTAAATACTCGCAACCTGCGTGAAAGCTTCGACCTCGTCAATGAAATGGAGATATAATAAAACGAATTGGGATGGAACGAGGTGACGTGTATTTCGCGAGTATACTCGCACTTTACGCGTGGGCCTGTGGTCTCTTTTATATTCGAAAGGCAGGACGACAAACAGAGCTGTGGCATTTTTGTTCATTTCATCGAAGCGTTACGAGAAAATCGAGCGTTCATTGGGTATTTCAATGAACATACGAACCACAACCGCGGAGAGCCATCCTTTTTTCTCCATTTTTATTTCCTATTCGGTTTCGGGGTATTAGCAAATTCTCAACCGAAATCTAACACTTTTTGCTCGATTGGTTTATGGTTTCGCATTGGAGGTTCGCGGTATGTTCGACTGTGAATAAAGCGAACCATCGAAGTGGATTGGATTTATATTGTTATGGGAAGGTTTTACGTTTGACGAATATGATATAACTTTTTGATGTCTTTTAATGCCTTTTATTGCTGTTCGTGGTTTGAATCGTAATCGTTGGATGTGTAAATTTTATTTGTTCCAGGGAAATAATTTTTAAACGATTTGCATTGAGTGTCGTATCATATTTTTATTTTTAATTTGCATATTCATTCTCAGCTCCACGGTTAGAATCCTCTTTTTGTATTTTATAAATATGTTCATTGATTTTCTTGTAGTCTCGTTTTCGTATAGTCGGATATTCCCCACGTCTTTGAAGTTTCATCGCCAAACGGAGTTCTTTTTTTTTTTTATCGCGAGTAAAGTTTCCCGTGTTAAAGGGGATGCGTTTGCATGATCTCGTTCCTTCGTCTTCCGAGACGTTATCACAATGCATGGCATGGACCTCTGTTTGCCTTTTGACGTTACCTCGTTTTATTGTTGGACGGTCTTGGAATTTTTATGGTTTAAAGAGGAACTTCCCGCCACTAGGCATGTTCCGCGTTTTATCATCGACGGTTCTCCCGATAGCTGAAACTTGACAAACTATTATACAAACACAATGGAAAGTATTTCGTCCCTTTCTTCGTCAATATCTTCCATCGTGAAATTTTTCTTTCATTCGATGAAGCATTGAATTTTTCATAAACAACACGTGTACCGCATCTATAGCATAGTATTCGAACGAAAGATTATTAATTGATTTCTGAGAGACGAAGTCCTCGTGTGTATATGCGTGTGTGTACGAGTGTGTGTATTTGACATTCCTTCCATAAACTCGAGCTACAACTTTTTCAACAACCTGCATAATCCGAAGAAACTTGAGAAGACAATGTTTAATCTGCGATGCATTATTAAGAATCGATCCGCGTCATACTTTGCCGACTGATTCCATAGAATCTTTCGATCACGAAGTTCTCACGACGGGTCGAGGCTGGCATCGTATAATTAACTTTTAAATATTTGCTCGCAAAAAAGAGACGGAGATTTTAATCGTGAACGGTATTTTTTATCGTGCATGTATGTGTGGAATATACGTGATCAGATCGAGCGGAAAAAACATTGAATGGCGCAATCTTGTCTTTCATCTTCCGGGTCACGACCTGGGATGCGCGTGTGCCATTGAATCTTTTTAAAGATTTTTTCTTTGTGTCGATTTCAGCTTTCTTTGGTCTTGCACGTATGCCGTCGTTGCTTTACCGAGAAACTCGTATTTGTTCGAACGTATAATTTATATCGATGCGTAACAGACAAGGACACGTATTTGTAATCAACGGGCTAATCTGACATTTGGGACGTCGTGTGTACAGGATCATTTGCATGTCCGCTTCATTCGCGACTGATTTTCTCCGACATTAGGAACAGGTGAGCCGTCAAGCTTTGACATATTTCCGCAACTATTCAGCCTCGTTGCTGCGGTTTGATAAATCCTAGTCGTCCATGCTGGCTCATTTGCATAATAGGGGTTAATTCCTAGGCAATGGACAGATATATGCGTCAACAAGGTCGAATTTTTGGCATCGTAAGTTTCGAAAATGTGGAAAAATAATTAAATATGGGGCGAGATAAATGTCTCGAGAGACATAGATTTAGGTTTTGGACACCGGGTATAGCGTTCTGGTTAAGCTTAACGAAGATATATTATTTTCTTCCAAAATGTGAAATAGATGCAGCTTTTATGATAACGTCAAGACGAATGCTAGCTATCACGGTAACGTGACTTTGAAATTCCAAAATCTATAGCACGATTCACGTTTTCGTCTTTATTACGAGTTATTGATGTCTAATGTTCTAAAACTAGCGGCGCTTTCAGCTGGATTTTCCCCTGATCCCTCTTATAAATCCGTCACGGTAAAAAGATTCTTCTCGTGAATGGGACGCTTTGTCATTTCGCCTTTCAACTAATTTCAGAATACGTCAAGATGGAAGGAAAAGTTGGAGAAAATTCAGCATAAACCAACTCGTTTCTCGTCTTATCTAATTTCTTGCGTATCTTTCATCTGCTTTATGAAAAGCTACGTTCTAAAGATAACTGTACCACTTTTTGCTATCGTACGAAAATATTTGAATTTCGAATCGTTTAAATTGAATTGTCCTCTGTAATACTTTAATTTCATATCTGCAATATCGTAAGCATTAAAAATTAAAGCAATGAAATGAACGCTAGCGCGGAAAATTTTAATAAATTTGAATAGATCCGAGGCTTTTCATCAATACGATCTATTTCTACTTTTTGGTTGTAAATGCGTTTGTTAACAATGCCGGTATTCAGCGCCACTTTATCGATGCACTGTCGTATTTCCTGTAAGTTTTAGTTAGACATCGCCGTAGTTTACGGATTTTGCGTTGGCCACTATTTCCTCTGCAGCGAAATTACTTTCTTTGTTATATAAAGGCAATGCTTTACGGCAGCTTACGTCAAACAGCGTTACGCATATTAAGAAAAATCTAAGTGGACTAAAGCAAACGTATTTTTTTGTTAAATAATGCATCGGTGAAATAAGTTCATTGTGATATAATACTCGTTCAACGATCAACGAATCCACTATTTTTTAATAAACGTAATTATTACACAGTGAATAGAAAATTATTTTTTATCCATAATACATTGAATAACGGAAGTGGCATTTCGCAAAATCAAGAAGAACGAAAAATCCTTTCCATAAGCTTCTTTGCTTCTTTTGAAACCAGTTGTTTAACAAGATAATATTTTCTGATAATATTTGGTGTCATGATAGTTCCATTATTCCGATAACACGTTTGTCTCTAGAATATACACGCTCCTCCCCTGGACATTTTAAACAATTTTAAAATAGAACACATGGAGGCCGAGAAAGATGATGGTCCACAAATCTCGACGTTACATCACAGTCAGATATATCGTTTTTCTCAGGAATTCTGTTCCGGATAAGTCGGTGCGTATAATCAGAATCGAGGAATACGCTATTTTCAAGTAAAATCTTATTTCATTCAAAGTTTTAAGAGATTAAATAATTCCGCGCTTTTCGTAGAAATAATTTCAGCTTCGTTTTAATATGATCTTGAAGGATGACACACGTCCATGCTACTTGAGGTCGGAATTTCAGACGATCCTTAGTTCAGATAGTCATTAAAAGATAATTAGTGATTAAAAGTTTGCCGACAAGAGTTGAACTTTTCTGCCACTTTTTGCTCCAGTTAGTCTCAGAACGGTTCGAATAGCGGTTCATTAACGAAAGAAATCACGAATACTTAAGCGGGTTCCTGAGTTTTTACAATTTTCTTTTGAATCTCTTGCAACAATATGTAAAATATACTTCTTCGGTATTTAAAAATTCCTGTTAATAATTAACAAATTAATAACTGTCGAATCGAGTATTTCGTTAAATTCGGTGGATAAAATTTTTAATTCTTCAATATAGCATCGTGATGGTATTAAAAATGTTATTATGTTAATTATAACAATAAGTGCTCTAGATGAGAAACGGAGCAGATAGTGATTATTTAATGCGATCAAATTTATTTTATGTATGTTACATACACAATTCGTATTTAAAGAGTAATCGTCTAATGGTCCAAGATAAAAAGGACCACGCTGTTCTGGTCGATTCTGCTTGGGGATAAACTCCACGCGAATCACTCCTTGCGGGTGAAAGTTAAACTTTACCTCGAGAGTATTGCTAATTTAAAACGCCACATTTCCTACCAACTAGTTGCGTTCATTTAAATCACCTACCAAATGTACAGGTCTAATTACAATCAGAGCGAAGAGGAAGAAACATTTTTCAATAATCGTACGATTAATGGAAATTGTTTAATGAGACGATCGGCGTGCAGTCTTTTGATATCGATGCTCTATTTGTCGACGATTAACTTAATCGAACGATGTTCCCAGTCGCAATTTTAATAAAATTGCAAATGTATTAAAATAAAACTAGTATCTTCGTGTCATATTACTCGACATAATATCAAGGGCTTGATCGTTCCCCCTTGTCTCTGGTCTCAATGTGGCATTTTAACGCGTTGTTCTTATAAAATTATAACGACGATCAAAGCGATTGAAACTCGTTTTCTCTCGATAAGAGCCGGGACGAGTTCTGGGTCAGATTCTCGCGGAAAGTTAGCAAGAATAGGCTATACTATTCAAGGATTCACCATTATCTCGAAATGTCAACGAAACGAACGGTCGAGCGAATTCGAATTTTCCATGGAACGGACCAGTCGTGGAGATAAAACTTGTCGTTAGGTTAGCTTCGTGACGTAGTGGAGTGGTCCAGGATCATCTGGTGTGTATTCGTGAGTAACGTTGGTCGTAGTGAAGGAAACCGGAGCGAAGTAGACCGCGTGGCTTCTAGTTGGAAGTAGAAAGGGTCGATAGCCCTGGTCGTACGGCGCTCGCGCCATCAGCATGCCATAGGCTGTTACGAGAGCACATACGCGCGCGCGCGCGCGTTTCCACGGCTCACTGTGTACAGCCATGGGTTTTGAATCGCGAGTCCTCGTGACCATGTCGATTTCGGCCTTGTTATGCCGTCTGGTTATCTCGAAACGTATGTGTTTGCTGATTTGATTGATAAACACCATTGTATTTTGAAACGTTTGCGTTCATGATGGCTATCGATTATCGACAGGCGGATTAGACCGGGCAGATTAAGAATTTTCTAAGATTAATTTCCAAGGTAATATTTGGAAAGATTCGACGAGAAATTACTTTGAGGATGTTCTCTTGACTCGTTGTTACCATTCCGTAAATTTCACGTTTACGTTTTTCATACGATCCCATAAAATGTACCAACCGAGTATCGAATAGTAAGTTAAGGATTGCGCAACAAATTATTCGGTGACGCGAACGGAGCATAATCTTTCTTTCACACGGCACTAAAATATCATACTGAAAATCGTGCATGAAAGTCGCGCGGTACACGCTTTATCATCATTACTAGCGGGTTTATCGGTAACGTGGTTTCAGGGTATTGCGTAGCATTGCGAGAAATTCCCCTAGAGGGAAACGTGACGAGACTAGAAGGGGTTGAAGGATTTATGGAAGGAGTAACCCGGATGCTCGAAGTTGATCCTTCAAACGAAATGTGATTGCAAGTAGAAAGCGACGTTTTTGGACCGACAATCGGTCGATAGTCGGAAGACGAAAATCAATGCGACGTGACGGATGGAATTGTAAATATTACTGTCGATATTTCTGATAAATTATTTTTACGAAATTTTACTTGCAAAATTGATAATACAGAGAGCAAATAGGCAAAACTATATTACGAATGAAACGTATCCTGTTGTTTGAAAGCGAAAACGTCGAAATGCAGGATATCTTCGTTCGGTCAATAGTTCGATATCGCTATTTACGCGTTGTATCATATCGTGTACCATTGTATCTTTGTATACGATAGTGGAGTTCACGTTATTGATATCATGCGGTATTTTTTTTCTAGAAATTGCGTGATCTGCAGTTTGAAAATAACGTTTAATGTGACTTTCCGTGGAACATTTAAATATTTTGTAATATTTTTATAATACGGGGAACAAATACGATGAGACGATTTGCATTTAAGGGAAATACAAGCGGAGATAAATCCTAGAAATCTAGGCAAAGTTGAGAATTGGAGGAAATATACAGGACCAGTGTGTGGGACATTCTTTGACAAAGATACGTTAAATGACATTTAGCATAATTTAGTTAACGTCTGTGGGAGAGCAACGAATAGTCAAAGGGTTGAGAAGCGTAGAGCACCAATAGAATAAAAAGTTTAAACAGCGAATAATTAAGCAGTTGCCTCGTGCAGCTTAAAATATCATAGCTTAATAATATTAATATGATATCGAGTTAATTCTCATTTGGAACGTCTTTGTAAATCTTCCAGCAATTTCTATTTCTCCTACTATTCCAGTTGCAAATTATATTTTACGGACCATGTATTTATAAACACAATTTAATAAGAAACGTCGTACGATAATATTTATAAGAATATTCATAAAACGCAAGTATTTCGTAACATTAATAATATTTTCATATGGGATGAACACTTTCTTATATTAGTCTCATATAAAAAAATATTAATAACATTCTCTCATATGAGATTGCTCACAATTATTCCATAAACATTGTGTATTACAAAGGAAGAAAATATTGGGTCTATCGCATGTTGATTTAAAATGTTAAACTGTTTAAATTGTATGGCCATGTATATACATATTTGGTATGCCACTATTAAGTGATTTGTTACTTGGTCGCGTTTAGTTCAGGAGTTCGGCCCAGGAAATAAATGGATTACACAGTCTGTGAAGTTAACCGCGACAATTTGGTTATACACATTAGATAATTTGAGTAGGGAATAATGTGCTTAACGCGACGTTGTTACATTTTCTAATTGCGTTGGAAAATAATACTAGAGTAAAAAGCAGTATTAAATTAAAAATATTCGGAAATACATTTTTAAATTAACATTTTATGCAATTACAAAACAGCATCGTTCGTTCGTAAAAATAGAGAAACGTAAAGAAGACCATTGTTTTGTTATAATATAAGTTACATGATGATAAACGAGATACGTAGTATCAAACGATCGAAAAATGATTAAATCACCTACGAATGGCCAATTTATATTCGATCGTTTTAAAGTTAAATTCATTTTCTTAAGACTCGCGTTCTAAAGTGCTCATCGCGTCCGTCAATTTCACGATACAACGTGATTTAAAACACGATAAAAGAGTGCAAACGAAACAATAAGCAGGTAGTGGCGATCGAAACTGAAAAACGAGCATTAGATTCGATTCGCGAGAAGAGAAAATTTCATGACCGATAGGCGAAATCTCGCGGTAACGATAACATCTCCTCCGTGTCTTACAATTCCCAGAAATGTCAAGGAGGTGCTCATTTCGTGATATAGATTCGCAACAATTTATATCCGCTTCAAAGACAGCTTCCTTGTATTTTCCTTTGCGTCATCTCGCGAAACGTCTTGTTATTTCGCGGAAAGTGTTTCCTAAGAGAACATTCTGTTCCTTTAACAAAGTTTCGTTACTGATGAAAATGCTTGCCTCCGTGACGAGTTTTCGTCACGCCTGTGTTTCGCGAATTTTTCATTGCCTTCTATGAGAAAGTTTCGTCCTTTCGCCCGCTGAAGTTCTATTTCTTTCTTTTTCGTTTTTCTTCCGTTGTACAAGGAAATGTACGATTATGTTAAATCGTGCTTTCTTTCCTTTATATATGTATATTCGTTCCCTTTAGCGTTATGCGTATCTTTTTGTATCTTTTTCCTGAATCGCTAAATATAAATATCGTTGTAAATATGAAAGTTCCGTACCTTTAGAAGTTTCCAAATCTTTCACACCGTGAGACTAACTTTTAATCTACCTTGTCGCGAACTATCGTCGATTATCGTATTGTTGGTCTACAACGTATTTTTAATTCTCGTTGTTCCTACGAGAACTTCTTTAAAATTCGCTTGCGATTACAGTTTCAAACTTAGTTTGAGAATAACGAGTTGTTATAAATGTCCTTTATACGTTTTTCATTTAATTAGACAGCGTTGCGTGGTTTTTCTTCGGAAACTTTGTGTCGACAACAGGACGCTGTACTAGTTAAGATCGATAAAGAGATTACTATTTGGTTCCATTAATATTACTTTTCAGCTACTCAGAGTCTGAAGTTTCATGAAAAGAATAATAGGATATCCTAAGGAAGTTTCGCACGATTCTGTAATACGATGCAGTCGAAGATGCACGAAACGCTCGATGATAAACGACCAGAGAAATCAAACTTGATTAATAAACTTAATCGTTGAGAAAACGACAATGATTTACCTCCAAATAAATATTAAAACGTAGAAGTAAAAAGTAAATATACGTTCTAACATTTAAATTTCGATTTTTATTGATCGTTTTTTTATTTAAAAAAAAACAAAAATTCATCAGAAATTTCGTTTGTCCATCGCTGTCGAAACTTTCCAAGTTTCAATTTAAATGCAAACATAGTGGAAGTGTCGATAAAGGGCAGTCATTCCGCGACGACCGGGAACTTGTTGAATATCGCGTTTAATATTGTGAGAATTCCGCGTGCGTTGAAGCAGAGCCGGTCGGACAATCGGGTGAGCGCACAGACGACAAAACATTTTTATGAACCAACATAAACGGTACTCGTCGCGGCCGGTTCGCATCAATCGCTGTTGAGGACGAGCGCACGATCGATCGGCGAAGGAGCAGTCGAGAGAGCCGACCTGTAAAAGGTGAAATCTTCGTTCATGCAAGCTCTACGCCTTTACAAAGCGAGGAACACTTGTTGCCCGGTTTCGTTTCTCGAAGCTGACGAGTGTCTCGTGCGTGAGACAACGGCACGTAAATAATTTCGCGCGACTTTTCCACCCGTGAGTGGAATTCGTACGCTATCGCTTTCATCCACGTCGAATCAAGCTTGCGTGTCGAACGAACTTTACCTCTTGTTTCGCAGGCCTTTTGCTTCTCTTACCGCGATCGCACGTTCGTTCGGTTTTCTTTTTTAAGATATAGTTGCTTACGAAAGTATGCGAATATTTATATTACAGGAAAGCTTTACGAATAAATTGCGCACGTTATACGAAATATCGAATACGTTAGGTCGAAGGAAATGAAAAGGGAAACGGCTGTGAGGTGTGAATTTTACGGATGAATCGTGAGAATGGTGTGAATTATATGGATTTATCGCGGGGATGGTGTGAATTGTACCGAAAACGATGAGATGTGTTAATGTATGTAGGTACATCGTAATCGCGAGGAGGTACTTGTAGCGTTGCGTTGTTTATGCATTCGATTTGCATGAATTTTGGTTTGTGCGATAGAATGCAAGGTATTGTACGTTGTTGCTTTAAAGATTAGGCAGATTTAGCATGGAATAACTGTACCGTGTACGTATATAATTTACAATACAGTTTCGCTAAGCTTAGCTTTTTAATTCATCGAACTTAACTTTTCAACGTTCGTTTTGATTATTTTATTTCGTTTCATTTTACAATTTTGTAGATTTTTGTATAAATTTATTATATTTATTTCTTCGTAGTATACAAAAGCATAAAATAACCAATAGTATAAACTATTCGTAGTGTTATATTTGATTCTGTCGTGGACCAATATTTGATGAAAAATGAAAGTTTAAAAAAGAGAGAAAAAGTAATATGACGAATGGAATATTGGTGATCTATAGGATTGAACGAGTTAGGGAGAAGTTGACAAATTGCGAACATGATTGGGAATGGCATACCAGAAATTGGATTATTAGCCAGTTCAATTTAAGGGATCTTGTTTTATCTGCTTCCATCAGAGTTTCTGCTTTTCCCCGATGAAATTCCGTCATAGTTTTTCTTCGGAATGGGTGTTGCTTTGACCCAAAACAATATCAGTTCGTTTTCTACTAGATTACTATCGTGAACTGAAACGTACAAGTTCCCAATGCAGTTTAACAAGTAAGAACGAATTGGAGCTAAGCAGTGGATCAAGGATCTCCGTATAAGAAAATATACGTATTATTTTTGTTGCGAATTATCAACTAAATAGCGATCGATCGGTTGATATCGCCAACCTTGAATGAGTTAGCGCTCAATGTGAAGGTAAATTAAATATATCGAGTGTTAGTATGATTTGGTACTTTATTTGTACTTTTAGGATACACAAAGAGTTTGATCACGTCGCTTGTACGATCTTGTTGAAACTGAATAAGAACAGTACGACGCTCTGATGAAGAAATCGGCACTTAAGGCGTTTTTTAACCTCTTAACGATGATGTACATCATAATGTTCACAGTTTGGAGAGGTAGGCAATTCTGATTTTCCGAAAAAAGGGAGATGCATTGTCCGAGTCATAAACTGGTAGCCACTTCAAATCCCGAACAATTTTACCCTTTTTCTTCCGTACGGAAATCATTAAAACATTTCATTGACATCTCCTTTGTATATTTCTCTTCTTTCAAACGATACCTAAAAGTATATATTTCAGCTTCTCTTGCCGTTTACAGTACATTACGTATATTTTTAGCACACGAGAGAAAAACAGAGCGTCGAAGGATTTTCAGTCTATTTATTCTGATTTATTTCGGTAAAACGAATAGTCAGGGAATTTATTCGTTGAATTCAATGAGTAAAGCGAGATAGCGAGCCTACCTATCGTGGTCGTAAATTCTGTATGCGAGCAATTTCATTACTGCGAACGTTGTATAACCATAGTTGCTATTACTGTTTTAACCTGTTATCGGCGTAATGTAAGTCCTATTGCGTTTAATTATTCAGTCTGCCCCATCTCCCTCGTAAATAAAACTGAAGGTGTGTCAATGGAACGTTAATGCCACACTGAAACGCAAATTCTTTCGTATTATTACGTAACCTGCCATTTATTTATCGTTACCATCAAATCTTCTCCAATTAAGTACGCTATATATCTCTAATCGATAAATAATGGAAAGAAGAAGAACGACACGGTTATTTAAAAAATGCTTATCAATATATCAACGATCGACTGAGGATAATTAAGAAATTGTACATTTATCACGACGAATCGTATCTTAAGAAATATGGTTACAAATAATTTCTTATTTTCATTCATTTCCAAGATATTCATTTATATCCATTTTATATTCATTTATAAAGGTATTCGTCTGAGTTTTATAACAAAAGTTTTCCACTAATCATTCTTGTACGTTGTCAACGACAATCCACTCTTTCGTCACTCTTAAATGACATAAATATATCGAATGGTAGGAACTGGATACAGAGGGGAACAAAAATATGCAATAAGAGAATATCGAGACCGCTGTATTTACCGATGCATTTAAGCGACGATTAATGTCAGTCGCAGAAAGTGACGGACACAGCTCGCTAAGTATCCCAGCAAATTAAAGCATACGTCAATTAAAAGTCAGCGTACTATGAAATTGTAACGCGACTTCTTCCACTACGAATGGAATTGAACACAGATCCCTAAATAAACGCCACGGCGTTGATAAATGGTATCCTTGTTTTCTTCTACCTTGGTTAGCCATCTATAAACCTTCGCATTTACATCAGTCATAGTCGCTTAAATCACTTTGAAAAGATAGTGTCATAAATGAAATTTACACGAACTTTAGAATTTTGTTAGTTAAAAACACCAACGTATCAACTTTATACGCGGCTAAATATAAGTTTTTATTAACTCAGGTAATTGTTAAACATTGCTCAGGGAACGCAAATAGATATGTAGGAATTTTACTTCAAACATGTCGTCGATAATGGAAGAGACTTGGATAACTCGGAGGGGATTACGCTCGATAGATTTCACGTGGAAAATTAGAAACTTTCGTTACAATCTTTCCGATACATCGGGAAACATTGATTGGAATTTATCGTTGAAATATTACCAATCGAGGGCGCGTGGTAAACAAAAGGTTGAAAATGTTAGAAGCTAGAGGTATTTTCTGCATGTTCAGATATACATTGATCGTTAATGCTACAAAGAAATTCTACGCGGTAACCTGGTAATGGGAATACCTAAATTTATAATTATTTTCAGACACGTTAAACGAATTTTTAAATGGATAATTCGCGCGAAGATGCGATTAAAAAATAATTACGCGATATTAGGGAACGAGGTAAAATAGATTAATTGAATTAAAATAGAATAACATCATATTATAGAATAGTTGCAGAATTATAGAACGCGTTTAACATTTAATTAGAAAATTCTGTCTGCTCAGCATGAAGATGAATCGAGTCCTAAGCACGAAGATTTACCAGATCGAATCCTCTTAAGACCACTATTTCCCTCGACAGGAGCTACCGTTCTCTATTCGTTTACAGTAGATACGGGGAGATTGTTGGACAGCTTTCGGATTGGATTAGCCGGCGGAGTACGTGAGAGCCTCAACGACATTCTACCCTTCGATCCGTCGAATCCCTTGGCCGAAATGGATACAGACAAACCGCAGGAGACGGTTTGACTCCGACTTGTGTTTGACCGCTTAATTTATGCGCGCAAAAGTACACCGAAATCATTTCCCTGATTTTATTCGCTCGCGTCTCTCATATCGACGATCTTCCAGAGGAATTATCGTCGAGATGTTATGTGATGTTAGGCAACAAATCGATTTTTGAATCTAGAACGAACTATTATCGAGAATATTAACACCGAAAATACTTAATTATTTCTTCTTAAACCAAAAGAAAAAAAAAACTGGAAGTCAGGCATTCGAAAGAATCTTAAATCTCAAGCTCCGGAAAAATACTTGCGTAAAGTACTTAGTGTAAAAAAAAGGAGGCTGAGAAGCTCGTGAAAATCTTAAATTTCAACTACCCTCCAACTTACTAATCCATTTCAGACTCGACGGCGCAGTTACTCCGTTATCGCGTCCGATTTTTCACCACTTTCGTCACGTTCTCTCGTTATTTTCAATCTTATCCTCGTTTCCCTTATTTTCTACTGGATCGAATCTTTCTCATGGTCGATTTAAAACGTCGCTGTTATCATTATCCCCATTATCTTATCAAGAGGTTTTCGAGCGTCCCGCGATCCATTTCTTTCTATTCCGTCGAATTGATCGACGGTGATGATTTTCAAGGTGGCCCAAGTATCCAGCTATAACGATATTCGTATGCTAATTAAGCGTCGGCCATTCTTTCGTGACTCGATGGCTCGGGTAAGCCGACGCCATTTGTTCGTTACCTTTTCGCTCGCTTTACAGGCTCGTCCTACGCTCCACGGGTCAGGGTAAATCATGTGACGTCATAACAGGGTGTGGTGATTTACGTGAGACTTCGACATTACGGCTACCCTTGCATGAGTGCACCACATCCGTGTGACGACTCGCAATTGGGCCAACACACGAGCACCTCGACGCAATTGAAGCGCTTGAATTTTTGCTCCTCTCGCGGAACACGTCCTGCGACAATTGCAACCGGCAACCTGACTTAGCTTTTTCAAATTTCTCGTATTGCACGCTTCGTTTTATTCGTAATTTTCAAACGATTTTACGCATTCTCCAAAATATAGAAATTACACCAATTTTTCATTCGCGTGTGCACTTTTCCCGCGTCTCGCGTGTCAAAGAGGCCGTCGCTTCAGGTCATTTGGCACTGCCTGAAAGGAGCGTCGTGGAAAAGGACCAGTCTCGTTCAATTTACACCATCGAGACGTGAAAACGAACGTCGGTAAGAAAAAGAAAGCACACGTAGCGATAAGAAATTGAAAACACCGCATACAGATACACCAGTATCGTGGTCAATCAAAGCGGCGTTTAATTTTTTTCTTCATCAACGTTCCAGACGCGGATGCACTGCATCCCGTGTAGTTCGCGTTTCGTATTTCGTTTCTTTCAAGTTGAACGGGTCTATTTACCTTGCCATCGCCTAGAACGTTCGGTTTTTCCGTGTCGTTCTTTGAAAGTTGATAAAACATCGTTAGAGGCGATTAAACGATAGCAAAAAGACTTGGGCAGGATTACATTCAACTGGCCATGGTGGTTGTTCGATCGGACGATACTTCTCTGGTTTCTAATCCATTTTAAGCAATCGGTTACATCGTATAAGCTATGGATTTAATCTTTGTTCACCGTCTATCTCATTTGTTAGCGAAGCAGACTAAAAAATAAATTCCGCTCTGTTCTTTTATTTTCATCGAAGGAAGAAAGAGAAACCAGGAAAGAACACCAAGCACCTAAAGTTGCAGAGTATTTCCTAATTAGAATACTTTAGTAACAAACTATAGTTACTTGAATCGCAATAAACTGTTCTTACTGCAAGTATACGATTCTACAAGCAACGTAGTCGTTCGGACGATATACGAGTCGAGGTTATCAGCGATTCTACAGCAAGGGAGATGGGAATTTTTACAAAGCAGTATGCTTCTTTGGTTCCTCTATGTTCCATTGTGGCTGTCCAAGTTATCCCAGGGCGAGTTTCATCGTCGTGATTCCAACGTAAGCGGCCATAAAGGCGTTAGTGTTAAAACGGTGCTCCAGCGAGGTAGACGTTGTTGAAAAGAGAACAAGAGAATCTCTGTGTGTTTGCTTGTCTGGGTGTGGGTGGGCTGTCCAACGTGCACACACTAACCGCAGACCTAATTGTCTGGCCGCTTGTGTGCGCGCTATTCGCACACAATGTGTCTTATCGTATGCATTTAGGCCGGCGTCCCAACGTTCGCTAACGATCACTGTAAATGCAGATTTTTGGCCCAAGCTGAAAAACAACGGCATACTTTCACGCCAAGAAGTCGCCGCTGCGCTCTCTATTGTTGAGAGGTAGCCGGTGATAAGAAACCTCGAATGCTGGATAAACAGCGTGAACTGAATAATTTCTCGGGATTTTCTTCTTTGCGACAATACGATTTACGGGATGAATTTTTGGCCATGGTCTGATTGGTTCGTTTCTTGCCTTTTGCACGAATATCGAGCGTACAGAATATTACGTTATTCCGGAGACTAAATACATGACGCGATATTTTGTATTTTATTTTATAAATCGTTCCATTCTGAACTCTTTGTCATTTTGCTACACTGTCGAAAGATTAGAAATTTTGGTATTTATACCACTTTTCTTCTAAGCAGCTGCTGCGAGAAACAATGTTCAGACAAATATTTGTAACGTACATATGTCTTATCGTCCGCACTGAACGTATTAAAACAATTGTTAAAGTCGAAGATTGAAATTTTGGAACATATCGTGAACTAGAAACCGTGGCAAGAAATTTCAGTAATTACGTAGAAATTTGAAGAACGGCCAAGAGAATATTCGGAAATCCCCCGGTAATACGTCAATAACGTCGGAAGGAGGAATTCTTTCCAAAAGAGTAGATGATGCGAAAGACCAGCAAAATGAGATCCTCCGCTTCTTTCACATCTCCGCCATAGAGAACTTGTCCGTTTCGTTCTTTTTTCCTCCTCCGCCGTTCATCCCTTTGCTTCCATCGAACTGTCGATTGTTCTCCACGTTTCGCTCCCTTTATTTCATTTCCTTTCGACCACGCGTCACGATTTTCCGTGGAAATCGACACGGGCTTATAAGGCTGCCATCGAACTGTTCTAATACGACTAAAACGCCTCGATAATCGTTTTGCGTCGAGGGGCTGGGATAGACGATGAAACTGAAAGAAGTTTTATCAATAGGGGGCCTTGAATTATTCCATTACGGAGAAGTTGGTTTTGAAATGAGAGGATCGCCGGAAGAAAAGTAGATATTATCGGGAAGAATCGAATATGAGATTAGCGGTATAATACGTCTGCTAGATCGAAATTTCAAGCATTTAAATCTATCTAGATGTATGAACAATGTTTATGTTCAAAAGATGTTTAGCCATATGTTTGTATAATATTCACTGTTTACGATATCTCTGCATTTAAATAAAAATACACGTAATATTAGGTTGTCCGAAAAGTTTCTTTCGTTTCATAAGATGATAATAGATGAACAACAATATCGAATTAGGTATGATCTATTTCGTTATATTTCTATTATTATGTTCCTGCATAGTTCAATAAACTAATATAAAAGAGAAAACATTGTCGGTCCATTATTTCCTTATAAAACGAATGAAACTTTTCGGACAGCCCAATAATACATATTACGAACCTTGAACATCATCAAATTCACAATCTGTTAACAATACCCGGTATACCGAGAAGAAAGAATCGATGGAGAAGTAATAAATAACTTTAAAACATGATAAGTTTCCAAATTGAAATATAATAGCGTAGTCCTTAACAAGTCTCGTAACAAGCGTGCAAACTAATTACTATAACGGCCACGTAATAGGCTGTGCCACGCACAAATTACCACAGGACTTTCTATCGAAATCGTGCCACGAGAACCACTCACGCGAATTTATTTTCTCGAATTATTATGCCAGACAGTTATAACGAACAAGCTGAAAGTCGTTCCGAAGCAACGTGCACTGTGCAATTTGCAGATAAGTCGCTGTTAAAGGCGCTCATTTTCAAGGTTGTTCCCTGGTTTCCAAGTGACCCTAATCCGGTGTACACGTTTACATGTAACTTCCACAGCGATTACATCTACCGAACGTCTAAAAATATATATTGGGGGCCGTCAGCAGCTAACCTTATCGCAACAGAGATTCGAGTAAAAGATTGATTCGGTCAAAGGATAATGAAGTTTTTATTAGGAGCTGCAACGAAAACATATTAACTGCCAGAGAAAGGAGTGTATTTGCTATAACATTGTCCATTGTTGTTTGGAACGTTTGTGTTTGAAAGTTTGCTTTACATAAAGATATTTGTACGCTCTTTGTAAGTAGAATAGTAGATGCTATGGCCAGGCACGCTGAATTCATTTATTAATTGGTCATTGTGCTTATTATCGTGGAAGCGTCGAAGAACCTATAGAGTAGAAAATGGAAGATAATTTCATGCTTGTTACGAGATAGAATAGATCGAACTGGGATAAGCTGAAACAAAATTAAATTCCAAATGTACAGAAAGTGAAGTATCTCCTTTATCCTTAATGCAACTTAATTTAATTCATTCGCGTAATATTTATTTTGCTATGAACAACGCGCGTTAATTAATTAAATTAAAAATTAAAATCCTTACTGTTTGCTATCATCGTAATTTTCAAATTTAAAATTACTTTTCTTCCATTCGAATAAAGTAATTTTACAATTATATCGTGCTTCGATATAAATGGAATTATCTCGTTGTTTGCATTAAACAATAGCAACCAACGATGTATGACAAAATGCGGTAAAACCAGGCACGAATAATATTTTAGTCCCAAATAAAAAGTGAATAATGTTTGACTATTCGTCCAGGAGTTAATCAAGTAATTATCTTCTTTATCGCAGAAAGAAAGAAATACCTTTTACGAAGAAAAGTATCTGCTTAAGAACACGAACATCTATCATTAATTACAATTAAGAGCAAAATTTTATTGCTTAAGGAAATTCAGACGTTCGAATATTAATCACAATTACGACTGATATCGTGAAACTGTTTTTTAACTTGGAAGAATCGATGCGAATCAAAAACTATATTTCTTTCTCAATTAGATACGCCTCGATGTTAATCTCGCGTTTGCGTAGAAAAGCAATGCGGAGCAAGAGAGGGAAGAAAAGAAGAATAGAGGGCTTCTGAATTACAACTTAAAATTCCGGATGAGAAATCGTGGTTCCCTCGATAGGAGGGCCTCTATTCTCTAGGGCCTCATTTATTCTTCCGCGCTGTTGGCAAGAATCAACGCTAAACATTCTTGCAAAAATTCGTCTTTTACCGCGAGCTGTTCGTCGTTCGGGGATTAATTATAATGGCCCTGAACAGACGAAAATACGCGGACCTTGGTTGTTCGCGCGACCGAGTACTTTCAGCGAGATCTTTCCAAGCTACATTTCTTCCGTTCCTTTTTTGTCTTTTATTTTCGAACCTTTATGCGCTCCATAAAAATTCCTGTGCATTTCCCACCCCGTGAAAACAGTTTTCTCAATTTATTCAAGGTTCATTTTCTATTCTATACTATGGTGTTCGTGTTATTATTAACCAGTTTGCTGTTCTCGACGAATATACTCGTCCTGAAAAAATGACAATATTTTCTGTCGTCTCACGACGAGTACTGTCAGTAATAAAATTAAAAAATAGAACAGTCGTTCCATTACAACTTAATTCTTTATTATAACAGCCGCACGTAGTTTGCGTTTGACGAGTATACTTCTGCGACACATTTTAGATACACACTTTTTAAAGAGGTCGTAAGAGCTAACCGGCTTATTAAAATTTTGTTAATTATTTGTTTACAGTAACACTGACAGTATGATTTATACGAATCTGTCGAGATACAAATAGTTTATATAATTGGAGCTCGTTGCTTCTCTGATATCTCTGACTTCCTTTTGGTTACCTTTATTAGTAATATCTATCGATAGCTTCATTGATATTTTTAAGAAAACTATTGCTGTGCAACTACAAGATTTTCGGTATATTTTCAATTTCAGTTAGAAACGTTATCAAATATTCATTGCACGATGTAACATCGATGGCATGACCATCGCGAAGTCATAAATTCCTATTCGTCGAGATCCAAAGATATTTCACCATCTATCTAATAATCTTTAGAAATACTCCGAGCAATTTATCTCAACATCCCGAATCTAATTTTGACAAATCTTTCCTCTTAACACGACCTTCGCAAATTACTTCGTTTGTATGAAACCAAGCCCTAAAAATCCTTCGTAGGGTTCATTTCAACGTTCGCTCATTCCGGAAAAGCCCCGACTGCCACACATTTTCCGGATTTTTCCGCGTCGATTGGCCATTTGGCGAAATTGCCGCGTGATTTTCCAACCGTCGCCTTCACTTTTACCCCTCGGCCTCGCGTTTAGGTTTCACGTTTTCGCGTACACGAGCCCTCGCTGGCTCGCCCCGTAATCTCTTGGCACTGGCCAACTACTGGATTGCCTGTGTTCATTGCGACCTAACTATAATTCAGATATGTCCCGTTGGCACAGCCGTTGACAGTCGTACGATTGGTCACATGCCAAACGTCTCCGCGTATGGGGCAAAAGGTTGCTCGAAGCTCGGCCATTTTCCACGCCTCGGTTAACTTCACCAAATACCTAAGCGCAATGGTCAGTTCGAGATACCTTGTCGATGGTATGTACAGAATGCACTTGCGCGTTTCTTTTTTCCTTCATCCTCTCCTTTCCTCTGCTGGCGCGTCACAGTCGTCCTAATTGCCATTCCTGATTTACGATCTTCCGCCAGGCTATCGTTTGCACACGCGCCAGCTTGGGAGAGCAGACCGTACCGCCGGCGATTTTACCTTGGCTCGCCTATAAATTACGGCTTGTTACTATTTGCTATCGAGAACGAGATAACTTGTCCGAATTGTGTAGTTGTAGGTCGACCTGTAGCTTATTGCTATGTGCTGATAATTATGAAAGTCGTTTGAACGAAACATTTGGAGAAATTGAGCGTTTCGTTCTTATTTTGCTTATTATTGATACGCGACGACTTGTAATTTCGTTTTTCCGAATTACGAGGTTAAACGTTTAGAGGCGCTGCGAATATTATTTTTAACACACGCATTGCTTATCCCCGTTGATAGATATTTGGTCAGTAGATTACGTGGCAACGTGTAATCTACTTTTATTGCGCTACACCGGAAAATTAGAGACATTGGCTGCTTCAGGGAGCGGAATGATTTGCACTACTTATGCTTCGAAGTAGAACGACTCGGAATTTATTCAGACAAGAAACATCCGCGCCGCATGCGACACAATTGCTTGTAAAATAAATAAGTCGCGCAGTCTCGCCTTTCCCTGCGATTTACCCTGTGTTACTAATTTAATTATACTTTAATATAACAAAGCGATTATCGAATAAAACAGATTTATTACGAGTTATAAATAATAATATTAGAACGAAGCAACATTTATTCGCATTTATTGAAAGCTATCAAGCACAGTGGAATAATCGTTGTAAAGAATCAATTATACATTATGGGCAAAGAAACTGAATAAACAATTTCTACGTTATCTCTGATAGTCTAAAAATATTTGTATTAAAACGTTTGTTTAAAAGTTTCTCGAGGATGAACTTTTTATGAGAAAATGCTACGAGTTCAGAATGTTTAACGAGTGGTTGGATACAGTTTTAAGGAAGTTTACTCGAGATATGAAGATCGAATACAGCAACTACGGTCAATCACTATAAACGATTTGACGTACGATCGATCCTCGATGAACGCATTTGTCTTGTAAGCTCCTAAAACACTGCTGCAATAAATTTAAAAACACGAAGACAGCTTAGCATAAAAGCGACTAATACAGTGATCGATATATCAGCTCCATTTGCTTTTTTTTTTATTCGTCAACTACAAATTACGAGTAAAGTCTGATTATTTAATATTTACGATTTAACATTCCTCTTATCGTCTACTTTTAATATCTCTGTCTTTCGAAGGGAAGCAAATTTACAATTCTAAGGTCGAAGAATCAATATCATCGCAATCGTTTCAAGCTGACGCGTGATTAGACGCGGAAAGATTTGCAGGAAATATATCGGCGATCGTAAAGTTGCCTACAAAACGTATATTCCTTTCTTTGGCACACGCCTATTGAAGTCGTTACGAAGCTCTAGGTATTCATTTGAATTTAATGTTCGCGCTGATCGATCGTCTTAGACTTTGGACGACGATGGTGAGAGGAAAATGACGCAGCGAAATCAAGCGAGAACCTCGGCGTAGAAGCTTCTCGGACAATAAAGCTTTGATTCATCGCGTTCAACAATTTCACTGTATGTACTCGTTGATCTATCCGTTGGCTGGTGCCAAGTTTTTTTCACGTTCCGCCGTCTGTCTATAAATTTTTCGGTTTCGAATCTCTACCTTCCCTACTAAAGGATATTTGACGAAGAAGGAGAAAAAGGAAAAAAAGAGCCGTAAGTGGATCGATACCAGATCAAAGGAAACATTCGCGATCACATCGTGACAGAATAAATTTTCAGTAATCGGAGGTTCCGCTGCTTTCACCTGACTTTGAGTAATAGAATCTTCTGAAAACGGAAACGCTACGGTGATTATTTTACTGGCGTTGGTTGCGATTTCGAAACGCGTTTCGAAATAACATCCCCACGGTAATAAAATGGAAATGGAGTTGTACGTGTAGCCATCCCGACGTGGCAACGTCATTATAAGTTTCTGTTCCCTCTGTTATTAGAAAATTCACGTTCCATTGAGTGCGCGGTCTGTGGGCCGGCTTAAAGACGGGTCGACGATAAATTGTTCCACTTTGGATTTATTTGTTTCAAAGAAAAGCTTCGCGGATCGAGGTCGACCCCTATCTTCCGGGAAGGAAAACTTTCGAGCAGAGTGCGATAAAGAATCGCAAGTTTGCGCGATCTCTTGTGTTCATATTTTATCTGCATTCTAGTTGTTGGTTCGAGTAGGAAAGATGGTTACCTAATGACGGGGAAAATAAGTAAAACGAGACAGAACTTTGACTCGAGTTTTTTAAATGAACTGAAAAATTTCTCCTTAGGCTATCGTTAAAGCATATGAAGTCTTCATTCGCGGATACTTTATTTCTGCTAGAAAATTTATTTTAATAACGAAGGATATTACGATTCCTGGATAACTTTGGAAGAACAATTTGTATTTTGCTATAAAAAAATATTGCTTTGGAAATGCGAACAGAGGAAAGTCTTTTATAGCAGATGAAGCGATCGCGAATAAAATGAGTCATTATAGCGACGTGTGTTGTGTCCTAACAAATCCCTTGCCAAAATATTCGCTTTCTATCGAAATTGGCGATCTATTCCTGTCGTAGCTGTAGGCGCCCTGAGACGAATATTTCTTTTGCGCTTATCTTCTGTATATGTTACATAACGAGAATTTTAGCTTCTATTTTCTTTAAAAACATAAAAATGATAAAAAACAGAAATGAAGATTTTTTTATTTCTAATATGTTACCCGAATGAGTTTAGTTACTTAATCTGCGTTACCCTGGATGTTATAAATTAACATATAAGATCAAATATCATGATTTGTGAACAGGCATCAAAATTTTGTGCCATGAGTTTATGGTAAGGAGCGTTTATCCGGAAAGCCAATGGGCTTCTTGGATGGGCCACTTACTTGGATAGATAGAAGCCTCGTGTCTTGCGGAGCAGTTTCCAGAGACTAAGCACCCAATAACAGATTTCAAAGTGGTTCTCGATCGAAACTGTCCCTCGACACAAGTTTACAGGCTATAAAATTCTGCCGTCGAATGCGAAATTTTCAACCTGTTCGCGAACGTTTCAACCACACGCGTTGCGTATCTAAACTCTATATTTCATTTCCTTTTTGCTTCTTCTCTGATACTTGTTGCTCGAAGAACTTTAATTTCATGGCACGCGTTCTGACAGTACGTCGAAATACGCTTCCACTGAACTGAACGTAGCCATTACGAGAGGAATCGAGTACCTTGAACGTTAGGCATCCTCTGATAACCCAATTAATCACGTCCACGACTCGCCTCGTGTGAGCCGTCTGTTTTCGTCCTTGACTCGATAACGTCGCGATAATTAGAGGCGAGATATTTCTCGCGTGCGCCTGCCAGAGCGAGGGGCCAGCCGCGTAATGCCTGCAAGGGCAAAATTTCGACTTGTTCGCCTGCCTATTCGCTTTGCCGCGAAATTCTACCGCTGATTGCTCTAATTATCTCTACCATGGATCTCTCTTGTTTCGTCTCAAATTTAATGCTTCACGCAATTACGCGATACGCATGCTAATGTACGCTTTCCGTTGCTTTCAAGGCTTTTCATTTTCACGCCGTCAGCCCACGGCCTTAAAGTACGCCTACACGTAAGTGAATAGGTGCATGTTTCGTCGTCGAGAAGATTGCTAAATCGATGACGTTAGGTGGTCGTATTTTGCCTAGTGTAGGCGCTAACTACTTTTCTCTTTTCTTTCTAATGGCTATGCAAATATACAACTTCTGTGAATTAATATAGCGCTTTGGTTAAACCTTGTACGTCGTTTAGACCATGTTCGGCCCAATCGTGTTTTTCTATTAATAACACTACGACGGCCGACTAGTTTCGAGCGCGCAACTTTCGCGCCAAGAATTACAAACGTAGTTCACCGTGTACTATATATTTTACCAATAATTCGTATGCAATGATTTTATCTATTGAATAAATTATAACGCGGAAACTTTAACTACGTAAAATCCGCCAAATACATAAATCCAAACTTAAAAGTCTCAAAGACAAATTCCATCAGATACGTGGCGAAAGATAGCAGACACTGAACGGGTGCGATAAGTCACGGTTGACACTAGACACTGGCGACGTGCACACCTAATCGATTATCGTAGCAAGCTGGGTTGCAATTAATGAGAAAATATGAAGCTACTACACCATTGGTGGCTGATATCCCACACCGCGCGTCTCTTTATCTCTTTCTCTCTCTCTTCATTTGCACATTGTCAGCACGCCCCGTGATAACCTGCTCGCACGATAGAATATTTATCGCTGTGCTATGGCTTACAAACGGCATGCAAAATACATGGACGCGCCACGCTGCTGGATATCCGAACAGAAACCGAACGCGCGTCAGCTTTTTCAACCGCGATTTCTTTACATCGTGACCAACATGGCTCATTCGTTACGTTTATGGCCGTAGAGACGAGATGATGGACCAATCTGTCTGGCAGAATTTATGCTAAAAGCATTGAATCGAATGGGGCTTACGACACACGTTGGTAGAATTTCGCCGTTCGATTCGAGAGCAACGTTGTTTTCCGTGGCCTGCAGAATTTATTGGTTTATGGATGAAATAGGTTCAATTTAGACGGCACATTTTCTCCCTTTCTTTTGAATTCGATACGTCACGGCTTGATCTTCGAAATTTATAAATGAGAATATATTTTACACGCTCATTGTCGAACGTAAACGATTCGATCCCGTATAGGCATTAGGTTATTTCTGAACGCAATGGCGTACGACCTTTTATCGTTCATTGACTCGAATAAATCAGAATGGTTCGAATTCGTATAGAGACGACTAAATCAATTCCCTGGGTAATCTCGCGTCTCTGAAGTTAATCGATTGAAAGCTACCAACTTATTTCGTCTAATCGTAAACTAAACGTATATGAAGATAAAAAATAAAATGTAATAATCTCAACCGATTTTTCACATTTTACAAATATTACCTTATTTAGTTTTCCATATATTAGTTCCAATTTCATTAATTTATCAAATGCTACGAATTTGATTTTAATTTAAACAAATGTTTACGCAATGCCATCATCGAGAGAAATGGAAACACATTCGTGCATGCATACAGCTTAGGATAAAATCTATGGTAATAGCGTTGCTATTCATACAGGAAACATAAACGAAACATATGGAAAATGTATGTAGATAGCCTGCACGTGGTAAATAAAGCTGTAACAGAAACACGGCTTAATAAATCTCGACTATTTCATTCGACGCTGAGAAATCTAGAAAATTATAAAATAAAATTCCTTCTGCATGTTCTGGTGTTAATAACACCGCGCACAATAGTCCGATACTTTCATTCGGAATACCGTCTGATTCGTCTTTTATTAAACTTTCATCCACTGGGCGTGCCACTTATTACGTTTTCACGGAGAACGTGGCTGGGGCTAAGTGCATGGTAAAAGGCGGCCGTGAAGCGAGAGGCAATAAGTGAGCAGCACGGGGTACATATATCTTGTCACGATATCCTTAAACACAGGAACGCTTTGCCGACGGCCAATAAATGCGGCTCTCGCATGGCTAACAACACGGCACCGCTCTCAATTCTAGAAATTCCCAAGTGACTTTCACCGGTCTTTCTTGTCGGCTCGAAAAACTTTCATCCCCCTTGCGTTGCCACCCACTTACTCTGCCACGTTCTTCGTACTCACGCGAACGAGAAGCAACGCGTTGATCTTACGCGATTGTTATTTCATTTCTAGGCTTGATAATTCTCCGAAGCGTTTCATCGCCACTACGCGTTGCCCGAATTCAATTTTCTTTCTCCATCAATGTCGCCTACACGCCTGCTTCTCCCTTTCTGCTTTGGTTATACGTTAGTCATTTCGTTGCGTGAGAAATTCACTGGGCAGAAACGCCTTCGTGATTGTGTTCCGTGACAGAAACTCCTTCACGTTTCGTCATCCTCAGCTACGCCACGGCCAACATCATCGATTTCTTCCTTTTTGCCGGTTACTCCTACGTTTAATCTTCGATTTAATCTTCTTGCTTTCCTCTTTTTGAAATTTCTACCTGTTTTTCTTGTCATTCATATCGATCATATCGGATTTACAATTATCTCATACTATACGTTACTTTTTCATTTACGCACGAACGTTGGCTATCGCCCCGAAGAAATCTTCATATCTCTGATAAAGTTTCTGATTTCACGTGTTTATCGAACTTGTAATTTGGAAAGTGGCGTTATTTATGGGAAATTTGAAACGTCGATAAAAATGTTTCTTTCTATACGTATGTAACGTGGTGTTTCTCCCAATACATAAGTGTAACGTTTTAGTCTTGTTAGTTTTATAGTTGTCGGTGCTTTAACTTCGTGTAAAAATAATGGGCCCAACGTCGGTATAGTAAAAACTTTAATGTTCCATAAGTTATAAAAGTACATCGGCTTCATAAATGAAGGGCTGGAGCGTAATGGAAAATATGTTGGAAGCAGCACAAGCTACGCTCTAAGCATGCAGCATAAAACAAATATATAAAAATTTTATAGAATTGAATGATGCATGTAAGAAGCGTACGCCCGTAACTTTTTAATGACTTGCACATTTTGTTATATTAATATATTTTCTCTGCATTTTAATCGAAGGTAACGTTCATATTTCAATTTTCACGTTCAACTTCCATCATACAGTCTATTTGAATTCTACCTTGAAGTAATGTTAAACCTAAATTAATTGTAATCAAAAAGAATAGGTAGGAAAATACGTTCGACTAATTTTTCTGACGAAGATCTATGCTTTATCTACGCTTTATCTATATTTTATACTTTACGATGAAAAGCGAATATTAGCTCTCGTTCTTGAGAGGCGGTAACATCTCTCACGACGTGTTTTCATCGCTTGTAACGTTGAAATTTTAATCGTCGTGTCGCGCGATTAATTTCTTTTATGTATCGTAGGTAGAAATTTAACCGGAATGTACTCCTTATTTAATGGAATATCGCCGTATTTCTATTGAAATTTATAAGCAGAGTACGAATATTCACACGCAGGGTCGTGTTTAAATTAAGATATATATTTAATCCCGTTATTCAGCTAACCAAAATGCTTTGATCGCTTTTGGCTGGGAAATCCCAGTGTATTATAGCATATTATCGCGGAATGTCCGAGATAGTTAAGATTTTCAGCTGAAAAAGTCGAGGATCTTAAAACGTCAACGATGATCCCATTTCTATTCATTACGTTCGAGCACCGTGTTCCATTTTATTTTGCTCCGATCTTTATTTCGCGACATTACATTTCCGTTTTTTCTCGTTTCACATTGTGAAAACCGGGCGGAAGGTCGAAATATAAATTAAATTATCGCCAGACGGATTAAACAGAGATTGCGGATCTTAGCGCGAATTCAGAACGAAGTAGACACCTCCCCGGATAATTCGATATTACCGTTCGATTCTGAGTATTTCCGTACAAGCCCCGTGATAATCCGATTTTGCATTGACGAGATTGCATCGTCTACCCGGAAATTCGTCAGGGCAATCTTCCGGTCGAATCTCACAGATCGGGACAATCTAGCGTAAACATTGTCGCGAACGCATTAATTGCTGCCCAGCCTATTTACGCTATTTCATAATTACATTTGCCGTGGTTTGACTTGCCCGATTTCGTTTAATGGGCAATCCATTTCATTTATTCGGTTCGTGGAAATGATTTTACAAAGTACAGAGAACCGAACGTAATTGAGATATATTGCAATGAAATAACGGTATTGGTAAATTTTTTGTGGAAAGATATTAGACTGTAATTTTATTATTTTTGTTATAGTACAGTATAATGCAGTTCTCTTTGCAAGGAAGCTTTATTAAAATAATCGTCAATTTTTCTCTTTAAACGAAATGATTCACGCGTGATTAACAGGTATAATGGACGTTAAAATTATTTAAAACGCGACCCTTCGATGTTTCATTATCCGAGACTCGATTGAACATTTGGAAAGCGGAGGTTACGCGCGTAAAAAATTAGGCTGGGAAGAGTTATCGATCATTCACGTTCGTTGCCATCCCTTCTTGGTTGATGAAACCACGCAGTTTTGTTTCTCTTATTGACCTAGTTTCCGGGACCGCTCCTATTATTTATTTAAAAGTAGCGTAAACGTATCGTGACACGGCCGTACCAGGAAACACCTCCCCTTCCTTTTTATTTTTTCACTAAGATGAAACAACGTCAATGTTCTACACAACGGGAAACATTGGAGCTCAAGTTGTCGAAGTAATTGTTTAAATATTTATGAAACGTAGATATTTAAATTGCAGATGTTGTTATTCTATCCTACGTGCTGCAAATCTTTTATTTGGTCTGAATTCTAGTCTTTCGCAGTTTTTCGTTTGAAATTCGAAGGATTAACGTAATAATTATAAAATAATTCGTAGAAACTAATTAAATATAACTTACGCGCAAAATTTCCATATTGAATTGGAATTGGAATTTTTCAGACTAATTGCCAAAATAATCATCGCTAATAGTTTTACAATACGTATTGCTTATTGCTAAAATTTGTTATCAGTGAAGCACTAAATCGAGATACGTCGATGAAATTAGACAGCGGAAAGAAACACCACTTTAACGAGGTATTCATTGACCCGGAACTTCAAATGTCACGGAGGGCTACATGAACCTTTTTATCCAACGTTTCTTGCACAAATGAGATTATATAAAAAAAAAAAAAAAAAAACATAAAATCCTGATCCGAATGGAAGTTCATTAATTTCTTCGCAAAATAAAACAATTGTTTTGGTCGCTATCGTCACATGGATAGAAAATCACTCGTTCGACGTATATGTTTTTTCTCTTTTTCTTCTCTTTCTTCTTTATTTCTAGACGCAAAGAAAGACAATTTTGATTCAGCAACAAGCAGACGCTTCATAGATGTAAATCTCATTAGGTTTCTAAATGAGTTTTCTTTGGATGATCGCCAAACACGCGTTTGAGACACTTAAAATCTGTGTGATAATCAATAAATTTTGAGAGTCGCTGTGCGAAAGCAATTTGCCAAACGACTTTCCTGCATTTCTGTAAACGACTGTTAGTCAGACGACAGATGGGACTGCCGTTCTAAAATTAGTTTCGTAAAAGTGCAATTGGATCGTAACTGTTTCAGAAATGTGCCTGGTGTTTCAAAATCCGGTTAATATTTCTGTTCATAACCGTACAGCAGTCTAAATAAGTTTATCTTATTTCTATCGTTATTTTTATATCTTTCGTCGTCGCTCATTTTTATTCCGTTTCGATATGATCTATTTTACAAACAAAAGCAAAGTAATTACAAAATTGCATAGTTTTTTAACCCGTAATAAATTAAGCCCTATTTTTATTAAAGTTGTTCCTCTGCATCGGTTTTACTTCCTATTTAATCTGAATCTTAAATGCCGAAGAAACTGTAGAACTACCACGTTCAACCTTAACATCGCTAAAACCCTGTCCATAAAGTTACCAAACATCGCATCGATTAGCCACAGACAGCTGCTCAATCCCCACCCCAAAAAAGTAATCGTAAAAGCATCGATTAACGAAGCCGGGCGGCGTTAATCGGGCTCTCGCCTTTCTCGAAAGGCGTTCACCGGGCTGGAAGTCGTTCGATTCGCGAGGGTTGAGATTACGTAAAGCGAATGGTCCGTGACCCGGTGGATTTAGAAATCACCGGTCTCGTATCTCGTGTTCCCGATCAGCGTTGTTACACTATTATTAACAAATCAATCAATGACCGATGGTCATCGTATCGCCGCCGTATCCTGTACGTGCAGGGATATATCGTTCGCGACTGTAAACTCTAGAGAAAGGAGATTTCGCGATTTCGCGTCGTCTCAATAAGACAAGGTTGGCGTGGTGTTCGGCTTCGAGTTAGATAAGATCTGGTTCGCTGCTACCTCTGGGTAGGTGGTCCGATGAAGCGGGCCGATTGTGGAAGCCTGGTTGGCGCTATTTCGAGGGGCAGATTTTCCAGCGGCCGCCAGAAAATATCCTGCAAGATCTGCCGACCCGTAAAACACGGCCAGTAAAACCGCTTTCGAAACGAAAGTTTCAGTCACGCAGATGTTACGCGACCTCGAAGATAATACAGTCCTAGCTATTGCATCGGCTTCCCAGGCGATGAATCACGGATAGACGGAATCAAGGCTCTTTCAAAGATCGATACCACTCGGCCGGGATTCCTCGTATTTTTAGACCGCCTTTTGGACCATTTGCATTCTACCTTCCCTTGATGGAGTGCTTGGGCTATCGATGATGATGAGTACCGCGGGGGGTAAGGTCAAACAGATACGATAGCAGGTTACCAGGGAACCGTTGCACGATGCCTGACGAAAGTTCTTTCGATATATATCTTTCTTCTTCAAGAAGGGGTATCTAGGGATTGAAGAGAAACAGAATCTTTGGTAAAATACGCGAGTATGTGCGTTCATTGCTGTTCATTGTTAGCTAGAAGAAACGACAATGTAATTGTCATGAACATTAAGCTGCAACATAATACTGCTTTCGATACTCTGTCTGAATAGTAGCGATAATAGTAATTTGTAGTGTTGCGGGATACAGACTGTTGTTTCCAAATTAGGACGAATGAACGTCAATTTAAAGCTGATTAGATTAACAAAGCAATTAGTCCGTTTCCAATTGCATTTGTTTAACTTTGGCAAATGGTATTCGATAAAAAAGTTGCTCGCTTTTAATTAAAATACTTTTAATTAGTAGCAGAACTCTGGACGCAGTTATTTTGCATCGAGAAAACAAATACAGCGCAAAGATCTTTCCTTATTGAAGTATCGCACGAAACTTATTTCATCTCTAACAAATGTTCTATTCCTACGATCCTCTCGGACTCTGTGCTCTCTACGTTTCCGCATTACCTATACAATTTTCTTCCCTACGATCGTGCTAAATTTTTTCTCCGACATCTTTACTTCGACTCTCTAGTAACGTCACTTCAACGTACCGCCTTTTCAGCCAGTTTTTCGTCGGGTTTACGAGTCCGAGCGAAAATTCCTGAAATATGCAAATCCTGACTAGCGTATCGCACGAGCGGATTTTTCAGTAGGATGCCGAAGACGAAAGCTATGTAGCACCTCGAGCAGACCAGCTAACTTAAACGGCACACGGGATCGAGTATGTACCTACTTGCTCCCAGAACCGCAAGGATTTAGGGCGCCCTGGCGATACTTTCTCCCTTCGCTGTGATAACTTGCCTGTTTGCCTGCTCCATAAATATCGTGTCGTAGAAAAACGAAAACTTGGCGTACTCGCGTTAACTTCTACCTCCAGAGCGAATGTTTAACGTTAACAGGTTAGAGAGGCGCGGATTTTTGGTGCGATTTTTGCACTTTCGTGTAGCGTCTCTTTCATGACAAGCAACTGGGTATAACGCTTTACGATGTAATTTTACACCACAGAAACGTCATTTCATTTGCATATATAATTTTTAAAAAAAACGTGACTTTGATAAAGATAGAGAGAGCGTAGCTGTTTCATTTAATAACAGCGTCGACGATAATGTTGATAAAAATCTAACGTAACTCTACTTTGGATATTCCTAGCATCGTGATATCGAAGTAACTTAAATATTTCTTAACATCGGTATTTTAAACGAAATTTTCTACGTATACGATTAAATGAAGTAGACGGTTCTATAATCGTAACTTGTCTCAGTATCGTGAAACTGATCCTTGAAAACCTCGTGTAAAACGAAGTTAGCCGTACATAGCAAGTAGGTGTAGATTTCAATATCTATTAAGCACATTCAGGTCACGGAGACATTGCTGGCAACAAGTGTCAGCAACGCTTTCCCAAAATTAGCCAATGTAACGCCCTGCTTCGTTGTCATTTGCTTATTAAAATAACCATTATCCAAACTCTTTTTAACGTCGAATAAAATCAAATCAAGCGAATGACGATCGCTACTTATTCCCCAACAAAATAATATGTTACTTTATTTATGGCTTTTAATTATGTTTTAATTCAATTTTTACCAGACGTACACGAAATGAAACTGTCAAATCAAGATACACGAATACGTAACTTTAAGTTCATGCGATGTTATGAAGAATAAACCTTATCCTATCAACGCTGACCGAGAAATTGTTTCAGCCCATATCAATTTATACCGAGAGTAGCAATACAATTCTCCATTCAATTTATAAAAAATGTTATTACCCGACCAACGAAAATTCGACATGCAAATAGGAAGAAATTTCGTCGAACACGTGAACGCTGTTTATTTCAATTGGAATGCGAATCGTTCCCAATTCCCTCGTAAACCGTTGTTCCCGTGTCTCCCAGCATTTTCATAGTCACGCGAATGACTACGAGTCGAATGTTTACGAGCAGTTGCACTTTCAGGAGCATAAAAATTTTTTCTTTCGAGGAATAAAACTTTGAATGTCTCCGACTGTCGTATCGTGGCCAGTCGATTTAATCCTTCCGCGTTACGTAACGCGGTACGAGCGAAATTAATTGCAACGTTACATGCAACATGTGTCAGCATCGGCCACTTCATGCTTACACGTTGCTACACGTTGCTATTTACCCTATCGCCTGGAGATTCGAATATCGCATGATCTAAAACATTAATGTATCCCTCGTATTTCTTGACAAACTTGTCGAACGAAGCCTCGCCATAGACATTCTATCGACGCGATCTTACAATTTCGTATTCCTTCTTGTTTAGACATTCCTCAAACCTGGAACAAATACAGAAGAATCGTTTTTAACGCCGACAACTATTCATATCATTTTTATATTGAATTATTTTTTTTCAAAGTTGAATATTCGGTCGTGAAAATCCGTGATTTAACTAAATCAAATATCGCAGTTTATTCCAAACAAAACGCCACTTTGTGTCGCGATATTTGATGTCGCCATTCGATTTAAGCTACTTTCACGTTACTCGTATATTCTCGTAAAAGTATCTGAAAAAAGAAACAATCGCGAGATTAAACAGCAGGTGATTAATGTAATGAAATTGCTGGAAATGCTGGCAGCAATTTCGCTATGTGTCAAGGATGACGAATTCAGAGGTAACGAAATTAATATTGGAATCGTCAGGACCAGGCGCGATACCGATTATTCGCAAGCGAGCCAGCGCGATCAAGTAATTCGCGAACAACGTTTATTTCCGCACCCATGCAAACCACTTACAAACTAACGACGAGTAGCTCGTTAAATGTTCGCCAACACACTGCGTCTGCTTGATATGCCTCCTACTCGCTCGATCGTCCAAATCGTGCGAATTTAACACACATATATATATATATTTATATGCAAATCCACGGTCGTGATATCTATATATATATATGATGCTAGTGCTCTATATAATACGATATCCCGAACGCTAGAACCAGTCGATTGAGAATTGAGATTCCTGTCTAATTCGAGATCATCGAATTAATCGGATGATCGACTATCATTTCGGCACGATTCAAACACCAATCGAACGATTTTAATAAGAACATCCTCAAATGTTCTCTTAATTAGCTAGAAAATTTTTGTAGACACAATTTCATGAATTCTTATGAACTTAAATAATTCTTATGAATTTTCACGAATTCATAAACTGTGAAAATTGTTTAACCCTGTTACGTTTCTCCGATCTTTAACTCTTTAGAACACTGAAATTTTCATATTAATAATTCGATATCGGTAATCTTAGCAATGAACAATTGATGCTGTAAACGCTGTAATTAGCGTTGGTATTTCGAAATACGCGTTCGCCAGTGGACCGTAATCTGCTACGAGATTAGTATTTAGTCCAAAGCGGAATGCAATTAACGAAATAAACAATTCATGTGCAGCCATCGAGAACGCGATGAGAGATACGGTGAATTTATCGGAGGTTAATCTCGCCGTGAAGTATCATTTATTCGATCTGGGATCCATTCATAGCGTTACAAATAACGTTTACCATTGACTTCCCGTCTAACGTATAAAACGTTTCATCGTGACTTAAGCGATGTTCACGAATTGAGCGATATTTTCCTACGACACGTGGCTTCGATCGATAAAAACCTGACGCAAATCTAGAAATTATGGGGTTGGATTCATAAGGGGAGTTATAGTGTTCGGTTGGGAATCGTTGGCAAACCGTTCACGCGAGCTTCGGAGAGAAAAACTTGAGGCCTGACGCATAAACATACTTCGATTCCGGTCGAGCGTAAAATCGATCCTTCAATTTATAGGCCATATTTTTCATTTTTATCGAGTTCTTTTGGTTGGAAGGAACTAGTAATTTTTAAAAATTGTTCGTTATAATCTTAGGATATATTTGTTGCAACATTTAGTTTCTATAATACTTTGTCAACTATATCTTTAGACGAAACAGATTCCTTTTCAAGAGGAAACATTCGCGGAAACATTCTTTTTCAGTCATTGGGCAACATTAACGTAAAAAGACGAAGAAAATCTATTTGTATTTTCTCTTGCGATCTGCGTGTTAATTAAAAAATCAATATGTAAAGTTGAACAAAGAGCTTGAAAGATAGAACTCTTGTAAAGTCGTAATATTCTCCGGTTCAATGGACCTCGGAAGGTAGAGTAAAAGCACATTTCTGTGACGAAAAGCCATAAAGATAGCGTGTCGTGGTAAGACTCATTCATAATGTCGGAAAGCCCAGCTTTAACGTAAATATTTATTCTTGATATTTGGTAAGATTTAGAACCCCTGATTGTGAGTCTCCGTGTTACTTGCAAATTGTATTTACCATTGAAACGAGATGAATCTGCTCAAATCTTGCACGAGTACTTGGAAAATACTATCTATGTAGATCCTTGTCCAACATCAGATTCTCTGATATACATAATTTAGTATACTAAACGTTTCATTTGATATTTCGAATAATCATTTACTTAATATTAGCAATTATTATTCGTTGCTATTTACCGCTAATAAAATTTTCTTCCATCAAATGCGACAGGGACTGGTTCTAGCTCTTGCCAAAAAAATGTCACGCTTCGATCTGCTCTAGTTCCCAATTAATATTAAAATATTCCTCGATCGGTGATGCCTCATTTATCATCACGGCCATGAAGCGTAAAAAGTGAAACTTGAAAAATCGCACGATCTGTTAACGTTTTATAACTTGGTGTGGCGATTCTTCGCGAGATAGAAAGATCGTACCGATAGACGTGACGGTTTCCAGCGACGACTCATCGGATGAAATCGCGATCAATTTTCCCCAAAGCCAAATACGAGAAATCGTTCGTTTGCCAGGCGATCACGAACCTTCTAACGTGTAATCAGAGCCGAGGAACCGGCATCGGAATAGTAGCAGTCATCGTGATTTATCGCGGCGAATTAGTATTTACGCGGAGAGCTTCTTTCTTAGTAACGTCAATATTTTCCTGCTTCCGTAAATTGAGATTTAATTTCGCTGCAATTTTTCGACCGCGACGTTTCATTATTTCGCTTCGTCATTTTCCACGCAAGAAACGCACCTCTTCACCGGATGAACAAGTTAATCGAGAGAGATTATATTTATCGTATTGTGATCGTCTCTTCAATCTTGAAAGAATTCGGAAATTTGTTCGGTGAAGATACGATGGCTGCAAAAAATATTAGGTTGTCCGGAAAGTGTCTTTCTTTCGCAAACGTGTTTTTTACAACACTGCACCTTCATACAAACGTGAAACCAAGTCTGTGAGATGTCGCGGTGTTTATTTCAACAGAGCAAAATGGATCGTACATAATTCGACAAAATAATATAAAACAAAGAACGTTGTCGTATTATTCCCTCATAAAAGGAAAGAAACTTTTCAGACGACCTAATACTTGCACGTAAAACCCTAATCTTCGGAAGAAACGTCTTCCTATCGAGCTTTATATTTTATTTACACAACACGTATCAGATCTTTCGAAAATCCAATAATATGAAAAGTTACTTTCATTTGTATGGTATGGCACATTTGTATGATATTATATGGGTAAGTGGATATAGGTTTAAAATCATGAATATTTAAAATCTACGCATTTTCATGTTAATCTGTATTACGCGTATTCGGAGGAAATAGTGGAATTTATAGGGTTCTACCTATAAATAGTAGCATTTTCAATAATATGTCGTTAAATTGGCTGTTATATATATATTACTTTGAATATTAATTTATGCTTCGGTAAACTATGATTTATATTGTATGGCTTTGTAATGAATTCCTCGTACTCCATAGCTTCGATAACGACGATGCAAAAGAGAGAATAATATATTTGCGAATACATAACGAAAACCTAAGAGCAGATGTAGTGTTGAATTTTTTTAAATAATTATCCGTACGTTTAATCGACGTAAGATATACCTGAAATATTAACGTGGACAATACATCGATAGTTCGATATCTTAAAGGGACAAAATAGTACGAAACGAGATTGCCATTCACACAGGAATCTGCGATTAGTCACGATACTGATTTTCGCTGAAATTCCTCAGCGAGAAAGGTTAATGGCATGTTGCTGTTAGAAATTTCGATTAACTATTCATTCGAAGAACATGGTAAAAAAGTACCATACAAAAAATAACTTTAAAAAAGTTAAGAAAAAGCTACGATATGCTTATATGTGTATATGTGTGAAGAATACACGTTTCCATATTGTTTACAACAGTTACAAGCAGTTTAAGTAATAAAAAAAAAAAAAAAAAATGGACATTATTTTTTTAAAATACTCGATCGCTTTAACGGATATGTAAAAGATCGAATGACCCGTTCGACAAGCAAGTAGCGAAGCGAAACATCTGCACGAGCAAATTTAATGATTCACGGTACATTGATGGCCGATTATCCAATGTGGTATCCATTTGAAAACTCTTGCTTGAAAAATAGCTGTAGCCCAGAGTGGTCGTTTCGAAACAACGACAGAATAAGTGCCCTCGTCTCGCGGTTGTTCGAAATTTACGATATCCCTTAACCTTGGTAGTTGAATGTAGCGTGATTTGCGGCAAGTTAAATAACAACTCGTTCAATCGTCGACAGAACGGAAGCTCTGTTTGAATTCCTCTTAAAACTGCTAGTTACAGCGCTTCATTTTCCGCTACTTGCCCGCTACTTTCCATAAATCCGCTTCTAAATTCGCTCGAGGCGATGAACTTTGTTTTCCGCGTTCCGACCGATTCTTAATCCAGATTGAATCGATGTAACTTCACAGCTCGTTCTCTGTTATCTTCATGGTCGTTTCTGTGTAATACTTTACTATCCGATCGCTAGAAGATATCGAACAGTAATTAGAAATACGTGAAAAACTCGTATCGATAAACGTCTCTAATAAACCGGCAAATAAGAGACTGTTAAGGAAATGCGATAAAACTAGAGAATATCGTAAAGTTTCTTTTCAGAGCGGCGTATGTGCGCCAACATCGAGTATCGATTCCGAAGCGCACATAAACCGGCTGAAACAGTTGTAAAAAGGATATCGTAGCAGGACAAGGGATAAGGACGCGTAAACTTGTTATAGGCACACTTCGAGCCGATATAAAAGAACCAGCGTAAAAAGCTCGCGAACCGCGTGGTGTGATAAATCGATCGACCTCGACCCCTGCTGCTGCGGATGGTTGTAAAGGATCTTTTGGGACGAAATATTTGTCAAAATGTTAACGTTTTCTTAACTAGCTCGTGACGTGTTTGCAAGCGCATGATTCTTACGTTAAAAAGTTGAAAAGCTTCCAAAGATCAAGCATCAAGATTCAACGGCTCGATGCATTACGTGGGTGGGTCTAAAATAATAGAGTTTTTGATAGGCATGAAAATGATTCTACGATGGAAATAAAATAGGCTAAATTGAGCGAGATCGCGTGATAAAAACTTCTCGATTGGGATCGCGCTGAAAATTTCATGTTCCAAGGACGGATGCAAATTACCCTTAATGTCACTTGAGTGTTAATTTTAGATTATATCAAAATCGCATCACCTTCATTATTTTCTATTCTGTTTCGTTCGTTTCTTTATACACAGATATTTCGCCATATGAATTATTCATTAGGTTATTTCGACTTTATCGGAGATAACAAATTTCGCTTTAAATCAAGTAATCAGTATATAAATTTCTTTTTCTTTATCAAGTTACTCTACCAATTTATTCATCGTGATCAACGTTTCTTCACTTTGTAGGTTGGCTGAAACATTCAAAGTATACTTTTACATCTTATAAGGAACACTTTTCGACTGATCGAAGGAATACGTTCCCAAGGGAATAAAATGAAATTTTCCCGACCTAGATTCGTTCCTATGGCGGAGAAACTCGCACAGTTGTAACGCGAACCAGTAAATAATAATCTAAGTTAGTTTCTCGAGACGCGCCCGTACGAAGAGAGCAGCTGGTTGAAATTTTGCGAAAGAACGGACCCGCGTGTTGAGTGGCCAAAAGGGACTTGCTCGCTGTTTCGTTCAACGCGCGTCTCTCCTTCCTGCTGAAAGAGCCGTATATCTTTTCTTCCCTTAGAAAAGCAACGGAATAGCTGGCCTGAAAGTACATGGAAAACAGGCTTCTTGAAAGAAACAACCCATTCAGGTAGAATCTTTTTCAAAACCCACTAAATCCACTGTGCGTATAACTGTCGTGTTCACACCCAAGTACAGATATGAATTTTCTGAAAGAATTTGAACGACGATTACGATACATTAGGAAAATCGTGGTTGTTTGATTATTTCGATTCGATGATTTGATACTGTAATTTTTGCACTGGGTAATTAGCCAGGCAGAAGTGACAAAAATCTCGATTCTTTCGCATATTTACGAAGACACATCGGTACCTTATAAATTTCAATAACTTCGTTCTTTTGGATGGAACTTTTGAATGGAAAAGTTGTAAGTTTCATATCAGTCGCTCGGTACCGACTTCCAAACAACACCGATGTTAAAAATCGGAGAGCACATGCGAAGCATTCTTATCAGCATAGGAACTGAACTTCTGTCGGACTGTGTATATTTTTGCGATCTAGTACGCGACTTGAAAAAAGCAATCACGGAAGCCATAAATCAAACTAGAGGAAACGATAAGCTAATCGGATTTGTCGGATTAGAATTTAAATCCAAATATATCATTTTAACCAATGAATACATTCGATCTGTCTTTCTAATTCTTTTATCCAAAATGTTCGTTATCTGACAAAAAAACTCACTTGCCTTTGTGTGCTCGCTCACAAAGAGAAAACTCACAAGCGTTAATCATTTGTAGTCAGAGTGGAAACTTATTTTTATTAAAAAAACCGCGCGAATAAATTTGTTTCCAAGAAGGACAGTCACCAAGACAGAAAACGAGAAAAGAAAATGACGACGTAACATTGGCCGTTTCGTTCCACGTTTTAGTTGGCTACAAAAATCTCTGCCGTGCAGATTCAAACGTTCGCTCTTTTGTTATGCTCGAGAAATGAAATGAGCGCACGGCTGGATCATTCCCAAGTTAGGTCAATTGTTGTAAAAGCAACGAGTCCTGATCGAGGCAGCGAGCCTTCGACATCGGCCAAATCTCGTTCGACGCGCCTGTATTCTTCCAAAGATACCGTTCGCACGAGAATTTTCCAATAGCCCGGCTTCGTTATCACGATGCGCAACTTTGTTATGCTCTTTATTCACTGTGAACACGAATTGGATGTTTCCTCGACATTGAATGTGCAAGCCGCTTAATTGAACGAAGTAGTACACTTTATTGTACTATAAGGGGATTAATAAAAATAAATGATGCAAGCGTCGATACTCGGAATTATTTGATAACGAACGGTTGATATTTTAATAATTGATTTGCCTGGATTAATTATGAAGATGGGATTACAATAAAAATCATTTTCATACCGTAATGTGTGGCAAGTATTTTTGTAATTGCTTGTCCGATCGGTGGAATCGAATAATATCGAAGAGAATTGAATTAAATTTTGATTTCAATAAGGATAACGGAAAGCGGATTAAGTTAATATCGCGATATTGCAGTTCAAGTTATAGCAAGAATGGTAGCGTACATTGTACAGGGCGATGGATATTTTCGTGTTTCGTCAGATTTTGCATGCAAAGCGCTTCCTCCAGCGGAAGAACTTAGTAGAAGCGTTATCAAAAAAGTTGGAAATACTTTGCACTCGAGTTAAATGTATAAGCTGTAAGAGGTTGGAAAGTAATCTTGACAAAATCTCGTACTACTTGTTCGATGAAAATTCTGAAACATAAAATATTTAAGACCTTTCAATTTATCGGTGTGATACTTGTGACCAAGAACAGAATAACCAAAGATATTCCACGTTTCTGTTTCGTTTATTACCTTGCACAAGCATTCTCTTCTTCCAACTAAATTCACCAGAATAAATATCCTATTTTCATCTTATTTAACACTCCATAAAGAATCCTCGAGCATCTAAAACCGATAATATTCTCGAAGCCCACTTGGGCAATCAAATATCGATATTGCACATTTCACATCGCAACCCAATTATTACCACCGTGTGCGTGCCGATACATGAAAACCATTCTCTACGGCACAATAAAAACTGAGTTTTCTTCGGGATTAAAACGAAGCTTCCAATCGCGCGGACGTGCGGGATTGTTCCAATAAGGCGGGCAATCCGACTTATATTTTTTTCCAGCAGTCGCCTAGCCAGATTGGAATGGAAATACGCGAACTTTGATGGCGCGGGTGTCGCACGTCGGAAACACGAAGAAGAGGAGGAAACGCGGTGAGTCGCGAAACCTGCGAAACGGCCGCGCCCGACAGACAAATTGCATTAAATCTCCATTCGCGGCGCGTGGAAAATATTGACGTCGTCGCGCAGCCCCTTTCGCGTAAATATTGATACTCTGCGAACGAATCGTGCCGGTTGCATCTTTCATGTGATCGCCGCTTTCGTTCTCAGTTCGTTTGCTCTTCCGAATGGAAAATAAACCGGAGAAGAAACGAACGAACACTGGTCTAGAAGCATATTCGTATAGAGTCGTAGTTCTCTTCTTTGCGGACGTCGTGAGCTTTTCGGTATCCTTATGTCCGTCGTAAAGCATTCACCGTTCGAACTGTCTACATATACTTGTCTTATTTGCCTGTTTCAAAAGAGGATTACCAGTTTGTTTGTCTTTATACAGGTCTGTGTGAATGTGCGTGTGTGTTAAGGCTTGAATACTCGATGTATGAGAAACGCAGTTGAAGAATGGTATATAGAAGTGAAAATTGACAAATTGGTGGAAATAATAAAGAATTAATTCGAGGGATGCTGTCCCAAGATATAATAGTTTGTATTCAATGTAAAATATTCAATGTATTCGTACTACAATGAATTCAAGTAACTATCTTGCGATTTGTAATGAGACAAAGTGGTAATTAGATCTTTCTAGATAAATTGGAAATTTGAACGAGAGGATAGGTCAAGCAGATCTAAATCGAATGACTCTGTGCAACGAACGCTACTATACCGATCAATGCATTTCGGACAATGTAACTAAATTGAACGACGCTCTAGAACGAATGCAACTTAACTGTTCAATTTTCTGCACGTTACAATCTTTTAACAGATACGTTATCGTATAATAAAATGATACCGAATATTTGACAGCCTTCTAACATATTATCGCAAGATATTTTCTATTTTTAATAAACTCGTGTAATAAGATCAAATAACTCGTAAGTTCGTCGCTGGTTCTTTATTAATACCAATTTACCAGAATGTTGTAATGTATAAATTGAATTAGAAGAGAAAATAAAAGTTCTTTCTTCACGAACATGAAACATTCTTAAGAAAAGGATTGTCTGACCTAAATAAAAGTGATCTATTATTAACACCCTGAGGAGGTCTGAAATAATTTGATGTTCACCTTTCGTGACTGCAAACTTACACGTGAGTTTCATCCTTTTATCTGTGATCTGTTTAAAGTAATTACGATAACAGACGGCACACTACGCAAAGTAATTTGCAGAAAGATGTATCACGACCGATATAACGCGCGAAAAATGGCAGAATAATTCGTCCACGTTTTCATACCTCTTCGAATATTAAGTAGTTATCAATCTGTTCCGATATTTCAATTTTATACGATACTTGATTTCGTATTACGTATTTAACGATGATTCTTTTCCAAAGTTCTGGTAAGTTTTTAAATCTTTAAGATTCTTAAAGATGTATGGTGACAGTTCCAGAAAATTATATTAGTATTGCTACAGTAATTATTTCCTAATTCTCTGGAATAATATATCTCCCATCATTTCTCCTTCCACTTTTAAGTATAATTTCCTGAGAAGGTATAAGAAAAATTCATCAGAAGTAGAGCCTGCTTGACGTTTTCGGGCACTTCTGCTTCTACATCATATTTTATTCATCAAGGTATGATTGATTGCCTTGATTTATAGGGGTTCGTTCAAAAAGGGCTTCGGTTAACTGTTATCCTCTCTGATGAGCATACTGATCTAATCAGCCGAAATGATCTAATCGAAAAAAAGCCGAACTTTCTCCTGTTCAACATAAAAACGTACCAGTAAAAAAAGATCTATATGTATTTCGATTAATTGATCATTGTTAAAGCTTCAAAGTAAGTTCGAGTCAAATTATAGTAAGAGAAGACAATGCTTTTACATTTAACAATAGTTTTCCACTAATTCAGTGTTTTAAAATTCTACTATGATAATATTAACATTCGAGAATTTTAATACCGGTTTTAAAATTATTAAACTTTTTCTTTCCATATCTTTCACTCTGTGCTTGAATATCTTACTATTATATTATTATCTCATTCGTCTTATATATCATTATATATACCATTGTTCATATTGTTCATCGATATTAACACGACACTAAATTGAAAAATAAGGATTCGCCTCAAGAATGTAATCTTTCTTTTACCATCCAATATATCTTTCGGAAGCAGATATCTCAATAAACCGATGATACTATAATTTGGCCATTTCAGTGGAAAAAGGTGATGGCCCGTACCACGCGCTCGCGACGAAAAATGGCGAATACGACTGATGCTCCCTCGCCTGCGAGCAGCCTTTTGTCGTCCACCACGACGACCCCGTTCACCAGCCCGACATCGACAAGCTACTCCACCGAGGGCTATACCTTCAATTACAGCGGCCTTCCCAGCCTAGGTGGCTACTCATTGGAGGATTTGAATTACACGGAACTCTGGGTCGACGTATGGAATAGCACCGAGGCCAGTAACGTGACTGAGAGGTTAAATACCACTGTACTGCCATCGGGAGCAGGCTACTGCGACGAATGGGAGGCAGCGCAACACAAACTCTTCCAAGTAAACTCTCTTCTGCTTTCTTATAAACGTAGCATAGATTAAGTTTACGGGAATTGAGCCATAGATCCGATAGATCGATATTCTATTCGTACTATATTCTAATAAAAATTGACTTTAAGGCAATCGTTGAAAGAAATAATGACAATCTAAGTAAATTATCTGATCAATCATGTATCACACAGTGATAACGAAAATGGGAACTTTAGATAAATTTAAACTAGTACTCGTTTATCCGTTGCTGATCGATAACACCATCACCATCTTTATCGCCACTTTATTTAACGACCAATGCATTTAAACGATACGTGAAAACGAATCGAGCAACGAGAACTATTTATCAACTGGACGAGTTTTGGAAACTATAGCGATATTTTTCAAGCTTTCATCGGCGTCTGTCAGAATATAAGAAAAATTGCAAGTTCATAATTTTTCATTCGCTGTACGTTTTAAAAATCTCTTATAGCGTTTAACTAATTACGAAAGCAACAAAAGGAAAAGCAAATTAAGAAAGACGTACAAACTACTATCCTTTCGTGATTACAACCCCGTACATTATTCCGTACATGAGTCTTTTTCGTTAAAAAAACAGCCATGGAACAAGTCTTCAACAGTTTGAGGAAAAAAGAACGCGAAAAATCGTAGCTTCCATCTTGACAATAGATTCCGTTCAACTAGGGTGGTCTCCAGACGGTCACTTGAATTTTCTCTGAGCGAGACGAGGCAATCTTGCCGGCTGATGGATTCTCACGGGGAAACTGTTTCGATTTGCCTTTTGCCAGGCGGCGAATCTGTTCTTCGCAGCGGCGTTCCTGGTGCCGCGTTCTTTCAAGGCCTCAGTACTGGCACTGCGCACCCTTCTCACGGCTGGCTTCATGCTGGCCGCTCTCTGGGCTGGAATTACCATATGCGCCCTGGACGCGATGCTATGGTGTCTGGCTCTCGGCCTTCTGAACGGAATCCATTCGCTTATACTAGCCTGTCGATTTCTGCCTCCCGCGCTCAGCCCCGAGCTGGCTGAGCTCTATCTGAAACTCTTTAAGCCGTACAAGGTCAGCAAGAAACACTTCCAGGAGCTGGCCAAGGAGGCAAGGATACTAAAGCTGGACTCCGGTCAGACGTATGCGACAGAAGGCGTCACACCCGCCGACGAACGACTATCGATACTGTTACGTGGCAAGTGAGTATTGCGCGATCGTGTCTGTAAAATACAGTGATTGGCGAGAGTGTTTGGAAACTGTATGTATACGAATGTATACACGAAGGAAGAAACAACTCCAAATTAGTCTCCAGCTCCCTATCTCTCTCTACACGTGTCAATTTATTGCTTTGGTTTTTGAAACATGTAAATTTTACAATTTTATAACCTCGCTGTATCTCTGCTCTCGATCATATATTCAGAATTTATCGAAAGATAAAATCGAGTCAATAGATAACGCCCCTTTACCGGTGTTTGATCTTCCAGAAGCAAAATTACGCGGACTATTCTCTCTTCGCCCCTCGGTGAAATCTTGTCGAATTCTGTCACCCTCCGGAAGTGGTTCGCGTCCGGAAGTTTGCGTTTCCCATCTCGTATTCTTCCGTATCTTGTTTATACAAAACAGCCTCTAGCTTCATATAGTAACACTAGCTTTCGAAGAAACGTCGAAACGTCAGAGTGTTTAACGAATGGTTCTGTGGAGTTCAGGTTGAAGGTGACCTGCGACGGAACACACTTGCATTACATCAAAGCTTATCAGTTCGTCGATTCGCCGGAATGGGAGGCCATGCACGAGAACATCGACGACGTCTTCCAAGTGACGATTCGAGCGGAGGAGTCTAGCACGTACATCTGTTGGACCAGGCTGAAGTTGCTCAGGGTACTCAGGCATAGGCCCCTGCTCAAGGTCGTCCTCAACACCCTCATCGGTAAGGACATTACGTCCAAGTTGTACGCCCTTAACGAGCAGCTCGCTGGTGTCGCCGCGGCCAGTGAGACAACCACGTCGAATCCTTACAGGGGCGTCGCGAGAAGTCTTAGCGTCGACGCTGTAAACACTGAAACTGCCGGAAGAGTACGATCCACGACGTGGAAGGCACAGAGGAGGCACAGTAATCCGCGTAGCGACAGTAAGTTTCTTCGTTCCTCCTTTTCTATCCAATCGTTTGTTAAAGAGGGGATACGATATCTGAAGACAGAGCACGTTAATTACCGGATGGGAAGTTTGTCGTTTGGCAAATGTGAGAATATCGTCGGAAGTATTGGAAATTTGTTTATCAGGTAGATTTTTCAGTTTCGTTACGGTAGATTCGATGATTTCACGCGTTTCGCGTTACGTTAAACGATAATAGGAAAAGTATGGTTTTGCATGATCATCGAAGCGAAGTGAAATATTATTCGATCCAGCTATACTTCATCTTAATCGACGTGTAACAAACGCGCGCCATCGAGCATCCCGGCGCTGAAAGGATTAATTCAAGCTTCATTTCCCAAAGTGAAACCACCGTCATCTAATCGGCCGCAGAAAAACACGTTTCTCGAAATAGAACTGCACGATCACCATTCCCAATTATGCTCTCGGTGAATCCAGATCATCGAACGATCCACATATTCACTCCCCGACTGTCGAATCTCGTAGACAGTGACTGATTTTCGTTGAACACACAGTCATTCGGTCGATCAATATGAAATAGCAATTAGTCGACTGACACATTGGGAGTGGTGACAAGGATCGAAATGAATTGTCCACAGGGAGTTCGCCATCCCGGTACTCGCACCAATACTGGGCGCCCGTGGTGGCAAATCACTTCCCGCCGAATTCGCCGTTCACCCAGGGTCAAAGCCTCGGGTACACGTTACTGCCGCAGGGTGTTCAGTTTTCGCCACCGCCACGGGCACCCTTTCTGTCGCATCAGCCGTTGACGCGGCAGCGTAGCGGTGGCACGAGCGGCGATTACACCCTGCTACCTCAGACACCGAAGCTCGAGAGGAAACGCTCGAAAAAGGGGACGAGAGAGGTGAGTAGTAGTTGTATAGCGAGCACTCACGCCGAATTACCACCGCCTTTCTCTTCGAAATGGCATGTTTAGAGCGTCGCCAGTGGCCATTACTTGCGAGTGCAAGATTGTACCGGATAATGTTGCATTTTTTGCGTTCGAGTCTCTAACGTCGAACGCGGGCTGTTTCGTTTGATACGATGTGCGTGGAAGTGGGATTATTTCGTTTTTCGTTTCGCTAGGTTTAAAACGTTGTCGCTGAATTTTTTCAATATCGACGTTACACGGTAATTTGGGAATGTTTGATCAATTCTCTTATTATTTTCAGGCACGTTCATGTGTTTCCATTTAAACCCATAGAAAAGTTTCTACTCGGCAGAAAATTGATCGCGAAACGTAAATTTGACAATCTGCTGAAACATTTTCAATTACCTTCCTTTGAAATATGGACAAAACATAGAAATTTCATTCGATAGTGTTCATAATTAAAGTATTGGTGATTGGATCGTTGTAGAGAATTGGTTGGGAAATGCAACGCTATTAACACAGCGATAGTGGAATTGCTCCGAATTGATCAGACGATATGGCACACGGTTGATTCCATAGATCGATTAGAAGCATCGTAGAATTTCACTAAATTAGAGCAAATTAATTTCTGACGTTCATAGTACGTTTTAAAAAAACAAGTCAAGATTTGCTCGAATTCTAACGTTATCTACAAAAACGTTACGTTATACTTAAATTTGTAACAATATCTCTAATCATCTCTCAGTCTTCCAACTTGATCCACCTCCACTAGTCTTCGTTGTCACTGAAAACTACGTTCAGTGATTCTAACGTAGCGCAGCGACTTCACAGAAACTTTCATGACACTATTATTCAGCAACCTGTACGCGTTTTTATCGATAGCTTCAGTTTATCTGGTTTCACGCGGCTATACAACCAGACTTCTGCAGTCGATGCGACTTTCGGTCGTTTGTTCCATTTCACTTTGCGAATGATTAAGTGTCCATTCGCGAACACGGGCGAGCGTAGCCCGTTCGTCTTCAACTGGAACGTGGAAACCCAGAAGTATCTGCGTCCACGATATAAATCGCCAGGCGGGAATCGGGACAAAAAGCTCGACGAATATATCGCTACAGAAAAACTCAATTACCGCGCGTACTCGAGCCAGAAAAGTGAACCGATATTAAGTTAGCATCGGCTTCGTTTCAGCAGCGCCCCAGGCTAGATGACTTTATTCTTAAGCCGCGCACAAAAAAAAAAAGGTAACAAAATGAACAGAAACCCGACTGTTGTCCACTTGTGAATGGAGCAGCTGTCTCGTAAAAATAAAAGACTAAAAGAGAGAACACTTCAAGTCACGAGTGTCAGAAAACTAGCTTCCTTCGCACGAACAAATGGTGCAACGTCGGATGCGCGTCTCGTTCTCTTTTTATTCTCGTTTACCTCGTTTCAAACAGGGCGAATTTGGCTAATCGACCGTTTCACCCGGAATATTTTTCCGTCGAATGCTTCCTTTCCGTTTCAACTGGATTTTGTGAATTAATTTTCTACCATTTTCCGTAGAATCTTCGATGTAGTTACGATAGCTCGCTCGTTTTTGAAACGTTGTTGAACGCGATGCGAAACTCGGAAACAGGCAACAGGCAGCAACGACGAAAAATCTTCATTTATAATCGGTCGTGTGCATCGATTATTTAATGCATCTTAATTTCAAATTCAGAGGTGACGATTCGAGAAGATTATACAATTTACAAAGGAGTCGTTTTCAAACGAACCACTTCACTAATCACCACTGCAAATAAAGTAATTCAAGAATCGCTCATGGTAGATTCATGAAAGTTTCTCAGCCGTGCACGATAACATTATGTTTGTGAGCGGCGTAATCGTTTTGTAGCAACGAGCGCGATTCAGAGTCACCATTCATCATCGTTCTCCTCTCGGTTGGTTTGCACGATACAAAGGGGGACAAGAGAAGTTTGAATAACGCGGAATAATGCTTACGTAATTACACTGAGGCTCGTTGCCGCGCTTAGATTCACGTAAATAGGATACTTAGAAGTAGTCGCGTTAACCGTAAATCCAATTGGCTATCCAGGCAAAAGTTATGCAAGAAAATTGCATGTCCGATTCGTTGCACGCACATCAACCTTGTTAGATGAAATATTCGTATGATAACGAGATTAAGATAATCTTCTCGGTAGAAACAGGGACGTGCTTCCTCTAAGTAAACTAAAATGCACCATCGTCTATAATTTTATTCATTTACTGTATCTATCATTCGAACAGCACACAGAAAAGAAGACAAATTCTCCTTTGTTATATCCTTTTATTTTCGTATCACCCCAAAAACATTTGCAACGAAACGATGCATGATCGCAACGCTGACCTTTTCTGACCTAATAAAATGCCCACACGGTTCCCTTATCGGTTTTTCATGAATTACACGGCTTTTGCCCCGCGAAAGTTGGAATGTTTCGTCAATGAAATGTCACAGAATGGTTGATAGCCGAGGAAATTTGTCCCGTGATAACAATGCGAACGATGAAAAAGATTAATAAGGGAACAGAGATTGTCGCGTGTTAGTACAAATGTTAAGAATGACAGCATCGCGTGTGACGCGTGAATATTTCAGTGGCTCGCGTTCTTAACATGTCTCGTACGATGCATTAAGCAGTACAAGAAGCCTGAAACCGAGCGGTGCAATTTTTAAGAAAACCTCGCGGCTAATTCGCGTCGTTGTCGTGCCTCGTTTCAACGTCAACCAGGTCTTTTAATTAGTCTGGCTAATTCACATTGACAGGTGTGAAAGTAGTTGTCGCGTGAGCGAACCATCATTCGCAAGATTGATGAAAGAAGAGACGAAAAGCAGCGAAAATAGAAATCGACGCAATTTAAGAAAATTAGTTACAAATTTAAACGTAGATCTGTATTTTATGTGCTGGCACTGAGTTATTTTTCAACGAGACAATTATAAAGAGATGTATTAGGCACGACTTTCGTATTACAGTATCGCTATAAAAACGTACTTATCATCTAGAAATGACAAATTTCCTTGGCTATTTTCGGATAATCACGATAATGCTACCAAGCTCCTTTGGCTTCTATCTTTGACCTTTTCGTACGCCTCCTCGGTAACACGCCTTTTAGTCTTACGAGGCACGTGTTCAGTAACTAGTAGGCCTTAATGCCTTTTGGGTTGAAAAGCGTTTTAAGGTCTAGGCTACGCTGCTAAGAATTTGCAGTCTCAGTTCTCGGAAATAATGGAAAGTTTTCTGTCAGTATCGTAAAATCCTAGAAATTTCAGATCTCCGATTAATTCAAGAATGTAATGAACTTGGTACACGCTTCAATGGTCTCTAAATAATAATGTAATCGAACGCAACGCAATTTCTAATTTGATGCACTTGGATAACCGCTTTACGGCGCACTACACATATTCCGAAACACTTAACAGCTATGTTATGCAAATCTAATTGCAGAGGCATTTAGGTCGTTAGTGTACGGATCTGTCGCGGAATGAAACGCTTAATTTGTAGCTGTTACTGCAGAGGCCACTTAAATTTCACTTATTGCAACGAATGCAGATTTTCTTATCGTCAATCGCATTTGATAGGTTGCAGATTTTCGTAATATTCATATGCAAATTATGTTTTCGTAACCTTACAATCGTTACGCGTTTCATTCGCGACGGAAGCAAGAAAGTATTATAACAAGAAGCCAAAACTGAACCAAACTTCAAACTATTTACTTTCTTTTTAAAGACGATTTACATACAACGTAATTCTAGCTGAATACTTAATTTCAATTCTACATTGTTCAAGTTTTTTCGTTTGATTTCTTTGATTTTCAGAAACTTTATTTCAGCTAACTCTCGTAGTTGTCTTTTACTCGAACGAATTCAAACGTTGACACCCGTGCCAAGTCGCAAGCCAGCTCGACGTCACAGTACGACGTCATACACGAACTGACCAGCCATTTTTCTCCCGTAGCAGCCACACATTCCCTGATCGTTCTCTTTTCTGAATTATTTCAGGTAACTTTCGAGACGCCCGTATGACGGTCGCTCGACGGGGAGGGCCCTGCAAGCGTACCACTTCTGTCGCTATCGCCTCAGCGTTCCGCCTAGCCCCGTCGAGATCTCATAAACGCGAACCATCTATCACGGTTCGTTCTGTGAAGCACGTCGCCGCCGTCGTCCGGCTACTAACATAGCACGGCCTATCCAGCAGCAGCCGCCAGAGTGTCGTGTGGCCGCATGGTCGCGTGACGCGGATCCAGACAGACAGACACGGACGACAATGAACGCTCGAGCGCAGTTTGTGCATCTATCTGTGTGTATGTGTATGCGCGCGCGTGTCTGTATGCATATATGTGCAAATGTGTGTATGTATGTGTGCGCGCGTCGATGCTCTGTGAACATTCGCGGAACTTCGTTTACACGAACCGCGAACTTCGAAACGAACGCGTGTTCCACTCGTCGAGTACTGTAATCGACGAAGACGCGCGACGGTCTGACCATGTTCATATCCCGCAAGTGCTACGCCTTACACGTAACTGATACACGCAGAGCCACGTAACACGTGCACAATAAAATACCTAAGCAAAACCTAAGCCGTGTGTTCGCTATTGATCGTGGTGAAAGGAGTTTGCATGGTGTTCCTCGACACACGAGTGGCCGGTGTCGCGAAACGCGTCTGTTCTCCTTCCACTTCTTCCTCTGCTAATTCTTCCGCTACTTCTTCTTCTTCTTCTTCTTCTTCTTCTTCTCCTGATTCTTCTTCTTCTTCTTCTCCTACATCGAGGAAACGGTGTTCGAAAAAAAGAGGAAGTTAACGTCGGTGGAAGCGAAGGTTCGTCAGGAAGTTACGAAAGACTTGACCAAAAAGCGTGCTGGAAAACTGGGACGAAGAGAAAAGTTTCGTGGGCAGGTGATGAAAGGCGAGAGAGAGATCGAAGGAAGGATAGGCTGCTTGGTAACTCGAATTACACGCTCGTTGAAACATCGAATCCTTCGATCGAGTCTGAAAAGGATGGATGACGAAGTGGAAGGGAGAAATTGAGAAGATCGAGTTTGTGCTTTACATTCGCACAGAAAACCAAGCAAGTAGCTGTTCCGCGATCGTCCAACGGTTTCTATAGTCCTCCACCTAAACTTTTATGACCACGCACGCGTTCAATTTTCGCGACGAATTCGCGGCCGCTGTTCAAACGCTTCTTCTTTTCCTCCTTCCGCTCGCAAACGGAATCCATTTCAACGTTCGTTCACGCACGAGTGATGTTCCACGTTATGATCATTGTGGAAGGGCACCCGGGGAAATTCCACGCGTTTGCTAGTTTTCGCTCGAAAAGGATCGCCGACAGCGAACACGCAGAAATTCCTACGGAACCATCTAAAGATGATTTAAAAATGAAAAATAGATTATAATTGTATACTTGTGACGAGCGTCGCAGCTGTGTACACCCTTACATCGACTGTGATTATAATGGATATAATTATTAAGTCTTTCAGAGGATGCCGAATAAATACACAGTACAGAAACTCGTTGCGGAACGAGTTAACAAGCGCAGGATTAACCGGGAGTCCTCGAGGTCGGTAAGTTTAGACGTCTCGCGATTGCCAGTGGTTTCCCGGTTGAAGTGGAATTTTTAATAATTCATCGTTTCCACGTGTTTGCTAAAATTGCTAGAAAATATCGTATAAATATGGACTGGGGCATTCGCTCTCGTCTTACGATGCAATAACGGCTTACGAGTCTTTCTTTCTCTCAAGTCGTTTAGCGCAACAGTCTCGATTGAATAATTCGTTTCATTAAGCAGTCAAGCTTTTTCTTTCTCGCGAAATCGAATTTCACATGGTTAGGCAGGCAATGGAATCGAACGAACCATTGAATTTCCAAAGCGACTTCATTTAGTTTCCCGTTGAAAAAGAAGCAATTAATTTCCTTTGGACGAGCGATCGGCTCGGCCACTCGTTCTACCACAGATTGGCTGACGCGTCTCAACTACGATATCGATCTCTCGAGGACGCCAACTGTAGACAAGATCGGATAAGAAATGGAAACCGAGAAATGAAAAAAAAAAAAAACAGGAAAAATGCGATACACAACGCAGAATTTCGAATTACAGACGAACAGAGATTATGGCCGCTCCTGGGATGATCGAAAAAGGTAATCGAACGTGCACAGAGAAGCCGGCGAAAGGGAAGAAACAACGGTAACGCCATCAACAGTAGCAACGCAATAACGAGAAACAAGTTGAATGAAAGAAAAAGGAAAGAACGAATTAAAAGAAGAAGAAAGAACAACAAGAGTTCGTGCAAAAGGATGGAATGAAGAAAAGAGAACGAGCGTAATCTCCAGACGTAACGCAATAAGTGCTTCGTTAAAATGAAGAAAAAACCTGCAATAAAGTGCTTCGAAAATAAAGCAAAAAAAAAAGATAAAATAAAATAAAAGTAAAGTAAAATCGTAGTTGATTATCGAGAGGGTTAACAGAGCAAAGTTATGGTTTAAGGCGAACCTAAGATTAAAAGTTATAACGTACGCGTCGCGCGAGAATGCAAAAAGATAAAATATAAAGTAAAAACAGATATAAAATAGAGCACGTGTAGTAGAGGGAAAGGGACGAATATTAAAACAAAATAATAAAAATTTGAAGAAAATAAAACAATGTGTGTTTGTATGTTTCTATGTTTATATAATCCCCGCGTGTGAGAGCGAGGCCGTAGAAGATCCAATAAGACGCACAAACAATTTAAACGAACGATTTAAAAAAATAGAAAATAGAAAAGAACGTGGGATAGGAAATGAGACGAACGAAAATAGAAGGAAGAGAGAGATGAATGAAAACGGAAGTGAAACGAAGAACGCACGTGTGATGTGAGAAAAAGTAGTGACGGTCGTGTTGGCACAGGCAACCGAAAGCAGGTGCGTGTGTTTGATGTAACGACGATCGAGCAACCCGTTACGTTTGTTGTAAACGTGTCTTGTTGCATCGAGAATCGTAACGCGTGTAGCAGTCGTTGTTCTTGGGCTACGTTCGTTGGAAAATATATCGTGGCTGATAGACCGATGTTGTAAAGCGAACGATGTGTTTGAACGTGGAACATATGTCGCAGTTGATAGTCACTGCCGTAGAAATTGTGAATATATTATCGATAGTGTAAATTTAGAGAGATATCGGATCGGCCAGAAGCGAGTTTGGGATTACACATCATGTTTGAAATATTTCAACGAAATTATTAGAAATCAGGGTAAGACGACGAATGAAATTTATGAAGAAAAAGATATAAAAATTCTCATTAGCCAAAGCGTGTGAATTATTATTAATTATATCGGTATCTATTTTCCTTTTTTACGACAATTTTCCTTAGTTTTAGGATATTTAATTTAGCGAGGCGTTCGCATTAAATTTAGCATACTAATAATCGTTACACGGGGATTTAAATCTAAGTTAAAATTAAAATGCCATTCGAAAACATATTTGTAAAGGCTGGTAATTATGCTATATTTAAAAAAGTTCATATATGCTTTTAAAAACGAACTTTGACAATGCCATTAGGATATTAATAAATTCGCGATACAACGAAATTTAAGATAATAGATAATCCCAAACTTGCGAAAGCATAAGGATTGACGATTACAAAATTTCCTTTTATTGCTAGTTATTTCTCAAAATGACACGAACGATAATATTTTTTTAATAACTGTAAATAACATGAACGAAATCACGTTTACTCGTTATGAATGAAAATGTACCTGTTTTAAGCTATCGTGAAATGGTATTTATCTCTCTAGATTTACTACCAGCTTCGAATAACGTTAACAATATCAATGTTTCGTCTATTTTCATTCGCCGTATTTTTGACAAGAAACACCAGTTAGCCATGTTATATAAAATATAATTTGCGATTAATATATCTTGTTAGCAAAATTAAACATTATTTACAGTGCGACGTAGAATTTTATTAAAGTCACCGCAAGAACTCGCTTCGCAGCAAACAACGCACCAACTAATTATTTATATATATACGATAATCTGTCGCAGCAATTTTTGGAAAAGGACCGAAGTTCGACCAGGTAAGTCATGCAATATCGATTACAGAATACAAAAACACGTTCCAAAAATATCTGAACTCTAATCTCTAAATATCGAAATTATCAATAAACAAAGGGAACTTCGAACTTGTTCTCTGTCAAATTCTTTCTATTTTTATAACAAATAATTAACCTTGTACGTTGCGCTACTACAATCATCGATGAACTTGAATATAATCAAACGCACATATAAAGAAGTTAGGATAGTCGTTAAAAAGAAAAAAAAGGCCTCTTTGAGCTTTGGATCGTAGTCGCTTCTCGAACACTTTTTATCGCTATCGTATATTCTTGATATTTAATCACGTAAAGAAACTAACGAGTTGTCGATCGATCGTGATCGATTATTATCGCTATCAAATACATACATAGTATCGTAATATATAGTTTCTATGACAATACGTAAGTGGTAGAGATTCTCGAAAAAAATCCAATTTCTCCGTGGCCGTGTAAAACACAGCGATCATAGAACATATTTACATATTGACGCGCTTATATTTTTATATATGTATAGTAAGAAGAATTGTAAAATAGTATCGTTATAGCGTATTGTACATAAGAGACAGTATTACGTATCGTGGTTAATGGCGTTCCAGCGTTTCTTCGGAATTTTCGAACGCGTTGGCCAAATAGCTGAAAATATTCCAAGTACTCCAAATATTCGAATATTCATCACGTAGATCGCTGAGCGTTGTTCTCGTTTGAAATTGCACGGCTTCGATTATTTTGCTAAATAATAGCGTTAATTCTTTGTCTGGCATCGTATTTTATTTACTCCGTTCGAAACGTGCTTTTGTTTCGTCATATGGAATTGTTCGACTTTGTACTTTTTCGGAGGAATAAATTTGATGGGAAATTGTTTGATAACATATTACGGCTACAAGCAGCCCCTACATTTTTCAATGAAAAATTCATGTTATCGATATTTGCATATTAAACTTAAAATTAGGTCACAACAAACATTATCGAATTGTTTGAATATCATTCGATATTATGAAGTTTTATTAAAATTTCAGATTAATTTACGTAAATGTCTAGTTCACAATAGAACGCCGTTAATATTTGAATAAAATATTTTACTTTCACTAAAGAAACGTTTATGTTTCTTAAGATTATTGCTCTGAGAAAATAATACCTCCGAATTGTATTTAATAGCCATTCAACAAGTTACGTTATTTCGATTAAAATTCGCTAAGCTGATACTTGTCGCTGCTTTCCAGACAAAGTACCTTATAACAGACGATTGACTTGTTGAAAATACTGGATATTGCCAGTCAAAGAATTAATATTGGCTACAGAAAGCAAGACGGCGTCGATGGTATTAGTAGTAGCGGATTGTACAAGTCAGACGTGGCTCGGAGCCGTCAGATTCTAAAATATCTCTGTTTTATTTCTCGCTGTTTCTGTTTGCCGAATTTCAGAGGGAGTGGAAATAAAAATCATCCGGATTAAATATTAATATACATAACATGTATATCTCATTTCTAGTAAAAAATTATTAACTTTTGCGTTAAATTAGGATCGCACGAAATAAAAAAATGAATGTTACTAATGAAATTCTTTTAGTTTATGGGGATTAAAAGTTTAAATTATACTTTATCGTATTTCTTTCTTTTTTTACGGTATAAAAAATGAATAAGTTAAATTACATCATTTCAGAATTCGAAATACGCAGTTTTACATTGAATGAAATTACAATGAAATTTAATACTTTTCGCTCAACGTACCTACAACGTCCCATTTGCCGGTATAATATCTCCCCGGTATTTTACTCGTTTTGCTAACAAGAAAAACGTTAATGACGGAAATGTCACGGAGCATTTTTATCATTGTAGAATTTTCCACTATCGAGAGGTATTTTAATCGACAACGATACCTACAATTTCTTTTATGCGAATCACCTTTGCAAATCCTCATATTTGTCGTATGTTTCGCTATTATCATCCAAACAGGAATCGAAGCGTATGATAAAAGAGAGAATTAATTAGCGTTCTGTTTGATTCGACGAATTCAGAGGACCTTCGAGTATTCTCATCTGCGCCAGTATTATCCATCTACCAATTATACGCGTGTTCCTCTGAAACAACGATCTCTCTCCGATTCCACGAATTTCCAAGAACGTTACGCTTTGATCTATCGTTTATAGGCAGAGAATGCGTACAACAGATAATCGTTCCCTTTTACCTTTACAACGTACGCTATCGCTCAAATGTATCCAAACATTTGATTCTTAACAAGACTATTCAGACGATTCACGTTAGAGATGAAAATCCCTTTATATACAATTTTCTCTTTCGTTACCATCGAATGAATAAAAATGAGATAATTTATCCGTTGATTCAATCATCAGTTAACAAATATTCTTACTTATTTCAGTAACATTTAGGTACGTACCGTTACTATAAATTACGAATCGATCAAGCGTCCGAATATCTGCAAGCGGTAGCATAAATCTGACGTTAGAAGATTCTGAAAATCGTAGAAAAACGATGGACATCGAAGAAACGTAAAACAGCAATTATAACATCGTGTAACGAGGTACATGGCGTCGGACACGCGTTCTCCGTGTCCTGGTTCCTTGAATTCGTCGATATTGGCATGAAACCAGCTGAGCGGCGAACGTCTGGCTAGATTTTAGGCCGAGTTATTTACATACGAATGGAGACTGAACCGAATGCATTTGCCAAACATTTTTTTCTTCCTCAACCCCACGCTCGATATTTTCAACATCCGCAGATCCGGTTGTACAGTATGTCTCGTATAATGTGAACAAGAATGCATTTGGAGGTGAGAGGGGACAGCTGGTGATTCATGGGACGCGTGTCGTGTCGAATCGTTAATCGTTTAGCCGATAATACTGTTTCCGGTCAATACGCACGAAAATCGTAATTAATGCCTGAAATGTGCGGAATTTTGACGCGTCCTGTAACTCTGTTTCAAAGTGCGCAACGATGCACGAACGTTCCGGCGAATTCTCAAAATATTTAATATCGGGAAAATGTGGTACGTTTATGGAGCTTAATTCGCATGTTTTCAAGCGATGCAGATGGTTATAAATGACGCGATAGAGATTCACTGACCGTTTCTCGCCTTTGCTAAATTTACACATATTTCACTAAGTTACTAGGCACGACGCCCTTTTTATTTCGTCATAATTTCGATGTGCCAATTTTCTTTCCTCTTAGCATGAATTTCGGAAATTTCTCAAACGTTTATTCTCCTTCACCTGATATTTTGATGTTGATGGGTTCGAAAAGTTGACGCAGGAATTTAAGAGAAATTTTCAGGCTATGAACTTTCGTAAAAATAGGAATTTTATCGAATAATAAACGGACCGTTCCTTGCAGTGGCTTTCACGAACATTTTCTCTGTAGATTTCGATCTGTTACTGCCTGAAAATACAAAGATTCCACGCTCGAGTAGCCACAAAAGATTACTCGAAGCGACGAGATCATAGCGTTCTCGTTTCGCGTGAAAAAATGGTCCGGATCAATAGAAAAGAATTCAGCTCGAATAATGTTTCCTCGGTCCGGTAATCGGGAGGAACGTTGTTTTAATCGCAATCAAGTACGACAAAAAGACATCGATAATCGTATCGAGTGTCAGGTGTTAGCTCATCCTTTGTGTACTTTCCCTACCGGTGATCCTCATCGATTTTCGATTATCTCCGTTTTCGTAATGAATATTCCTAAAAGGATTGGCGCTAACCGATAGTTAACGAACGTGAAGAAAAGTGGCCGAAAGGTTTTGCACGAAAATGAACCGTTTGCAGAACGTTTCGTGAGAAAATTCAAGCCTTTAATTCTTCACGCAAATCAACCGATCTATGTATCACTTTGAATTACAAAATTCGGCCTAGTTCAGCGTGCCGTGTTCGATTTGAATTATTTATTACCGTTGCAATTAATTACGAGAAGAAACACCAGCTGTACCTGTCGCAACGAGGGATAATTTTCTAATGTATTGGAAATAAATTCCAGCCATTCAGCTAACGAATAATGTCTCTAAATAATGACAAATTGCGATTAAAATGTTAATGATTGTTTTATATTACATTAAACATAAACGTAATATAATTCGAAATCCGAGATATTATAATTTCCACAAAGATTCGTGGGATTTTCAGCACAATGTAAGACGAATAGATCAAGTAAATTTGCTTAAGATGAAAACACAAGTTATATCGAACCAAAACGTAAATTCTTGTCATCGTTACTCCATTATTTGCGAAAAATGTGTACCTATCGTAAAATTTAAAAGCTTGGGGGAAAACAACATCCTTTCGACGTCGCATACCCGGCACAAAACTCAGTAAAATTTAACCTCTCTTTATCTCTTCCATACCACGTCGCAACCGAGATTTTGTCAAAAAGCGGTCTTGCCAAAAGCCTGACATTCGTTTAAGCGAAATCGTATTTTCCGACGAAGCGTAGCGTTTACCGTAGAGAACGAGAGCCCGAAGAGTGTCTTTTTCCACGTTGCTTCGCGTTATCCGTAGAACAGCGAACAGGAACAGCGTGCAAAAAATAATTGGAAGCGAGACGAGAATATGCGAATAAAAGGAAAGAACGAACGAGAATAAGACAAAAGACAAAAAGAAAAAAAAACGAGAAGAAAGGAAAGACCGAACGATGACGAATGGCAACAACAGCACTGTATATTATTGCAATTATTTATTATTACGACATGTTCGTTGACTATTATGTTAGAAATAAAAACTACATTGAGAAACTGGCCGAGTAAAATGAATTTCTAATGGGACAAACCCTCGAAATATTTCCATTTTTCCCCGAGATCTCCCTTGTTCATCCCACTCTGACGTTTATTCTGCCCCTATCGTTTCATTCTCCGGCCCCTTTCGCTCTCTATAGTCACGGAAACAACGAAGTGGGAACGCGAGGGCACTCGAGCCGGAAGAAAAGCGGAACAAGAGACGAGGACGTGGCTGAAGGCTCCGCTTCGAAACACAATATTTGCTGTTTCTTCATCGCCCGCCCACTCAAGAACGATTCCACGAGTTTTCGAGTGCTCGATCGCTGGTATTAGATTCACCATCCTCGAAACAGAGAGCATTCGCTCGTTTCGCAGAATTATTCGAAGGGTGAAAGCTTGGACTAAAGAGAAGAACTTTCGAGGAGGGTCGAGTCATTCGGCAGATGAATACATATTCATCCCGAGCCATTTCACTCTTTCAGATCGTGGTTTTATACCCTTCCTCGATATTTCTTCCTGCGCGAAAGATAGATTTGACATTTGCGATAATATTAACGTTTCTCTGCGTTAGAGATTTACGAACAATGACAGCTTCCGGAAGATCCGCGGAATTTCTGAAAATTCAGAGACAGTGACGATGTTAAGTTTAGCTTTGTAAACTTGTTACCCTTTGTAAGCTCGTTAATTATCGTACAGCTATTGTCACCTAATTCTCTTCTTCTTTGGTTCCCTTTTTTTTGCTGTAGTGCACTTTTTGCGGAACCAGCGGATTTTTAATTAATTGCTAAATGCACGTTCCATTGAGCAACCAGAAAGATCCTGTTTATCCGAAACGATGCATTGGAAAAGGGTGGCACGGACAAAAATCAATATTTCGTATTGTTTAAAGGCTCCTACCGCAGACCCGTGCCATTCGGGTGGCATTTATTCTTTCGTCTATCATTTACTGATAAACGATTCTAGACAAAAGACTGAAAGTAAATTTCGCGTGTCTTTTCCTAGTTGATATAATATCTCGATAAATATTGGAACAGTAATATATGTAGGATAGCAATAGACTTCATAAATAAGAATAATTTGTTTTTATTCTATCTGCCCCTCTATAAAGAACAGATATTTTTTTTTATTTCCTCGTTCATTCCCTCTGTTCGAAAAATACCGTATTGTCCTGTGCTTTTTCGTGCTGTATAGCTTATAGTCTCGTTCTTGCGTGGGAAACAACCGAAAAGAAATTACAGTAAACGTAACAAACAAATTTATTTCTTAATCTTAGACTTTAATACTATGTTCCACTATTATATATAGCTGACTTAATAAATGGCTAAAGATGTAGTAATTTTTTATTAAACAATAATTTAATTTTAAGCTTAATAGAAATACCGTCTTAAATATAAATTAGAATTTCTAAATTCGTTTCTGTCGAATATCTTCAAAATGAGGCGTTGGAGCCCAATATTCCGTTGATTGTGGCACAGGTGTTGTTAAATTTGCATACGTTCTTGATAATGATGGTAGATTTACTTCGGTGGTGTTCGTTTTATCTACAATTTCTATATTTTTGTCATTGTCCGATCTTGATATTTTGATATGCAGTTTGGGATTTTCGCCTTTGATCATCTGCAATCATTAAAAGGACGTACTGATATAATAACGATCGAAAGAGAACAAAATCTATAAATAAATGATTAATTTCGAGTTACAGCTATAATCCTGCGGAGTATATCCTTGCAAATGCCAATTCAAATTTTCGTCATGTCGATACATTTACGCGATACTTTAGAATTACTAGCATACGTTGAAATTTTGAATTACGTTACAGCACGTCTGTTTTTCTCGTATCACGATTCGAATTAAACACCTACCACTCGTCTTGTTCATCGTTGTCTCATTTCTAACAAGAGATTTTTCGAATAAAATTCTCTAATCTACGTTTCACGTAATAACGTAACAAATGATTTCACAATGATCTAGTATGCACCGACCTCACATTCTATTACAAAAATTATATACTATCATTATATAGTTTAATTCTAGTTTCACCTTATTTCAAATTTTTCACAAAGTTTTTGTATATGTACGCTTCATTTTTATTACTTTACATATACGCATGATGTTTCGAATTTTAAATATCTCCGTATTAAAATTTATATTTCGATATTTTTATATTAAAATTCGCATTTTAATATTCCTGTACCTACCAATATTCATATTTTAATACTTTCGCGTTGAAATTATTTGATTTCTGACATAATGACTTTTTACTACTAAATCATTTTTCTACGTGTTTCTAGATGGAACATTTAACTCGTACACATAACATAATACATATATACGCATTTTTACCTTTATTTGCATCTTTTTGTTATTTACGTTCACTACTTTTGATTCAATGTCATCCTCATCCTCGATATAATCATTTTCAATAGTATACACAGGTATAGAAATCCTTTCGTAATTCCTTTTCCGCTTTTCATAATTATCGTCTTCGTATTTATCTTCTTCTTTGGGCAATTGTATCACGATGGTGTAAGGGTGATGATTTTCGGCGCCTCCATCGAAATCGTCTCTCGTAGAGCCATATCTGAAACGTCTGTTTATTGCTCTAGCGACTCTCATAACGAAGCAAATTTTAATTATGAGCCACGATAAATCTGTTAGTGAACTGTTCTACAAATCGCTTGCGATCTAGCTTTCAATCCAATTACCAAAAAACCAGACGTTTCGAGTCGAATCACTCGAGCTTGCGCAATTTTAGAATTAAATTTAATGCCAAAAATATCGAAATTTCCCACTCTCCCTGGCCGTGATTGTTCAGCACGTGACGCAGTCGATAAATCTACGACGTCGAACCGACAAATTAAACCGGGGATTTTGTAAAGTGGCACAGACAATGCGTCGTTTATTGACATCTGGGTTTATGCTTTTGGGCATGTGGTCATTAAAACGCGGAAAATTAATACAACTGTCAATAATTGAAATTTAATGAACTCTACGATCGTCGACGATCTTAATTTTCAGAATATACCTCACGTATTTTCTATCTTAAATCTATTTTTCTTAATTCTACTTTTTACGTTATGCGTGCAATGCCCAATTCAGAATAAATAGCAATCGGAGTATGAAATTCCTAAGTGAACGAAGCGAACTACTAAGTTCGCTATTAAATAATACTGCATAAATAAAGAAAAATGCATAAGAATACGATCTTCGTAGCGCACAATTAGATACTCACTCCGTACCTATTATAACTTGGCCTTCGAGAATAATGGTCTTCCGGTGATATCCTCTTAGAGTGGTAGAACTTGGATGATTTGTGATCCGTGTACGATCGATGCCGCCACCATGGTCTACGTTGATAGTATTTGTACGGCCTGATTAGTTTGTAACCGTCTCCCATTTCGATAATTTCGAACAGCAACGCGAAAAGTGCAACTAGAAAACAGCGCTAGTGAAGCAACAAATTATTGATTTTATACGATTCAAAAAATGATCGAACGTATCGATAAAAACGTATCTTCTTACTACTTTTATTAACTTTTAGTCTTTTCTTTTCATAATTTATTAATATATAGTAGCTAAAATTTAACGACGTTCCTAACTTCGAATTTGAGTTATTTGTCGTTTACGTTATTACGATCTAACTGACGTTATTCGAGAAATTACTGTACGATCCGCTATTCCTTCTTCGTTGATACAGTATGCAATTATTTCACACGTCGAATCATATTATACAGTCTCCGTGTTTCAAGTTATCGAGTTGTCTGCATACAATCAGTTTCACAATTTCGATCCTATTGATAGTCCTTGACGTTTCTATCAATTTGGACGATGAAACAGCGTCGTGACAACGCGTTATGATAAACGTCGACGATGTGAATCGACCAAATACTGTTTTATTATACACCGAAAATGTGTTACGAGACGAATGGGAAAGAAGATAGAGCTACGCACGTTGTGCCTCTCGTATACGTGATTGCAGCTCCATTCAGAAAATTAATCAATGTGCCAACGTGATAAATATTCCATGAAACCCGATATAGTAAATCGTAATGTAATTGATACTCACCCGTATAAGTATATTCATTTTCGAAATTAAGAAACTCCACTTTGTACAATTACCCCGTTGCACTATTATATTTATTCGAATAAAGTTCGTGATTTAAAATAACATAGCCGGAGCTGGCGATCGTACAAACACGTGTGCACTTCGCCACTTTCGAGCGATTCGAGTTCTATCGTTCACTGTGATCGAAGAGAACGGACACAAATTGCGAGGCGAAGCGTCGTTTCATGCATTTCTGCACGGAATAACGAATCGTCGATGATTTCGTTCACGAGGTAACGTCCATGTGCGTTGTCACATGACTAGAAAGTTTTCATCCGCTAAACTTTCTTTTATATTTTTCCCCACTCTGTCGCAATTACGCGTATACCGACTACGCGAGAGAAAATTCTGATCCGATGGTCCATTCGTTTCTTACTTGATACCCCCTTTTTTTTTTATCTGTACTAAATCTCAGGCAACACGGACAGAAATGGTAACCTGTGTTGAACAAAGCGATGCTCGTTAGCTACGTTTCTCCATCGGTCGCGTTGTCGCTTTCATTTCATTCATTCACGTGGAACAGTGACGAGAAGAAGATGCTTTATCGTACGCTAAATACTTTCTAGTTTCCCTTTTTTATGACTTTTTGCTACGTTATTTACACTATGTTCGATACTTCCTAGTTTTTCTTTCCTCTCCTTCTTCCTCTCTTTTTCCTATATTATTTACCAACGAATCACACGCTCGCGCGATTTATTAATAGACGGTAGATGTTTTTAATTATTTTGTAAATTATCTTTCATCGACAACGAACCTGGATTTGCTGAGAATTTCTATCGTCAAGATTTATTTATATTCTGTTCAACGATAGAAGCTACAAGTGATCAGTATTTTCGTGGAAATTAAATTGGTTGAAATAAAAGCTTAGAGATAAATGAAGTTGTAGATTCTTCGAAAATGAAATACATAATTATTTATAGATAATTTCTTTACGTTTGTATGAGACATCATGTAGAATCTTCTATTGTCGAGCACCTATTGTCCATTCTATTCCGTCGCTACGAATCGCTATTCGCCATTCTATTCTATCGTCTATTGTCACGAGGACCCTATTGTCAACAAGTCTCTATTATCCCGATGCTCTTACTCTTTTCTAAATATTTCCTGGTGTAAAAACTTCCTGGCATTCGTTAATTTATTATCATTTTTTAAATATCGACATTGGTCAACATTACAGTTCATATCGTTGAAACATTTTCTAGATTATTTTTAAGACGCGCGTTTCATTAATATACCCATTATGATACAAATCGATTAGTCGTAACGTAACTAGTGATTAAATTAGTTAATATTAATTAAAATTCAACGCGAACGTGCTTAGTTCATTTTGATGATAAATTCTCTTTAAACTAATAGATCGTTCCGATGTATGTAATTAACATGCGATTAAGGAGTCAATAATTAATGAATTTCTTCCGAAAGTATCGATCGCTGTGACATGTAATATGCATGTAGAAGATTAAAATCACGTGAAACGTCGTTGGAAATATAAATTAAAAAATTACATGCTAAAAGCATACCTCTGCATTTTTCATTAACTCAGCTTTGATGCACGAATATTTAATAACACGTGTTTCAAATAAAATGTAACTACCAAGATAATATTTAATTAAGCAATACGTTAACACGATGTTAATTTCATTTTCCAGAGAATCAATATTTCTGTTTGTACGACGATTTGGTTGGTTGGTCAGAGCAAGCATACGTTTCACAATTGCTATAATATTTATGAAATAAAACAAGTTAAATATTCACAGCTCATATTCTATCACATATTTAACATGATCTCATATCTATCAGGTATTTAAATACGCAAAAAACACACGGGATACGCGGCGATATAAGTGTCAATTATCTAAAATAATGCATTTGTATTATTTAGGCAATGGAACAAATTGTATTTCATTTCATTAGTAGTGTTGGTCAAAATAGAAATTTTCCTAAACATTCTAGTAACGGTATCATCTTAATACTAATAAAATGTATATTGTATTACCTTAATACCATTACTAACGCATCTTGTTAGACATTGTTACAACAAGATTGGAACAGGATAAGCCTAAACCGGATGTCGGTCTACCCAAACTTGTCCGTCACAGTCGCTTATTCTCGTGTACACACACACACACCCACACACTTGTCCACACGCCTCGTCTCCCTTGTCTGGTATCGTCTTCGCCGTTTTACGAAAACCGACTTTAATACCGAGGAACTGCACGGATAATAAAAGGATCAGTGAAAACTGGGACGACGCCAGTGCCAAAAAGTTTGATAGGTTTGAGAGAATTGAAGATACCATATCGCAATGCCGGTAAATCCAAAAACATCGAGCGAACGGAAGTAGTAATCCTGACCGACCAAGTTTTACGATTCCTAAACTATTTGTGAAACGTACACTGTCATGATCGTTGCAAATGATACTCGTGATCGTAATCGATATACAACCAAGCAACGTCACTACGATTTTTATAAAAGTTTACCAGCTGGTAAACTATCACGATCGCTGTGACAATAAAAATTTAAGTTTTGTTGATATCTAATTGCGTAATTAACAACAGATCAACAGGTCAACAGATTAAATCGCTATCGCGTTGTTAGATTGAAAGGACAAGGAAAACAAGAAACGATATATTTATTATAAAATGATTTACGAAGAAAGGAAGGAGAAACAGGGAGAGATATGGAGAAACTCAAAGGCAAGGCGGACGAAAGGAAGAAAAGAAGCGATCAGAGCGGAAAGGAAAATTGTCTGCTAGTGACGACACCTTTCGTGAACGCTACATTACCGTCATATTGTTCACAACTGTGTTGTACTAAAGGAAAAATGGGACAGTTTATCGTAAAGGTCCTAATTTGAACGTCGCGCTAAAGGAACAGCTTTAAGACCATGTGGAAAGTAAATGGACGGAGAGACTGCTTTCTTCTGGAGAGAAGAGCAAACGAGGACAACCATAAAAATGCTTAGGAGAAGCTTGGGAAGCAAAACCAGTGTATTCAGAGATACGTACGCAAATTTGCTCGTGAATGCAATAACGTGTAAATATATCTCGTTCGTGAAATGGAAATAGTGGTTGTACGACAAACTTGTAATTTTTCTTAAAAACATTTTAATCGCTTTAAATGTATACGCGTAGAAGTATAAAATTTCCTTTTAAATAAAAGCGTCGATTCATTAAAATATCACAGTTTCTAGTACTTGGGAGAATAAGCGTAAGAACGTAAGGAAGCTACAAGTTAGGCGATTCTTTTTTTACATGTTTTATTTAACCACGTGTGAGGTTTTAAGGGACAACTACAATGACTTGGATCGTTCGTCACTCACAAGGTACGTTACATACAAATATGTGCATCCATATAAAATATGAGGAATGATATGTGCATTTAATTTGAAACACAATCGACAGGAAAATGTAACGCTGATTAACAATTTCTGGAAGCATAGTATAGATCAAATGTTAACAAACGCTTTCTCAACTTCCTTTTACAACGATTCCTATCATTTTTGTCCGCAGTAACGTTAAATTGTCTCGTTCTCCATTAGATGCAAACAACGATACTCGGTCCTTTTTTTTTTTTAACCGAAGAATAAATTAAAAATTCGTTTAAAATAGCGTATAGAATAAGTTCAGTCTTTGTTAAGTTTGTTTCGTACATTACTTTACGTTTCGAACGAGAATTAACTTTTAAGTACACTCGTTAAGAAGAAAAAACAAGAATAAGAATTCAAGAAGAAGAAGAGATATAAAAATTAAGTAAAAATTATATAAAATTATAAAACGCTAAATATATTGCCTGATCACGAGATAGTAATTGCGCGAAACAAAACAAAATCATAAGCGGCAATTGTCGTTCGCTTTTACACGAACGTCTTTACATTTTCAATTACATGGCACTGTAATAAAGTCGACGCAAACACGTTTCAACATTCACAGCCAAATCAACATGAATTATCGTGAAAAACATGCTACGTTCGTGAATCACAATACAATTCGATGAAACGACGACGAAGAAAGTACTTCTAACGACGATAATCGACGGATGCGAATGCAACGTTAATTCGAGAGGAATTCGACGAGTCTGTAGAAATATGGAAAAATTGGAACGTTTGTTTTCGTTGATATAGCGTTTAAAAAGCGGTACAAATAGTCGTATAAATAATTGTACTATCAAAGCTTTGAAAGAAGCATATCTGTATCTTTTCACATTTCGGATCAAAATAGTTAATAGACACAGAGATTGTTAGGTTGTTTATGTAAATACCATTTACAGTGGACATACACAGGATCGCAGTAAGATTTAACGAAGAATTGTATAATTTCAAAGAAGAGAATCAAACAAATTTGATGAAAAATTGTAGCTTTAAAAATAGAAATAACTTGAGATTTTTCAAGTTGGAGAGATATAAGAAAAATTAGATTTATATACAAATTAAATCGTACCTTATGGAAAAGTATCTTAGTGACTTATTAACGATTGTAGACAGGAGGGTGTCGCTTACTGTCCAATTTACATCATCTTACTGCGATTCTGTCTGTGTATAATTTATGGTAAATTCAGCCCTTTGCATTCGCGATATACTAATTACAACCTAACGTCTTGTCTCAGAGTGACAGAAATGCGACAACATATCGTATGCGTGCCATAATATGTGTCGGCTAGGTTTAAAGATAATACATCGCGCGTAATATACCGTATCTTCGTATAACGTTTATATTATACGACGAGCCAAGATATTTTATTATTTAAAATACCTTGAAAAATGTATCACGGACTCACGTTACAGTCTTCCAAATTTTATATCTCGATCTCGGTCTCGTTCCAAGAAATAAAAAACGCATCCAATGTTTCGAGGCAAACATTGCCATCAAATAGATGCGTGAAATTCTTTATATTAATAACGATTCTTTCGTACCTTTCGCAAACATAAAAATATTACCTAGGTTTTTAAATAAAAAAAAAGCAATTGAATCAAATATGATTTAAAGAACGTAGTGAAATGAAATCGAGCAAGATCGAGAATATGAAAATTAAATAATTTTCTATGAAATGAAATTTTAGTATTTCGTATAAATATCGCCATAATATATTAATCGTAATCATTTAATTGTAATCATTAAAGCAATCGGCAAAGTGCAAAGGGTTCACACTCACTATCAGACTTGTCTCTAATATTTGCTATTCGCTAAATGAAATCATAGCGTGTAAAGTATGAAGACACAATTGTCTAACTTTCATAAGTTCTAATTTACGCTTGGAAAATTTCATTTTCCCCGTTTACGTGCCACCCAGCAAACTAATTGTTTCTTTGGCTTATCATATATTTGTCTCCGATATTTCTCATCGGTGTCGCGATCGGTAATTTCGATCACGAGAGCGTACGATTCTGTCGATACAATGACAAAAATGATAAAGTTTCAACGCTCGTATAAAATCGCAAACACAAAATTTCTTATTCGACGACCGAACGTTGAAACTTTTCTCGCGTAGTTTAGCTATAATTCGTGGTACTTTCTTAGGAGCGACTTTTTCCTAGAACATCGCCAATGTCGTTACCGAAACCTGTTATTCACGAATAATTACATTCATCAACCGTCTTTTAATAGCTGAAAGAACAACATTGTCCGAAAGTCTGTAAAAACAAAACACGAACTTTCACCGATGATTTTAATGATCGATCATCCACCATCGTGTGTTTTATGTACGATTCTTAAATTAATCTGAAACTCAACGAGTTACTTTATAGCTATCAAAACTAATTCCATGAGATTCCTTTATATATTAAATTCGCAAACTATACGCAAGTTTCCATTTTGTATTCCAAAAACGATATCTAACAGAATTTATTATTAGATAAGGACATAGCAAGTGAAAGATATAACAAAAATTCCCTTCATATTCTAATAATTGATAAATAACAATCGTTATTACCGTTCAATTATACCGTGTACTGTATAGTTAAAATTCTTTAGAACGTCGCCTTTAAAATATAAACTGTAAATCTATTTGGTCAGAAACTTTTGCACATTGCCGTATGTTCAAACAAACGCAACGAGTCGTGTTATAAAATAAACAATATATATTAGATCGTCCGATTCGTTTCTTTCGTTTCATAAGGTGATAATAGATGAGCAACAATTTCTGTTTTATATTATTTTATTGAATTACGTGTGATCCGTTTCGCTCTGTTTCTATTATTATGCTGCCGCGTAATTCGATAAACTAATATAAAACAAAAAACATTGCGCGCCTATTATTTCCTTATAAAACAGAAATAAACATTTCGGACAACCTAATACGTAGCTTCCTTCTCAATACGAATCTTCGATTTTACATTGCCAATTTCAATAAATTCCAAGTCTCGAATTATATATTTCTAGTAGTTTCGTGAAACGAGTCTATGAAAAATAAAAATGCTTTCGTAATAGGACCGGACAAAGGTAACACGCGCGTTCCATTTTGTCCTTTCTTTAGTAATCCTAGAGGACATCTTCGGCTGTCTGTTCGAAAGATTTATCGTTACATCGGGAATATATCGCGTCTACTATGAAATGTAGCACTACGCGTTGGTTTCTTGTAGCTCGGTGCAATCGGTGGGTTTCACCTCGAGCCACCAATCGTTAGGATAGTGATATTTTTGCAATTCGATGCCTCCTCTAGGGACAGGTATTAATCGACTACCGAACAGTTTCGCCGGTAAGGGAGGAATTATAAGCCGAGGTGGAAAACATTGTAGACTGGGGGAAAATTCGCAGTCCGGAGGCAACACCCTTCTTGTCCAACCTACTCTTCTTACCATTCGTGTCTGTAGAAAAAGAAAGAAATTATTATTTCAAGCGTTAAATAATTAAGTAATCTTGAATACGTAACATAGTTTGAACGTGTTTCTTAATTTTATATGCGTTGTATAACTATAACTTTGATATAGTTAGATAATTCTTTTTTTAAACAAATTGATTATTCTAAACAAGCTTGAAGAATTTAGTTATTTAATGAAATTCTAAGCGCCCAATTTTTGACGTTTTTAACGTTCAGTGTTTTAAACAACGCGTGTATTCTAAACAGAAAATATTAGTTCTATTCGCTGTAAACTTAATTTCATCGTTAGAACTTTTACTTTTGCGTCATAGTTGGGTATAGTAAAAGATGAAATATAATTGTTCGTTATGCTGTGTCAGAACGAAAAACGTTTGGAATAACCTTAATATCTTGATGTTCTAGATTCCTGTTCTTCTATGCTGCAAAACGATCTTTAAAAGTTTATATCGTACGTACTAAAGCTGAGCAATGTTAATAAAAGAAAGTTCAACGGTTTATTGCCGAAAATAATGCCAAACGATAACTTTCTGTTGTCCTAGTTGTCCGATATGTAAAACACATCTCGTAAACCGTAGGTGATGTTCACACAGTTTGGAGTTTACAACTCGTAACGAGAGATCGTCATTAACATACGAATCTGATATTTTGTGAGAAACAAAACTGTTTGCAGATAGTAACGTAGCTTCTGACATACTTGTTGGCATACAACTTTCAAGTATCTCGTATCCTCGTCCCTTGTAAATGTTCTATTCCATGAAATAAATTACAGTATTCGTTTGGCAGAAAATGACTTGTACAAAAAATCTGTATTTGTTTCAGTTATATTCTTGTACTAACCGCATATTCTACCACTAAAGTACAAAACGAAAATATAGTAATAAAACTTACCACGGCATCCTTCTCGAAGACGACGACCTCCACCTTGGGCGCATCTTCGCCGACCCCGTGTTCCTGGATTCGATACACACCGGCCGCGTGCAGGTATGTAGCGCTCAAAGCAGCTTGACGAAATGCTTTCGTGATTAGGACATCGTCTCTGAGAGTGTCGACCAAGCAAAGCTCGACCTTACGTGCCCATGGCAAGGCACGACCGATTCGAACTTGACCCCAGAGTCCTCCGAAGCACAGAAAGTGCACGATGCTCAGTTTCGCTAGCACTAAGTGGACCCTAATGGAGTCACACACGACAAAAGAGTTGAACGAACGATAGCTTGGTGAAACTCGCGACGAGAGAAAACCGTGTCTAGTGAAAGTTTCGCTCTAGTCACGCAGACGAATTTGACGGTTCGTCACCTCGTGATCGAAGCGAACTTTCGGTGATCATTCGGCTCGATTTGATCGTGCAGCGAGCTATAAAATTGTTAGCGAATGTGCAGATAATTGTTGGTGAAATTGAGGAATAATTGAAAGCAGAGATGCTCAGTCTATCGGTATACCGGTCAATGGAGTTGTTTATAAGGAGAAATATACGTTCATGAACATATAAATACTTTATATAATTAATTACAGTGTAAGAGAAATAAATAGAAGTGCAAATATATATCGTGTATATGCGATTGTTCCTAGTGAAAAGGTTAGGATCAAGGGTAAACAAAAGTGTAGTTTATTTAAACAAATCGTTGTAACAAAAATGGGAGACAACATTCTGGTATCTTTAAAATCACAGCTGTTCGTAAAACATAGGATTAACTAATTAGTTAACGTGCTTATCGTTGTAAGCATTAGGAGTAGTAATTACAGGTAATATAGGCGATAATTTAAGCAAGTACTAGAGGATCGCAGAACAAACTAGCATGCCAGCACAAAGGAGAATTGACCCACGTGTTCAAAAGTGAACTTATCTACAGCCAGTAACTAGAACTCAATCGTATGGACCTGTAGGTAAGTTCGTGTAGCTTCTCCGTGAATTCCTCGGGCACGCTGCACGGTTGCTGAGGCGTCTCTTGCCGACTGAGGCTGTACCAAAACAGCATGATCATGAGAAACAGCGCCGCAAACGCTTGTAGCGGAGTGATATGAAATCGTCTGCGGGACCAAAAGCTCATGCTGGTAACCTTAAACATAAAGGAGCGTCGTCGTCAGCTCGAGCGTTCGTCATTAGGATCAACAGAATCTCGACGATTAAAATAAACGCAACTGTTCATCCACGATCAACCATCGAGAAAGAAATCTTTCGATCGAACAAAGTCACAAACGATCCTAACACCCCGGATCCAACATCGTGATGACTAATCATTGCGTAATTGCGAGGAACGACGCGAGCAAAGGCATCGCGACGCTACGAGATCGTGCAGCGACGTGTGCGAACGCGACGTAAAACGGACGCATGGCCTCGCGTGTCCACTAGGCCCGTCCAAATTCACGTTCTCGCGACACTGATTTTTTTATCACCCTTGTCGCGCACCACCATCACCGAATATTTGCGATTCCGCCGTAACTAACCCCCACTATCCGCTTTGTAAGCCGAATGCCCGCTAGAACCGGCAACGTTGCAACCAATCGATTTTCCTACCTTACCGACGTGCAGTTCTTGATCGGTGGCGCCATAGTTGGACCGATTGGTCAGACTGTTGGCGCACTATCCAGCGGCAAGATGCCCCTGTGATTCTCTCAACTGGAATTTCGATCTATTATCCACTCGACACGGGGAAAAGTAGAGTACGAAAATAAATGCACCGACGTGCTTGCTCCGGTTTCTTTCATGGGAGGAGAGAAGTTTATCATTTTGATGGGTGGTTCGTCGAAGAATCTAAGTTAACCGATGCGGGAAAGGGAAACGCGGCAAACGTTGGAGACTTTTGCGGCGTTGCGGTTCGCACGTGACTATACCAGAAATAGTTTTTCGCCTTTGGAATCTTAACGGATCGACGCCGCGCAGATTTCCGTATTCCTTTTTCACTCTGTTCCCCCTTTTCCTTTGTTTCTTTTTGTTTTGTACGTACAGGTCTTTGTACAGAGAAAAATTCACAAGGCAGGGGGTTGATCTCACAGTTGCATAATTCGACGATGAGAACTCTATATCGAAATAGGGAACTTCGCGATGCATTTAACATAATAAAATGTTCGCAGAATAGTTTCATTTGTACGAATGCTGTAACGGAATATTAATTGGTACATAATTCAGCGTTTCAATAATTTTCGATAATACGCATTGTTGTACATTTATAAACGGCTGATGGTCGTGTGGGGTCAAATATGTTTGGCCAGAATGGTAAAACGAATGTATAATATTACAGGGATCAGGCTCGTACGCGAAATACCAGACAGATCAAGCAGAACGAAACGAAATTTCATATATGGCGAAGTTTAAGCAAAAAGTTGCGATGGAAGCTATTAAACACGGATGCACGGAATAGGTGGTGTATTACGTGTACGCAATTCTTGCGCACGAGGATACCGTTACAAAGATAAACGTCGGTTTAATGGAATATTTGCCCCTGCGTCTGTCATAAAGAAACTATGCATTCTTTCGAGTACACTGTGACTCTGCATTTTTATTGTACCTTTTCCTTATGCGCCTCCGCGTAAGAATTTAAATTCTTCGCTTTATCCCTTAATGTACTGCTTTATGTTTCGGTATATCTCGTATCGTGTTACATTTAATACTTAATTCAGATGATATTAGACGGTCACTGTAATTTTACAAATATTTTATAAAACACAATGAAAAACCATCCAAACTTTATTTTGTACTTTGTACATACGCTCTAATCCTATCTCTATTTATCGATCGAACTAATTTTTCATTACCAAATGCAACAATGCCATGTATAAAATAGAATATTAACGTTGCAGGCTCTTAACGAGGTGTTAATCGCTGTTAGTTTTCCCATTGCCGCTTGAAATTATCAGTTAATTACAAGCTGGCTTTCGAAAAAATTTTCGGAAAGAAATTTCCTCATTGACAGTTGTTGCGAAGGGTCGTACACCATTTAGGGGTGACTAGCGTTCGCAAATTCGTCAACGCGGGAACGGGTTTAAAAATAAGACGTAGCCTCGAAAATGTGGCGCGTCTATTGGCGTTTCTGCTCATTAAGATAATTGAGTGGGCTCGAGGCTTTGCCGCGATAACTCATTCAGAAGCGTCGTTCCCTCGGAAAAAGTAAATACAAAGAAAACGAAAGTGTACAAGAGGCTACGTGTTCGCTGAATGTGTTCCACCGAACGAGTAACAAAACTAGCGGATAATTCATCGTGTTCGCGTTGGCAATTTGATTCTCTTCCTACTACTCGTTTACGTACGTCACCGTAATAAATAGGCACGTATAAATTGAATTTTTCCTACACGAAAACCTCGATTTAATCTTAAAGAAAAACCTGAACATTAATCTTCGGAAAAGCAAGCGAGACACTGTAATTACAAAGATCGAACGGTCGAACTTAATCGTTCACGAGGCTGGCTCATTCGCGAGCTCGTATTTTTTCCGCGCTTTGTTCAAACGTTATTATTAATTTAGGTTCCCCGGAACCGGGAGGAGCCCTCCGTTCACCGAATTCAAGCGTTTCTCCGTGCCGTAAGCGGACGTGAAAAGAAAAATTGCGGCGAATGTCGTGGAACCGGGCGGGACCTTAAAACAAACGTTTCGACGACGCGCTTTTCTCTCCTTCTAATTTTATCTCGCCGCCTCCCTCCGTGCTGCTTAGCCGTGTATTTTCGTAACACGTGTCACCTACGTATAGGCACCTTATCTCCGTGGTTAACGAACACACGAGTGTACTTGGCGATCTTTCGAACACGTGTACGAGCTCATCCCTCTTGTTTCGGTTCTAATGCTTTGCTCGCCCCATCTTTCTCAAACGAGTTTGCGCCTCGTGCGGGTTAAACGTTCTGCTCGTTGTTAGAACCGCCATTGTTGCAACGTTGTTGTCGACGATCGAGCCGGATCGTGTAGCACGTGAAAATTACGACCTATAAGAGAAACTGTATAAAGAAACTGTGCAACTTGCGAACACGAAACCCAAAAGAAAATGGAAAAAAGAGGACGTAGAAATATGAGACAAGACTAGTTGTACCTCATAGGTCCGTGTAAAATCGAGCAAGTTAATGGTCCCTATCCTGTCCATCGACGAAAAGAAAAGAAAAACGCAACCAAGAGCCGCGCGGAATCGCGAAGGTTTATACGTGTCGATTGATTGGCGCATTCCATTTTAAACGTCGTGGCGTTTCCTCTCGCGCCGCTAATCGTCGCTTCGATTTTCTCTGGCGACATAACAGCCAGCCATGTTTTTCCCTGATAATGAACTCCGGTAATCTCGACTGTTGTCGAGTGGTTCGCTCTTTGTACGGTGCCGACCGTGTAGAAAGTTCGTTGGTTTTTAGCAAACGATGCAAAATACGGAGTAAAATTGCGATCTTAAACGGCTGGTAGCCGAAGAAATGGTAAAAATAGTTTGCTCGGTTGAAAAACGATAAAGGTCGGAACAATTTTAATGACGCGTAAATCATCGTGCCTGTTCGCAAAACGAATTATTAGAAGGACCGAAATTCACAGGAATATTTCGAATTTATCCTACCGATGAATTCGATAAATGCCTATCGGATATTGACGCGGCAGTAATTAACCCCTCGGGAACATCGACGTTTCGAACGTCAAAACGCTGTTATTCCATTGCGAGTCGTTTTACGCATCGTGCGTCGACAACATTCCTCTCGTTCGATAATTAGTTGTATAATAAAAATATGACGCGGTGTCTTTATAAAGATAAAACGATGAAAGCCTTTTTATCCGAATAAACGAGATATCTATTCTAAATTAGAGTAATTTTCTATAAATACTCGAATTACGCCACCACTGTGAATGCCAGAGTTTGAAAGAGAAATGGTGTAACTTTTAAATCGTCCATGTGGTGGGTAAAATTGAACTACACGTAGGATGGTTCGTAATTCACGGCACGCATTCTACGGTTCATTCTACGTTTCGAAATACGATGAAAATCAAGAAGAATATGAAAAATTTCGTTGGAGCGTTCGTTTTTGAAAAAAGAAAAACGAGTGCGAAAATTATGAAATTCGTTTCGAGCTATTCGCACGTGGATGGATACCACGTGAAATTTAACAGTGTGGAGAACAAAAGGGAATTGAAAAGGAACCGGATAAGATTACCGGCGCTACGATAAATCCGTCGTCCTGGGATACCTTAACGACATTGTTGTCGCGTCTGACTTTAGCTGGCTATAAAATTCGGACCTGGTTTAATGCGAAATAAATGAACAAATTCTCAAGATGCCGCGTGCGGTCAGCCGAAGCCCGAACTCGCGCAACGGTCAACCGTTTTACGAGCTATAAACCTTTTTTCGCTATTGTATCGAGAAAGTTGGTACGGAGCGCGTACGCCTGTAATTCGTTTCTTCGAAGCTAAAGAGACAGAACGTTTGGTTTTTAAAAAGCACCGCCTTTTTCTGCCTACGTTTGGTCACGGTTTGAACCGTGGCGGCCGGTTTATGCGTTTTCCTGCCTCTTATCTAGATTTCGTCGCGACTCTTCTTCCTCCTGGCGAGAAAGAAGCTGCGGGATCAATTTGAGAGGGTTCCCCGAGGAGCAACCGACGGAGGGCGAACAAGGGAGGCGCGGTCCCTCAGGCACGTGATGAGAAAACTTGTTCGGTAAATGTACGTATTTGTTTGTTGGACGGATACGCGTGTCGGTGCTTAAAGATTGCCGCGTATTTGTGCCTGCTCGATGATGGGGAAGTATTATATATTCGGAAAGGGATACGGATTTAGCGGAGAGACGCGAAAGGGACTCTGTTGGTTAAGGTCTCTGTTTAAGAACGATCGTTGGAATTTCTGGCAATTATTTTCTTCTACGAACACATTTAGGGATAGTAGTATCTTAGCCACAATAATGAGCACATGTTTCGAAATTATCGAGTTTATCTGCTAACAAATTTTATTCGTCTACGCGTATTTTTATTAAAAATACAAAAACGTACAATTGTGTAGTATTATAACGCGATACGCGTACGTAAAATGCACAACTTCCATCAAACTTCGCGAAAACCATCGTCGTTCATCCAAATTACTTGGACATTTTCCAGCCTATCTAATAATTCGTGAATCGAATTACCTAAAAACCTAGAGTCCCGGTCGATCGTTTAACAAATTCCATTATGTGCAAAGAACGACTGACAAATATCGCGAACCTGATCGAGAACCTCTTATTCTTGCGCCCCCTGTTCATCCACTGTAACCCACAGAGACTGCCCCTCTTTATTTCAGAGTCTTTATCGTCCGACGGTACTTATACGTCCGATATTCTCTGGTCGATGGAGAAAAACGGGCAAGATTGATCGCGAGCAACAAAGGAAGGCAGATTAGTGGTTTATCGACGAGTGATCTTCGAAAGCGACATCGAGCGTGGGTGGGGATGGGGCTGGGCGTAAGGAACGGAGGGGCTGCTGGAGCAAGCGGGGACGCGAGTTGCATTTCAATGGACCCAGCGCGTACGTAAAAGTGTTTCGTGGATTCCAACGGGGTAAAAACCCTCGACGATGACCGTTCGGACCGGGGCCTCACAAAGGCACCGCCATTTCGTGCGGATCCCGGCCATGGTGGTTCCGCGCGCGCGCCGCACCCCGCGGAATGCTCGAACACACGGATTTTTGATTCCAACGAACCAGAGAGGTGTATGAATGCTGGAAATCCTGACTCTCTGTAATAGGTCAGCCTTGCAAAACGCCACTATCCACGGTACGATGCGACGGGACTGAGTTCGTTCGATGAAAAAGGTGGACGCGGTAACGCAGTTCGCTGGCGTTCCATCGGTATTTCGATCAGTCGGAAATCAATTCGCTTTCTACTCGCGTTATTCCTCCGAGAAAATTAGTCTCGATGGTGAACAATGCGCGCAATTTGCAAAGTAGCGTACGCTCGTGACCTCGTTTTCTCGTTACGAGTTTCAAGCAAAGTCGGTTCTATTTCGTATCGTGCACACGTTCCGGTTAAATCGTCTACACGTGTAATATTGCCGGCACTTTCCGTTCGACAATGGCGGCACATTTTTCCGCGTGCGTTTCTAAGAAGGCCGCAATCGCGGATTTGCAGCGGAAGAAGGTCGAATAGCGCGTGAACGAAATGACCAACGTACGAATTACATTTGCGTTATTGCGTTATGCGAGTGGCGAGTAATAGTCCGCCGAAAGGAATTCTTCGACCAAGTATTCTGAATTCCCACGTAATTCACTCGGTTCCATGAAACACGATCTTCCAAACTCCGCAATTATGTAAACTAAGTAAACTCGGTAATTCTTTTCCAAGTATTACCGTTGGTTTCGAAACAGTTCGATCGAAGTACGAAGAGAGATAATAAAACACTCGCGCGCCGATAAACGGGCTTAGAAACGACCAAACGTTTCGTATTAGCGAAGAAACGAATTAAGAGCGACGTGAAATTAATTACACGCGATTAATGCGGCATTTCGTTCGTTTTTTCTATCTTCAAATCCACGAATATACAGAGAAAAAGCGACGCGATGGTAAATTATAGCGCAGCTTCGATAGCCGTCTGGCCTATGTACGCAGAACGATCTAATCCCCTGTTCCGTCGCGAAAGCAATTAACGATCCTTCGACCGTTTTTCCGGCCATCATGCGCGTACTTTATGACGCTGTAATTGAATGGCGCATCACCGCGATTATGTGACTTGACATCGCTATGACTTCCCATGCGCGTCATTCCGCTCGAATTCACCGTCTCTATGCGTCTCCCCCTCCATCTTAATGATATCCGATAACGAGCTATCTGCTCCGATAGCTATCGATTTGGTAAAAATGTTCCAGTTACCTCATATTCAAGAAGATCACCGAGTCGAGGAATTTACGTCGCAGACGACTATTCCAATCGATCGAACGATTAACTGTTACATTACCGTTACGTTTCCAAAGGAATATATTCTTCAAAACGCAATCCCTCGTTCTTTTTCCACCTCTCCCTTCTGGAACACCGTAAGGCACAATTTCAGTATCGCGTCCATTTCGCTACAAAGTCAGGTTACACAGAAGTCCGCGCGTACACTAACAATTAAAGACACGAGGATCGAAAGCCTCGGCGAAAAAAGAAACTGGCGACCAGCGTACAGCGGTAACAAATATTAAATTGTCAACGTACAAGAAGACTAATTTGGGACGGCGAGGAATCGACGCCGCAAACGGCAACGTGGTCTCGCCGCGTGCTTCTTGTCCGTTTAAAGTTTCGGCATTAGGAAAGGTGGAATGCGTGTAACTGCTACCCTTTAACTTCCCGTTGCCGTCCGCGGGAGCTTTAACGAACCGGCGGCGTAAAGTTCGGCCGGGGGCCGGGGACACGCTGACAACGAGAAGCCGAACCATGTGGTCAATGCGCGTTAAACGCTTCGTGCCCGGTCGTTTAACGTTCCCCGTGGATATACGAACGTTCCACGGTTATTTCGAATGCGCCTCGTCCGCTGGTTTTTACGTCGGCATAACTCGCGTCACGCCGACGATCTCCACTTTCCAAGCGTTTATATTTTCCCAACGGCAGTCCAGGCAAAATGCAAACTTCGCCGCTTTACGTCCCGGTTATACATTCGGTGCCATTTTTTCACGCGCCGGAAAGCGCGTAAACAGATGATAACGACGCGTTTAGAGACACTTGGAAGCTCGTTGTCGGCGAACGATGACAGGTTCAGGCGCCTTCTTTGTCGCAGATGGCTTTGCTGATCGTTGAAGAGTGCCACGGAAAGATGGGGTGTTTAAACGCAGTTGTTTAATACTGCACCGTAGATCGATGTATGAATGCAGGCAGCGAAGCTGTTGTAAGAACGTTTAGAGAATTCCTCGGTGAACGTATTAATTGTAAGATAAAATTAGAGGAAATTTGAGTAGCCAGTACGATAAAAGCGCAACGAGGAAACTTTACGGCTCTCGAAGTTGCTTCATTCTACCGCGATATCAACATTCTGTACTTGTATAACTTTCGATCCCAATTTACTTGAAATCTACGTAGGAACAGTACCTCCAGTTCTTCCACATCTTTCAAATTCCTCGACAAATACGCCATTTGCACTGTCGTTGTCTCTAAACGTACGTAGCACAGGTATACGTACGTTGCATTTCTGCATAAATTTTCACAAGAGGCGTCTTCTTGTTTCAAAAACATTCCAGTCGAAACGTTATCGGTATCGAGACGGATAAGCACACGCCATCGAGCATCGGCGCGTTTCTGCTCAAGTGCCGCAAAAGGATCCGCTAGATCGCAATCGAAGGGAAATAAATAACGGCCCGCGTCTCGGCGCATTTGTACTTCTAACGAGCGTGACAATGTCGAGACACCTTGCACGCTTTGATTCCGTGGCAGTCAGCTGCCGGAGGGCCTGTTGCACCGTCTGTCAATCCTTCGCTCGGATACGACAGTCTCTCGACGATAATCTATGCGATTTCTCGTCCGCCGTTACCGAAACGCACCTGTACACGTTCGTGCAACGTGAAAAGTCGATAGACGCAAGTTGAACGTTGCGACGCGTTAAGCAGCATAATTGTCCGGTGACCCGTTTGGAAGCTTCGTAATCAGACAACGTTCGGTGCTTCGAGAAAGTTTGGGGAGCTCTTAGACGCTACATCGACCCGGTTGAACGTGGAGCGCTGCTAGTTGGAAGATGAAGATGGTGTTAACGCGTGTGGAGGATGTATAGTTGAATTATGCGAATCGCTCGCAAGCCACGCTCCTCCACTCTGCGAATTTCACGATTTCGCTACTCAGGTATGTAATTAATCTTCGACACCTCGAGAAGTAAATAACTTACTTTTCAAATTGAAATTACATACGCATCCCAACGTGGAGTTGAGAAATTTAGAAAAAGTGGAGTAGATCGGCTTAGTTTCTCGAACGCTCGTTTATGTAGGAAACGTAAGATCTTCTCTCCAAGTTTGTTCGAGCGACGCTTCTTAAATCCGCGTTCACGAGGACGAACGCCTCAGAAGGAAGAACAGTGACGCGTTTTCAGCGCGCACAACCGGCTAATAAGACAGCCGTGAAGCCGAGGCTTCGTGCGATAGTCTCGTACGTGTCGATAGAGTTTTTTTTGCTTGGCGTGAGTCGCGACTTTCGATAGTGACTTACGAGATACTAAATCTTAGCCGAGATACGCAGAATTGGTATCCGTGCGAGCACGAGTGAGAAATACTTGGGATTACTGGTCCGATCGGTTCGATATCAGGCGTCTTCGGCATCCGCTGGCAAAAGCAAGAATTATCGCTCACTCTGGACCAGGAGATGGAGCGCGCGCGCAACTGCTCGCGGATCTACTAGGAAAACGCGGTGCAATCTTTGATTGCTTGTGAAATCAATATGGCGGCGACCATCAATCGAGGTAATTGACAAGGTAATTGGCGTGGTTTCATACCTCGGCGTAGCGGCGCGCATAAAACGCTGAAGAACCGCCGGTCGAACGAAATAACGCATATAGGGAAAGTTGTTGCGCGAGTTCGGCACGTTTCTCCGCGTCTCTCAGGTTCCTTCCTCCTTTTTTTTTTTATCCCTCGGTATTCTTCGCATTGTTTTTGCTTCTCGATATCTCCTTTCTTTCGTTACCTTCTGTTGTATCGTACGAGCGAATTATGCGAATTGCCACGGCGAAGGGTGTAAGTCTAAGCGTGAAATTGATATGTAAAAGTATAAGAAAGAAAATTGTACGGTCGTAGAAAAGATTCAAACGTGACCAAAGAAATCAAGAGGAAAGGAAGCAGCTACCGCGTTAAGATAGAAACAGCTACAAAGAAAAAAGCTTCTCCTCTTTTAATTGACAAACTGGCTGTCCTCGGCAGGAATTGTGCCGAAGGAAGCAATTTCATTTACAGCGGAAACCCGGTTTTCAACCGACGAATCGGACTCATCTTGGAGAAAAAGCGAGGATTTTTCCCGTGGAGCGTTTACGAGCGGTCCCGTAACGTTCTCCCCCAGCCCCGGAAGCACGCTTTAATATCCGCTTATGACGGCTATGTTTCACGGTCTGAGACACCCACTCGGCCCCATTCCGCCCCATCAACCCCCATAGTGCGTTTAATTTACGTGTTTTCGCGAGTTATTCGTCCCCACCTTTGGCCAACCCTCGTCGAAGGGGGTCGGTCGCCATGGCGACGTCGAGCGTTCCGACGCCCAATCGTGGGGCGCCGACGATGTCGGCGTCAGCCCTACGAAGCCGTGGAAAGACGATAATAATTGATGGGAAACGGAGAAGGACAGAAAAGGGGATGGGACCAGCACGAAACGGAGTTGGCGGTTTTCGTTCCTTTCTTCGTTCGCGATGGGGTGAGCTAAATCGGCACCCTCGAGATTTCCGTTATTAAGCGGACTGCCCTCCAAGTTGGATTTCATTTAGTCAGGTAATTCTGAGTTTTCCAGAGTCTCCTGCCATCAGTTTCTTTCCTGATTATTTGTTTATTCCGATAGATAGGTTAATTAATTGCCCTTTCCTGTTGCAACGCTACGCTTAGTATTATTTTTCATTTCCTGTCATTTCGTATGTACGCCAATGAATTATCGCGAGAAACGATTACGTATTTTTCGAGGTTTTCGTAAAGCCAGTAAACCTGCTTATATTCGTAGATACACAGTCGCAGCGCGTACTGTCCTTTATCCTCGTTTCGTCGAGATTTACAAATTAGCATCGATAATTAATCCCAGCTAAATAGCGGCTGCTATAATTTCAACGAACGAGTGACTCACATTCGCGCATTTCGCGCACGCTTCGAATTGGCAACGAGTCAAGGAACATCGTACGCATTTGCACGTAGTCGTGCACGTACCGCATGCGTTGCGCTTTAAGTGCGCGTGGTAACGCGAGTAAAACAATGCGACTCGAATAGTGTCGAATACTCGCGGAAGTTCAAACGTTCGTCGCGGTAGAAGTCGCAGAGTATCGCGAGCGGGTACTTAATTAACGATCGCGACTCGCGTTGCAGACGACAAAACGTAGTCGATCGCCGTCGTTGGCAAACGTTAATAACCTACGAAACGATGTCGTAGATACGTTCCCTCGATTTCTGCCGTACAATTTCTTCTTTCGAAACGTTTTCGTTCGGACAGAAGAAACGAACCTGTTTCTACCTCTAGCAACACCAGCGCGCAGGGAAATGACGAATTCGCGTATCAACTTGGTCCCGACTGGACTCAGAATTTCATGACCGGATGGTAATCCGTAGATGCGGTAAGTAGCAAGCCGAGTTGATGCAGAGAGCGCTAAAGGGAAGACGAAAAGGGAGGGTTCCGCGGGCTGCATACCACCTCGGCCGAAGTAGTGCAAACAGAAGCTGAAGTATCAGCACGCGCGGCACGCTACTTGCGCCTTGAATGCAGCCGAGGGAACTGGAACATCGGGCTGCCAGCTCCCGATCCGGACTCGATGTAACACGCATGCACGTATACAGAAACGAAACCGATCGCGAGGACGCGCGTAACAAGCGACATCGAGCAGGGTCTAGGGAGAAAGAGACGCATCCCTTGGACCGCGAGCCACCCGGGCTATGCAACGCTGAAATTCCGGCGACTTGTGGTGTCACTCGGCGAATTCCATTCGGCCTACGAAGACGATTTCCTGCCTCCCCCGTCTGCGCTGTTTCTGTCGTCTCTGTTTCTCTTTTATCAGCGAGCCCATTGGCCTCTTCGTTTTTTGATCGCGGATACCTTAACGAGCAGCCATCGCTGATCGATGCGCGCGCCCCGAAACGACCGGCCGGTGATCGAGATGCAGATAGGATGATCGCTCGTTGCCAATGAACTCTTCCTTTTGATCTAACCCTCGAGGAAGGTGAGACCGCTTCTGGCCTGTTTCTATTCTCGGGATACTCGACGTGGCAATTTGTTTAGAGGATCGTCGACGACGGTCTGCGTTTTAATTAGGGAAATGAGAGAAGCGTAGGAGTCTGTGGTTTCGCTTTCTGTGATTTTGTTGCTTCCTCTAGAAACGACGGTGTTAGTTGCAGACGCGTGTTTAATTGGATTGCAAGTAAACGAAAACGTTACCTAATACGAAAATTATCGCACCCGCGCTTATCGATGTTGTTATCAGACGCAGAGAAATTTATTTTGATCGCGTCGTTTTGCTTGTCATCGTTCGTGTATTAAGGTATATCTGTCGTATTAATTATGAAACAGGTATGAAAGACCGATAACTTTAATCTTACGATTTTAAGAAACTCGTATCCTGTCGTTCCTGCTGTCTCATTGGCCTCTCGGCAGAGGCAACGAGCGGCCATCGATTCGGCGCGAAGTAGCAGCCGATTCTATCGGGCTTAATCGGTAACTGATCGCATGCAAATCCACGGTGTTTCTCGCGCGAAAGACGGTCGACACCGAGGGAAGGATGAAGAGGAGGAGAGAAAAAAGGAAAAGGAAGAAATTGTTCCCTTGGCTCTCGACCAAAGCTGCGGTGGTGATCAGCTGCGCGAGATAAAATCTTTACTTCTTTCCTGCTGTCCCTTACGCCGGCCCACGATCTCAATACAGGCTTGCTCGTTCTTTCGGTTGGGCCGACAGACCGGTCGGTCACGATCACAAACGAAAGCCAGCTTGTAATTGTCTCGTAAATTCCGAGTATCGGTTTAATAGAATATGATAAAAAGTAGCGACGAACCGACCAATTCGAGACGTTCGTTTCTTTTCGTATCGAACGCGAACCAATGACTCGGTTAGGATCATTCTTACGGCAAATCAGATCGATTAAATTACCGGATTCTGCGATAAAGTACGAGCAAGGTATCAGATTCGATGGGAATAATTTTCTAAATTAATCGTAAGAGGAAGAAATTTTCTGTAAGCTAATATTTCGCTAATCAAACTCGACATGCCTGGAAACCGTGAAATTTCCAACGCAACACGATCGCAGCGTTCAGCTCATACAGTCTGATGCCATTACACCAAAGTATCTCAACTATTCTATTCTACCTTCGATTGCTTCGGTTGCTCCGATTATAAGAATACTTCTGCTCGCCTACACATTCCCTTTTATCTTCCACCGCAGACCAACTATTCCGATTCATTCGCCCATTGCTACCAACCGATACCATCGAACGCCATTACATTTCTGCCGATCGATCGCCATTAACATCCTAGTAAATTATTCAAATAATCGTAGCAAAAGATTTACATGTATATTAATATTTATTAAATTACCGTTTAAAGGTTTATATGTATATTTCGATGAAAATTAATCTCACGTATAACACGTTGGGTATGAAACGCACGATTAACGTTAAGGTGATTGATAAGGGTAGAGGGACAAGAGGTTCGCTCTGCGACGACGTTTCGCTTCCTTTTGCCAACGAAATGATAAATCAACGTCGGCCGAGCGAAGGGTCCCGAGATAGCGCGACATTGAAGCTTTGCACGCGGATGGACATACGGTATTCGTAACATTGTATGCATATTAGACAGCTGGCCAATGCGCGAGGAAACGTGCCTTCCATAGTGGCCGACATTGCACTTGAACGTTTCGCGGACGAAAAGTCTCGCAAGTTGCAGACTCAAGGGACATCTGGATCGTGCGACCGTTTGCTGCCCTTCGGATATGTACCCTCCTTTTCTAGTAATTCAAGCACTAAACGCTATCATACTTCTTCTTTCCACATTTATGAAACGATACTTTCGTTCGTTCTCTCCTCGTGGATATCTATGTGCTTCAACTTATTCCCATATTCAGAAAATGGCAATTTTGTCTATTTTTAATCGCTTCAGGGTCAACCACAGAGTTTCTAATTTTAGATCGCTCGACTCAATTTTAATCACGGAACAACAACAACAAAAAAAAAAGAAAGAAAGAAAAGAAAAACAATGAGAACTGAAAAAGAAATAAAAAAATACAAATGAAAATCGAGGAAGAATAAGAAGCGGTAGAAGCCTCGGTTCTTTCCTACCAGTGGCAACCCTTAAAGATCCATAACCATCACGAGCCGGCAGCGACGCAGCGGATCGCGCGACACGGAGGAATGCCCGAATCATGCTCCCTAATTCACCGATGATTCCGGCTTTGTCCCGCATAGAGGGACAGCCATCGGAGACGATCTGTCCCGCGACACTCGAGGCATCCCGCGGAGCAGGTAGCTCCGGGGAGACTTTCTGTCAGCGTGGCGCATTATCTAGCCGTTTATCTACGCCTATGGGACTCCCTCGGATGCCGCATACACGAGCGTCGCGATCATCTACACACCGTTTCCTCGTGTAACGACACAACAGGTACACATCCACCAGGGGATCCCGACAACGCTTGTCTCTCTATTTTCCTACTCATAAATTCATCTCGTGAGAGACCGCTGGCCAACTTGCGTGGGGTCCGTGCGAAGATGAAGGTCACTGGATTCTTCGGTCAAAAGGAGCAACATAGAAGAATCGTCAATCGCCCTGTCGACGACCACTTTTGGATAGCACGAGTTTCTTTGAACATCGATTAAGGCCAATAAGGTCAATAGGTTGATATCGAATTTTATTTATAATTTATAAGCTGGTAAAAAGCTCGAACACGCGTGTCTCGATGATTCTACATCACCTTCGTTTATCGAATTGTTTTGAAACGTTGAAATAATTCGTTATTGTTCGGAAGAAGATGAATACCTATCGTTTGTTCCTTTGATAGGAATGGAATTCCAGGTTTATAAGTCAATATAACGGGATTATTAAACACTGTTGGAAAGATCAAGTGGAAATTCCATACATCGGCGAAAAAATTTCGAATTCGGCCAGCGCAGTGATTTGTGGGAGGGTAAGAGCGTGGAATGTGATACGGGGGTGAGTAGCAATTGAGCTCAATATTTTCGCATTGAATACAACAGAAACGTTAAACGCGAACAATTCGACGCGCCGCAACTCGAAATTGCTGGGGAACGGATAAAAATGTACAAATAAATACCTTGCATTTGATGCTCATTCGGCATTATTACACAAATATAGAATGTCCTATTATAAATCCAAGTATTTGTAAATAAAAAAAAAAAAAGAAAAATTGAGATAAATATAAGTATTTCTATCGAGACCTTTGATCGTCATTCTTTTACCACCTCGTCGATCGTCTTAAAACTTACGCCTATGAAAGATCAGATTCTAATTAATAAAACAAACAATTAAGAGAAACTATCGTTTTAATCCATAATAAACAATACTGCTCTTTATACCTTTATGCGAATAGGAAATAAAAAGAGGATTGAGTTACTAATGTCAATTTTAATGCTTTATAAATCCTGCTTACCTAAAAGGTGAAACTTTAAAGCGCTGTTAATTTAGGCGCCGAACCATCTAGATATCTAAACGACGCGACACTTCTATATACTCGGGATTCGTAATATCGGTTCCGCTCACAAGACATCGGAATTCGGTCCTCATGATTGATGCTGCAATGACAAACGCGACAAGCTTACAAGTTGTCATACCTTTGACTTTCTGCTTAATTACGAATGCGAAAACGAGTCCCGAGGATCAACGTTCGCTCTCGACTCGACTAAATGTTATGCTTATTTTGGCAGATACGGCCAGCAAGAAAGGCGTTCCTCCTCGCAATACGAGTTTTTTTTTCAAATAATAAGCGATGCAGGAATTCGCGAAGCGTTACCGCGGCTATTTACAAAATTTGAAGTATCCTCATGCGGATAAGTAACGGATTTATGCGGCTAAAAAGGTGAAGAATTTTTACCATTCCTTACAGCCTTACGTGATGGAACAGCGTACGTACTTTCGCTTACCACGCGGCCATTCTTTATATATATATTTTATTAAACAGAAATACCAACCATTCCTTCTAAAAATATAAACGATATAAACTAAGCTTTTAAATACATATAGTTTCTCTTTATGCTTTGTATTTTATCTAGGAGTAAACGCGAAGGGGCAAATCAGACGAATTCGTATCGGTATTTGGCTCACGATGGAAGTATAATTTTATCAAAATTCTTCCCAATAATTCTTCGTTACAGTTTCGTTTGAATCTTTCATCCAGGAGGAACACAAGGAAGGATCAAGGGGAAGGAATTTTTCATCCCTCCGTAGTTCTCCATAGTCTCGGCTGTATAACGATAACCAGCTTCCTGAAGTTGATGATGAGCAACCTGAAGAATAACTTCTCGTCGATCGATTAGACTTGGTTGAGCGTGAATTTTCACGCTTCTGGCAATATACAGGTAGCCAGGGCGCCGGTTAAATCGCAGAGCGTCTAGCTAGGGAACAATGCGGAAATTAAAAAGCTGGAAGCTAGGCTGAGCAAGCGCGGATCCCGTCGAGGACGGCGATCTTGTTCTCGAAGCTCGCCTCGTTGTGTTTTTGCTCTGCATAAATGATGAGCTCGGGTATTTTAATGAAGACATTCCACGGCCGCTTGCCGGCTCCTTGGCGTACGGCGAGAGAAAGAGGAGAGAGGCCAACCTCCGCTTCAATAGACACGTTCTTGGCCGCGCTTGCTCCGCCTTATTCTATTGGCGATATTGTCAGCCTTTCAACGTGCCGTTTAAACTTTTATCCGTCGCTCGTGTGTTGGTCATCAGATGTGTATCGCAATCATTTCGCTATGATACTGCTCGTTACTTCCGTCTCGATATGTTGTGACTACGCCAACAGGAATTTCTTCTGCTTCCTTTGCCGTTTTCTTCGACAGTTTTGTCATTTCTTGCATCGACGGTTCGATTATAAAATAGATGACAACTCAGTCATCTATTTTAAACGATTCATCGACCGTCCTATAACAACTTAATGTACGATATGCGTTCAAACTTTTTTCGTTACATCGAGCTTTATCGGCCATTAGGTTCCTCTTTAACGTCAAGTATAGGCGTGTTGAGAGTTAAATGAGGAAGGTTTTATTATCTGAGCTACAAGGCGTGTGAAGTAACATCTTTAAGGGACCACCAACATCGACCTCGATCCCCAGAAATTCATCTAGAACGGCGACGTAATTTGTTTGTTTGCGAATAGCCGGAACGCATCGGAATAACAATTAAGTGGGTGCACCGGGTGCACGTGTTCGATGTGGAAGGTCCCCTGCTAGCTTTTCAAGTCACGTCTCATTTGCGCCATTCAATGTAACGTGGAGGGTGCGCCGAGGCATTGAAATCCGCCACCCGAATAAGGGCAAGTGCATCGTGATTCGTAAAAATCACGGTCACGGACCGCGCTGCGAAATTGGTTTAAACAGGCGTTTTTACGTTCCTTGGCCGAGAATCGTGATTTGCATGAGATATTCCTTGTGTCTTAATTCCAGTCGGTCTTGCATTAGATCGGTCTCTCGAGAGAATGTTAAATAGACTGAATTAAGGTAAACTTAAACAGCGTCGTTCCACGGAGGAAGAGTTGTTTTGCACGGCAATTTAAACTTTCACCATCGCCTAAGTACACGGCGGACAAATTTTTGCTGTAAAACTATCGACAAATATCTTGCAGCCTAACAATCGTATAAAAATCTCGAGAAAGGAATACCTCGACGATCTCACAGAGAAAGTAAAAATCACACAAATTCGAAAGTAAATTGATCGAATACCGGATAAGCATTCCACGATACTAAAAGATGGAAAAGAAACTGAAATTAAAACAGCATCGATTATACCGTGTCCGAAGGATACCTAAACCAGAAATACTGTTCGCCGATTCCCTCTGTCCTCGATCCACTCCGTTCTCCGAACAGACCCTATGATCCGGAAGTCGCGGTTCTTTTAAAAGCTGCTGCCGGCTACCGGTTTTCTGCCAGTGTACGGGGAGAAAAAGAGAAGATAGGGCCGCGATGAAGGTAGAAAAAAGAGAAGGCGAAGACACGAAGGGGCGGGCTACGATATCGGGAAGGAGGACGTCGTGTACCGCGTACCCGGGACATCGTACGTCAAAGGTTCGAGCCCGTGGGAACACGCGGGTAGAGATGCCTTCAATGCCGAGGCAAAGGCGAACCGAGTGTGTTCCTGCAGGTAGACGACCACGAGGAACGTTCACGATGGCTGATGAAGCAGCAGGACGAAGCGAAGTGACTTTTAACATGGAACCAAGTCGCTGGATCCTTTGAGTACGGTTACGAATAAAAATTTAACAATGAAATCAAGATTGAAAGAATCTGAGAACATATCGTACAACGGATAGATATAATCGTGAAACGAAAAGAAGATATAATATTTAGCGTATATAAAATTCACAAGTTGGAAAATCTTGTGTAACTTTAGAAAAATTTGGAGTTTTAATAATTGAAAGGCGATTTAAATACGATCGTGTGAGAGAAATTAGAAATTATAACGAAATAGGAATATTAATTATCATCTGAAACACCGATTCGTCGATCGTACAAAAATTCCGAGATAAAAAGACTAAGGTAGACGTTTAATAGAAAGAGAACAAGCAAGAGAAACAAAAGAAAGGAAAGAGGATAGGTATCTCTCTGAGGTGACACCGCCGAAATATTCCCGTCGGCATTCCTAGACGTTTTTTGGGCCTTTGTCAAGCACGGCGTCACGTATGTCATCGAGATCGATACGATTCGATCCACATTCGGATCTGTTCGATGGTTTCGATCTGCCTCTTCGATCCTTCCTCGTCCGATGATAATCAACGATGGCGCTCTAATCACAAAGTTACGCGATGCAAACTGATACGTTCTAGCGTGTGTTTATCTAACTTCGAACTTTAAATTATCTTTAAATTAAATTAAATTAAATCACGATTGTACAGTTTATAGTCGTAAATAAAGATAAATAAAAGCGTTATACTTGGAAATATTTGTAAGCAAGCAAGGTAAATTTTTACGATACAACACCTATGCAATAAAATATAAAAATGTATTGAATATAACGTGCCTAACAGTGGTATATATTTAAAACTTTGTCCCCATTGTCAAGAAATCGCCTTTATTGCTTCGGTTTAAGGAAGCGTGATACGAGATAATTGTTTCAGGTATCGGTGACAAATAAGGGAGAGTCGGATGCACGCTTGGTAAAGTAATATTAATATTCATATTCACGGTCGGATCATTTGTTCCCCTGGTGCAATATCAATAACCTGACCCTAGTAGTATTCCGTTCGCAGGGGTGCCACTTGCGAAAAGGGGACGATACTCGGTATTTAATTACCGTGAATCGAGGGGTGATCTCTGCGTACAAGTACATGGCGGTTTCGTTATAAATTGTTTAATGGTCTCCCTGGTAATGGTAATGGAAGATTCTCCTTTCATTCTAAAACAAAAAGTAGCAATTCTTGCATAACAATTTTTATAAATCATTTTTATTATACTAGATATACTCTATTGATAGATTGTAATTTTATCGAATTGTCGGATACAAGGATATATATCGCAAAAGACAGAAACCAAATTCGATGAAAAATACGTTTTGAAAAAGAGAAGAACACGAGTCAGGAAGCCTGTCACCGCGTATCGTTTCTCGAAGCGTTGGCTCACGTGGCCCTCACGTGGTTTCCTGCTCTTGCTTTTTCCACGTCTAGCCAGCATATGCACGATTGCGTAACAAAACGCACAAATCATACAGCGCGACAGAAGAAACAGAACAGACTGATTTATGTTCAAGGAGCGATGGCCTATCTGCTATTCGCCTGACGAAATGCAGTTTGGCCAGACCAACGAACTATCGCTCTGCCCGTGGAATGCGCCTGTTCAGACATTGAAAACGTGTCCTCCTATGGGACACCGTCGTTTCGACGGACGACGACGCAAAGGAAATTACCATGATGCAGTGCACGCATGAGAAAGCGCGAAAAAAGTACGTGGCTATTGCGAGACACGTGTTCCAAAGATTCGAATTGCTTCTCTAACGTTATAAGGTTTAGATTCATCCCGTTCTTTCCGAAACTTTCTCTCTCTCTCTCTCTCTTTCTCTCTCTAACGTGTTACACGAAGCTACCGTCATTAAAGAAACATTGTTCTTACGCTTACAGGCTTATCTCATAAAGAACCAACCGACAGCATCCAAGTATCGGTAGAAATTGCTGTTAGAAAGGAATCGGAGGTCCTCATAGAACTCGAAACCGTGGCCAAATATAATCCTGCAGCCTTAATATCTCTGGCTGGTGTCCACCATCCAACGAAAGGAGGAAAGAAACGGAGAGATGAAAAGGGGAAAGTAAAAAAAAAAAAAAAAGAAGGAAAGGAACACAGCGACGTGAACGAAGGGACACAAAGGCTGAGGCGAACAACGCGACCTCGGTAATTAAAACAAGATGGAACACCTCGGTCAACGCAATAAATCTCACCATTTCCTATTCTCTACCCTTCTCTTTCTTTTCAACCCAACCCGACCCCTCCCCCGATATATCTTTCAGCTTTCCCCTTATCCGAAGATCGGAACTAGCCCCTTCGCGACGTTCGACGATTTATTTTATTATTTGGTAGATTTACTGGCGGCTACCGTTTATTGGAATCCACATCGATCGGAGATTATGAGGCGAGCGACGCGTCCAGATGCGCGCGTTACGAAACGGATAATTATTGGCAACGAGATGAATTATCGAGAATTGAAAGAGTCGGTGAAAAAGAAAAGAAAGAGAAACAAAAATATATCGAAAACAAAGTACCGCGGATCTTTCCTTTTCGCGACAGCATAAGTGGATTTTGTTGTTTCGCGTTATCGGCGCATACCGAACGGCTGGATGTGTATCGCAATTATTCTTTCGCTGGATCGACGTATCGTGATCGAGGCGGTGGCGATCGCGTGCCACAGTGTCTCTCGTTGCTTCGATTTATTGGACCTTCAGAGATATTCGTGTGGGAAAGCTGGATAAAATTATGCAGAATTGTTGTACGCGTGGAATTAGAGACGCCCGCGTTCTTCCGCTGAATTCAATTTTATTAATTCGTATGCACACGTAGATACATCTCGCGCTGATTCCATAAATCCTGTTGTAGTTGCATCTTTCGAAACTCCGTGGGCTCGTTCTTATTTCTGAAAATATCACGCAATCTCGTTAAAATTTCTCGCCACCTTGCTTTTTCGTGCACGAGCACGACTTCCATTTGCGGCACGGCCAATCAGGCTGCACGTGTCTTACACGTGATAACAACGATCGTCCGAATCCCGGGAACATCGTTTCCCCTAGGTGACGAAGTTAATTGCTCATTTTCTCATCTCGTTAACTGCGCCTCGGTCTGGAACACGTCGGTGATGTAGGAAACGGAGCACGTGTAAAGGAAATCGTCCATCGATCTGACCACATGTTGAACCGAGCAGTTTATTATTTCGTATATTACTTCGATTTGTAATATTAATTAGGTCTGTCGTTCTTATTGAATTTCGAGGAAATCAGTACGGACGAATTTCTTCAAAATTATTATATACCGCGTCAATTTAAAAAATGATTTCTAAACGCACGTATTTAATCCATGCATCGCTTTATTATGCGATCGCGTTACAGGTATTTACTGTTTCATAGAATTACGTAAATGGTTGTTTATGATTCAGAGTTGTTTTTCGTTTCGATATTAATGTACGTCTACATACGTGATCGTCTCTTTAGGAAAATATTTCTAAATTACTGGAAATGTCTCGAAACGATTTTACCAAAGGAAGATGGCCAAGAAGCGAACGAAAGCGAAAGTTTCACGCAGAATTCCAGAAGATTAAATTCCCCATTACTTCCTCTTATTACGTGCTCGATTAACTTTCCGGTGTGAGTGGAGCCACTAAATCCACCGGTGTGTAATTAACCAGCAGCGGCGTAACGAACCGCAAAAGCATAAAATTCTATTTTCTCAGCCAGATGTATTCCAGTTCCGTTCTACTCTTATCTCTAATCTCTGCTGTTAATTACATAATCGCGGATACGCGGCTCACACTAACAGGATATATCACGTGTTTCTCATGTTCTTGCACAGGAAATCATTGTAGAAAAATGAATTGCCAAAGAGATTCGAAGAATCTCGTTAGTATTTCGACACGACGATCGATGCAAATATAATAATATCACGTCCGATTCTTTTATCTTTGTTACTGAAAGAAATTACCGTCTCGTTTAATTATTCGATACGTAAGCAGTTTTGGGAAATTGTTAAGACAAACGATCAAATTTGTAATATCCATAATGGACGTGTGTGAGAGAAAAACTGTTCAAATTGTCGAGACGTTGTAATTTCCAAGGAATTGTAGAAATCGAATCTTAGAACACATAATTACGTTTACACGCTTAAAAGCGAGAATTATATATCAATTTTAAATCGATAACGATCCGCAAAAATGATCTATCTTTATGAAATTTTACAGTTGCTTGGTGTAAAGCTGGAATTTGGTATACGTTCTATTCGTTAATACCGCAAACCGAGTATTAGAATGCAAAGTATTTCGTATCTTCGAAATAAACGCAGTGAATTTTTTAACCGAGGTGTTCACGAAGCTTTAAATGTACGTATAAGATCATTAATAACGAATTTTGACAGCCTGTTAATGTTACTGTCGCTTTTAATAGAGACGTCAAACATGTCCGATATCATGCATCGTAATTAATTACATGTTCGATCAGGCGTTAAAAGTTGTAACACCGTTTCATTGGACAAAAAATATTTATGAAATAAGGCGTACGTATCCCAATCGAACGATCGATATCGTACGTGAAAAGAAATTTGAAAATAATCATCGGGTGAAAGTCAAAGCCAGAAACGATGTAATATTAATGCATCATTTATTTAACACCTATGATGACGATAACATGAGATGCGCTTAAGGTAGAATAATCCGCTAGGCAAAATGTCGGTTGTGCGTGCGTGCGTGTAATGTGTGCGCGCGCGCGTTTGTGTGTATGTGTGTTTCTTCGTGTTCACGATATGATTTATTAATTCTATGGGGAAGGATGTAAAGAATAATTGTGACAATTCGGGTAATAACTATTTTTAATTTGCTGACTTGGAGAGATTTCAGAATTTCTGCAGCGTCCGGTGTTATGATACAATAATAATAGTAATATATATATATATATATATTTATTATATATATATGGCAAGATCATTGGTCAATAAATATTTCACTTAAATCTGCAGTCAAATTCGCCAAATAATTAATCCTTTGATCTTCCTCTCCGATTTCTATCTTCCTTCAATAAGTTAACCATCGTGATAAATTCAACGAATCCTATCAATTCATTTTATTCAACGGAAACGATACATTCTACAGATTGATAATATTATTCAAGGAACATAGATCTCTCCCTTTGAATTCTTTTCTACCAACGATCGTTTCGTAACGTTACGATCTATCGATCCTTCTTCTTCTTCTTCTTCTTCCTCTTCTTCTTCTTCTTTTCTAATTATTTGGAAAATTTAGACACGCCTGTCAATGGCCTAATTCTCTACACTTTATACGAACTAGAGGCTCTGTTGTTCCAGCGGTCGCGTCGGTCGGACATAGGTATATCATCAGTCACTATAAAGGTAATAGTGCGCGCAAAGTATTCCTCCTCTAATACTATCTGAATTGTACGCTAATAGTAGATCCTTAAAGTAAATTAGGTAACACTATGTACACTTTTTCGATGCGGGCTGAACGATTCTTCGCGTACGTTCGTCCGGCCGTATAACAAAAGTTCATTCCTCTCATCCGCCAGCTCTCGTCTCGACTAAAAATCAGCGGATGAATCATCTTCTAGCACGCTAATATCACGTTTGCGACGTTTACAACTACGCTCGTCCCTCCTCGATGACGTTCCACGAGCGCACCCATGTTCGCCATTTTGTCGCTACGTTCGTCCGAGCGCTGACAGTTTTCGTTGTTCTTCCGATTGTTGGTCGCGGATTTCGAGCTCGTGTCTCTCTTTTTCGCGGATTCACCCACCGGATGTTGCGAATTAGTTCGACCCACGAGACTCCGTGGCTCGCTTCTAGAACCAGTAAAGGTCTTTGGAATCTTGCACTTGAGACTCGAGACCTGCAACACGAATGAACACACGAATTTTTAATTTTCCTAAAATTAAGAACTATACATATTAAATTGAACGAAGAACAACAACAGTGACACGAAGAAAACGATAAATCTTTGGTTTCCTTCCATTTCAAAACGACAGAACATCTCATCTGAGAAGGACAGATTTATCGCTAATACGCGCTTTACATGCGCTTCATACGTGAAATAAAACATTAATTAACGACTCGTTATCAACGACCAAAGTGTGTAATTTCGTATCTACGCGTTATTCGAATCTGATAATCAGCCGCCAGCAGACCCTTCTAGCTCACATCGAGTAGTCTTCCGTTCACGAAAGTTTGTGTCTCGAAGCAATCATCAATTAGACTGGAACGATACCACTGACGATCCACGACACAGCTTTCACGCACAAGACAAGTAATTGGTTATATTCGAAAAGATAGGAATGACTTTTTCGTTGGTGCGGGGTCGGCTCATCGTTCATCGAAATTTATAACGCGGCCAGCCGCGTAATAAAAGAAGAGTCAACGTTTTGACGGATGCGAGGGTGCAGAACTGGTGATGGCACCCGCTGAGCGACACGGACGGACAAACCGATGGACGAACCAAGGGAACGAGCGGTCGAACAGAACGAACGGATGGGGGACCAACGGAATATGTCACGAGATCGAACAGTTAAGATCTCATGTTCCTTGCAGCGGTTGCACGCATGCGTCTATAGCTATCTTCGATCTTGATATCTTCGAAGACTGACCCTGCAGATCATTCTGCTCTCTCGACTCCTCGTACGTCTCGACCAGCCGCAGCTCCGAGCGAATCATTGGTAATTGAGAAGAAGCTTGACTTGACCGAGGATGTTTGCGTATTAGCGTAAAAATTAATCGTCTTAGACGAATAAAATTTCTAAGGTAAAGGCACGCTCGCGAGCAAAGTATTCTGCGGTAGAATTTCCGCTTAATTCCAATCGATCGAGACCCCGATTGATCACGATGACTACATATCTTAATCATTGTCAATGGACGCAACATCGTTCGATGTTACACGTCCGCTTGTATATTGAAAGTCTCTTGGATACGTTGTAGTTTCAGCGAGCAGGACGAAGATGGACGTTTTCAAATACTTAAATTCCCGGCACGTGGTGCACGGCACGGCCGATTAAGTTCGTATCTGTCGGCGCACACGTGTCAGCACGTGGATCTACCTGCTTCAAAGTCAGCTACGTGTGCGTCCCGCGCGTTACCATATTGGCGCATGCACGCTGAAAAAAACACGTAGCGGAAGCACAAAAGATTCGATCTCTGCCAGCCAGTCAGAGAACGCGAAGCGCTGTTCGATAGAAAGCTGCTCGGCCGGAAAATGACGATGGAACGCGTCGTGAGAAGAAACTGGTACACACTATCGGGTGTTTCGACAATCGATGGACGTAAATTGATAAGCTACGTTTACATACTTTGCAAGTTTCATGCTTCCAAGTCGTAGAGAGCATCCACCGGGAAAGTTTAACAAATCGATTGTATAAATTATAATGTAGCTTCGCCTTATAGTTACAAGTTGTTTTGACATATATATATATACGCATAAAACTTTCGAGGAATTTTCATTAGAACTAATAATTCAATTTATCGTATATCACAATGATTATTATACCTAAGTTCTATCTTACTAGCTATATATATTTTGGATATAACGATATACTTTGTGTATTTTTTTACGATCTATCAACAGGAGAATAAAATCCATCATGCTCCAAAGTATCGACGAGTAAATATATCTGGCGATTAATTATTGGGAATAAATCCCATGTATCTATATGATTCGAATGGAAAGCGGAGAAGTTTCTGTTTCATAATCGACGCGGGTTCTTCCCCGTAAATACGAGAGGGTGACTCGGGAAAGCCGGCGAGTACCGGGCAATATTGTCCACGCTATCTGACACACCATTTACCAGCAACAACCCCGTCCATTTTGTTCCAGCATATTGGCCTCGCATACTCGGCCGTGAAAACGTTATAGGCACGTACGCGGCTCGCATAAATCGTTCTGACACTTATGGTACATTATTTGCCGGCTCAGCCCATCGTATTGAATTAGGATGCTCTCTCACGGAGATTATGATCGGAGCAGAGAAACGATACCAGAAGTCGAGAGCTGGTATAATATGGCAGTATTAGTAGGATAAAATTAACGATTATTACTATTTTTGAACGAGACATTACTTTGCAAAATTCACCAGTATTTAATAATTAGTTAGCGTAAGAAACGAATAAAGTATCATGATTTTTAATTGGAAAAAATATTCTTCTACAAAACGAAATGTCCTTGTTAAACGACGGTTGCTGTGAAATATTCCTTTCTTGTTAAAGGAATACACGGTGTTTTCGTTGGAAACCTCAAACGCACACAAGTCGATGAATACGAAGTTACGGACGAACGCACCTGTTATGAATGTTCCAGCATTCAATATCGCGATATCAAAGAGCATAGCAAGACGGTACAAGGAGGAATTCCCTTCGGTCTTTTCGACAAAGAAACAAAGCACAAAGTCGAAGGAAATTCGGAATGAAACTCGCTGAACCCGAGAATTTTGTAACTCTGTCCTTTATGTTCACCGAAAATTTAATCATGCGCGTGTTACGCTTGAAAATAATTAAACGCTTAAAACTGGTGCAAGTATGCACAGGCCTGCAATAACGTTATGCTCGGCAAGCAACGTATTTAATTAAACATATACAAATATAAGGAACCTTTGTCGTTGTTTATGTATATTTATTCTGCAAATACATACCGAAAATTTAATGCAGTGATAACGGTATCTTTTTATCATCGGAACCTATTTAAATTTAATTTCGTAAAAAGTTATAAAACTGGTATCTTGTAATTGTTATTGCTTATTCGATGATGAATAATCCGTGTTCTCGTTGCTTTCGTTCACCCCTAACTTCGGGTGGCAAATTCAACGTCAAAAGACGAGAGTTAGGTATTTGGATTAAATTAAATCGAACACCCCCGCTTTAAAAAGCGAAGACCCGACCCTTGCGCGCAGGGACCCTTGCCACCGACGAGGGATACGTAAGCATCGAGATGACCCTTATCAATGAGGGTCAACCCCTCATAGTCTGAAATCCAATATAGTCGTGGTAAAGGAGAGTCCCTACTTTGATTCACCCCGTTTCGAAGCTCGTATGCACCGACGAGCGAGTATTAATTGGAAATTAAGCTTCTAAATCTTTGTGCCTTTAACGTTTCCCATTACTCCGATCCTTTGTGAGGATTCTGGCCAATACACGCGAAGAGCGATTTCCAACCATTTCGGAAAATTGGACTGTTTGCGATCTCGTTAATCGATGAGACTCGATTCCTATCGCGTATATCTCACGCGATATGAAAATTATCCATCGAAACCACATAGACTAATTACACCTGCTGTCAAGTACCTTGCAGTTTGATCGACTTTACGGATGGCGATAGCCTAGGTATAAAATATTACGTTCGTCGCTCCATTTGTCGTTTGTGTTGATCCTCAAATACGTAGTTTTAATATTCTTCTAACGCAAGATTGAATTATTTCAAGTGGTGACGCTCTGAAAGTACAATCGCGAACTGCTTCTTCGAAAGTAGCCAAAGAAGAAAAAGGAAAGCTTGGCGACGTCTGTCGCCTTCGTGACGCAACTGCCCTGTCGCGTCGAAAGGTTCGGCCAGGGGTTAAAGGACGAAGAGGACGCGCGTTCGCCGCGGAGGCAGCTCCGGTTCACCGGAGTGTCTCTTCGTCCGCGAACGAGCCGACTTCGAGAGATCGATATAAACCGGCAGCTTTCGACCACTCCCTCCATCCGGCCGGCTGACCAATCGAGGCTCGCTAGCCATCCCCGGCTACCCTGGTGTCCCTCTTTTCCATTCTCTTCCCTTTTGCTCCCGCCGGTGGAAGCGGTGCACAAGCGTGGATTACGTGACGTCACCGGTCGACGCCATTTTCGAGGCGCGTGCCAGAAAGGCCCGGCTGCAGCGACGCGCGGATCCAGAATATTCTCTCTCCGGAGAGAATGTCCCACGCGGACCAGAATTTATGGCGAAGATTCCCTGAATTAATTCTCCTGGAAATATTGAGAGCGTCCCGCTGGACCCTTTCTTTGTTTCGACTCGCTCGACCGCGCGAAACCGCTTGACCGACGCTCCGCGACCCCGAACTGCCTCGAAACTGCGCGCTCATTTAGGATACTGTTTCGTTTTCCAGTCGCTTATGTCGTTCCTTTCTCTTTGCACCGATGAAAAGGCGAGACTGTCGAGGGATGTGCAAGTGAAGCGCGTCCAACCTTCGGAAGACGAATACCTGGATCACTTTGACCCGCCATCCAAGTTCCAATATATACGTAGATATTATTGGAGACGTTACTTTTCGTAGTAAATTTTGTGTTTATCGTCTTTAGGAAATATTCTTAACGGTATCAGAATCAATGTAATAAGAACCTGACAGTTAATTCCCACTACGATCCTTCAAGTTTCGTTCTGAAGTTGAGTGACCCTGCACAATTACGTTTCGACATGGTCAGATAGGAAGCGAAGATCGAACGATGGATAGTTGAAGAACAAGACTTTGTAGAAATCTTGTATGTTGTATGGTGCCTATGTATTCAGGGTAGAATTATAACGCAGAATGTATTCGATCATCGAAGCAAGAATCAAGAGGAAGAATAAGAAGAAGAAACATTTTCTCAATTAAAAAGATATCACGTTCGAAAGGAAAACTATAATATTACCTGTATAATCGTAACAAGGCAATAAATTTCATATAACTGGGTCATATTAATTACACAAGCAGCGAAGTGTATGCGAACGAAGGGTTGAGCGTATCACCACGACCTATAAAATGTCGTGCATGAAATTCAATTCAGCATTTACGGGTGAAATCCGTGTTTTGATTTAAGTCCATCTAATTGCGAGCGAAGGCCGCGACGTCGCGTCGCGTCGTCGCGGCTGCGTGTTCGGAAGCAATAGATTTCGCGATACCAGTCCGTCGCTCTTCCGCCTCGGATAACGAATCTCGCTCGTAAATTCGTCTCTGCTCGCGACCGCCGGCGAATTAATGCCAACTCTGGAAAGATAAAAGTACGTGAACTGCATTAAATTAACATCGCTGGATCCAGTTCCAACGTCTCACGAATTGCTCTTTGGGTCTCGGTTTCGCGATTTCCGTCGCGCGTTCTTTTCCAACTTTTCGACTTCCTGTTCGAAGATACGTTTCCTTTCACTCTTCTCCGAAACGTCGTTGTTAATGCGAGTATAAAAACGAAGCCAGTTATTTCATTCCTTATGGCACAAAGGGCTAAGCGAAGTGAGATTCGTTTTAGTTTTCCGATAAACGTGACGATTAGGTTTCCTAGCAATTGCGCCCAACAGTGTACCGCGGCGAAGAAACGAAACAGCGTGCAGGAAACTTCAATCTTTCCAACAGATTTCTCTTTCTTGAATCGCTGATCGATTCCGCGAATCCGCTTCCACCGTGGGAAAAGAAAACGCAATTATCCCATTGCCTTAAGACAATGCCAGTTCTGTACAACTTTAAATCACAACTTCCGCCAATCTTCTATCGGAGCTATCTCTCGTACTTCGATTCTCGCAAATCTTCTTTTCTTCGCCTTGTCCCAAAAAAAAGAAAAGAAACGAAAGAAATAAAAAGCAGGAGCAGGAAAATAAATAAGAAAATAAGAAAACAGCGAGTAAAGTAACGAACAAGAAAAGTATAGTAGACGTAAGAAAGAAAAGTGAACTTCCGTAGTTGCATGAATTATCGTCGTCGTCGTCGTTGTCGTCGAAGGCTCGATCACGCGTTGAATTCGTCGATGCAACAGCCGGTGACGGCCAATTAGATTAATGATTTCGCAGAAGTAATAGACATACGCGGGGCCGGTAGGGACAGGAGGGAAGGGGGAGGCATAAAACCGCCGACAGAAACGTCACGCGGTGCGCCATGACCATCTACAGTTGTCCGGCGTCGTCGGACGTCACACGGTAATTGCGATTTATTTCTCTTAATCGCGCTTAAACGGCAGCCAATTTATGCCGACCGAGTTAATTTTACGCAATTATATAATTACCAGTCAACTCGCGGCACGGCCTAATCGGGGTGCCAAGCGGCGTTCTAATGGCGGTACTTCAGATTCGAAGACGCCGCGGGTTCGCTTTGCCGCGCCGTTCCCTCGTGTCGAAACCCGCTCCGAAATTACCTCCTCCGCCCTCGCAATACGAAAGTTTATTGCCAACGCTTGTGAAAAAGTCGTCAGGTTTTCCTCGATACGAACGTTGCTCTGCGTTATCGCGAATAAAGAGTTCGAAAATGTGAAAGCGATGAGACTTTTCTTTGTTGTAGCACAGTTCTTTGTATTTGGGATTGGTAGATTCGAAATTAGATTTGTTCGGATGAAAAGGGGTATCTTTGAATTTCACGCAGGACATATCAAACATTTGGTTTATTTAGACAAAGAAGATGGATGACTTTATTTCATCACAGACCGTACGCCTCAAGTTTATTTCGTGCCCTCGTTCGCAGTTAAAAAGAAAACGTCAAAAGTCAGAAGAAGCTGCTTGTCGTTAATTCCTTTGATTTCCCCAAATCCTCGAAATTCTGATTTCTTTTTACGTACCTACTTCGACAAAATGGCCCGAAATCTGGCTGCTGGATCGTTGATGTCGTTTTTTAGACCGACTCCTTCGATCGTGGAATCGATATTCGTTCGTGGCGAAGAAAGCGGACACAGCCAAGCAAGTCCTTCCTTATTTATTCATTAATTTCCAGAATCGATGTTTGACGACGAGGTCGCGGCTACTTGGAAGCAGCGAGCGTGCACAGGGCCCTTACGGTAGCACACGCCAGTTAGAATAGTGAGCGTTGCCGGCATTCCGGCGAGTAAATTCTTGAAAACTCGTTTGGTCGGTCCGATCCGCGAACCAACTCTCAATCTGCGCCCGTGCAGCGAGGCGCGCGCGTGCGAATGTAAGCGTTTCCTAAATTGGCCCTAAATCTCAGCCCGTTCGTCCCTGGGAGTCTCCCAGCCAAAGCAACGGCAAAATTTTTCGTAGGATTTCTCCGTGAAATGTCCAGTACGCGTTTTTTATGAATTTCAAGGGGGGCCACGCGTTTAGAAATTAATTTTCTTTCGGAGAAGTTGAAGAAGAGGTTTAAAAACGTTTGGAAAATTGTGCGTCACGAAATGGCACGTGTTTCAGAGATCGTCGAAAACATTTTTAACTTTTCAAGCTAAGCAGTTTCAGCTTCTTTTGTTATTAGAATTCTTTCGAAAGTAATACATCGGAGAAGATCGCTTTCTTTAATACGTGATCGTCAAGCTGAAATGTCCAAAATGGCTACCGAAAGAGGGTTGAAGCGATGGCGTATCGAATCCGTGACAGCGAGAGGGATGAGAATGCTAAAGCGAAGCTCTAGTATCGATTTTCATCGCTTGAATTCAACATACGTGGAACCTGACCATGGCACACCGCTTTCTCTTCTTCGCTACAAACCCTTAACGCTTGCTTTATATTTTAAAACAAGCCTGTAAGTATCGCGTAAGTACTTGGTATAATAATTTTTTACGAACAAACAGCAAAGAATCTTACGTTTATAAATTTTTCTTTTAAATTTATGTGGAATACAAGTTGAATAAAAAAGAAACTACGAGAAGATTAACACCCGTTTCTTCTATTTTATATCGTACAATTTACCATATCGACGATCAAAATATTTTCTCATACTGGGAATTGTTTTAAAGAATATACAACTAACGCGAGATTTATTCTGAACGAAGGACAGCTGATCGGTGGAAATAAACGAAACATCTATAAATATATCTAACTCCAACGCTACAAATCCAGAAAAATAATCTTAAAGTATCGTTGGGAGCATTTGACGGTCGCTGACAGTGGAACGTCAAAGTCGCTTGACAGCCACAGCGTGAACTGTCAAAGCGAACGCGTGTCAGGGTAGAACATTAAAAAGACATAGAATGAATGGTCTAATAAAATCAATAATCAACGAATTAATGTAAAACGAACAGGCGGAAAAAGTGACACGAAACGACACTATCTTTGATCACATAAATCGCTCTAAGCATAAATTACACTGACAATCGTATCACTCACTATCAACCCCATCGAATGCTACATTAACGTCACGTGTTATCAACTGCATCAAATATCCGAGACGTTCGATAAAATAAGAAAAAACGAGGCAACCGAAGAACACGAAGAGGAATCGGATTTTCCATTACGGAAGACATCACCAACGCGACGACACCCTTTGCGACTAGCAAACGCATCCCTCGGGGGAACGTCACGGCGCACGATAAAAATAAAGCTCGGACGGAGACACGGAAATTCTCGAGCGTGGTAGAACGTTGTATCAAAAGTTACGGACGTGTTACATGAAATCGCGTGACTGGCTACCGAGGTAAAACGGAAGGCGTGCTGCTTGCAACGACGTGCAGACAGATGGGAGTGGTCTGTGCAATCACGATGGGCGTGGTGCTTCCACGGCGTGCTGCAGCTGCACTCCGCGTAGCGGCCTCTGTACCTTGCATTTGCCTTCCAACGTGCTGGCAAATCGCGTCACGTGAATAGTTTTCCCTGCGCGATTCCTCTTTCCTTTAGGATTTTCCAGAATTTTGATAAACTACGCAACTCTTGGCGTAGTCGTTATTTAAGGCAAGCTTATCAGAGGTTTATCAAGCAGGGGTTGATAAAAATGCAAGAGTAGAAAGGATAGAGTTGTTATGACCGAAGAATTCTACCCCCACAAAAACGCTCATTCTCTATTTTCCTAACGCTATCGTAGTTTAGCGTTACAACTCCACCATACACGTTCGTTTCCCACGCCAGCGTCGAATTCCACCGATCTCGTGCTAACAAACTTTATAACACGCGTGCAACGCTCAATTCCGAACCGAGTTTCTTCACCCTTTGCGAGCAACCGATCGATCCACAGCTACACGATCCGATAGAATCGTGCACGGTGCCGAAAACACGGAAGAAAAAAGAGGAGAACGCCTGGTGACCAGTGGGTTGCAGCAGAGGGGAGGATGAGCGGGCTTTTTATCCGCGATTTACATGATAAATCTCGTCGGAGGAGGATCGAGTCGACATCAAAGTTGGAAGGCCGAGAGTGCAGCATCGTTTGCGGCGGCCGGCAAGAGGGAACGGAGGCAGAATGGCGCGCAGGTAGCGCGCAAGAAAGGTCGGTCGGCCCCTCAGATGCTCGCAATTAATAAGAGCTTAATGGGGGCCGATATAGCGCTGCCACGCTCTCAGGGACTCGTGCTTTCTTCGTTGTTCTCTCCCACCGAAATCATCGATGCCGACGACAAAAAGTCACGGCACAGCCGTAAAACATTTCGCCCCGACTCTTTTCGACTATACTTCCAAGGTGCCCGGGACGCGTCACCGCAAAAACAGCCGCACCGTTTTGATTCCCGCAGTCCAACGTCCAGTTATATAAGAGAGGGAAAGCTTGTCTCCCATGAGCGGACTAGAAAACGCGGAGGAAGAGGAATCTGAAGCTAGTGGCTAGACTACCGAGAGAAAATTGTCGAGTAATTTGCTGGTAAATAGACTGGTAGATACTTGTGCTTTTATAGGAGATTTAAAAGTGTGCAAATATACAGAAGGTACATACGAAATAGGCAAAGAATTCTCGATATTATTATACGTAATATTTGGTACGTTTAATTGGTGAAAGTTGCGTCCCTAAGAATATGAATTAACGTGCTTAGACATCCACCGTCTGAAATATCACGTGGTTTCATAAAATTCTGATTATATCATAATTCTCTGAGCATCTACTACTTTTTAGAAAACGTAGAAAATATACGAAATTTAGGTTTCGATTTATCATACAGTGGATATGTTCGTCGATATTGGAGAATAGCTTTTACTTTACACGTACTTGCTACGAAACCCGTTTAATATGAATCGCATGTCCAAAAATATTTACATATTCGTAAAACGATTAAAGATAAAACACAGAAGTAAGAGGACCTGAAAAACCAGAAAGCCATACCCTCGAATCATTTAATTTCACGGTGAAGTATCGACGCAAGAAATCTACATATATGAGATTCGTGAGTCTACTCACCAGAGAGGGGTGCGTAATAGCCGTGCGGGTAAGAGGGTGCGGAGGAAGCATCGACGAAGGACTGCGACGGCGTCGCCGACGGCCAGTCCTTGTAGGAGGCCGCGGAGTGCGCGTGATGCGCCGCATGGTGGCCGAGTCCTCGCGCACCACCCAACAGCAAACCACCGTAACTCGTCACGGTCGCCATGTTATGGTGATGATACTCGTGCACAGCCCTGCAAAATAGATCGTAAAAATCATTCTCAGTATCTCCTACCCTTGAACACGTATTATAGAACTAACGTAATTTCTAGATTATCCGATACGAAATACCAGATGTACCGAGTAAGACGGACGAAACAACGAACAGTATACGTAGAATAAACGCGTGAACGGATCGAAACGATGGAAAAAGACCGACGAAAATGCGAGGGGTAAAAGAAGGAGGAACGAAAACGAAGAGGGCAAAGAAAAGGTAACGCGAGAGGAAAGGAGAAAAAGAATCCTCGATATCGTGCCTCTTCTCAAGAACGGTGACAGACTGGTAATTTATACGGCGGCCGACGCGAGATCAGCGCTAAAGATCTCTCGAGCAGGGGTACCTGCTCCCGACGGTTTTCTGTATTTTTCACGTCTCGTTTTCTCTTTGCCTCCGTTCTTTCTCCTTCCCTCTTATTTCTCATGCTCGCCACCGTGTCGCTTTTTCTACGCTCGTTTAATCTGTCCTTCTCTTTCTGGCTCGCACCGTTTATTCGGGCTCTTTCCTCGATTTCTCCTGATTTTTCTCCCATTTCTTTCGTCATTTTTCAAAAGACACTTCCCTTCTTTCACGTGTTTCATCGCTTCGCTCGTTCCGTCGTCTCTCGTACCCGCTGCGACATTCATTTTCGAAGGTTTATCCCGGCAGGCTATCGCGTAATGAGCGTGTCGCGCTTGCCGGAGGTGGATTTTTGGAATGCGTGAGGTATCGGTCGCATTATCGTCTGTTAATCGAACGAACGACGATTTCGTCGATTAATCACGGGGCTGGTTTCGCGCCGTGCGCGTGAATGCACCGCCGCGAGATACAGGCCGCGCGAATTTAAAATAGAGTACGTCGCGCTGGAATGACTGCATCGGATTCTCCGATGGGACTCGTCTCTAATTAGAGGTTGCGATGCTGGCGATTCGAACGAATGGAACGCGAAATAGAGAAGAAATGGGGATTCTAATTGGTTTGATATTGTTGTAAATGAGATGGGTGGAAAGGAGTAAGCAGAGGAATGTTAAATGATATGTAATATGGCGGTTTGTGTCTCGAGGTGGTAGATTAGATAGAACTATAGATCGAACGATGTAAATGGATATATAAAATGAAAAGTTTGTGAAAATGTTATTTCATACGTAGTTTCCTATTGTTTACAAGGATTATGATCTATTTCTTCGGTAAGTTTTCCGTATCTCTTTTACAAGTTTGTTCGGATCTTAACGCGAGATACTCGATCGTATCTTTCTTTGGATCCTCTCGCGTGTAAAGTCTTCCTACTTTTGTCGTAATCAGAATACATGAAAATCTGTCCATGTCAAGATTGGAGAGTATACTGGATGTAGTAATAATTTCCAGTTATTTATTTATCCATATTAATAATATCTTTTATCTTATCCAATAAGAAATTCCGAAGAAAACATGAATTTTACGGATAAAATCGAACGAATTACTTTATCATTTATGATTTATGGGAATATAATACGAATGTCAGTTTAAAAGGCTTAGAAACATGGTATTAGGACAGATTTTCCTCTAACGTAGAGATATATTTTAAGGACAACACAAGGAATGTTAGGAACGCTCACCTGTGGTGATACTGTGGATAATGCGGATGCCATGGATCCGTTGGACACTCGTAGACTTCGCCAGGATGCTGGCTCTTCCAGAAGGAAGGGGGGAAGTTCCTCATGAACATGGGAGAGATATTTTCTACAACAAAATACAATGCTTTTAATAATTCCTTATTTATCCGAGCAAATGCAAATTACCGTACAATATCTACAATTAAAACGGCGCGATCTTTTCGCATATATATATTTCTTATGAAATTTAATATTTTTCAAACAATGTACAATTTTCCTGTTCCAAAAGCAAACGTTCAATTTATTAACCAGGGAATTAATGAGTTAATTTCCTACATATTTTAGTTATCAATTTCTCGAATATCTCTTTTACGTGTCGCTTTTATTTATTCATAATTTGTTATATCTATATCTGCAAAAGCTAAATTGAAATTGGCCTGTTTTCGCCAATTTTGAATTTCATAAATATACAACTTCCTGGTTAATACGTTCGCTATCTTAGTAGTCTGACTTTAAGTATCTAATTCTACTGACGCAGTCGGCGCGTGCTCTTATTTTTATGCGTTTGAGAAACGAAGACAAACGAACCAGCGGATTAAACGTTATTGCACAAACTAAGAGTATTTTTTGATAAAAACGATTCTGCATCTTCTGGGAAAGGGTTGCCATATATCGGTAACAGCAAATAAATTAAGCAATAATCCGGTTAACGAGCTAACGTAACTTCAAGGAATGAAGTTACGTATATAACTGGAGAACGAAGGTATGCGCGATTGTAAATATCATAGTACACCATAGTTCCCTGAAATTCTTCATGAAGAGTCTCCAACGATAAGTTACACGGTATCCGTGATCGGTCTACGATCGACTATCCCAACCAGGACGGATCACCGGGCCAATCGGCGCAATAATTTTTGTTCGAAAGCTAGACGTTCCGACTGGGCAAGAATGTTTATTAAAATATTTGTATCGTTTCCCACGGGCCAGCACGCGATTCTTACGACGGCTCACGATAAACGGGTAGTCGGATCCCACGGGATCGAACCGCGCGACAGAAAGGTACCGCTCGGTTGTTTTACAAGCGACCACTCCAAAGCCAGAAGCTTGTCGTGTATCCTCCCGCGAGTCTCCGGGTCCTTGGTCCCGGGATTCCTTTTTCTCTCTCTCTTTCTCTCTCGAGGATCTTTCGGCCGATCCAAACACATATTCGAAGGTTGAACCAACGAGACCGAACCAGCCGACGATTTATATTTCTAATTCCTCCTCTTCTTCCTCGATCTCATCTTCCACCGCGACTCGCTATCCCAAGGAAAATGTGTCAACTAATTTAGAAAAAATATTCAATTTACGAATCGTTGTTATTTCTGGATGTCAGCGTCCTTTTATTGCCATTGCCATCTGTTTCTTCTTCGGGTGTTTTAATATTACCTGTCGTAGATATATTACGGTGATGACTTGATATCTCCGTCTTTAGCGAATAATATATTTCGAAGGTTCCTTCCTAAAAAAAAGATTCTCTCGTTTAAGGTTTCTTTTCTCATCGTACGATTGTAGTTTCGGTATCTTACGCGTTGTCATTTTGGTTTTTATTTCGTTATATTTTTATCACAGCGTTAGTTATTCTGTTACGGTATCACGATGATTATGCACGAGTTATTTATGTATCATATGTATTTGACTGATTGCGATTTCGGTTTTGTTAATAGTAGATAGGCTGTGGTAAAATTTATCTTCATTTGCTCGGGCAACGCGTTAATTATAAAGTTTACTTTGTATGGGTCGACAAGAATACACACGGCTATGTAAAAAGTGGCTAGCGCTAAGGCTGTTTGATAAAACAGAGGCATGAATTATTCATTTATACGTGGCGCAACCTACCAGTATCGATTGATACATAGTGCTCGATGTACAGTAATTTATCTTTAATAGATGACACATACTTACACATGTACGTACATGTGATAATTAACGAGTTGAACCTAACAAGTCAACGATATACTATCGCGAAAGAAAGAGACGTTTACGGTAAATGAAGGATAAAACGCCTTTTAAACTCGACATTTACGATATTAAACACGAATACTCTTTAGATTAAAATGTACCTTAAAATATCTTTAAAGGCTTATCATCTTCGTGACAAAATCGTACAAAGTAATCTGAAAATGATTATTTATAGAGCAAGTCAGTCATAAACCAAGAGTTGTACTTTGCACGTTTCAACCTGATTTGTACGAGGCAGATTTCAGAAAGAAGTTTAAACAGGAAGTAAAACGTTCTTCATCTTCAACTCGCAATCGTCGTGAAGCAACGTAGAAGCGTGATAAAAATTCCAGATATCGATCGATGCGCATTCCCAACTCGAGTACATCAAACTCGCATCCACGGCGTGAGTTTGACATCGACGACCCTTTCTGGCTTCATCGGTACCACATTCGCGTAGAATCGATTCCCGCCCGTTTCCCAGTTCTCTGCCCGAGCGTGCAGCCGGTCCGCGGCATCGGCACGGTAGAAAGCCGGCCGTGGACGCTCGACACTCTGTTTCTTTAATTGCGTTAATAAATAAAGGACAGTCGGCCGAGGACAGCGGGCCGGGGGTTAGAGGGATGAGAGAGGGGCAGACAGACCCTGGCGGTGGTAGAGAAGAAAACGGGTGGGGAGGCGGCGGCGAAGAAGTCAGAGAGAAGCACGGGGTTGGAGGAAGGACGAAGGACGCTGGAACGAAGGACGTGGTGGAGGCCGGTTTCCGTTCCGTTCCGCTATCTTGCATCTCCCCCGTAAGCAAATCGCAATATTTAACGCGATAGTTAGTCAATCTTTCTTGATACGTGTGTAGGAGGATGATGCCGTGCCGCTCGACCAATCCGCGATACCGGTTACAGCTCTCGAGACGAGAAAGCATATTTTACGCGTTTCACCGTCTACAAACCCCCCTTCCATTCTGGCATTCCACGCGTGGGAAACAATGCGGCTCCATGGCTTCTTTATGCTGAAAGTGTCGCGGGTCAGTTGTTACCGGGACGATCCGATACCCAATCGAGTTACAGTATCGTTCTGGACCCTTTGACGATTCGCAGATCGTTACGGGATTTTGCGAATCTTCCTCGAACGTGTCTCCAAGTGTTTGAATAAATGGAAGAGAGCGCGCGAGTTTATCGATATTCGTATATCTAGTTTAGTTTCGTACGATGTGAAACGAGACGAGTATCTTGCCAATTTTACAAACAGAGCGTGATAACTTAGATGTTTCGACACGTACTACGTATTCGGATGAACATGGCGACGAAGTTGAGAACCTTGAAGCTTTCGCGAAGCATTCGAATTATTATTCTCTGTATCAAATATATCGCTTGATTAAATATTCAAATTACACGGATACCGTATGTATACACGCATATTTCCAGTCATTATCTATTCCAGCTTGCCATTAACCATCGATCTTTCTAGGAGGTCCATATCAACGCGTAACAACCTGTAACCGATAAATTGCATTCCCTTCGGAGACGAGACAACAAGTGGTTCTTTGAACGAAGGAACTGGCTCTAACTCTTGAAGCTAAAACTCACAGAAACATCGCGAAAAGCAATTTCACGAACCAGCGTCGGGCTCGTTAATTTTTTCGGGGTACATTCATTTTCCCGACGAGTTGGTCGGCAATGATTCACTTCCAGCTATTCACCGAGCAACTCGACATCGATCGTTCGTTCGCGACCGCGATACCGCGATACAAATGTAGTCGGTAAATCTTCGGTGGCGTCGCGGCCTCGGTGTTTCATTTCCGAGAGCCGCGGAAAATAATCGGCTGACACGGGCCGGGGGATGAGTTTCTCGCGTTGGACGTGCTGTTCGGCGTCGACGCGTGGCGTTGGCGCGGCGCCAGAAGGTGCCTCTATAAAGACGTCTCGCGTCGCGGTGCCGCGATTCGTCAAAACGTAACCCACGGCAGATTGATGTGGCGGTGCGACCGGATGCCTCGTTATTCTGATTGCACTCGCGGCCACGGCCAAAGAAACGTATACTCACGCCTTACACATCACAGACCGAGGATTCGGATTCGCCGAGGAAACTAATGGCGCGTTCCGGTCTATTTTCGATTTGTGTTAATGTCTGTTACCTCTGCGTCGAGGCTTTTGTTAGTCAATTCGGAATGAGCGACGACACCGTTAGTCGCTGTTGAAAGCTGTTCTTCTCTACGATTTTGCCTGGCAGAGTGCGGTAGTTGCATTTAAAGTTTGTTGATCGAGAGAGTTTATTCTATGATCGTTTCTTTCTTCTTTTTAACAGTGAAGGTAGAGTGGAATGTAATAGATTTGAAGGAAGGTCCCTTTTATAGAGTCGTTTGGGTTATGGAGGTTTGTTTGGAGTTTGAGTTTGTTTTCGCATTATATTTTCATAATGGTAACGGGGGATGCAGAATTTTAATAGAGCTAATTCCAATAAATGCTGATAATCGACTAATTACCGTACGACGGCGTAAAATTGATCGAAAAACGAATAGAATTGTGCAGGTCGGGACGTTCTCAATTACGGTACGTTAAATTGCATAGCGTCATAGATTACACGGCAATTTTCATCCGTGTGATTCGCGGCTTGGAGCGAGCGTGGAACGTTGAAAAACCATGACCGTAGACCGAAGACGGTATCGCGACTAATCTCGCGGCAGCCCCTTTGAAGACGCCACGGCGCGGCGCGGCGTCATGTAAGGGCCATGTCAAGTAATTGCGTCTCTGTTGCGCCGCGGTGGCTGGTGAACGGGGCGTTAATTTGACGCCACCGACTGGAACGACGCGCTCAATTTCCCGAACTCAACGTTACCGCCGTTCCCGACGTCGTATTCTCATCAGACCGAGCGGCATACGCGTCGCGATAAGCCGATCCCCCCGCAGCGGACGTTCCGAATTAACCCTTTGAACGGAAATATGTGCGTTGATAAACGCGTGTGATTTTTCAGCTCGCGACGCGACAGCCACGCTCCCTAAGAAAACTAGATCTCGAGACCTGTCTATTTTTCACTTTTTCTTACATGATGTTCTCTTTCCTGTTTCTGTATTTACGTACGTGTAAAATCTAAAAACCCATCGTTAGATTAACGATAATTGAGCTGAACTGGACGTCGTATACGGAGAAACGATATCTGTTTTACGAAGAAATTTATGCTCTAATAGCAAATGTATTTATGTATCTATGTTGTGTCTGGACATGAAGCGATAATTCTACTCGCATACGTATTACTGTCGGAACGTAAGTAGAATAAGAAAGTTGTTCGTCGTAACGGAGAATCGACGTTGACAAAAATGACAATAGTTAATTTGCATTGACGTGCCATCGATAAGTTTCAATTCAATTCAAACAATGAAAGTCAGGTTGCCGCAAATACGTAGAATCGTTCGAAGGCTCTGCCCGCAAGAAAGCAGGATAATCATGGTCGCGTCGCTTATGCGCCCGTATCGGCGAGCATTCGAGGGCAAAACGGTTTATCGGCTAGTCGTGTCGTTCGCCTCCTTCGATCCTGTCCCCTTAAGCGTATGCCAGCCGTATCCTGGTACCGACTGGTAGCCAAGCAAAACCCTCGTAGATACGGTTTCTTCGTCGTGCAAGAAACATTCCCTTGGGAATGTAACGCGTCATCAATTTCCAGCCAAAATTGCAATTTTCGAGCGCGAAGCAAGAACCTAAACTCGATTATTCTCCTATGTCCTGTCGAACGTAGAGATGGATATCTTTAAAGACTGCGGGAATCAAAAATATTTGATTCTGGAATTAAATATGCGTTTCGCGTGTTATATAGGGACCATCTATTAGATAATCAACATTTTCTTCTATCATGTCTACGAGCCGAGAGATCTCCGCACAATTTACAAACCATAACCTAGGTAAAAGCGAAAGTAACGAAGGAACAAGTCGTAAAAGCGTGTTTCGACCTCGTACACGCGATATCTTCCCTGGGAAGAACTTGATATAATCCAAACTCGTAGCTATTCAATTTAATAAGACCGCGTAACGCAGCGATGGTTCCGGAAGTTCTCCGCAACTCACCGCAAACACGTGCCGCAACGCGTTCAAACAATCCCCAACCCTTCTTATCGGTTGCCTTTCTCCCTTGATCTTCCTGCGGAGGGGTGTCTTTGTTCTCCCGAGCACACGTTCATCGGTAAGAGACGTTCGCTCCTTGTACGTATGTTAGCCGGCATACCGCGGCTAAAACTGTCTTCTCCGGCGCTGTCTCTTCGTTCCCCGTTCCCCAACCCCTTCCTCTACCTTTTGCACTCCTTCTTCACCCCTGGTACGCTTTCACGGGTCTCCCTGAGTCAGCGTGCATCTCGTCGTAGGCCCGAGAAGCTCTTAATTTACCTTTCCTACGCCGTGAAAGCGTAGTCTCGATGGAACGAACGAGCATGCGGACAGAGCGAGGGGCGAAGGGATGAAGCAGAGAAGAGGGAGAGGCGCACGGCACATAACAATTAGGTCGTGTTGTCTTGAATTCTAAGCAGGCTAGTGAACTGATCGTGAGCACTGCCGCGAGATAAATGCGGCCTTAAACGATACCGATATAGACGGGCTGCTACGCCGATCGCTTGCCAAACCGACTTCGACCGCGACAACCCCCTGTGCTGGCCTTTTTCGTTAACCGGCTCTTTCTTTCGTCAGCTTTCGGCCCTTCAGCTGTGGATCATTCGTCGTCCAAACGCACCGACTATATTTTGCTCACCTACCACTCCTTTTCTGGACGATATGAATGTTTCTTTCTTTATGCTTCATTTTAACTTGTCGATATGTATGCTGTATTCTTTGCTCGCGCTGTACGCATTCTGACGGGTGCTTCTTCTGTTGCGCGGGTTTATTATGCCGAACTAGGTTTACGCCTTTGCCTGATATAGTTGACGCAGTTTTTGGTTATTCGTACGAGTTTATCCTAAATTTGGAGGGGAATAAATTTTTGTTTTGTAATTTGGTCGAAGAGATCGGTTATGCGATAAAAGCATGGCATATCGTATGGTTCTGCTTCTTCGTAATTATTTTTTGAGAATCGTTTATATCGGATCTCGTAATATTTGTATTCTCTGTCTTTGTAATATTCTCGTAATAAAAATTCCTTGGCTTTCAAACTAACATCGACTTTTCATTCGTTCCTTAGATTCAACGAACTTACTTCTGCATCGCTTCCTTACTCCTTCGTCCTGTTGTTTCATTTTCATCTGATATTTTTTTCTCGCCCTCGCTTCCTCTGTGCGTGGCGCAACTTACACTCCTTCTTCTTCGTCTCCTTCCACGGACCGACAGCAAAGGTTTTAAGTCCCCGAGTACGACGACGGTACAATTGTTACGAGGCTTGTTAGCGTTGTCGCGGCCTAATGGCGCACTTTATTATCGGCCTCCGCTGGGACCGCGTTGCGTCCGCGCTCGATGCGTTTAAATCACCGCCCTTTGATGCATTAGTCCCGGTCCAGACTCGCGCCGTCCAATCTTCGACTCGCGTGTTTCGATGACGTCGAAGCGTCGAAACGAGATCGTAATTGGAACGAATCGCGCTCCAGCATTTGTTCTCGCAGGTTTAAGATAACTGTCGGCTTGTTTCAGCTCTGCCTACCAAAGTGTTTCCTTTGTATTTTTTTCTATCTATCGTTCATCGTTAATCATACATTTTCTATCTTATGACGTAATAATCGTGCACTTTATATTTCACAACTTACGAATAATTTTACGATCAGTTGCCGTTTGACGGGTTAAAATCTGCGCAAAATCAAAAGAACCGACAGAGAAGTCGCAAACGTAGAAATTATAATTCGTCCAAGAGATTGACAATTTTCCCCCGGTTAGCAGATTAACAACGATGCTCTAACGCTTTAATAACTTCCGTGTTAGCTTTTTATAACTTTCTTATGGTAATTTATATTTCTACACGTTCGAAAGTAAAATATTTAATTTTGGCAACAACTTACCCTTCGGTTTATCGTGCGCCAATGCCCTCTGAAAATGTTCCTCCACCTCGGACGCAGCATCCCCTCGGTAATGAGTGAAGACCACGCAATTTGTGCTAACGTATTGCGCTATGCTCTCACCATCGTCTGAATCTTCCGCTGCAGTGCCCGTACCTACGGCTATAAGCCAGTTAGATAGGGCAAATTTGCCAGAAGTAAGCAATATTAATTATAGTGTATAATAACACGAACCATTTGTTACTTTCATCTGCGATAGTTTTTATAGTCGAACAGCAAAACTTAATTCACAACGTTATCTTTCATCAAGAAATTAATAATAATATTTCATTATAAAAATGCTACTGTTCGTTAACCTATGTTTACTTTTACGCGTAATTGTCATATATAATAATTTTTGCATTGTGTCACGGTCAAGTTCGGAAAATGTGGAAAATTAAAATATGGTTATCGTAAAAGCTCACCGTCCGTGGATCTGTCGTCATCTAACGTTCTCGAGGGTTGCGAAGTGGTCGATGCAACGGGTGGCCGTGGTTGAGGAGTTGGCCTTGGCGATGCTGGACTGGGTGCCGAACCGACGGAACCTGCGCTGCTCGGTTGCCCTTGCGGAACACTTGCACCAGCTGCACAAATTTCAAGACCTGCCGCCCCGAGTGATCTTTGGTGAACGTTCAACTGTAAAAACAATAATATATCGATATACACGTGTTGCTGTATTCGAAAATATTATTATCTACGACGATTGATATATTAACACAATGTAACTTAATTTACACGAGCTTCTGTAAGATATTCATCTGAAAGATAAATGAACTCCGATTGAAGATTATTAACCGTCGTATGCTTACACACGCAGTGATTTAGATAGTCACGGTTTAAGTAGAATTCATGCCACTGCTTTCGTGTATCTTGATAAATTTCACAAAATCCTTTCACTAACATTCTCATACGCTTCTATCATCGCGTGCACATTGTACGAACCACTTTAATAATTCTATTTATCAGAGTTCGAATGGTCAATCATTTCCACGATCTCGAGTATTTGAATATTCATGCAACGCACTGGACGCATCAACTATTAACGAAGATTTACTTCTTTGCGTTAAGAAACTCTTACGCGTGTATCATTTACACGCGTAAAAGCTAAAACCTGAAGCTCGCTTCGATCGATTTTCAAGAAGTTTCAGAGCAACGTACGAAACGATACACAAGCAGTTGAAAGCATCGAAGAAAAGATATTTAGAACATCGATACAACGAAAATCGTACATTTCGCGTATGTAAATATAAAAAGCCACGACACGAGTGTTGCAGTATCAATTCCCCAAACATTCTACTCAACCATTCGATCAAGCAATCAACCTTACCGATCCACGTTTCAAACTATCACAAGACCCTCATAACAGCGATATCGACATCTCTCGAGGTCTGACCAAAATATTATAGGGCCAAGTGGACCGCGAGCAACGAAATGCCCGTCGACGAAACGCTTCGACATCCAGCTGCAATGGCGCGGACAATTCCAGGGATTTTACCACCCTCTAACCACCCTTACCCCATCCTCCTCAATAATCTGTCCGCCAGTCACTTGGCGAATCCGTCGAGGAAACGCGTCGTCGTCTCGGCTGACGTTTAGTAGGTAAATCGTACGAGCGACGTCCTTAGAAGAGGGGTAGCATCCATTGAGCACATACCGACGCCAAGCGTCGGCGTCCATTGTACCCCCCACTCCTTGCTGGCAGACTGCAAATAGCGCGAGAGCTATGCTATGCGCACTGGCATCGTCACGGCCGGTCGCAATGAGACCAAATAGGACGTAATGCTCGCTATTCATTAGATCCTACGGATGCAAATGCCACGCTGGGTCATGGCATTCTGCTCGAATTTTTTCGACCGCGTCGAACTGTCCCGATACGAGAGCGCACGCGACACGACAAGCCAACTATTCGGCCACGATGGATCGAAAGATGGCAGCCGCTCGAGCGTCGCGTCGGGACGCCCAGGCGGCGCTCGATCGAGACATTCCTCAGGATCTAAATTGCGAGGATCGTGAAAGAATTATTAGTACTGACTTCTTTGCCAATCTTCTCCTTCAAGTTTAGAGAATTTTTAACGGATCGTCCGTTCGAGGTGAGTAGGTTGACACGATTGGCGGTAGTGTTTCTGGTGAGGGGTATAGTTATAGGATTTACGATTGCTTGCAAATTATACAACGAATCACTGTCACGATCCAACGCTACTCTGGAAGAAACGCAGCCTAATTCCTCGAAATCAAAGATATCCGTTCACCATCTCTAACAAATTTTCCTCTTCGATTCAACTTCGTATCTCGTCTGACACGGCAGGTCTCCGAGGAATTCGCGGAAGAGTACGAACGAACGGCGAGCGTAGACAATTGATGTCAATTGCTCGACGCTGGTATCGTAGCTCGATCAATTCTCCAAGACGTATCCATAGAACGAGAGAAAAAGGATCACTCGTGTGTATATAGAGTCCATAGATGAGACCGTTAGTCGCGTGGTTCATCGTCTCGAAAGCGGAACATGGCGCGCGCCTCGACGTCAATTAATTCCGCGCGCATAATCCGCCTGTGGATTATTCGAGGAACTCGGAGGACGCGAACGTTTCGAACGGAAACCGGCCAAGCACGTAGGCTGCTACATAATTTTAACTAGCCTCTATGTTCGTTTAGCTGCTGGCTATCGAGAGCTCAGAATTCTGTCGTCTTTGTCGTCGTTGTATAGAGAGTCGAAGGTCGGCAGATTGACGAGCAGATCGAAAGTGAACGGCGGTGGGTACATAGGGTAACAGGGATCGCGCGAGACAATCCTGCGACATTACTCACGCGACTCGCCGTGCTCGCAATGATGGCTAGAGAAATACGAACGCGTCAATTAACTTTAATCACGGCGTCTAGCATTTCCCGCCTGATATCGAGGCCAAATGTTTCCCTGGCGCTGCGCCTTCCGGACGTCGCGTCCCTTAAATAGATTCGTCGATAGAAATGCTTGATTCATCGATCGTTTCTTTGTTTGATAAATGGATCCTGTAAGAATGCGAGGAACCAGTATCTTATACTTTTACGAGTAAATTACTTTAAAAAAGGACAAGACATCTAAAGAGATACAGAGAGGAAGAAAAAGACTAACGACACAGAACCACGGTCGGTCCAAAAATAAAACTAAAAGCATTCTTTATATAACTTTCAATCGTTTCGCCGCTATTCTATAATTTCAATTTCGAGATACGCGCAATCCAAGCGAATAAATGAATTCTGGCTGCAGAGACGCGGGTATATTAGTAGCAAGATAAATCGAGGAGACTCGCACGCGGTCCAGCCGATATTCATTATGGCTAGTGTCCTATCTGACGGCGCGGGCCGTGTGCCGCCGGTACCTACATCGATCCTCGAGATCGTGCCGAACACGATCGTAATGATCCAAGAAACCACGCTTTAGCGAGCAAGAGATGCATGCCATCTCGACGCGATGATAAAGGACGCGCGATCGCAGTCGCGCACACGTAGCCGGTAGCCATTATTATTATTGTTGCGCCAACTATCGCTAATAAATCTGCCAGGCAGATGGGTACGCATGAGTTATAAGCCGAATCGTGAAAGCACCGTGATTGGTGTCCACTAAATAACAGTCGAATTCCCTCACGATAAGGAACACGTTATTCTTGTTTTGATACTTGTTTATGGCCTTAGAAAATAATTTTATGGCGTTGCAGTGAGATTAAGCAGCGGTATTAAATTGTTTGCGCAGGTTGTTCGAAGATAGGACCGATATGTGGCAAAGAGGATCATAGACAACGGTGTTGATAGCAATTGCGGCTTAAAGTCGTTCTCCTTGAAACTGTGACGGCTAAGTTGGAGTTTATTGCCAAGTTGAGTTTAGTCCGAGGCAATTCATCGTCGGATTAAATTTCGATCTTTAGCTTATGCGTGAGTCTTGTTGCGAGTGTTGCGTGATAATTACATGGTAATTACGTAGCACGAATGAATCAATTGATTTTTGTAACGAACTACGATAAATTAATTGAAAGTACAGTCTACCATTTCTTGCTTTAAGGATTAGCTTTCATATTGATTTACACAGTGAAAGAAACAAATATAATCATAGACGAGGTATGTATCGTGTACGATATAAGCTGCTACAAGAAAAATTAGACGATTATTAGTAGATACCAAAATTCTTTTTTCGAATAACGTAAATCGGGCAAATACGGCAGACGGTTCTGATCTCGTCCCAGGAAATCATCTTAAAACGCGCATCATAGACTTATCAATCTTCTCTTACCTAGCAAAAATATACGCTAAACGCAAAGAAATTATAGTTGATGAAACGGCGGTTAGCGAGGCCTGACGCGTAGGAGCGTTTAACTCGCTGCCATAAACGACGGTTTGTACAATGAATTACAGCCTCAGACCCACTAATGAACGATCGCAATCGCCCGAGAAGATGTATGCACGGTCATGCTACGCGAACGCATACCCGATCCTCATCATTCGACGGCACGATACACGCAATTGCAGTTGCGTATGCGTCGGTGGTAGCCATTACTGTTGCGAGAGACCCAGTGCGAATGAGACCGGCCGACAAATGGGCGCGTGTACAATGTTAAGTATAAGTTTAACCCTGGCAAATCGACCGGGAGACCTGCCTGGTCCAGTTCTAGGCTATGCCAACTCTTTGCCAGGATCCTCGCTTATATTCGATTCTTCGAATCATGATTATTCGTGAAACCTTGAACCTTCGCAGAAAGTTGTTTGTCGCATGTAGGGTTTCCTGTGTAATAAAAAATAACGAACGTTTCTCGAGTTTCTAAAATATCTGGTAACTTTGTCGAAGAAAAGAGAACGACAGTCTTCGCTACATTGCTGCATATCGAACAACTATAAACAACATTAATGAAAATATTGATTCTCTTCGTGAATCCTTATTCCTTTTCCAAAATCCCCCTCCCTCCCCATAGGGAACTACAACACCCACCTTTGGTTCGCGATACTCGGCGTGTTTCGAAACTAGAAAGCATTATTTGTCGGGCGAAAAACGAGACTTCGGAAACTTCATTCGCTGGACTCGTCCCTCGAAATAAACATGTGATATCCTCGCAGTCAACAAAGTCCGAGCGATGTTCGGGCCACGTTTCTCGTCCCTCCAATCAGTTTGCCGTCTCCAGGCGACTCCTCTCACTCTCGTCTCGTTGACAGGCAACGTTTTCGCGTGTATATCGAGGGTAGGTGCGGGTCGCGTACTCCGCCTAACCAATTACGTTCATACATCAGCGGTGGGTAGCAACGCACGAAAATAAGCTGACGCTGATGTATGCTGTGACTGATGGCGGCTGCCGGGGCACGCGTGGGTCGAGAGGAAAGCCACGCTCTCTATGGCGCGACGCGAAATTCGCGCCAACGCGGCTACGCCTCCGAGATGTTATCATTATCTACTATAATAAACCGCGGTTCGACATTCCACGGGCTAGTAGATCACCGGCGTGATCCTGAAACAGCGAAAACTTGCGGCGCAGTCGAGCCACGTCGAACGATGACCGCCGGTATTCGGGGAACGCGCAATTGATCATGAACTTGAGCGACGAGTCCAGAGCGACACGAGTCTCTTCCTCTTCGTCTTCTGCAACGTTTCGTCGACTCACTGTTCGCGTGATTTACGTTTTCTAGAAATTTAAGAACCAGGTATGTTTAGGAAATTGATCATCACGACGAGGATACGTTCAGCGAGCCAAGATATTGAATTTGAGATAGTTAATCTTTGAAGCAGGACCGAGCAATGGATTTTTTAAGGCAATAGATGAGTCGACCGAAGGTCGATCTTTGAGAAAATTGGTAAAACGTATCTGGAAATCGGAAAGGGTAATTTTTAATACGCATCCTTCAATCGTAAAGGCGAGAAGGTTCGAATAAGAGCCTGCGCGTATCATTCCCTCTGAAACCTCTTTCCCCTAAAGACCACTCTTTACACCAATTCAATTAAAGCAGCTGATAATTCGTGAAACACAGAAGGGTGCACGGAGAACGACACCGAAAAAGCAACAAAAGTACGGCAGGGATTAAACCAGAGGCGCGGTTCGAATCTTCCATAGATTACCACGGCTAAGCATCTAGCATCGGTCAGACGACAATGTGGTAATTAATCGAAGCAAGCCTGTCCGCGACGGCCGACTCTTCCTCTTTTGCTTTTTCTCTTTCGCCCGAGGCAGCGCTGGCTTCCCTCGAAACGGTCCACGTCCTCGACATCCTCGCAGCCAACGAGCAGCTCTAGCTCCAGAGAGAGCTGCTCGCGGTCTTTCAAAGCATTCCAAAGCGCGAGCGCCTGTTCCTCCTCTCCTCCTTTCCTTCCCCTCTCTTTCATCCCCTCCTTTACTGCACCACCGGTGTCGAGTCACTTCACGAACCTAAGACCGCGTCTTTATTTGTTTCCTCTTTTGTCTTATAGATCTCTGAATCTTCGTATCGTCTCCTTCTCCTCCTCCTTCTTCTTCCTCTTCTTCTTCTTCTTCTTCTTCTTCCGTTCACCATCGCAATTCCTTCTCTCCACTTTCCTGCAGTGTTCGGTTTCTCTGTCCGCTACAGAAAGACTTCCTCTGCATCCTGCAACCCCCATTAAAATGCTTAATACCCTCGATGATCCCGGACGTTGATTTGGATTTATGTTCCACCGCGAATCCAGAGAGAATACGACTGTGGTCACGGTTGTGTACAGAGCCCAGCGATCATTGCTCGTCGGTGTTCTTGCGTTTGTTTCTGCGTCGAAAGTATCTGCAGGCCTTTCTCTCCGGGGACTAGTTTTTGCCTGTTCTGTGGGGGATTAATCGTGTCGATAATTCGTTGTTCGCTTAGACAGAACGTTCCACGATCGTTGCTCTTTTTTCGATCGGGCTCGTTGTTGGTCGTACAACTTGCACGGTCTAATGGGATGAACAGACGGTAAAGAAAAATGTGGCGTTTCCGAAAGGTGTATGGGGACGGTACCGATTTATGTGTGATTACATATAGTTCGTTAAGCAACATCAGCATGTTTCGATAAAAAGATTTATAGAGGTTTCACGAAATTCACATTTGATCAGACATTCTCCGTTTTATCATCGTAAATAAAGATTGAACGTTGTATTATCAACGTTCGTTCGATGAAAATCCATTTCTACCAGAGCCGCGCTCATATCCAAGTTCGATAAGATCGCGCTCTCACGTTTAAAGCGGAAATCTCGCGATAGATTCCGTGACGATCCATCGAACCATTTGAAAATTTGTCGATCAATGGCGACGACACCGTGGCGGCTCCTGAAAACCGTGTAAAACCAGACAACCCTCATCGATCGCGGGCGAAACGAATGACTGGATGTCCGTCAGGCCGATTCCCACATCAATTCAGACCGGAGAGAGCAACTGCGTCACTCTCTGTTCGACAAAGGCGAATAGCGAAGGTGAACGGTAGGAACAAGCGGCGATACGAAAAAGAATGGACCTCGACCGAAAAAGGGATGAAAAGGCGCGTCTCGGTCGCGAAAAACGAGCGAAACGACGATCAGCAACGAAAAGGGGATGAGGGAGGCGGGGTCGGTAACAAGCTACCACGGAGCATCTTGCAATTTGTTTGCCGGACACGGCCATTCGTCGACACGATTCTCCTATCTTCCACGGAGATGAGAGTCCACAGATCTCGACCGCACCGCTGGATTACGACTATTGATAAGGCGCCGGTGAACGAGTTCCCTTTAGTTAAATTTAGTTCATTAGCAAACCAGCCAGGTGGACGATGGAGCGATCCCTCGTTCGCCCGACAAATTACAACGAGATCGGCCCTCATCCTCCCTCTTCCTTTCTCATCGATTCCAACTACTTTGGGAACGCGGGAAAGTAAGCCGACCGCCATTCCAATACCAGGATGCTGCATGAAGCAGTTATTGGGATTCGTAAGTTTATACCGTGTTCCTTTAAAGGGAATTTTTTAGCAATCCAAGTAAAATGTGGACGGGCTGGCTTCGGATAAATTTCCCAAACAATTGCTGAGAACGTTACCTCGTCACTGTCCTGCAAAACTATCAATTAATTAATTAGCACTGACGCTCGTAACTCGCAACGTCTAAAATTTTGTTAATAATGTTATTTCCATAGTGTAAGAGGATCGTGACCTCGATATCGGAATATCTCGATCTGTCACGCGACACGACCGTAATCCGCGCGTTTTTCGTTGACATTAATATTGGCGAGAACGATAATGGCGGCGACAACTAACGCGTCAGTGGCGGGAACACGTGGCGGCCGCGATTCCACGCGTCACCCAACGATGGCTGGACTTCAACGCATTCCACCCCGAGAGCTCGACCTCTTATTTTCAGGCCGCGTAAATTGCGCGTGCGACTCGACGCTATGAATTTCGCAGCAACATAATCGTAAAGGCGATAAATAGAGCGGCATTCCAGTCTCCGGGTGTCGAGGAACTCTCTGGCCTTAATAACCCGTCATTTTTATCATATTCTCACCTTACAGTCTTCTAAGAGTCTTCTAATTAATCGATGGACATCCACGATGGGAACGGAAGTGTACAGGCTGCTTCGCTTTGAAGTTTCGCGCCACGCGCCGCTTGCGATCCGGCTGTCTCAATTAAATGGAAAGGCTCGCGGGAATGTGTATCGAGCGATGATTCACGGCGATCCATCGCTTGGAAATACTCTACGATCCTTATTAGATTCCCGTGATTTACGAACTCGTAGTTGGCGCAGTACGTTTCTGGATTCCCTTTAATGGACGGGATTTCTCCTGCCGTCTCCTCGAGTTCATTTTTTTTACCGGATTGTAGATCGCGTACTATGAGAATATGTACATATGCACGCGAGTGAATACGTATTTTACTCTCCCTCACTTTTCTCGAGATTGGAAATGGTTTGCGAGTTTCCGATGGTTTCCAATTAACCTTCTTTTTCCCCCGGTACACGTCAACTTCTCAGAATCTTACATTTTTTATCGCACGATATACTCATCCACGTCTCCCAGCATTCGTAACAGGATTCGATTCTTCGAATTGCAGGCTGCAATCGACCATTCTCAATACTTTCATTGACTCGTCGCGCATCGACCACCTCTTCGATTCGCCACCATCAGCCTCGCACCACGATCAAAGCTTAAAACACATTCGTGAGACACGGAGAAGCAACCGAGTAGCTCTCCCCGATAAGTCCTCTTCCATCCACAAAAAAAGAATCGCACGTCGTTATCCATTTAATGTTCCTCCCCCTTGGTAAGTATCGTGCCAGCCAGATATCCTTGAGTAATATTACGGTATCGCGATATAAATGAAAACGTATTCGTGAATCGTGGCAGTGGCGTGGCAACCGATGGATCTGTGAGTCTGGGAAATTTCCTCGTGGACGCTGGGCTATCCAGGCCACTGTGGACTGCAGAGTGGGAGGGGTGGAATAGGCGCGTTAAAAGCCATGGGACCCCCGAGAGATACCGGACAGACGAGGCCTTTAGTGTCCTGTTATCAGAGCCGATCCGATACGGTCACCAATAACTTCTGCTACCTACCGCAGCGACGTACTAAAGGTTATGCTCTGGCTGACTGTCCGCTACCGACCGCCGGACCCTTTACCAACTTATTACTATGTACCGTCCGCCGGCTCGTTCGAAGTTCGCGCCGGCCAATAGTTGTCCAATAAAGAGCCGCTCTTTACATTCGCGGCGTAACGCCGTGCCGCCGCCCGCCGGCCATAACCGAGATGCATAACTTAATGCACTTTATCGGAGACTTGTTCTTCTGTTTTGTCGGCGAGGGAGGAGGCTGAATGCGCGTAGCGATGAAGCTGTGTCCCGTAAGGATTGTGCTGAGAATTAAGCGGCTCCTGTGCCGTCTCGCTACGCTTCCGGTGAAATGAAATTTTAGCTTTTAATTTCTGAACAGTTGGAATTTCGTGCGTCTTGGAATCGAAAGAAGTAGGAAATTTGAAGAAAATAAGACGATATGACGAGGTAGATGACAGACTTTTGAATGAAACCAGGTTTATCTTACAGATTAGACGAGCCTGAATAATTAATTGTCGAAGATTGTTTTGCAAGGAGCTGATTTTACAATTTCGGTACGCAGTTTATTTTCCTCTTCTTATATGTATGGTATATATATGAATATGCAGCATGGAATTTGCATGAATATTGAGCTCGGTCCATTAAATACTTTTAAGGCGCGCTTAAGGAACACTATCCCATATATTGGCATTACGAACGTTGAGGATAGAAATAATTTTCAGATCGAATGAATGTATCGTTTGTAGGTCTGGCTGTTGTTAACTTGATGCGGTGAAATTTCTATGGCTAATTGAAAGTACTTACGCCTGTTTTAAAAGTGGTTTCGATAAAATAAATCCTGTTATTAAAGTCGCTGCGCTGTTTTTATAAAAAGAACGCGTCTCATAATTAAAAGAATAAATTAAAATGATTTCGTGCTTAAATTCATACCTATTTACGTCGATATTAAAGGAAGAAAAAGTTGAACGAGTATTCATGAAGATACCGTACTTATTTTCGTAGACGGTACTTTTGCTCCGGCTTTCACCATAACGAATAATTATTTTGTTCCAGACGTTTCGCAATATTCCAGCAAAATCCTCGACAATATATACTTGTCTTGGCAATTTAGATCGTACTACTCGAGGGACTGACAGCGGAACCATCGCATTTCCACGCTTCGAAAAATATTCCGTTAACTTGACTAATTTCGGCGCCTCAGCTCGGGCCATTGAAACTCTTAAACCGACGAAACTCCGCCCCGATCGAGCACCTCGTAGAATTCCAAAACTGACCCCTGAGTTTCACTTTGTAGAAATAACGACGCTATTGAGAATGTAGAGACAAAATTCGAAGACCGGCTTTAAATTTCACATCGTTTGATAACACTTTCGTATGACTACAAAAAATGTAATACTACGAAAATAAAACGTGGAAGTTGGTAAAAGAACGCTTCGCTGGAAAATAAAGATACCTTCAAATACCTCTTGTGGCTACTGGTTGCGCACGGTTACCTCGTAATATTTCATCGAACAACTGCGGAAATTCATTAATTTTCTTCTACGCTTCTTAGAATTCTATAAAACTGCATAAGGTCAACGCAGTACGCGCAGTAACCATTCTAATAACTTCATTTTACAACTCGGCTACAAGACGATTATAAGATACATACAGTGACAGATTTCAACGAACCAGTATCTGAAACTTTGTGCGTTTGCTAGCTCACGCCGCGTTCCATCGTTCGTCTAATTGTTTCCTTATTCGTCGATGAAATGCACGCACGACGATTATACGGGTGACACGCGAAACCTTTCGTTTCCTTATGACTGGTGCGCGATATATGAATTCCTCACTGGCATTTCATCGCATCAAGTAGTGGCCGAGATACTCTAGGAATCCGACGAATGTCCTCCGCGAGTCAGCGCGCGTGCTTTTCTACGGGGATCGCTCGCCTCGACGTTTTACCGTGATTCCTTTATTTTTGCGGCTGCGCTGCACGAACAATTTCCGTTTGTCCGCAAAAGCGAGACCTCGCTGACGTTAAGCTAGGCGGAAGAGGAATATGCGCCGCCTTCGTTGCTTCCTTTAGGCATCTCTTTACACGTTTTCATCCTGATGAACACGAATACCTTCATAACGAAGAAACTTTTGGTATCGTATACGTATACTTATGTAATTATAACATTACGAATGAACAGAATCGTCCGTAAAATACGCAGCATATTGCCATTAAAAATTGAATGAGAAAAATTCCTAAATTCAAAACCCTAATGAAACGCAATTTCAATTACTTCGTTCACATTATTCTATCAGATTCTATAAAAATTCTATAGATTCTATCAGATCCATCGCCATCGATTCTTTCGCTTTTATACACTCGCTAGGTAACCAAAGCGACGAACAAACAAAACGTATCGAACACAAACGTCCAATCCACAGTCTGGTCGTTATTCCGCGTCATAACCCAGTAATGTCCTCCAGATTGCACCCTTTGCGTTTTCTTCGCCATCGCTCAAGAAGCATAACCAGTCACCTCGTATCGAACCGATCCGCGCGATGGCATGAAAATAAGGTCGAACGATTATCTCTGTCGTCCGCGGGATGCGCTTGTACCAGTTAGAGAAGCGGGTCGATCGATTGCCAACCAATCGTGTGACGCATCGAAAGAAAGATCGCGCGGCGCGATCCCCTTTCGAAAATAATTCTGCCGACTCTCATCGCGATACTCGAATACCTGTCGTTCGTTACGTGGTCCAACCAGATTGCTCGCGAGAATGCGATCCTTTGCACGACGATTCGATTAATATTGAACACGCAGACCGCCTTCGGATTCTCGAGTCTTCCTCGCGTTACGTGCGCAACCTCTCTATCTCATACGAAACATCTCGATGATTCTCTTCGTTTTCTTTCTTTTTCTAACTCTTTCCTTCCACTCTCTTTCTCTACTGTTCCTTTTTTCTGTCGCTGTACCGGTATTGCGCTAGCCGCGATGCAGCTACGTATCGAGGACGATCGGATTCGTCTCGAATGCAGCGAGGACTCTTATTACACCGACTTCTGGAAACGGCTACGTAGAGCTAAGAAACCGGCGAGTACAAGCCACGAGCGAGACCGGTCGCTTTTACTGTCACACGGAGATTCCGTAGAACGGAGTAGGTTTAACCGGTCAATGGGAATTAAGATACGTCGATGCCACGGTTCTGTAATCTTTCTGAGCGATTTTCATGAGATGATAATTGATTTGAGCAAAGAAAAACGGGATTACCTACTATGTATATCTTGAACAGCGAAGAAAGTTCGATGTTAAACAAAGATTACGCTACTCGATAATCTACTTCGTTAAAAAACTGGTAACTCTTCTTGTAATATGATGGCAAATATTAAGATTCGCCTGTTATGTTTTCTCGAAACGATAAATAATAAATAACATTTATTGCTTAAGATGTACAAAAAGAGGAGAATTAAAACGTTAATAGAACGACGATAAATTGAACGCGTCATATTCGAGAAGATGAGTTGGACAATTGTAAAAACGAAAGAGAAAGGATGATCGAAACAGGATGCTGAATCTCGAATATCGAGTTAGGTATCGATCGAAGGATCAATCGTTCGTACGTGGTCAGAGCGAGGAGGCAACGGCGATCGGAATGCGATCCTCAGAAAACAGAGGTGGCCGGTGAACGCAGTGGCACGGAGCGTAGCCCCCTTTAGCGCGTGTCGCAAAGAATGGCGTTCCTAGACTAAAAACGGAACAGCGGCAAGGAATGTAACGTTGCAGCACACCTTGCCCCGAGCTGTGACACGAGTTCGCGCGGACGCGTATAGAAACGCGCGTGCACACAACCGTGAACAAGCAACCTGGCCTGGTACGCGTGAGATATGGCGATTCCGTACCGATAATTGTCGCACATCCCGGCAATTCCGCGATCTGCCAACACCAAGTAGCATCGTATCGCACCCGCGTGACGTGTTACTTCTCCCTGTTGCTCGTCCTTCTCGACGGACATGCCAGGACTTCCGTCTTACCACGCTGTCGACACGCCTGCGTGTCTTTTGTTTCGACTTTTTCCTCGAAAGCACGGTGAAAAGGTTGCACGTTTCTCGTGGTTATGGAAGAATTAACTTCGATAAGGAACGCGCGTTACAAAAGTAAGACGTGGATGGATGTTGAGTCGCGTTTGAGAAAGTTCGATCGTGTTTTAAAACTTTCCAACGATTTGATGGGATTTTTAAAACGTGAATAATCAAAAATACGATGGTTACTGGTTATTTCGTTCTGTTAAAAATAAAACGTACCGTGTTTTGCTCGTATTCGGCAAGAATTAAAATCCGTCTATGTTAAACTGCTCGATTAGCTTCCAAGTTCATGACTATAGAAACTTCTAATTGGTAGACGATTCAGTTAGCAGGTTAAAAACTTAGTATTTAATCGACCATTCAACGCTACTGCAATTAAATGCACTTGGGGTACATTTCACGATTAAATACGATCACACTGTATCTTACAAATTGATCGTTCGCAGAGGTAAACCGCGTCCGACGTTAGAAGCAGAAATTTTCGCCGTAAATCTAGCTCAAAGCCAACTAGTTGAATGAAAAGGACAGCTGCTTGCGGTCCGATTCTGGTGCATTTCGCTGTAATCCAACGGGTCATCCAGCGTGATGAATTACCATCAAGGATAGCGCTGTTTCCCCGTTCCTTCCTAGTGTTTGATGTTAAACGTGATTAACGTGTTCTTCTGATTCTAACCTCCCGTTTGATCTTGACACGCAAATCTGCTCTCCTATCCACAGCTGCGCCGATGTTATCGCGGAACACGTGCTATTCGGTTATTACTGTATTCGAGATTATTCTTCAAAGTGCTTGAAATAAGTCTTTAACACCAATCGCCTTACATTTTAGCTCTAAAAAGTCTTAATCGCATTCGTGTTCCACCTTAATCTCGATATTAACGTTCCTTTCCTTTTTCTTCGAATACCAAAGAAAATGTGTGATCAGTTTGTTGGTATAAGTAGCAAACACGAAATTGATTAACGCGAAAAGATAATTGCATTTAATGCATTAACCAATGATATACAACGGAACAAAGAGTTCCATGTAACGTTAACGTTTCACATTCTTCGATCGATAATTCATGAAAATATCAGGTTACGGTGATCGGATCGAGCGTACTAAATATCGCTTCCAATTGGCTAAACAATCGGAAGCAATTGCCGAGTCGACGCAAAGTGGACGATCACAATGAACGCATAAATTTCGCTTAACAAATTCGTTTGGAAAATGGCGGATCTATCGTGCAGACCCCGAAGTCTTTGCTGGCGGACAAAACGTAACGAGAAGCAGCTGCTACAATAGTCACCTGCGGCGATTAATGGCGTCCGGTCGGCGACCGTAAATAACAATAAACCAGTTTACTGGAAGAACAGTCGCGTGGCTTCCGTGGTTCTGGGAACTGTTCTAGCGTCCCTTGCGCTTCGTCAATGCTACCGCCACGACGAGCAATTAATTTCCACGGACGTGAATCGCGATCCGCTCGTTCAAAGATTTGCCTACGATGGAGTAGAACGGGGCGCCGATCCTATAGCCGCGCAAGCTTCCTTATTTTGTTTTCAATACAGCCACGCTGAAAGATGTTACCGACCAATGAATCGCTGGTGCGCTTATTGCATTTGCTTCTGAACCGTTCTGCTTACATTTGGAAAATTAAAACTACGTTGGTTAATCAAAGTTACGTTCGTGCGATGAAACGTGCTCATTCAAACGAAACTTTAATCGAAGCGTTTGAGAACATTATTCCTTTTGTAAAATAAATTTTCAAATTATCAAAAACGACATGGTAATTGATAACACCGCTGCAAGTTACAACCTCAAACTTAATCCTTCCCTTAATCTGTGCATTAGGAAATCGTTCAAATTGCCCATTCAACGAATCAATTCGCATTTCAATCCGTTTCCCAGAACTCGTCGAAGAGGCTCGATCACCACCTACAAATCTTCGATCAAGATCTCGAAAAGTCGACCGTGTCGGTGCCGCGTATAGAGACGGCAGCAAGTCCGCGAAAAAAAGGTCGAAGTGAGAGGCGTCTCGTCGGCGTTCTCAGCTGGCCCTCGAGGAAAAGCTTATTCAATTCAATTCTAATGGCTCGGCGTAAGAGAGTCGCAAATAGTTGCATTCGCGATATCTCGGGGGGCCGCAACGTCGATCCGACAAGAGACGGTCCGCCGCCGCCGGCGCACGCTCTTCTGCTGTCTTTCCGCGAGACCTTTCTCGAATGATGAGAGTATTCTCACCACGTTTTCCGCGACACCGGGATATCACGGATCTTCAAAGAGCCGCCACGTCGCTCTAGCATCGTTAATATAAATTACACCCACACGCATACGCGTTACACTCGTGTGTCGAGATCAAGTCTCCGCGTCTCTGAGGGACGTTCACGAACGCGCGCGCGCACGTTAGTGTACACATCCACCACGCAGCTATAATGCACGCGTCGACGTATTACCAGATTCTTAGGAATGCTTATAATTTTACGAGCCTCCTTAATATGCGCTTAGCTTCTGCCGCGGTAGCCTCTTCGGTCTGCGATGCCTCCTCCTGCCCTGCGGCCCTCGTCTTCGCCCTTCCCGACCTCCTACCACCTCCCCCTCGCTCTCCTCGCGTGCCTACCTACGACATTTTCTACTTAACCTTTGAACCAAGATCGTTCGCGCGTAGCAGGTGCATTCCACCTTGCGGCGCGACGATCACTCGAAAATCCGTTCCGCGGAGGCGCGGTCGCTGCCTCCTCTCCTACCGGGGAACGTCTATATTGGATACGGCTGAACGAAGAGGGATTCCAACGAGATTGAAGTTACCTTCTTCTTGCTGCATTTTTTCAACCGTTTTCCCTCCACACATTTTCTTTTTATTGTACACCACGTCTACACGTACTCATGTATAAGTGTTTTTTTCCATTCTACAGGCTATGGAAGTAGATATAGTAGAGGTGAATAGATTATGTGGATGAGGAGGCACGGAAACTTCGCGGGGAATGCTTACCGCTACGCCGAGTAGAATTATCGAGACTGAACTTCCCATGGATCGTTCAACGACCAGGTTTCAGATAAGTCAGTATGGAAATTGGGATGTAAGGAAAAAAAACAAGATGTAGAATTAAACTCGTTTTGTTCCTTTGCCAGTATGGAATAGATTAGGTTTAGAAACTATGATAAAAATTATAATTAATCGTATGGAGTTGCAAAGTGAATAAAATAGGCCCTTCTCGTTCTTTTCTCTAACAAAAACAAACACCAGTTAATTCTTCGTGATTTCAGATTGTTCAAAAATTTGACTTCAATGTATAAAAATAGATGACAAAATCAAGTAACAAAATAATCCTTTAATCGCAAACTGTCAGAGATCGATGTATTATATGTTTGAAAGTCTCGGTTCACGTTTGGCAAGTTTGCGTGGAAAAGTATGTCAAGCACGTTCGACGCAGAACGCTTCGTGCAAAATGTACCTAATTCTAACTTTCCCGATTTCTCGGGCGCGCTGTGCATTTTTCAATGCTCAAGGTGCAAAACCAGTATGGTACGCGAAAGCCACTCGGCTCGTTTATGAGACAGGTGAAGGGCCACGGTTTTTATCCGAACGAAACTTCCCGTGTCGCCATTTAAGCGCACACGTAATCGTCAGCGTGTGACTGACCAGTTGCAATTGCATTAATTCCCTCCCATAATTATGAATCTTGCTCGTGGTTTCCGATTGCCAGGTCTCGCGTATCCGTAAAGAAAGTTGGTCTCACAGTTACCTATATGTAATTAAAAGTTGCAACCGTTTGGAATGCTTATTGAACGAAAGAAAACACGATAGCGTTGATTTTGCCATTAGATAGGTATACGTGTGATTTTATTAACCTTGTTTTTGATTACTTAGGCTGTAAAAATTGACAATTAAAAATTACAGTGCTAACAAATTGACATTCCATGACCTTTTTACGAGTAACATTGTAAAATTCAAAGTTTAGAAAGTGAATACTAAAGGCGTAGGTTAAACAAAGAATAAAAATATAATTATGCAGGGATATTATGCAATTTAATTCCTTCTAGACCGAGTGACTAATGAATCGATGCTAATATTCTTGCATTCTTATCTACGCACCATGTGACGTGAATTGATAAAATGACTGGCACAGCGTATTTACCATTTGTGTAAAGCGTTTCAGCAATTATGACGTATATCTAACGCTATTGACGTTTTACAAGTCTTATAGATATTAATAACAAATACCATTGTAGTTTCGTAAATAGAGAAAGGAAGGATAAAGCTAACGTTGCGTAACGCAGCAGAGAGAAATAACTATTCTTTACCTTCTTAATAATTTTCCAATCTTTCTTCGTTGTCCTTAGCAAGTTTTTTTTTCTAAATTACAAACACAAAATTAACTAAAAATACAAAATCTCCCGATCTCAGACAATCCTCGACACATTTTTCCCAAAACTATGAAATAACTTTTGCTTATTAGATACAGGCATAATCATTCGCAAGAGTAAACGTTGCACGATAGTTCGATGATCAAACTTTCCATTTCAAGACTGACCATTGATAGCGATCTGAAACTTCTCACGGCACAGAGAATAAAGTCCGATCGAGTCGGAGTACAATTCGTCGGATTCGAAAGGACGCTACGTTTTCATTAGTCACGAAACGCGTGGGACAGAGACACCAGTCTCAGTCAGTGTCTCAAGGGTTGACTCAACAACTGTCGATTCGTCACTGTCAGTTAGTGCAGTGTCACGAGCTGCTCGAGATGAGACGACCGATTATGGGAATGAAAAATGATCCGCGAAAACCTTTGATATTTCGTCCGCTAGTCGCTAGGGAATACACGGCCTTGGTTTTCTGAATGCAGGTCCGAAACGAGTTTTCGTTGCGTCTTTCCTTGCTTTCGATAGAGACGAGGAAAAGTTCCTCTTTTTTCACCTCGATCCTTTTAAACGAGGAAAAGTCACACGACAAATAGGATCGTGACTTTCGCAGTCGGCGAATTGCAGTATGTTCACGAGGAAATTTATTGCTTCTGTTGATGATATTAATGAGCTTAATGTTGTTATAAGTGAATGCTCGATGATATTGCAGAATCGGGGGCTGGAACGCAAGAACAACTTTGTATACGTGTGCTATATAGCTTTGTTTGTGAAAGAGTGGGTAATTTTTTCGGAGTTATCGCGATGCAGAAATGTAAATAAGCGAAGAGATCAGGTTATATCGAACGAAGTCTTATAAATTAAAGACCTTTTTTACAAATTAACCATGTTCCCAATTGTTCGACGTCCATAAAGATAAGATTAATTGTTTAAGTTAAAAACTTATGTTATTAATGCCCAAGAATAACGAGGTGAAAACGAAAGAGAATAAAAATGTTATTTTATGTCACAAGTGAAAGACCGATCATCGATCCATGATTACAGAACGAAAAATATTCAATTAGAAATCGAGCTAAATACGAATTAAAATGCAAATTGAAAAAACTGAAACGATATGCAGTAAATTTTAGGAATATTCACAAAACAACTAGAAAAACTCTTCGATGTAAGTGGACATCAAGCAATGTTACTTTATAAATTAGCGAATGAAGATACAAGCATTACTGACATGTTACAACGAATACGACACGTTAAAAAGAGTAACGTCGCTATATCTGGCAATTAACGGTTAAATTAAACGTTCATTGATGTTCCTGCATGTCCTTTCTTATCATCCTTGAAAATGGTTAATTGCGGGCGACACGAGTCGAGAATAACGGTCGTGAAAATCACAATTTCTCTTTTTCCTTTTCACTTTAAGACCAAGGCTACACACGAAGCTCGATATCATTCTGTTAACGATCGCAATTAAACAACCGTGAGATGACTCAATTATCGTTAATACGGTCGCAATGTGCCGCTTTCCTCAGAACGCTTGCAGGAAAGAAAGAGAGAGAATCGAGTTTAATTAATCTGCAGTTCATTCGTTAAAACCCGGAAATGCGACCCTGTTCCCTTGTAATTGTCTTAGTTCGATCGTTTCCTCGGCTAATTGAAATTCTTACCCAAGTAGCAGTGGCGTCGTGAAAGAAACTTACTGGACTCTATTAATTGAAGCTTAATTAACACGTTGGCAATCGTGTGATTTTGTGGTTCCTTCTTCAATTGGCGGTGAAAACGAAGAAGTAACTATTTTGGTGAAAATTGTCACGAAAAACGTTATAATGTTTCAGATTTGTAGAATTACCGATTTTTCTAGGCTACCAAATATTCCCATAGTGTTCTTTTATCACGATGATAAGAAAGAATGTTTAGATTCTTATATGCACTTTATGAAACGTTACAAGATTTCTTCTATCTCTTTGCTTTGTACAATATTTCTTTCTTTAATACAATCCGTTTAGGTTCGTTACGCAACGTAATGCGTAATTCCTAATATCTTCTTTTATTATCATCTATTACGTTAATCTATCTTTTATCTGTGGTAAAATATTTACTAACACTTCTTTGCGTTCTATTCGGCTCCAATACTGTGTATAACAAGTCACTGAACAGAGCTGCGGTGTCCGAGCGGTTAAGGAGATGGACTTGAAATCCATTGGGTACTACCCGCACAGGTTCGAATCCTGTCCGCAGCGAAAAATTTTTTTTTTTTAAATCATTTTTACACAAGCATGGGATGCTGAATCATATACGTATTATTTTTCAATTATTATCAATACAATATTTAAAAAAAAGAATCGATCTCAAACGACTACAGAGATATACCATGACCGCATTTACTCTCTCGAAGCTTACACAGTATAGAGTTTAACTGGCGTATTTCCAACGTTCATTTGTCACTTTTGTAACGTTTATTTCGTGTCAGCTACGATTGTAAATGAATCGGAGAAGAAAAGGTTTCCGAAGCGTGGCTTCCGCGAGTATAACGACTGCTCGGAAGTATGAAGTATGCAGATTTGAATAGAGATTAGGAAGTTGTAATTCGTCATCGCACCTACGCAATGAGCGTTACGTTCAACCGAGATTCGATGATAGCGATAATAATTTGCAAAGGGCACGCAGGACCCGATAAAACCTACGTCGACGTTGATGCATTGCGAAAGATAAGTTATAATACTTCTACGAGCGATGACGCCTGCAACGTTTAAAGTTTGTATCAGAATTGTAAAATGAGTATTACGACTGTATTTTTAAAGAGGCTCTTTTTAGTCAAAATTTCATTCCTATTGGACATACGCGTACATACAATTAGCTACGATAGATTTAATTCTAACTTGATCGGGAACATCGAACTTTCGAACGGAACCTATTACGCTTACAAAATTTCCCTGTAAAAAAATCCAAAGTGATATAAATATGAAAAAGGAAGATTATCGAAATATCGCGAACAAACGCGAGGAAAATTACGGACACCCTCGTTTTTCGGTGGTGGCTGCGTAGGTGGAGTCCAGAGGCAGGCGATGACACCGCCGCCGAGAACAGAAGCCATTTCATAAAAATTCCTCGACGGTCCCCTCGCGTTTCTCTCGCGTCGCTCGTTTATAAAACTCGCGTAATTGAAGAAACAAAGGGGACTGCAATTATGCCTCTCGCAATTACGGCGGCGTAAAACGCGCTTGCGCGAACTGCAGAAGCATGGCCGAGCGCGGCTTTCTTCCACGCTCGACGCGACTTTTTGATGAAATTATTTCCTCCGGGAGAGTCGTTCTCCGCTGCCGGAAACGGCAGCAGACAGAAAGCCGCGACCAGACCGGAAGCGCGCTCCGCCTCGTGAATAAAAATCGCTCGCTTCGGGGTAGAATTAAGCAGTGCTTGTTCTAGATTGGTCGAAGCCAGCTGCTTCTTGTCAGGAAGTTTTACTTTTCGCCTTTTTTACGCCTTTTACGTAAATAAAATTATTTCTCCAACGAACAAATTCTATTTGTCCGATATTTCTGTATGTATATTCTGTATGTTGCTTATTAATGTTTCACAATTATACTTGTCGTAAAGGATGTCAGAGCGAATGCGTAAAAACATTTAGGCTTTCCCATAAACCTAACTAATTAATCAACTTTATTTTTCGCACGATTTCGCAAACGTTGCACGAATCCACTCTCTCGGCGCAAAGATAAATGTCTTACAATTAAATAATTATGAAACTATCTGTAGGAGGTATTTTTAAAGAAACCTGTTATAAGATCTTGATAATAAGAAATTGAAGGATTTGTTAATCAGAGACGACAGACTGTGTCATTTTACGCAATACGAGTAATTTAATTACCATCGCGATGATTGCGAAACTCTTGAAATTACTTATACAAATGGAAACACGTTAATGTTAGCGTAAGAAATGGCAATAATTTAACTTTAATAACGTAGATCCACATCAAAAGCCACCGTCCTATCTCAGACCTTTAAAGCGCGAGAAATCAAACCCGTCGACGAATTAGCATACGTTTTCTTCTGAGACGAGATGACCGTAAAGCTGTCGGCTATCGCGGAAATCGCTGTGAACCATTGTACGGTCGAGGACAAATGTACCGTGTCGAGCATCGAGCAAGAAGAGCAAGAAAGAAAGAAGAAAAAGAAAACGATGCAAGAAACAGAGAGAGAGAGAGAGAGAGAGAGAGAAGAGACGAAAAGGATGCGAAAGCGCAAATAAGACGTCGCCCGGTCGTTTAGTCGATCGTGGAAGCGAATCAGAAATCGCATGCAGAGCCACTGGAAAGGTTTACGGCCTTCGTTATCCTCTTTGCGCACTCATCAAGCAGGAGAACGCTAGCCCGGCATATTTGCGAAGAAATAAGTAAGCGGCGACCGTGCACGCCTGACGATCGCGATCGTCGATGTGGATTCCCCGTTTCCGATTCAACACCGTTCCGCCGTGTGTGATGTACTGAAATGGAATTATCTCGATTCCCCTTCGATCCGATCTTCCGCCTGCCTTTGTTGCGCCCGTTGACGTCTTCTTTCGCTTCTTTCGACCCATAGCAACTTGTATAACACTTGCACTACCACTCGGAAATATCAAGACACTTGCTTCTTTTCGATGAAATATGCTTTATTTACTTTTGCTGTGTGTTTCTCAATAAAAATATGGTTAAAAGTATCGTATGAAAAGAAACGAATGTCTTTGGTCCAGATATTTACGCGAACACAGAGCATTGTTTTTCTTTAACCATTGAATTTATATTATTAAAATTCGAACGATCTATTTCGTTTTATTTTCTCGTCCGTCATACTTATCTAAAGCTACTCTAATTGTGTAACTTGCCGTTTCCATTTACACGCTATTTAACCTTGATAAAGAGGTCTTATCACTGCTAACTCTATGCGAAGCGAGGCACGCGCTGCTTTCGCGTGTTACACGCTTCGTACTTATTAATTCGAACCGCGTAAAATCTTATCGATGACTAACAATCGCTACATCTTGGCTGTGCGCAAATATTCTTTTAATTCTGTAATTAACGTCTCCTTTATCGCAACATTTTATAATTGTACACGTAGAAACTATATACGTGAATTAATTTGCTTTAATAAATGTATAATTAATAAAATATTGTTTCCAAGAACGCGACAAGCATCGATCGTTCTGCGTTAATTCACCATACTCTAATCCGCACATATTACAATGAAAACCGTGAAGAAACCCCACAAGAAGGACCTTTTCATCGCTCGAATATCGGAGAATTTATCGCTCCGCTTGAAGCAGGTCGAGCGAGAAAACATCAAAGAATTCTTCTTCGACCCTACTTCGACTCCATCCCCCAAGTTCTCCTCCTTCCTCCTCGGCGTAATAATCATTTATTATCCCGACGAGTAATAACCGGTAAGCAACGATATTATGAAGCTACGAAATTAAGGCTTTGTTTAAAAATTAGCTGCCCGTACAATTTACGCGATCTTCTTTCATGAACTTTGCCCGCAAGCTCCATTGTTTACTTCCTTAATAATCTTTATTTATCGTACTCTAGTGTATCTAATTTTACAGCTAACATCTCTCTTCGAAATATTTCATTTTACATTTGATATCTTTCCCTCGAACGTTTAATTTTAGAACGAAAATTTGTTATTACAACATGTAACTTCCGAGTACGTGATTATGTGTAACAATCTCCTGCCGCTTCTCTCTTTATACGAAGCTACACAAAATTAAGAAGTTCATCGACCTTCCTTTATTCCATTTAGGACATTTAGTTTCAAGACACAATTTCATCTATCAACTTTGCTATAGAAAGAGAACACGAACGAAAGAATTGCCGATATCGCAACTTGGACCAGTGAGGCTCGACGTACGCTCAACGAGCGCTGGCGTCTTCACCAACATCGATGAACGCGTTATCGTAGTTGGCGATAACGAAGCTTCCATGTCAATGCTCGGTTCGCCAGTTGAAGCTTATCCGCTCGAGTCGTCAATGAAATAGCTGCGCGTGGCCTCATCAGACGCGCGAAATTGATGAAAGTATGCCGGATTCGTGCATTCCACGGAAGTCTCGAGTTCTGGCCAGTTTTGGCAAGCAACGCGAGGTGAACGCATCTGTTTGACCGTCTCGATAACGTGTCGCGTCGCGCTTTTATTAATGAGAGGACATTCTCGACGAGCTTTCGGAATCTTCCTTCGCCGACGGGATTCGCCAAACGAAATGGCGAAAACGCGAAGAATTCGCGGCTAGCTGCCGGTCCAATGAAAAACAGATGCTGGCACCGTCGCTCCGAAGCCTCGCTTTTTCACGACACCCCTTTGATCATCGAGCTGCATCGCTAGAGGATCGCTCAACTTTCCAGACGTTCCGTTGCTTTGATTTCATCGACAGACATTTACGGAACAACGATCACGGTGATTCCTCTTATTCGTGAAAGGAAAGAATAACTTTGTGCGTTGGAAAATTATTAATGACATTTACGAAGATTTGTACCGCAAGCTAATTTACGATTTAGTGTTAGAATTTCTCTGCGTAGATATGAAAATTCCAGTTTCAGATATTTAAAATGGTTCAACCAACTACAAATTGTTCGTCGTTGCTCGAATTTCTCGCTCGAGGAGTTCCACTGTTTCTCCAGTGATTTTTACAATTTCACGTTATAAGCATTTATAATCCGACCAAGTGTATTTTGAATTATTTTCCTGGTGAAAGACGTGCGCATGGTTCACGGAAGATTTGCGTCAAATTCGAGAGAACCACTTCACAGGTGATGTTCTCAATTGAAGCGATGATCACGCACGATCCCTTAATCGTGATGCCAGAGTGCAAACGGTTCGAGAGAAGCGAACGTGTATGCCTGTGCCGCGGCACGCACAAAGGTGTCTTTATTAACCCCGGGAAACTAGAGAACCGTGCAAAATGTCTGGCTCGAGGGAGGCTCTGCTCTATATTAGCTCGTTTTATGCAGACGCCACGGCTTCTATCAAATTAAGTTCATACAGGCTTCTCGCCTTCCGCGATCTCGAATCTCGACTACGAAGTTTCCCTTCGATCGATCGGTTCGTTTGTGTCGTCGCTTAATCAACGCGAACATCTCGGCTTTAGAAGCAACAGCGCCTTCATGGAATTCGAAGAACCCTGCCGCGAGCATCTTTGCTTCAAGAAATTTCACCAACAGCCTGAATAAAATATATTTCCTACTTTTCGATCGCTTTTGACATGTTTTCCTACCATATTTTAATTAAAGTTTAACTATATTACGATTAACGATGAATAGATATTTGATGGAGAATTTGTCACCATTCACCAAACGCTCCTTTCGTACTTGGCTTTCAAGCGGTTTCTTGTACTATCGTACGCCTTACCATCGCTATTGATTTTGTCTACAGAGCGATTCCAATCGAGCGTTCGTTCGCAAGAGCAGAAAATAAAAGAAAAGGCCTAAATACGTGTGACAACGGAGAGCGCAAAGATCTCTGAGAAATTTCACACGTGTATTATCCCTGGAACTGATACGCACTGAGATTCCCTCCTGTAGAACTCGCATACGTATGCGAATACTTGTAATATACGTATACGTTCAACAGTCACGCGAATGATATTTTACTCGGACCAACTCGAACTGTGCATATATGTACGTAATTGGCAAAGCAGGGGGTGTTTTTATTTGCCGTTCATATTCCATGGTGAATTTAATTCTTTGTAATTCAAATGGTTCCCGCTACGAGAGCTCTAATAGGATGCGATGAATTTGCGTTTTATCATCGCGGCTATAGGAAAGAAAAAAGAGAGAACAGGGCAAATTTCATGAAATTAAACGAACCTGGGAATAAGTACGAGCATACAGTTGACGACTTTCAATTAGATCTTTGTCGTAGATTTGACGAGGAACATTAATATTAGAAAACCTTGTTACAAAGTTTTACTGTGATAGATAAATTTAATTGTTTCATTAAGATATAAAATACTTACGGATGTTCAATTTGTTAATTATTTTACGACGCGCGATACGATCTTCCTGTGAAAAGAGTTAGAATTATTAATCGTAACAACTTCGTTTACGAAGATCTCGATTCACATGGTTCGTAATGTGAGAAATCCAAGCCGCAGAAAACAATAAATATATTTGCGATAGAATATTGCGATCGTAATCCAACGTCTTACACCGATCATTACGTTTTAGAATCGAAACATTGTTTTACAAGATAGAATATTTGAACTAATTTTAAGCATCAAACTTCCCATTTCCATAAAAATATTATATCTTACTATCGTTATCTTCGCCATGCTGCAACCAAAAAGATTTCTCTCATACGTAGAGCTTTGCGGAAAATATATTAATTTGCATATCAAAGTAACTATCGATCGATACAATTAGATTAAACAACGTTAATAAACTCTACTTTCGTCTGATTTGTAATTAACATACGTTGATCATGAAAAAATACATTGATATCGAGTACCTTTGAAATCATAGATGCATTTGTATCGCAGAACAATCAAATTGATTAAATTTTCAACAGCAGTTGATATTTCCAGATATATAATCCGCCTCTTAATGTGCCACGTTTCAACAATTAAAATATACATACATCTCAATTAGTGGATTGCTGGAATTTATAAAAATCCTCGAAAAAGCTTTCCTATCGATCTAATATCTTCGGTAAAACGATCGTCATGGTTTTATCCGTGAAAAAAACTGTACAACTTGGATAGAAAAAATAGCAGCTAGACTTTGGTTATACGTAGGTGGTCTCCGGCGTTCGTTAAGCTACATTGGATAGATTCGAAGATAAACAGAAGCTACACCTCGAGTAACACGTACGGAATTAACATAGCTGAGCGCGGTTCGACGTTTAAAAGCCGATCGCATTTCCATACTGGTGCCATTCGGTCCCATTTCAGGCCACTACCTCTTGCTAACACGCTAGTCTATATTTGCCCTCGGACCTCTCGAAGACTCATTTATATCCTGTTATCCGTGGATCTTTACGTGGCGAGCTTTCCCCGTGTTTCGAAGGTCGATTCTCGTCCACAAGGACCTCTTCCGTTCTACGTTCATCCTTCTCTTTTATCCTCCTTTTATCTATTTCTTCGTTGCACTCTTTCTTCCTCGTTATTCTTTCTTATTTTCTCTTTATGCCATTCCGTTCTTCTCTTATCGAAAATTTCTTCATAATCGATTATAAATCTCTTTTTTATTACAAATGTTGCTTTCTTTTTCGTTATATCGTTTAATCGACGTATCAAAAATAGATTTAGCAAACGTATCGCTAAATTAACAAATAAACGTCGAAGACGTAGAAGAAGAAGCGGAAAACGGAGGACGGATAAACGCTGCGCGGATGTGGCCAAAGCGCATCGTGCTCGACAAAGATTCAGTTCTATCTCTTATCTCGTTCACAGCCAGAAAGATCACTTTCCACTGTCGTCCCCGTCATATATAATTCTTTTCTACATGACAGCCGGTAGTTTGGATACAAGTCATTAACTGCGGCCGCGGGGAACGCAATATGTTAATGTCACCGATGACAACTAGTCGTTTAATCACTTAACGCCTCTTTTGAATGCCAGGAATCGCAGCCCGCGAACTCCGAGTGATTCATCGGCTGCAACGGCATCTCTTCTAATCTCGAATCCCGAAATTCCTTATAAATCGTCGTCTGGCTGGCCGTTTCGCGATTTACTTTCGCGCCGGTTAATGAGGAAGCACGCGGTGTCGCTCGTGCCGATTTACACCGTTGCGTAACAGCGGTGTCAACGTTTCGTCGACGAATCGTTTTTGTTGCGCCCCGTTCCTTTCGTTGCTTGCCTAATGAGGCCTTGATTCGATTTTACCCGCAGGGACATTCGAGAACTCGTTTCTTTTCTTTCTTTTTCTTTTTGTAACGATGAGAATAATCATGGTAATCGCAGTTCCATTAATTAGAGTCGATAATGTTTGTTAACGCGTTACAAGAAGAAAATTCTCTGTATTTTTAGTATTAATAATACGTATTTCTATATAGATAGATTTTTTTCATGAAATATGAAATGTCAAAATGTTAAAGAAGTACGTACATAGTTTACTTGTTGTTTTATAAACGAAGATTAAAACATATTACTATATATTTGCTGTTGGAATACAACAATGTTACACACATACAGACACATACACAGGAATTTGAACAAGACACTTACACAGGTCATACTCAATACTGTATAAAGAGTGGGGGAAATCTTTAAGGGACCATGGGTCACTACCTACAGTCAGTCTAAGAATGACTGATCAACTGTCGACTCACTTATATTTTAAATACATCTGGTTCACTAACTTTGTTTAATAAATATCACCTATTATTATTTCAACATAAACATTGTGTCATCCACAGATTATTTATCTTAATTTTAAGATTAAATTCTAACATTTGCTAAAAACTCGAAGACGTTCTAAGCGATCGTTACACTGTCGTCGTATCGAACCTGATGAAACGAGACGCTTAATTGAAAAATACGAGCACATACGTTTTTCCAGTTACCGTAAATACCATAGCAAGAAAAAACTCTGATTCTGAAGTTACCATCCGAATGGAAGATAGAATAAAGAACTAACAATGAGAAAGGAGATACCGGTATTCATGAAAGTTCGTGAGCCACAGGGTGGAAGTCGTGGAACTTTCTCCGGCGTTCGTAGATCCCCCGCAACGTCTGGAAAATCGACACGCTTCTATCAAGACGGAGACGGGTTCTTGCGGCTTCCGGTCTCGATCGAACGGATCGACGTGACTTTCGGGTCGTGTGCACGGGAAACCCGAGAAAAACCATTCGACTCTATAAAAGCTAGTCTCATTATGAGCTCGCGTTACCGACGTGGACCTCTTGTCGGCATAAAATACAGCTCGGCTATCGTAAAGCACTCGACGCGCGGTTACAACTGCTTACAAATGACTCTCTTAATGACCACTGCCCGCTGTATATATTTTACAGCGAGAGTTCACTCTCGTCGCTATAACTTATACTTTCTGCGCCGGTTACGGGGCCGCGCAAGAAAAATAAGGAGATCCGTTTCTCCGGGTAGCGAGGCGCGCGACCGTTAGACACGCAGCTCTTTGCCTTTCTTTCTAACGAATCTATTTCGCTGTGACTTGCGAGAGAAAAAAGAGACGGTAGAAGGGAGTAGGTGGAAAAAGGTGGATTTCTTGCCAGATTATGTTGATAAATGTTGGAAAAGTGTCTTTGAAATGTGATTGTCGTTGATAAAATCGAATGGAACTTTAATTCAACGAGTTGACAACATGGCCGGGTGTGAGAAACCTTCGCATATTTTACGCGAATTCTTATTCTTTCACCAAGTGGATCTGGTATTGCGAATTTTCTGTATCTTTCTTTCGTATCACGCTCGTTTGTCTCAACGAGTGTTCGCTGTTACGCAGCCAGTTCTACTGGCACGAACGGAAAGTCGTCAAAGATCGGCCTAACGAGAAACGCGTTAAATTAGACAGGTGACGATAGAACGAAGGAACAATCGAATTTAACCCGTATCTCGATGGTGAATCAGTCGAGCAACCGGACCAGTGACTTTCTCGCTCGTAAATATAGAGACGCTGAGCGCTCGTCGGCGTCGTACCCGCGAAGAATTCGCAGGCATTGTGCTTTAGCGCCGAGTCGAAAATCGCCGCGTGCTTTCGCGCGTTTTCTTTCGTTTTTCTCGACATTCCCGGCACGACGCGCCTTGCCCCGCTCCTGCGACTCGCGCTGGAAAAATAACAACGGCGCTTCGCTCTAAATCTGACGAACGGTGGCGCGCTAATTCGGTTCTACGCGAATTAAGTAACGATCGGTCGGGTGGGATAAGCTCGATGAAAATCGAATTTCAGACGGAAGCTGTGCCGATTTTCGTTCATCCAATTTTCAAGATTCGGTGAACGGTATAGAGCACACGCGAAAGTTTCGAAGTTAATTTAACGCGCAACGACGAATTCTTAACAATATCGTTCAAAAGAATAGTTAAAAAAAAATCGCACGCTATAGTTACAGTATAGCTACAGACAAGAATCGATAAAAATACTTAATCTCTATCGTAGTAAAAACCCGGGATAAAATTTAAGAGCACAAATTCACTCTGTCTGTAAATCACGCATCCATTACAAAAGCAATTTTCGATCTAGAAAATTGCGATATTCCAACCCTTACGACAAACTCTATAAATCCATCGAGAGGATCTCACAACAACTTGGTAAAACGTTTTCGAAACGTGAAACAGGTTCGATCGTGTGAAATTGAACGAAGCGACTGCATTATCAGCTCGAGATTTATAACAGGCATCGGATGGAAGTAGCGACGAGGAAACAATGACGTGGTTCGAAACGTTTCGGACGAATTTTATGAACCCTCAAAAAGCGGTTGGTCGCTCCCTGGCCGAGAGCCAAACCGACCGACGGTTTATTATAGTTTTGTTATGACAGCGGGGCGTTTCGGTAAATTAATGTTGAAACAAATGTATCTCGCCCTAAGAGAGCCACAGCGTACCTCTAATTGAATTGGTAAACACCATAAGTTAACCAGTAAGTAGCGATGTCGGTATAAATCACTTTCGGAGGATGAGCTGTCACCGCGGGACAACAGACCGGCCATCGATGGGACCAAATGATTCCGAACAAGCCCGTTATTCTTAGCGAATTCGAGAGAAACTGCGTTTCCGAACGACGATCCGTGACGCACGGCCAACGCTGCTTCGAGAAATTCTTTTTATCCAACGGATCGGTCCAGGTGAATTGACAGCTTGATTCATAGCCATGGCAGCGGAGTGTGTTTGCGCAAGTTGCGTGGAACAATGCCTCCTTCGAATTTATTTATTTTCAAAGAAAAGTATATTTACGGAAAAGTGACGCGTAGTCGATTTATTAACCCCTTTCGGCCGTGGGATCCAATTTGTTGTTGTAATTCGTATTGTAAGGCTGGAAATTCCGTGTGGTGTGGTGTCGTAATAAATTGGCATCGTTTTAATCCTTTCAATCTGACGATAGGAATAAAAAAGCGGTACGTTCGAAGAAACAGAATCCTAACAATCAGAAACCAACTCAATTCACCGTTTTCTCTTCGTTTCTCCCTTTATGGCTATTACCATATTCGCCAAGTCGATAATGCAGCGGGAGCAACGGGTTCCCTATCAATCCATCGTACGCGCGCATGCATCATCGACCGGCAAAAAGACGAAGGACGCGCATGGGACGCGCGCATGATTTTTTCGCGGGACCGGATGGAACGTGCTCGTGGTGCACACCGCTTATTGCGCGTCGCACACGAGGCGCGCGAGCCACGGACCAGCCCGATAGAAATATTTTTGCCGGGCTAAATGGGTTTCTTCGGAAAGTCCGGGAGAACACGAGGGCAGCAGCTGGCCGGCGATGCGACAAATCATACCTGTTGGACAGCCTACACGTCGCAACCAGCCACGGTTGCGAGCGTGTGCAATAGTGTGCATGCTGATGCACCCGCGACAGGCAGATATGCAATGGCGTAACCAGGGGAGGCTTTCAGACTTTGATGCCACGTCGGGGCTAAATAACGACCGTTTATTCGCGGACAGTTTCCATAAGTTTGAAATTGAGGCACTAGCTGAAGATTGTACGCAGCTGGGCACAAAAACGAGCGAACAGGTAGCGGAAATAGATATCAACGAAGTTTCCTCGAATACGTTTTCTTTACGCAAAGATCGAGATAGTAATTTTAATCATTTACACGGAGTATAATCTCTTCGCATAATCTTGCTCCTCCAAATCGTCGTAGTCGTTCTAATTACGTAACTGTATATTCTTGTCTTTCGATTCCGGTGCATCGAATTGCTTTTTTTACACTGTTGACGATTAAACGAAAGGAAACGATGTTCCGAGTTTATTTTTCAGATGACGGTGATAAAACCGTATGCAGGACCGTTGTGGATGTGGAATGTATGATAAGAATTTTAACGCGGTATACAGATTATGCGATCCTGTGCGGAACCCAAGGGAGTATACTCGTTTATGGAGTCCGACGATAGGCAATATTTTGAGTTCTGTTTATGAGAGACTGACATTTAATTAACCCTAGCCTGAACAGCGGCTATTAATAAACCTCCGTACGCTCCTTTTATTTAAAAAAGAATAAATTAATTACAGAAATATCGATAGACAGTTATTCAGCTTTCAAATAAATTTACTCGCTTCCCGATTACAATTACTAATTAATTTTCTTTGAAACGATAACAAGTATCGCGAATACAGAATAATCACGTTGCATGAGTAATCGCACGACGCTCGTTCCTCAAACTAGTTTCTCGCTACAAATGAAAAATGTCTTTAATAAGAATTGCCGTCATATAAACAGGTTAGTCGATAAACTGTAACTAAGACAAAGAATCAAATAAGTTGACAGCATTATTGCTTGCGTCTTATTTCTAATTGGGGAAAGCTCAAGCGAACCAAGGGTGTACGCTCGTAATTTTGCAGTCAACGAGCGAAAGCGAAGCAAATTAAGGACCGACTTTCAAATGTTTTTCCACGATTGTCCGTTCAATCGATCGATCTATCGAGGCTATTCTATATTCAGAGAACGAAGCAACTCGAATTATAAAATTCTTCGACAAATTCGCATAACTTACAATTAGAGGTAAACGATTGCACGAGAGGACGAAGAATTTACCGACGTAAGTTTTACTCCTGATACATGGTGCGTACAACGGACGTAGATAAATAAATTATTTATGTATCTATGTCGTTGCCTAACGAAAAATCTTCCAAGTTTCCAAGAAAATCTTGTATTGCCGGCAATCCTAATTTGTCGGTTAACAACTGCGCGACATTCTCGTTCGTCCTATTATCAAACCGAATGCGACACGAAACGCACAGAAGTATCCGACGTTATCGAGTCAGCCACGTGAGAATTCCACGGAAGCGGGAACCAGCGCGATGCCAGATGCGCGATCCGCGTCCGCCTAGCAAGACAGAAAGGAGGTAAGCCGTTCGGCTTGGTCCGGCGGAAAAAGAATCCTCCGCGTCGAAAGAGAATGGAAAAAAAGCTGGAACCTCGGCGGCCAAGTATTTTCGCGCGAAAAGCACACCGGCGGATTCCATGGACCCAGGCTGGTCGGCTACGTCCAAGAATAAATCATGGAAAAGGCAGGGAAAAGAAAGCGGTTCTTTCGCTCCCGCGGTTCTCTCTGGATCTGCTGTTGCCGGACCGCAATCTGGTAGCCTGAGATACCGGCCAACGGAAGGGTTAATAACTTTCCCGACTTTTCCGCGGGCCATTAATTAATCGGATGCCAGGCGAGCGGCTTTACGCTACCGCGTGGAGACGTTTTACAAGAGAAACAGATAAAGCTCGGATACGAAGGATGCAGAGGCGGCAGGGACGCGAGCGAGGAAGAAACACAAGATGCGGTCGGAGGGAAGTTGCACGGGCTTCAAGGATGATAGAGAAAGAGGGATGTACATAGAGGGATAGCCGGAGGAATTGCACAGGGACCATGGAGTTCCGCGGGGTTAAACAGTCGGTATTTCAGTAATGGAGGCTTATCGGTGTGCTACCGCACAAGTCCTCCGGGTACGTCGAGAGGACTGCTGCCTGGCTCTTACGAGCTTTGGACGGCGTTTATTAATTCGCCACTTACCACGCATACCCTGCACTCCGTTCTTTCGATATCGATGAGGAATTAGGCGCGTTTAGCCGACGTTGGACAGACGGTCGCGTTCGCCGCGAGTTCTGCCGCTGCAAATGAGCGTGCAAACCGCACGCTGGAAAGCGGCCATGGAAACCGAGCTAGTCGTAAATAACGTACCGCGACCGTGAAGTGCATCTCTCGCTGCAATTAACTGCCCCCTCCTCCGCTTCTTCGCTGTTTCCCTGGGCCCCTTTGCTGCTCTTTTTGCCGCCGGATTGTTGCAACGACGTCCTCGTTATACCGCGCCGCCGCGCCGCGGTTTTTAGCTCGTTTCTAGAGGTATTAGGGGTGGCGGATCGCGCGACAACTTCCACGAGTATGCTCATCTCTCGGAATCCACCGATCGAAACGCGTTTTTGCCGCCGCGGAATCTTTTCGCGTGTGACGTGATCATCGCGAGAATCGATATCGATGGAAACCGGGTTTCGCGAAAGAAATCCAACATCGCGGCTGTCTGTCGACTCGCAGTTGGACGCACGGGTGTACGACACGTAGCGCGAAGCGAGGAAAATAGCGTAAACGTGCAAGCGTCCATGCAAGCGAAATAAAAACGAAATTATGGTAGAGGAGATTTTCAGAGATTTTCAATTATTGCACAAGTTACATACATCTGTTATTACGCGTATGAATATTTTACGCTTTAATTTAAAACATTTAGTGCAACGATATACCGATAGAAGATCAGCTTTTTCATTTATTTGTTGCTGTTTAAATATACGCGTGTATGACTAATGAAGCTAAAACGATCGGTCATCCGTTTTCTTCTCTCGAGGGAAGACTCGAAGGAGGACATCGTCTTTAATTAATTTCCTCGCTGATTTCTGATGGTGTTTTAATCGACGATTCAAGTAGAGACCGAATCGATTTTATTAATTTTGAAACGATCTACCAACTACCGCGCAATGACACGCGTTACGCAGGGGAATATTATTTCAACTGGTAGGCAAAGACTCGTCCAGTAGAACTGGTCCTGCACGACAGCTGACGTATCAAAGAGATTCCGACTGAACGATGGTCGCCCCTTTACATCCAGATCAGATTCACGATATCGCAGAAACAATTCCTAATTAATTGCTCTGCGTCCTGAGCTCGACACGATCGCTCATTCTTAAATGTGCTAGTGTTTCTTCACGAAGGTAATATAAAATAAATTATTTCGATACCGTGCGGCTTCTTGTAACGTGGAATACATCACGTGCATTGATTAAGAATTGTATCGTTAAACGATAACAGTAACAATAGAGAATACGTAACTACGTATGTATCGTTCGAGTTTCTAACGAGTATTCAGCTAGAATGGAAACAAAATTGTTTCTCAATTAGATCAAATTCTTTTACACGCGAGACGACATAACAGAGATTTTTAGGCGACAGAATCGTTGACAGCGCGGACGTCGTTATTTCGGCAACGACTCTCTTACGGTACGTTGTCGGTGAATTTCGAGCGAACAGCGGCCGAAGCACGTGAAGAATTTGGCGACCAACCGATGAATCGTGTCCAGCCAAAAATTTGTCGCCCGGCCGTTTTCGAGAATTAATCAAGAATTGTCAGCGATTTGGCTTTTCACGCTTCGCTAGATTTGCACTCGTTTCAAAATAACTACAAACCTCGTTGACAACTGGTACGACACCGTTATCGGAACAAACGCTAGATAATCGGACAGAAAACATTGCGACGAACTCGCAAAAGAATTCATAATATACCGTTATTTCGGTAAAAATGCATAGACTTTGTTAGCCATTATCGAACTTCCACAACGACAAAATAATCTTAGCTCGCAATTACGAAGCTGATCAAATACTCGAGACAATTACTTCGCAATATCCTTATTTCAAAGAATCCCTATCGAGATTGCGGAATCGGTGTCAGACGTTACCTCTATGCTGTTCTCGATAACCGATGCATTTTTCATCGACATTTCCCGATCGAGGTCGCCGCCAGCAATTGTTTGCGCGCGGCATTGAAACGATCCAGTATTGAAATCGTCCTAGATCGTGGCTCCCGTGCCAGTTCGAAGGCTTCCTCGGCTTCCTGATACCCGTTGACTCTACTTTTTTCCCCTCTGCCGCCGCTCAATCCGACTCTCCTTTGTCCTCCGCTAGCAACAGGTTATTCGCTATCGATTCGATCTCGCCACACTTCCGGGAGCCTTCCCTTCGTCTATAATGGTCGAGAGATCTCGCGACTACTCGCATTGTTCGCTTTTCTCGCGTCAAAGGGATCGTGCCGATCCGCCAAACGATTCCACGAGACGTTCGAATGGCTATCGCTGTTCCATTATTTTCATTATACGATAGAGATGGATCGTGGATGGCGATGGATTGAATCGAACGTTTGCGCCATTTACGTGGGCGTCCCTTTTATAATTCTGTTTCCGTAATAGCTAAACCACGAAATTCAATCTGAATCGACGACTTTCGTATTTCTATCTCGCTTCTCTGTTCAACCAATTCAAAAATCGTCGTTTTAGCATCGACAACTTGGACAAAACGGTACCAAAACCGAAGAATAAGCGGCGAGAAAAAGAGGAAAGTGGGCGAAAAAATTATGGCGAATCGATAGAGGGACAGAGGGGCGAACGGGCCGTTCGGAATTGCAAATCGTCGACCAGATGGACGAGCGTTTGTCCAAGGGTGAAATTCCACGGACAGTCATCCAGTCGACCGGCCAATGGAATAATATTTGGGTTACGTAAGCAACACTGCGGAAAGAAGAGTCGAAACGAAGAAAGAGAATGGAAAGGAAAGGAAAGGAAAGGAAAGGAAAGAAGAAGAAAGGAAGTGAAGGAAACGAGGTGAAAACGAGAGAGCAAAAGAAGAGGAAGAAGAAGGAAGTGGCGGCGTCGAAGCTCGGTCGCACAGGACTCTTTATACACTGTCTAACTGTCCTTCGTGACAAACCATGGACGCGTTCCTTTTGCAGCCAGTCATTGAATTGTAAATTCGTATGGACAGATGGACACGTCCGTCGACAAACTTGCAGTACTTACGACCGGCAAAAACCACCAAGACCCTGGAAATCTTGCGATCGTTTATATATCGTCGACAGATCCCGGGAGACTTCCGTTTCGATTCCTGGCTTCGTTCCTGATCGCCTTCATTCCATTCTGTTCAGCTCGATTTCGATTTGCACGCGACCGACGAAGAATCGCTTGTCGATCTGATTTCTCGGTGTTGTCGGATAAATTACGCAATCTTTTTGTATAAATGAAAGTAACTTTTTAACTCGTATTGCTTTATATCGAGAACCGCGTACGGAAAAGTAGAAAATTATCAGACGAAAATAGATCGGGGACAGTCAAATTATATTATAACGATTAAAATAAAAAATCTATTTCTTCTATTATAATTAACGTATTAATGCACACCGTCTAATTAAATATTCTAGATTTCGCAACTTCGTATACGATGGATTATGTTCTATCTCGGAGATACCCGCTAGATTCTCTTATTGTTTACAAGAACCAACGTTTTACCAGCGCCACTGTTAAAATCTGAAATTCTCGGTAGCTGTGCGAGGCCGTTAATCTTTCTCGATAGAAGCTCGTGATTTGGGCGGATTAGAGACAGCTCGCTCCTGGTAATTGTGTTTAAATATACCCGCGCGTTGGGATAAGGAAGAATTCAAATTCGGACGAGGACGCGCAGAGTTAATTGTGATTTGTGGCTTTAGATTGTTACGAATAGACGCGCCGACATTTTCTTGGACATGCTGAATGAATAAAGATGTTTGTCGTGTCGTTTGCACACGCCACGTCGCGGACACTCATCGCGAGATCTCTGATACACCGCGCCGGCTCGCCCTTTCGGTTAATCGACCATCGGTGTCCTTATTTTCAAAGAACGCTGTTGCGACATCGAGATCGAGATCGACACGTTTCGTAAAATTCTGATGGTTATCGGTCGTATTCGCGGGAATACACGACGCTCGAAATAGAGACAGAGAGTCACCTGTTCGAATGATTTTGGTACGAAGAACTCGCTATCCTGAATATTGTGAAATATGTAAATTAAGCGTTATATTACAGAAAATCAGCCGGACTCTATTACATAATTACCAATAGCCATTCGGAAGGAAGATAAATCCTACCTAATCCTAATCGTTCCTAACTTCGACGAAGTTTATCGGTTTGATTTCCGAGTGACTCGATCGTTGTTTATTATATCGTACGTTAACGTTACAGCCTTATTTTCGTGTATTTTCTGTTATTTAAAATAGGGGCACGTCGTTTGAAAACGAAAAGGAAGATCTATCGGCTGGCAAAAAAGTTCACAAAGTTACTGGTGCAGGCGGTTGCAAGCTTGCGCGCGACACACATATTTAACTCAAATTGACGTGTGCTGAAACAGTGAAAAGTGAGACGTTCGGCGAGAATAAATTACCGGAGTCAAAAACACTTTCCATTTAATTAACGTCATTTAATGAGAGATACGTATCCACGTGGACGATCATTCTGCGTGGAAAAAACGAACAGGTGACCGGACCATCCGTTGGATTCGATATCGTAAAGGGATAATGTAATTAATCGACTGAATGTTTACCTAGCTGAAAGGTACGAGAATCGAAGGAACAATTTACCAGCTTCGTGCAAGTACGTAATTATACGTCTCGAGATATTACATCTACGATTATACGTTTAACAAACGAAATAAATGGACAATTTCGCGCATTAAGGAGAAAATAAATTGAACAGCGAGCAATTAAACGTTTTAAAATATACCTCGATATTATCTACATTGCATCTCCTGTAATTCGATCAAAAGATTGATATTTCCTTATGCTTCCGAATTTCACGATGTCGCGTCTCACGATACCCGCGTCTCGTTGCGGTGTTAATGAGATTCTAAAACGTTTCATTTGTAATACGGATAACGTATTCAGAAAAAGGTTTCTGTAAGCGCGCAAATATTTCCGCGAGCCCCGATATGTTTTACGAATAGTTCTACGAAAGCCACCCGTATACTCGAACTCGCTAAATTAAAATCATTTATATTGGCTGGAAAAAGAAAACACCCGTATGAAAGCACATGGCAATGCATTCTACGATTTAAGGATTAACTCGGACGTTCGTAGTTTTGTAACTTTACATTATGGTAATTGAAATTGAGAATTAGTTGTATTCGTCGTGGACTTTCGCAATTAAGTGGCTTAAGAAATAATTCGAGGAAAGCTCGTTTAATGGCTGTATAAACTGTAGCGATTGTATTGGTTTTATACCCACGGAAAAGGTTCAACCTTACTCGACGTTCGATGTCGTCTTCTATTCGTTCAAGCGTCCGAACTATTTTCGAGAATTTTCCTTTTCATTCTAATATATAACATCGAAACAATAGACTTTTATAGTTAAACGTGAGGAAATGGACGTGGCTGTAAGAATAAAAGATAAAAATCCACGATCTAAGCACAATTTTCGACCATCTTTTTCTTTAACTGCCGCAGAATCTTTTCGGATCGTGCAATCGTCGTTCGTTTAACGACCAAACCGATGGAATTCCGGCGTGGTCTCGTTAACGAGTGAACAACGGGCGCGAAAAAGCAAACAACGCGAGACTTTCACCGAAACGTCGCGAAATCGAGGTGAACCCGCCGTACCGGTTTCCGCGAAAAAATTCATACGTGACCCGGCCGTGATCAGCGGTTGCGTGGCCGAGCATCAGCCGTGGTCCGTGGATCGGGTGCCAGGCAAAGAGACCGGTGGACAATCCGTTGCTCATCGTGTAAAAACCCAACTGACGGCAGTGGTAAAACCTGATCCGATTCCCCAAAGGCCGGCGACGATCATTTCGAGCCAGCAACACACTCCTCCGGATCGAACGACAGCCACACGGTGTCAGGATCGAGATCCGATCGGGGCTTTCGCGAAACGTGGATTTTTCTTGGAGGAAGAACGATCGAGAAACGAGTAGATTGAGTGTTAGCGAAGGAATGACTTAAAAACTATAGAGGGTGGTTTCTACAGCGGGAGACCAGGTAAAAGTGGAATTTACACTCGCCAATGTAATAATAAAAATGCATAGACGATATCGAAGATATTGGAAAAATATACAAATACCAGATATCGTTAGAATATAATAACACGATGCGAGTCCGTCGTTTTTCCACTTTTACGTCTGATCCTTCGTATACGTTAAATTTGCCAATCCCATACGCTCGTCCAAACTATATATCGACGAGATGTACGTATAATCCGTGTAGTCAAGGTTCAAAGCCAAAGCGCATCGGGTCAACGCACAGCACTTGTCGCGTACACCAAAACGGGATGGAACTCTGAAATGGCACCTGTCCCCGAACGAGTAAAGTAACGGAAAGCTGTCGAACGCGGGTCACGGTCGAGCCTTCGATTTCAATTAATACTTCTCGTTATTCGCAACGAGGTCGAACCACCTTGAAGCTGGAACAGTATCACGAAGAAATTCCAATAACGGCCAGGCCAATGGACCGAAGCTGTACGCCGAACCTTCGCCATTCGGGAAGCCTCGATCCCGCGAGAATCTTTTCCAATTACGTTTACTCTCTCCGTGAACCGCGTTAAACGTTGAAATACGCAGCGAGACGACGTCTTTGGTTGGAGGGAGCTCGATGTTTAACGTGGATTCCCTCTTGCCTTCGCGTATCCGAAATAAAAAATAATGGAAACCGCCCCGGAGGCTACCAATTACGTTCGGCACGCCCAACAAACACGAACAAGATAACTATGCAAAAATCAATATGGCTGCTATATAACGTCGAATATCTTCCTTTTCGGCGTTACTACTTTCGCAAATGACACCACCTGTTCACGATACTGTGCCGTTTTATCGATAAAACGGGACGAGAGAAACGGTACGTTTAAACGTTCCCTGGTACATCGGAAGTTCCCACAGGCAGGCAGGACGCTAACGTCTTTACTTAACCCTTTGACCAGCAAGCAATTGGCAGGATTTTTCCGAGGCAGTGAAGCATAGGAAGAAGTAGCTGTTCTTATAGCAGCAAGATACGTACACATGCGTGTAGAGACGAGGAAAGAGAAATTGGCTTTATGAAAAATTTGCCTCTTTAATGGAACGATTTCATTGGTACAAATTATACAACGAGATCTCGATAAACAACTCGATGATATAACGAAAAATCATAGGACATAAAGTAGCAACCGAAGCGGGATGAAGCTTCAAAGTTTTAAAATTCGTGTAACTAAAAGAGCGATCTAAACACCTTTAATGGGTTAATATAAAAACGATATCACGGGAGACACGTTATTACCGAAACACGACTGGCAACTGAAATCGTGAGAGCTGAATTCTGACTGTGGACCACCTATCGAGCGGCGGTCACGAGTCGCTCGAGCGTGGATTACGATTTCGACGTTCGCCTCGAATAGGTCGACGCTTGTAACGGAGCGTGGACGCGCGCCGCGTTTAAGCATATAGCACTTTAATCGCGATTTAACAAGAGTAGCGTTTCTGCGATTCCCCGTGTGGAATTCGTTTGCAGTGGAAAGCTTGCTCGCGCCGCTCCCAGGGAACTCGACCGTGCCCCGGTATCGTGCAGCGTTAATTACGACTCCGTTAAAATTGTTTACTCGCCGGGCGCATAATTGACTTATTAATATAGAGCTAATTGAAACGAACGGTCGCCAAGGGAAACGCTTGCGACATATTCAATGTTGCACCATGATCGTTGAGTGGGAGCAAGTTGTTCGATTATTGTTGGGTAATAGAAATTTTATATAAATAGAACGGATGGATAAAAATTTGAAAAATCCACTAATTCAATTTAACAGAGTACCAAAGATAATTGCAGTCACGTTGATTATCCTGCACGATATAGGTACCTGATTCGATAATTACGTATCGATATCGCGTTTCCCTACTATCTTCTTAAAAAAAGAAAAGAAGAAAGAAAGAAAGAAGATCTTCAAAGCCATCCTTCGGCGTACGCATTTAATATTTTCCAAATATTTTAGAACTTTTGCTGCGATATTCGGGCACGCGATCCAGCGAGAATCGAATAAAACAAGCTCGGAGACATAGAAAAGTAGAGAAAGAGACAGCGACCGAAGGATGAAAGAAGAAAAAAGGGAAAGAGCAGAAGAAACCTGTCTGCAGCGATTCGAGTCGCGGTTTTCCAGCGCGCGTTCTCCGTCGATTACGCAAGGGAGCTCTCGCGGTGGTGCACCATATAGGAACCGAGAAACTAGTCCGTAGAAATTTATTCCGGCGAAGCGAGAACAACAAATTACAGGCTGTAATCGATCTTTGCTAATACGACGCGTCGGGAATGCCTCGGCGAGCCGCTCCATCGAACAGCAGACACCGATAAAACACCACTGGCGTATATTGATTTACGTGAAAATAAATCATTTCGTGTTCATCGTGCGTCGTCCTACTTTTCGCGGGAAACGCGCTTCGCGAGAGATCCAACCAGTCGGTTCCATCGAGGATTCTCCTTGTAATAATCGCTCGACTAATCGCGGACAGTAAACGGCTATTTTATACGTGGGATTTTCCTCTTAGCTGGACGACGACGATGGTTTTCAGATTTTTCCTTTTGTTTCTTTTTCTTCTTCTTTTTTAACGCTATCGAAGCAAATTAATTGTCTTCGTTGTGAAATAATCGACGAATAAAACGTTCCCGGTTACATATTAAAATAAAACGAGCGTTTTAATGGAACGATAGTAAGTAGCATGTGTGATCAGTTAAGATTCTTATTTCAGTTTATGTGCATTTTTTATATTTCGCCTTTTTTATTATTCAGTTTTATGCATCGATCCTATAAGTATTTTAGAGTTGATTGAAACTTCTATTTTCGTATCGAGGAATTTCAAGCTAGAAATATCCTTTCTCCTTTTAAACAAATGTCTCGTTTAAAAGGCTTTGTTTTAAGAGACGCCCATTAAAATAAAACAGTTCTTATTAGAATATTGATAAAAGACCAAAGAAATATTATCTTTATCTCTTTGCTACTAATAAAAGTATGAAACGAGAAGGGTATTAACGAGAGTCGATTAAAACGATATCGAACAGCAAAAAATTTATTTTTATGGTAGAACGGTAGGAAAAGGCAGAAAAACGTCACGCTAATTGCTCGTTAATTTAAATAAGACAATGCTTCATCCCTCAATTATTTCGTCTTTCAATGGAATCGCGAGAGGAAGAAAAAGTCAGACGTGAATCACTCAGACCAAACTTAGAGAAAGACGAAAAACGAAGACGTGAGAGAACCTCGGCAGGCCTTCGTTCATATTTTCTCGGAACTAAACTACGTTCGACGACTACTGAACCATTTTCTCACGAAGTGGACGACTTCCTTTTACACCGTGCCGTTAATTCTAATTCGATTACGCGAACGGAATTCGCGAAAACCTATATAGTTTCGCGTAAAACTGTTTTCCAAGGATCACTTCCATAAGTCTGATCCCTTTTCCGAACGAACGATCGTTACGTGGTGCCGATCGATTCAACGATTCTTCGCCTTAGGAAACGAACCTTGAAAAGTTCTCCAGCCGATCGTTGAAACGCGAGGCTTACACGAATGAAATCAAACTGGAAGATACATGAAAAAAAACATAGCAAAGAAAAAAGCAACTCTTCTGTGCATATAGTTTACCAGACAGCAAGGCGAACCTCCAAAAATTGCGTTGTTATAAATCTAACTAAATTACTACGAACAATAATGGATCGGTCCGGTAGTTCTAACGTTAAAAATTCTCGATGAAAACGACTCTTAATAGCTCGAAGCGATAAAATCTCGCGACTAGTCAGGCAACAACGGAAACCTATTCCTACTCTCACGATCCGGCAATAATCGTCGCTCTTCTAGCGATCGAGCGGCAACCGGTGGCGTTGCGGTCTTCCCGTGGAAAGATTTTACGTAAGAAGGACACGGCGGCGGTGCGGCGCGCCAACTATGAAATTTCAGTGGAGCCATTACCGCGAATTCATTAAGGAACTTTTCTCCTCGCTCACCAGGCAATACCTGCATATTAAGCGTAATTACGCTCTCTGTCCGCTTTGTACGAGAGAGCCGCGCACATATATGCTCGAAACCGGGTGTAATATCGACGAGCGCGTGAGCGCATGCGCGCTATATATTTTTACGTGCAACCCTTTCCCTCCCTCTGGCCTCTATCACTGTCTCTGTTCCATGTATACAGCAACCAAGAGAGGAGGCTTTTAAAGGCCCTCCTCCACGCGGAGACGCGGGTAGAAACGCTTCTCCGCGTTTAATTTATGTAGGAAGCTAGGAAAGCCTGGCGGAAAAAAAGGCTGAACATGTGACGCCGCAAAAACCCCGACCTCCGTTATAATTTATACGGCTAACGCCGAGTGTACACGCGTGCACAGCCACTTTCTAGCCCCCCGGTTTTCGCCGTTTCGTGGCCTCTCGCCACGGCCCTGCCATCGCAGTCCTCTCGTCACGTGGTGAACCAAGCCTCGCCACCGTTTCTTTCCGCTCTGCCTAGCGAAACACCAGCCTGATCCGCTCCGTTTTCCCCAGAACTCGCCAACAGCTCCTTTTCTTTTTTCTTTCAACTTCAGTCTTTTTTTTTCTTCGACGTTCGCTGCAATGGCAGGAATGTCGGCAACACCACCGGGGCGAGAATGCTAAAAGTCACCTGATACGTGTTATTCAACGACATCGTATCTCGACGAAGATAAAATCGCCATTGCGTCTGTCGTTGAGGTTGCACGCGAACGAGTCGAAGATTTGAAACGTCGTCCGGTGTACGTCGGATCGTCCGAAGCGACGTGGAAAGTACTGGTCGGGTAACGAGCGGAAACGCGTATGGTCGAGATTGCTCAAGGTCGGTTTGGTTTCTGAAATTTCGAAGAAACGCAGCTGATAAGCGTGTAAGTTGACTGGTATAATTCTGAAAATATTTCGTCGTTGAACTTTTCTTCTGTAAATCGTCCGTGACTCGAAACGCGAAGAATTCCGTCCAGCTGTAATTCTCGAAAAATCCGTTTACGATATTTCATTTTAACGCCTCTGTTAAAAAGCAAGATTTCTTCATTAAAACGACGAGAGCGAGGAAGAAGGCGAAGTCGTTGGTCGAAGTTTTTCGTGTCGCGGAGCCGCGCGACCTCGGTCATACCACGTGATCGTCCCTCTGGCTTTTTTGATAAAAAAGACCAGGGACGAGGGAAAGGGGAAGAGGGAACATACGAGAAACGACAAAAGAAACGGCGTTATAAATAAAACTGAAACTCAGCGGTACATTAAAGTACGTGTGTTCTCCGCACGTATCCATCCGTTCAACGCAGCGATTTATCCGGCAATCAAGAAGCCAGAAGGTAGGAACAGAGGAGAATTGGCGAGTTCTCGATAATCCACGTACATATGTTTCCGCTGAAACTGACACACCTAACTGATGACGGAGGGAGAATATTAAAAAGCAGTGGAAACGTTCCGAACATGCGCGGCTTGTAAATCAGCGTAACGAATCATTTTCTTTTTCCGTTAAATATTTTTCGTTGGAATATATTCCGATAATTACCACGGCCATAGAAATCTTTACTTGCCTTTTACAATCCTGCTTGTAATACGAATTTCAAAGTTACATACTCGCACATCTATATTTTTTCATTTTGTTAATTAAAGCACACCATAGACGATCTGCTTTTTTCGCAAGCGATCAAAATCCCCATCGTAGCGAATAAAGTTCGCGACGCGAAGACCAAACGCGGTTCTCCAAACGGATCAATCGACTCTTACAACGACATATCCAGTCTGACTACCAATTCGTTGCTCTTCTTTTATACCTTCATCCGTCAACATCAAGATCTTACTGCCGAACGTAAAAAGAAAAAACGCAGCATCGATAGTCTACGATGCTCCGTATCGAAGCTGTTGGATCGCTTCGAACTGGCCGGTGGAAGCGGGATCAAATTGGCAAACGAGGTCGTCGCCTAGCACGAACAGAGGCGAAACGGGCCAGGCGTCTCTTTCCCACAGAGGTCGAGAGGAGACCGACCGTTCTCCAGACCAGGAGGAAGAAGCGAGAAGAGAACAACGGGAGCAACAAGACGACGCGCGGTAGAAAAGAGAAATAATAAAAAGGTCCGTGGCAAAAGGCTGCTTTAGCCTGGCCAGATCCCGCCCGGACGATAACGGGAGGACACATCGCCACCTCGGCGCGACGATCGTAAAACTTGGTCAGGTAAAGGCGCGGTTCGTTTGAGAACCCGCTGCTATAGAAGGACGGACGGGAGCTGCTTATAGTTTAGGTATTATAGTCCGGACCAGTGCTCCTCGAGGCTTCGAAGTCTATCGCGAGGGCTGCACGTACCGTACGCGTTCCCTTCGGGGTGGTCCTCGCGACGACATCGGTTCATTAATCGGCCAGATACCCGAGAAAAATGCGCTTTTACGGCCCCACTCTCTACGCTTGGCTCCCGATCAACCAGCCGCGGAGCACACGCTCTCTCTGACGCGAACAACCAGCGTAGCCGACTACGTTGGTAGCTCGCCCCGTGTTCTTTGCCTGGCGAACGATTCCCGCTTCCAACAGTTTGCGATTACGCTCGCACGATCCAGCGTTTAAAGTTTAAACGATCTCTGCTTTCGTGTGTGTACGTAGACAGGATAAGTGAAAATCACGCGGCATCACCGACGACTATTTGCTTCTCTCGATCGAGGGACGCGATGGAGATCAGATTTTGATTTCTACTTTTATATTTTCTTCGTTATCCGATGTTATCACAGCCTAATGACCGTCCACTGGTTAATCGATAAAGTTGAACGCGTTAAAATCAACGGAACAGAATAGGAATGTTATTATCACCGAATTCTCGGAAATTTGAGTCATCAGAAACGAGCAGATCTCCCAGAGCGATACATTTTTACGGTTCTTCTGTTCGATAAATTCTAATCAGCTGGCTACCATCTTGCGACGAGCCTGCACCAGCAGTTCTGTCAGCAATTAACTGTCATCCGTTAATTATTAGAGGAACGATTGATCGTACGTTTGTGCATACCTGAAACAGTTTAGGCTTGTCCAATTATATCGAAAATAATATCGCCGTTTCGACGTTTTAGCGGAACGATTCCTCGTTAATTTCTCGTGTTGCGGGGAGAAATTTTTTTAAAAATAGATCTCGTTGGTTTCCTCTTTCGTCTTTGAGAGATTAATGAACGCGTGCCGGAGGCGGAAGTAATGGTACGATGGTTTTTCAGCAGCCGAAACTTATGACTCCTTATGTGTTCTTAGGATGACTGAGATTAATGTGCAATCTTCATGAACGCCTACAACTATGTAAATTATACATTTCTTTATTTTTAGATGTTATTTTCTTCTGTTATTTAAGAGACTATGACGAAAGACGATAAACAGCGAGACTTAATCCCGATCTGGATAAACGCGTCTAAAGAAATTTTTCGATTAAATTTTCTTAACATCTTTGACTTTCATGGAACACGCGATTCTTTCATTTTAACCGAAATGTTTCGTTATACGAACAGATTTCGTATGAAAATTAGTTAGTGGTGCATTGTATATAAAATCTGATCAGCAGAGATCACGTTAATTATCTACGACACATTTCGTTTCACCTTTTCGCATCATCATCCTCTGCTCGTATATCTCAAACTTACTGCAAGCTCGTAAAAACCGGCAGACTGCTTATATGGTCGTTTTATTGTCAATTATATCGTTGCAATTACAGCTCTGATCGTCAGCGACAAACGAAGAAAACGCAAAACCCGAAGCTCCGTGAATTTTCAAAGTATACCGCGAGAAAACAGAACACGAGCTCGTAGAAAAGTCAGCAGAAGAGCGATACGCGTTCGCGATCGAAGAAACTGAGAGCTGGTAACGAGAGTGCTAATGAAGGATAGGGAAGTTCTTGCCTGGTTCCGAGCGAAGCAGTCTGCACCTGTCTCCTCCCTTTGTACACAAGGTCTCGCGTCGCGATCAGACCGGACCCGAAGCGAACCTCCTCTTCTCGATTTCTTGTTGACTAATTTCTTGCAGACCCTTCCACACGCTGGAATTTATACGCGAAACGCCCACGTGAAACGCCAATAAACACTCGAAACGTCCGAACCATGTCCCTTTGGTCAACCGATCCAACGTAGAAGTGTTCCCGTTTATGACTTTATTGCGCCGACGGTCCCACCAAATTTTTATATGAACTCGTGTCCTCGTTAAGAACGTTAGTTGAGAATTAAATTATCGAGCCTGACAGGTTTTATTAGGCTTCGTTCAACCTTGCGAGCGTACGGCGGTCGTGAAATTTATGCCGCTTAAGGCGAAACTTTGTTGCCACGATACTTGCGTGCTGATACTTGACGGGGGGTAACGTTGATGGTTTTGCGTTAGGGAAATAGGTTTCTCGCCAGTAACTATTAAAACTAGAAAATTCGTACACGAGTCCTCTGTAAAAGCCAACACGATATACGCTTCTTCGTGAACGTTGTAGCGTAGGAGCGTATGTAGCGAAAGAGATTCTTCGTGCCCCATTAATTTCTGGGGGTCGTGAACAGGAATCTGAACGGTTAAAAGGGCACCTATTCTTTCGTACTCTGACTTGCCTGTAAACTTACGCGAACACTCGCAACTTCCAGTAACTAAATATCGTTTCTTCCTTTCGAAATATAGCCAAATGATAATAATAATAATAATTAAACGCGTTAAATGGATCGGTAGATTCTTTCAATAAAACGACAATCGAGCTATTAATAGGCTCGAGCCATACGTTCGAAGCTGGAACACGTGGAAAGTAGCAGCAGGACGTTAAATCAAGCCCTCTTCGAGTCTCCTTTGTTCAGACACGCTTCACGCGCCCAGCGTGGACGCGAAGAATTAACGATCCGTCTGGGCGAATATTGCGGTCGGATCGGTTGTTTTACATGCGAATCCCGGTGTTTGGCGTCGCGAGCGAGCCACGGGTGTCCCGCTGCTATCGGCATTTAGCGTTCTCGTCGCTGGCGATCGCAAGATAACGAACAGCGAAGCGTTAAACGGCCAACCACCTGACCAAAGAGGCCCCCGTCGCGGTGGTATCACGCGATAAAAATGATTAAGATCGAATAACGCGGAGGTCCAGCAATGCGACGATGATCTATCGACGGGCTTCTGTCCGTCGTGTTTCTTCCGCGAATCCGCTTAAAACCGCGGGCCGGCTGCACGTGGAAAATAACGCGACTGTAAATGAATTTTAATCGCGTGTCGCTACTGATTTTCGCGAAACTCCTCGGTGAAGTCACGCGGCGGATTAATAACGTCGATTAACAGCGATGTCGCGATAATCTTATCGCGAATGGGTAATTAAAGGCAAATGAATAGCAACTCGGTGTTGAATTGTCGGGACGGATTTTTTGTTTTAACGGTAAACGTAATATATAGTATAATATTGTCTGAACAGAGGCATGATACATTCGAATATGAAAATGATGTAGCTTGTTCGTGATATCTTTAACGAGATATGTAGTTTCGTATGTCATTCTATGTCCGAACAAAGAAGAAAAATTGCAATCCAGTTATTCCTTTAGCTTCCAGAGTTACTTCCGGGCGTATTTTATGCTATTGACGTTATTTAACGAGATACGTGAATGTAAAAAAGATATAAATGCTAGATGTTTCTTTTTTTTTTTTTTTTTTTTGTTATTAGGGCTAAGAATAAAGCACAATGCATTTTTCTTTAATTTGATACGCAAAGTGCATAAATAACGAACAGGGATTAACGTAAAGCAGTAAGATTGATGGTGTTTATTTTTTCGACATTTTTTAATGATTTTGATAGGAATTTTATTACGAAGGGTTATATAGAAATGAATCTTAAAAATAGTCGAACGAAAACGGCGATAATAAAAGGAAGGTTTAAAACGTTTACTGCTTACAAAGGTTACTATCTAAACGTCCAATTTTATTGAATTTTTATTACCAACTCTATGGTCGTGTTGCATGATTTTTCGTAGTTAGTAGTTACGTCAAGCTCGTAAAAATTGCCTGCCGCTTTAGTCGATTCCGAGATCTCGCAGCGTCGCACTAAATTTACGAACGACACGTAATCGCGCATCTTTCGACTGCTTATTAAAAGGAAAATTTCTTTCAGTTGTAGACGCTAATGCGCGTAATCTGCTGTTCACTGCATATTTGACACGTGTACCATAATTTACGATGAAAAATTTTATACCGATCGGAAATATTATTAAAATTCTTCTTCCATCCATGATACTTAAACGTTAAAAAAGAACAAAAACGAATAACATTCTCGTTTTAAAGTCGCTCGTATACGTTGCAGACTTGGAGCGTAAAGAGCTCGATTTCTCAACAAGATGCTCGTCGTGATCTGTCATTTAGAATACCGCGAATCCTTCCTTCGGCCACGCGATAACGACAAAGTTGCTTAAACAAAGCGGAAAATCGGTAGAAGCTAGTCGGACGATGTTCGATCGGAGATTTGAAGGGTGAGCTTGGTCCCATGTGCGCAGGGGCAATAAAGCACGTACGTAGAGCTTCGTGGCGGCGTGAGAAAACGGCTTGGGCATTTTTAACGCGCTGGTGTAACCGTCGGGGCGTATAGAGTCCGTACATATACACGAGGGAAGGTGGCCGCGGCAGGAAGGAAGAAGAAAAACGAGGAAGGAGCAGCGGGACAAGACGGAGAAACAGACAGAGAGCGAGAAAAAGAGTAAAAGAGGGAGAAAGAGGGAGAAACGCGCGCGTATATTAGCCACAGCACGGCGAAAAACGCGAGGCTATTAATTCAGAGCCGGTGGACACCGGTCAGCGCCGGCAAAGGAACAAAATGAGCGCCCTTGGGTCAGGCCCTAAATAAAAGGAAAGAAGAAACGTTTAAATAAAAGTAAACTCGTGTCGCCGTGGCCCGTCCGCCGCGTGCTCAACTTCCCTCAAGCGAAAACGAGGGACTTTCGGGAAGAAAAGTTGCCTCAAAGATCGCACCAGCCCTGCACGGACCACGCTCCCTCGCGAGAAACCTGTCCGAGCATCGAGATCGACCTTGCGCCGCGCGCGATTCCGAGCTTTAACGCTCTTCCCCTCCGTTATCTCACGATCGTCGAGAACGCGGCCAAACCAACGCGAAGACGTGTTTTTTTCCAGCCTCTTGGACTAACGGTCCTCCTGCCAGCAACTTTGGTTCGATAAAAGAACGTTGGGCGCCTTCTTATCTATTACTCCGTTCGATAAACGAGAGATCGATCTTTAAAGATAGCTTACACCCGGAATTGAAACGACTACCACGCGTTACTAAACTTTTCCACAGTCATCGCCTCGACTGAATCCACCAACAAAAAGATAAAAGAGAGTCACTGTATACGTTACAAATATTCTTTTAAATTTGCCTTGCAATTTATCGTTTACCTCGCGATAAATGAATTTCTGGAAACGAGTTATCCGTTTCTCGCGAACAGAACGTTGATCGCGAAACTTACACGAAGCAGAATCTAACCTATCGTTGCGTCGATATTCTCGTTCCTCTTTCGTTCAGCGTAACGTACCAGAATCTGGTCCAGACCAGACGCATCGTTGACGCGTAACAGTCGCGTTAAAAATGCTGGTCCACGGAGGGTGTTTTCTCACGCGGGCGCGCTCTTGCCGCACCGAAAGTGATTTGTGCTCTCGGTCGTCGGGACGCGATACGTTCTTCTTTCTGGAGGACATCCAACTACTGTCGGGTTGCGGCGCGGCGTTCAGAAATTTCTCTTCACTAGTCCTCACCGTATCAGCGATCTACGTCGTTTAGATGCAGTTAGATCTCCGGCCCTCTCATTAGCATATTCTCGGCTCGTATAATTTACCGCATGATAAACAGTTTAAGTAGGTAAGCAGCCGTGATAGCTCATCGTCGTCTCGACATTCCTCTCAATGTCGGCAAAGTAATGCCGGTCATTACTTATTATTTATAGCCGCGACGCGATATCGGTTTCGAACGGTGCCGAGCGCCGCTCGATAAGATAACATTGCGCGTTATCTCGCGCCATCGTATTTATTATTTTACTCTCTTCCTGCTATAAAATATCCTGGCAAATCGTTGAATTTACGTGAAAGCGAACATCCATGTAATTACGAAAAAGTTGTTGCCGATACTAAGCTGTTCGTTGATTCCATCACTCCGGACGCAAATCGAATTAAGGACAGAATTTTTGTTTATTCTTTATCGATTATTAATCAACGTCCATTATTTTCACTTATTTATTTACCAATTATCGATAAATACCTATTCGTATAAAATTACAAGGTACTTTGTAGCGACTCTTTATCGAGGAGCGCAATATCGATCACAGTTTTACTATAGAAATCGAGATATGGAAGGAAGTTTTCTACATTCCTAACTTCACCTTGGATAATACCGATTTACGGTTAGATATGAGAGATTCGTTAAAGGGATTTTTATTGTCACGGTCGGGCAGCGAGCAGATATCCGCGAACAAATTACGAACGTATCCAATGGAACGGCAATCGCGTCTCAGTGAGACGTTACGCGCGGCGTATTTGGGCAAACAATGAGTGGAATGATTCGGAAGATACATTGCCGGAGGATTCGAGGGAAATTCCTCGATCCAGGCATTGCTACGATCTTTTTTTCTCCCGTGTCGAACCGGGTGGAGGGGCGAGTGTTACTCGATGGAAGCTATTTCAGAGAATTCGCTGACGAAACAGTTGCTCTTTCATCCTTCCCCTCCCTCTCCTCACTAATCAATTAAAAATTCTACTTGGAAAATATTGGGAAAAAGAAGCAGAGAGATTTGAATCTGAAAAGTCGAATCTCGTAGTTTCTTGAAAAGCAAATTTCTCACTCGGAGTTTCTAGAACAGTGGCAATTTATTGCCTTCCAGAAGAATCTACATCTTCGAATTAAAATTATGCCACTTGTTATTTTCAATTTAAAAGAAAGTAATACGGAATAATTAACGGTCAAATCTCGAGATTTTTCAGCATTTCTATGAAATACGAGACGAGGAAGAAGAGGAAGAAGGTGATAAAGGAGTAAACGAGAATATGAACAGAGTATGTGGGAAGCGAAGAAGAAGAAAACGAAGCGACGAGGAAGAGTCGAGATAGATAGAACGAATAGAATAACGAGAAAAACAGTATTCGACGTGGCATGGTGTACGGATGAGTTCATGGGAGGGCAAGAGGCACGGCTGACCTCCGAGCAGACATATTAAAATGATGCAGCGAAAGATCCCTGGAATGAAACTCGCAGAAACTCTCGTTCCGTCCCTTGTCTGCAAAACTATTTCAGGACGCGCGGCTAAAAGCGGGAATTCGCCGACTTTGTGTAAAGTAAAACACCTCAGAAGCTGCTTGGATTGTTTACAAACATGTTATTGTATAATGGGATCGCTTTTGCAGAACCTCTAGCCGACGAGAGAGCAAACCCGACAGTCTTCTAACTCAAGACAATTCTAAATTCCATTTCGCTTCGAAATGCTCGCCTCGAAACTTTCGGACGATGAGAAATTTTGTAACCTAACTATCTGTCCATTGCCACGGAATAATAATAATTAGAGGATAATTAAATTTGATTCGCATCGATTTCGCACGTGCTTGTATACAAATCTTCAAATGAAATTATCGGTGACAAAAAAGCGTTAAACGTACGTCGGATATTTTTCTGGTTAAATGGACGAAAGATTATTTACAACGAATTTAATAATACGAAGTATTTTAATTTGAAATGTATTTTAATTTTGCTATACAACGTTTGTAATGCTATTTCACAAACAATAATAATGGCAGACGACGGATCACTCGACGGAGGCCAAGCACGTCACAACGGTATTTCTATTAAAACACAATGTAGCGGTGAATGCGAAGTATGCAGAAAATAATTCAAAGTTCACGGAGATTCATAATCACGATTTAGAAACGCTTGCCGAAAGCACATGCTATGAATATCTTTATATCAATTTCAAATACAAAATAATTCTAATTAGATTTTCGGCCTGCGACGAATAATTTATCGTCGTTTCAATGCCTTTTCATTCGCTTCGAGTTTCAATCGTATATCTAAGTTTTATTTCGCGTTTAAATAACTACTCTAATTTTTCCCATCGTACACGTTCGAGTAAAGGTTTCGCGAAGTACGCGGATCGGATATAATCAGAATGCTCTTTCACATTTCGATATATACACCGAAACTGAAATAAATAAACGACGATGTCACACTCGTTAAATTTGTCATAATGGAACGACTACGCAACTGTCGAACGATCCAGACTACGCTCTCGATATTTTCAGCGTTCACGACTCGCCGGACATACTTTTTTCAAAGAAAGTTTCGCATCACCCCGTGCGTTTACCTACCTGTCGATTCGAGACACTTGCGCCAACGGGACAAACTAGTTCCTCCAGTTTCGAAACGAACTCCGCTAATTCGAATCCAGTACCGGCACGGCGCGTGTACAGCGCTTAGGGCGGTTGAAATATCGTAACAAATGCTGGCGGGGTGTCATAATCCGTAACGGGGACCTGTCCAACAAGATTTCAACGCTCGCGATATCCACGATCACCCGCGATATTAACCGCAGAAGGAACTGCAGCGTTAGCGTGGAAATTATGACGATCGACTAACATGAAATTCGATATCTTCCGTGTAAAATACACGATCAATTAAACAAGACGGTTTACACGTGATCTGTCTATACCGATATTTCACGCTTTATGCTCTCTATATATTTTTCACGACGAACGATCGACCATTGGTGTATTCGGATAAATTTTTGCGACGTCCGTTAAGACTTTTGTTTAAAACACGCGCGATCGTTAGGGGAAAAAGGAGACTTGGAGCTTAGCTATCGTTTATACAGATCATCGCGAGCTTGTCATTACGTAATTTATATAAACATCGAATATTATTTTCAACGATGACGTCATATTGTTACGCGATCATTCGCTATCTTAAGAATTTGATATAGAGTTTGATACGCCGATTGCAACATTTAGTTGGAATAAATAAATCTTTTCGTTAGCAAATCGGCCAGTCATTAATATCGTGTTACGATCCAACGTGTTGGTTGATGTTGCCAGCATTGAAAATCGAAAACTCGCGTCTTTCGACTACAAGAGCGCGATACACGCGTCGTCTAAAGACAACGACAACACCGTAGAGGGAACAAAATTCGACGAAGCTCGGCCGCAAAAAGACTACATCGTCGATAAAATAAAAATCACGCGGATGGAAGAGAAGACCCGTAAGAATATTACGCAATCCGTATCTCTGCAAGTTACGCTATTACGGTGGGAACGAATTGGAAATCGGACGTCGGACGACGAGTCAGTCGGCCGGCACTTGGTGGCTGTCGTGGTCCTTTTTAGAGGCGGGACGCGTTCAAACGCGCGACCAGCTTGTAATCTCGAGACGAGACAAGCCGCGCGATACACGTCCCGCATGACAGCACGTACTCTTATGAATAATGTGTTAGGAACGGGATACCGACGAGCCGTTGACGTCTAAATTTTCGACGACCCTGACGACGTGTAACGAGCCACGAAACGTCACTCGTCAAACAGAAACAGCAATCGTTTCTTCGTTTCTTTTCAAACACGACTCACGCTCGTATTTTTCTTCTTGTTTCGCTTTTTGTTTCGTCGTTCGGACGGTCGATACGTGGAATACGCTGATATTACTCGGAAAGTGGTTTCTTTGTTTCGCGTACGATGAAAAGGCTGCTTCGTTGCGCAAAAAAGTTATCCAAACGAGCGAGTACTCGTTTTCCAACGCTTTAAATAAAATTTAGCGAAACGAAAGCGTAAACGAGCATTGTTCCGCCGTTTGGCGATTGCTCGCCGATCCGAAAACCGAGCAGCAACACGGATCGACCGTTGCTCTTCCTATTCGTTAACTTACTCTTATCAACGACCGGACGGAAAGAAAAAGAAAAAGAAGAAAGGCTGATAAAATAAATTCACTCACCCTGTCGTACTGGTGCGTCGCTGTAGCCGCGGAAAACGATTGGAAAGACGCCGACCTTGTAGGACTGTCGTGGGCCGCATGCGGATTCGCATGGGGATGGGTGTGCGGGGCCGTATGAGGGTGAGTCGGGTGCGGCGGCGGCGGCGGCGGTGGCCTCTGGTAGAGGTAAGGATAATATTGATACATCACCTCGGAACAGCTCATCACCCCGCCCGGGCCCGGCACCCCAGAGCCGGCCTGCCGACGTGCGTACCCGAACGTCGCACCACCCGTTCGTACACTATCTTTTGTTTCCACTTCGTCCACTCTCCTCCACTCCTGCTCTCTTCTTCGACTCGTTATACCCTGGTCGTCCGATTGCCAGACGATCGTTCGACTCGTTCGATCAATTATTACGGAATTGAGTAGCAATCGTTCGAAAGTGTCAAGCGGATCCACGCATCTTCACGTTACGCGTTTCGTCAACGAACCACGAGTTTTGTTACCGAAATTTCTGCCTACGTTGTGCTTCGACGTGGACGATAGAGAAACCAAGGGTTCGTCTATCGTGGCAGCGGTTTTCGCATCGACTCTGGCATGCTCGCAGAAGCGTCGAAAGTTAAACGACGAGATTGTTTTAGTGAATGGAAAGCATGTATCGCTCGGTATAGAAGAAAAATACAGCGATGTGGCGTTGACTTTCTTTTTTACGAGACAAGTGATCTTGAAGGTTGTCAACACGGTATTTTCGACACACTAGCGGTCACATTGATCGTTTAGAAAACAACGATCCGACTATTTTTCACTGCGAGTCACGTTTAGCACTGAACGTATTTCGATGTTCTGTAATAACAATGGTGGAAGTGGTGGTGGTGGTGGTGTCGATGATGGTAGTAATAGTAGTAGATGTATGTGTGTGCGTGCGTGTGTGTGTAACGACACGGAGCGCGGCTGAATTGGAAGGTAAAAATGTTTGTTTCGTAGCGAGTCCTTCGAATCCACGTGTCGTTCCCTCGAACGAGAAATCAACGATACGCTTCGACTTTTGTTATTATCGTATCGCTTGCTCCAACGATCGAATATTTACGACGTAAACGTTTTCTTCGTCGTCCAAATCTTCTCAACGATCGAACCAATCTTTATCCAAATACCTTTGAAATTCTTCTCTTTTCAACGATAATCGCTCGATAACGATCCAAGGATTAAATCACGAAACAGCAACTACAAATTTCAATGAGATCCGTTCGAAAATACTCCAAACACCTGTTCTCGGTCGAAACTATCTCGAAATTTATGTTCCATCCAATCGTAATCCCGTGGCGTAACGTCAAACTGTCGTTCGTCGGCACTCGAATCACCGTAAACGTTGAAACGCGCGCATCAAGTGGAAGGTAGCTTGGATGCGTGGACAGAGGAAAAGATTTCGATTATCTCGGCACGAAACACCTGGCTGCAAGGAGCTACCCTCGCGACGAAGAGAGACGTAACCGGACCGTATCGTAGCTGGTGATGTGTCTCTGATGGGCGAACACAGACTGAACCCCCCGGCGTCGTGTCACCCTCACCGTAGACCGGTCGGCCGTCTTTTTCCAACTGGTCGCGCCGCGGCGCTCCGTCTTTTTCGCTTGCCGCGTGTTCTCTCCTTCCTGGCGAGGGTCAGGACCTGGCCTCCCTCTTTCGTTCACCCCGACAGAGGGGCTAACGGCAAAGGAAACGCCTCCTGGTAGTTCCACGGCCGGCCAATCACCATGCGGGAACGCCACGTCCAATGAGGCAACGGTTGCCACTCCTACGCCTGGTCGTCTCTGTATTGATCCCACAATGAACCCGACTGCTGTCGCGGTATTAAGAAGTTCCTACTCGGGTTAAACCATCCCCCTCCTCCTCCACCGCCACCTCCAACGCCTCTTTCTCTTCCTTCGGCTCGTCGCAGACCTCGCTCTCCCTCTCCTCTTGGCTCTGCCTCGACCAGAGCTACTACCTACATAACGTGTCTCTTTCCATCTCACCTTTACCTTCTTCTTTTCGTCTCGCTTCACCCCTTGTCCGTGCCTGTCTTTCTCTGTCTGTCGTCGGTTGCCCGCCTGCTCTGTCTGCCCGTTTGTCTGCCTCTGTTGCGTCCGTAGGTAGCTCGGTTCGCCACCCTTTCGCCGCTTCCAACCCCAAGCCCGCACGGGCTCAGCCAGACCGTGCGCATAATGAGTCTTAATTAACAGTTTCGCGGTGTTTTGGGAAGCTTAATTTGCCGAGCCGAGCCTCCAAGAAGAGACGAACTACCGACCTCCTCCGCTTCAGAATTTTCTCGCGCCCAGTTGCTCCGAGCAAATCCGCAAGCTGATGGAAAATCACGCTTCGACTTTTTCTGCCGACTAAGGAGATCGATGATCGGATCGAGACGAGTCGATAGGTGCGACGGATGTTTCGAAGGAGATTGGATGCAGGTGTGCTGGGTTTCGCGAATTTCAGCGGCGATGGGAGTCGAGGTTTCTGGAATAGAAAGAGGATTGGTTAGATTCGCCTTTGTCGATTATAGGAAGACGTGATTCGTTCGAGTCGTGGCGACGGTGATAAGTTGTGTCGCGAAGGATCGAAACGACTAATAATTTAATCGTAGTGAGATGCAACAATGACGACGCGCTAACAAGATCGTTAAGCTCTGAAAAAGCTGGACGAAAGAGAATTTCAACACGAATATATATCTAACGAGTTCAAAACTGGTACAGCGAATCGCTCGAGTTCGAGTGTAATACCTAAAAAGGAAATATTTCAGAAATTTTCGTGCCAACTCCACTTAACTCTTCTCCACTTGTTAACGCGTTAACGCAACGTCGAGTTGCACTTCCTCGTCAACGCAATATGCACTCCAAAGTCTCGTACAGTACCAAGTGCACCATACGTCCCGTATATAACACACGATCCCGCAGTATCATAAATCCGATTAACGACAATGTTCCGTCGATCATCGGTGGAAGGCGACACGAGCAAACAGTGTCAGTGTATCGACACTTGACCGTGGTGAATCGCCTCGTATCCGCCGTCTAATGTGCCGTGTAACGCGGCAGGTCCGTGCAGAACACCCCATAGCTTGTTCCAAATCCAATAACGCACGACAAGTGTGACACGACGTGCGTCCTTTTTTTCTATTTTCTCTCCTACTGTCTCTCTTTCCCTCTCTCTCTCTCTCTTCCTCTCTATATTCCTATGCCGGTTGGACGATCAAACGTTTCCTCGCGGGGTAGTCATCCTGCACGTGGCCACTCGAACAATGCATCAGCCGCACCCCGCTGCTAATAGACGGGCATTAAATTCGTCGGTGATATTGCCGCATGGGGGTTTTGCCTTCCCTTTCGAGTCGCTCTCAATAGGACGAGACGTCTGAAATATGCTTGCTCTTGTCGTCCAGAGGGATGCACGCACCCGGGCCGACGAGATAGACAATGTTATGTGCGAGAGAAAGGTGTAGGAAGAACGATGATCTTAGGGAAGCGTAGGGGTGTACCTATGTTTTTTAAGGTTGGATATTTGAGAGGGGAAAGAGAACGTGGAAGTTTGGGGTAATTGTCGGTGAGCGATGGACGTTGTAATAATCGGGGTGGTTATCGAGCGAGGTATTGTTTAAAATTGGGTAGGATAAGTGGCTTTTTGGTAGACACCTTTGGTAGCCACAGTATATCGGAGCAGCGGAGAATGTGTTAAATGTACAAGGGTGAATATATATATTTTTATAATAAACGAATACGTTCGTATCGTGTCGTATATGCGTTATGTCTTTTACAAGTGTATTTTTCGAGATGTATTTTACTTTTGGTTTAGTAAGATTATTATTTACCATATTTACATCGGTGGTGGACGGTGAGACGTGTTGTTGGTTAAATTAATAACGAGACGAGTCAATTTAATTAACTGTATTTACAGATATTTTAAAATGCAGAATAGAAAGTTAATCGCAAGCGTTGCTCGCTTGATGATATTCGTTATAAGATTGCGCGATACTGCGATATTGATACTAATTGTTATGCAGATTCGCTAGACTCGTTCGTTATACTTATTTGCTAGATTGACTGACTTCTGGAGAACATGGTCGTCTATTTATACTGGTCCAGGGGAGGTGTCGGAAGGTTTGAACTTGTCGCCGGTTGTAGGTTGCACGTAGCAGCGAAATTGCTTTGTCCAGAGTTCGTTTATTACATTATGTTCGTCGCACAGTGTTAATCCTCTGTGGCATCTTCGTATCGAAACGTCTTAAGACGCATATGCCGCTACACGTTGTATTAATGATTCGAGGATATTAAATTGTTTGTTGCACGTCTGAGAATAAATCGTGCAATAGCTTGAAATTTGTATTTAACAGCGAAGACAGCGAATAATCAGAGTCCGGTTAAAAACGTGAAAAATTCCGTGAATCTGAGAAATTAAAGATCTGTTCCATTAGCGCTTCGATTATTTTAACCTGGACTGAAATAATGCAATTAAATGGAGACGGACCGGAGATCATGCTCTATGCTGTGAAGTATAATTTGCTAATGAAAAAGACACAAGTAGTTTTTGTTAACGAGCATCCGGTGTAACGATGCAACAACCAGGTTAAATTGTTACGGATTCAACGCACGAACGCGGCATAACTGTGCCGTAGGGATTAAACTTGAAATGCACTTATGTAGCCATTGTGTTAAATATGGATCTTTGAAGTGGTTGTTGCATACCTGTTGTGCAATCTTCTTCGATGTGGAAATCTGTAGCATTTCTGTCGCTTGAAGCGCAAATGTCGCCTTCTATTAGCTGACACTGATACAGTACTTGAGAAATAATTTCACAATAACCACGGTATTAATTCGCGAATAAATTATTTCTTTCAGGTAACAAAAAATTTCCTCGAGATAGAAAAAAAAGAACGCCACGTATCCAGGAACTGTAAGAACCGTAAGAGAAACATCGATAAACGATTTGTCCATTTTTCTATTTCGAATCTTCATTTTCATTAAAAAACACATACAGAATCCTTTGATTTTCTAAATCAAAATTAAAATAAATAAATAAGCAAAATAGAAATCTTCTTCCTCCGATCATCCTTACGTAGTCTCGCGGCATTCCTTCTATTTTTCTAACCCAAAGCCAATTTCCTTCGAATACTCGATGACATCAAAATAATAAAATTAATCGATCAATACGTAACGTTAAAATATTAAAATTCCATTCATTCAAAAATCGAGCAAATCGAATCAGGTAAAATTATACAAACACGAAAGCAATCATCCGGTCGTGATAATCTAGCGATGTAATTCTGGATGAAACAATAGATCATTCCTAGATTAAGTTTGTCGGAAGAGCCGAGACGAGGCGGTAGAAGCAGATCCGCGTGGTGTTCAGGGCGGACAAGAGCAAAAGCATGTAAACGAGAGTAAGAAGGAAGCAAGAAATAAGTGGAAGAGAGAGGGTAGATCTCCTGGAATCCCCTAATTTGCTATTTCGGCATTCCGACCGATCCGTGTGCTCAGCTGGTTCGTGGGACCTCGGCCGTGAGAGGCTGTTGCTGATCTATCAAAAAACGCGATTCCGTCGGCTCTTCTTCTGTCGCTGAACCGCGAAGCGGCGGCGGAACCCAGCTCCGTGTTCGTTGATGGGAACCAACCGGTTCGAATCTATCACGAAAACCTTTCAAAAGGATGGAATTTCTCGTTGATATCGCAACCGATCGCCATACGGTTCGGTTTAAACGCACTTACGATCGATCCCTGTTTTGACAAACGAAACATCTGAATACCGTAAAATACGCGTGATATGGAAAAATACATAAAATACGCAAAGTACTTGTTATAGTATCTAGCGAGTGAAATAAGTTTCCGATTAGATCCTACTTCTGTAATTATAGATAGGTATTTATAAAAATATCATTTTACACCAACATCCATGGTCGAACGATTCGTTAAGAAAACCTGTACGGTTTAAATTCTTCGAGTTATGTCAACCTGTTGAAAAATCAGAAGGAAAATTAATAATTACAAAGGTGAGGAATTAATGAATCATAAATTACAGGGAAAATTACTGTTTATTTCATCTGATTTGAATAACCGGAACATGACTGTGGAGCTATATTATACAATAGTACTTGGATATTCAACAATGAGGTACGAGTTATCTTCTAATACTCTTTGATCATGATCGCCAACCTTACTCTCAATTATTCTCGTTTGAAGAATTTATTAATTAGTCTGCCGTTGGAATTTTCCTTATTTTATGCATTATTTTTAAGCGATTCCCCTAAATGCTCTAAATCCCCCGAACTTGCAGATACTTCAGTTTCACTGGTAGTTTCCAATGTCTTTGAACGTTCCGTAACATTCGACCGTTGAGTCGTTCCCGTTTTGTCGCAATCCTTTATCGTCGTTTCAGACAATTCCGCTTTCTCTGAAACCGCGGACCTTTCCTCTCCTTTCTGCTCCTTTCTATTCTCATTGTCAGCGGCTTCCTGACGTTTCTCTGCCTCGCCATCCTCCAAATACTTATCCCATTTGGCGATTCTAGCTTCCACTTCCGCGTCGGTTTCCGTAACCCTGAAAAGAAGATGGAAATCGATTTGACGAGCGCGCCGTCAACGCCTGCCGTACTCTGCCATGCTTTATCGTTCTGCGTGTCTTATTATTAGGCTATTGGGAAATTAGTAGGATAAGGAAGATAAAAGCGGTTATCGGTTAGCTGAAATTTCGATAATTAGGAATGAGAATGATACATTAGTAAAAAAAAGATAAAAAGTGGCGATATGTCAGGTTAATGGGTTATCGTTAGATAAGCTTTGGAGGAAATAAAATTATCAACTGACTTGGACGATAAAACGAATAAATAATACTGAAAATATACTTTGTAGTGAAATTAGCTGCAATAAATGTACATAATGTTAAACAAATTATATAAAAATCGAAAGAAACGCCTTGTACGAAAGTCGGCAATGTCGAATCCTATATATGATAACAGGATATAAAAATAATATTGCAAATGTTTATGACGCGTTAGAGAAATAATAATAATAAAAATATATACATTTTGTAATTGCTGTAAAATTGGCCATTAAAAAAAGAAATAAATATACTTTTATACAAGTCTTCCTATGTAGCTTACAAC